>NC_141156.1:70790559-71471809 GCF_053477565.2 Lygodium microphyllum
ACTTTAGGTTGAAGCCTGAAGGGAGAGACAGCTTCAGTTACCCCCGACTGTCTGCCTAACCCTAACCAAGGGGGTTGTTAACCGCGCCGGGAACGTGGACCGAACCCGCCGTGAGAGGTCTCTCCGTTGAGTTCTGCTTGGAGCAGGAGGACGCTTGGGTGCCAGGGGGGGCTCCGGCTGTAAATCCCTCGCCTTCCGGGTCCTGCACAAGAGACTAATGTGACTCAGGATTGGATCTCGAGGCCCGCATACTAGTCTACGGGCGGAAACTTGGATTAGTGATCCCTGGTGGATTACTGGATAGCCTTCGGGCGGATTATGTATACGCCTACGGGCGGAAACTCCTTGTATTTCAAAGATAAAAGGATAAAATGATAACAAAGAAGTTGTTTGGCATTGTTTTCTTTATGTCCTGTGATAAGATTACGTGAAGGAACCAGTGCTTAACAGGGTTAATCAAGGAAGCTGTTTGTTATATGTCAAACCAATGTGGTAGGTAATTACATAACTAAAATAAACTGAGGAAAGTGCGGAGGATGGACCATGGGTCCGTCCTACGGATGGGTGGTCCCGGTTAGCCGGGAACTTTTCTCAAGGTCTTCGACGGACAGAGGATGATCGTCATCACCGAAACAAGTAAGGAGAACGATGACTTGGAGGTACCGATTACCCGATTCAGGCTGTTTTAGGGGAACGGAATGGGACTATGCCTTTTGGCAGAGAGGTCGAGCCTTGCATCCCTCTCGTTTCCCATTCTCCTTGAACCAAGTGCCGCATGAATCCGCTTCAGACCGGGCGTTCTGCGTAAAGTAGTTCGATCAGGTCTGACGCTAGTCGCTGTTAGTAAATGACCAAACAATTCCGATCGATCCTAAGTGGGAAATGCCCAGGACACTTCCGTTACATGGCAGACGCGGGAAGTCCTAGATTGCAAAACCCGCAACATTCCATGGGAGTGCCGGGTGGAGTTTTCTAAATAACCTTTCCGATGGACTGCTAAGACGTGTCCTAGACTAGAGGGTTCTAGTGACACGTTACAGTTGGTATCAGAGCCGACTTATAATGGAATTGTTTTCATAAGATTTCATTAGAAGTGAAGTAAAGAATTTGTTCCTGTCCAAACATATTCTCATCTTCAATACTGTCTTGCAGAATTACGAGGCGTGGAATAAGTTTTTGGTGTTCCGGATCATGTTCATGAATGCAATGCATTCTCCGCATTATAGGCAGAGAATTGAAATGATGAATATCTTGGAGCAGATTTATAACCCATCACCTCTATATATAGAGCGAAGATGGACTGGGTCTTCAGGAATCTACTACATAGCTGCCCACCGGTTCGCTTATCTACAAACCAACCTGAAGAGGATCAAGTGGTTGGAAGATTTGAAAGTCGTGAAGCTGTTCATTTTTGTGGAAGCTCACGTGAATTCAACTTTGCATATTCGAGGTCGTAGAGTTGAATTAAACTCATATGTTTATGAGGAAGTAACCCGTGTAATTCCAGCTGATAGAATTAAGGTATTGGGCCGCCATGGGAAGTATGGTTTCCAGCGGAAAGGATATCCCGAACTTCCGATGAATTATCGATTCCTAAAGATACATGACCCAAAACCCTACTATTACAGAGTTCCTGTAGACAAATCCAATACAATGTTGTTCTCCCCAAACTAAATGTAATGATTGGATTATCTTCACTCGAGATGTTGTATGAGGCTACGCCATATAAATATAAATAAGGACTTCTTTTATCACTATCCGATTGTGCATCAAAGTTGTTGAAAAAAGTTAAGTAACTTCATGAGTTACGAAATAGTTGAACTAAGGATAAGCTAATGTCAATTATTATATAATAATGTTAAGAAAACTTTTACCCAGGCGCAACCCTAGGTACAGGTTCCAAATTCGCCCCCTACAGTAAGTACGACTGTGATCCAAGAGAAGAAGTTCCTCCTCAAACAGATTAAGCCACCCGAGTTTGACGGGAGAGGCAGATTCGTCCAGTCAGACGCTGAGATTTGGATTGAATCTATGGAGGACTACTTCGAAGCCGCTGGCACTGCACCTACCAATCAGGCCATGCTCGCCAAATTAAAACTCACTGGTGAAGCCAGACTATGGTGGAAACAATGGTGCAGGGATCAAGGGATTTCAGAGGGGTCCGTTACCTGGGAGAAGTTAAAGCAAGCCGTGCAAGGGAGATATTTGCCACCCGCATATCGTACTCAGAAAATGAATGAGTTCTATGAGCTAAAACAGTTAGGACTCACGCTTGACGAATACTACTCTAAGTTTGTCTCACTCTTGAAGTATGCGCCACAAATGGACACGACACAGCAGGTGTCCAAATTTTGCGCAGGCTTAAATCCACCTGTAAATACCCGTCTCGAATCTATGAGACCATCAGATCTTCAGGATGCACTCATTCGAGCAGCACCTATAATTCAGGAAGTGCAAGCTAAACCAAGGAGTATTAAGAACTGGACTTATAGCAACCCAAGCAGAGGAGCATTCAGACCTCAGGTTAAGAGAGTTCAAGGCCACAATCAGGGACAAAGGAAGAAAGCAAGGACAAATAACGTCAACAACTTTGTTCCTACTCACGGTAATGGCCGAAACATCCGATGTTTCCACTGCAATGAACTCGGTCACTTCAGAAGGGAATGCCCCAAGCTTAGCGAGGGACACCGTCAAGGTGCTGGCCGCGGGCAGGGAGCCGCCACCCGTGGTAGAGGAAGAGCTGCCTGCATTACCACTAGGCAAAGATGTAATGCGGAAGAAGAGGAAGACCTGACTATGGAAGCGGAATTCGAAAGAGCAACAGTCCATGCCGCTTTACACAGGAAGGGCCCGAATCGCTAGTTCTCGGTAATTCAAACGCCGTCGGACTATCAAGGTAAAAGTTTCAAAACCTTGATTGATTGTGGCAGTACGCATTCCTTTATCTCACCAGCGTGTGCTAAGAGATTAGGAATAGCCACAGTAGAAGCACCTACCCTACTTGTGGAATTGGCAAACGGTCGTGAGGTAACTTGTGCTAGGCAAACTGCTAAGGAGGAGTTCTATCTGGGAGGGAAGAAAACCTCAGTCAAATTCAGAGTCATGAACTTAGGCATCCATGAGTGTCTACTCGAGATGGATTGGCTTAAGCCCAATGACACTCACATCCACTGTGAAAAGGGTCAAGTTTCCTTTCGAAACTCTGACAGAGAGTTTGTTACGACTCAAGGTGAGGCAGGAGTGCCGAGAATCCAATTAGCCAAGGTATCGCGGATCATAAAAGGGGTTAGGAAAGGATTACCCGTTTATTTGATCAAACTCAACAAGTTGGATCAAAAGCAAGAGGCTCATGAGGGACCCTCTTGGCTAAAAGAATACGCTGACGTGTTCCCTGAGGAATTAACTGAACTTCCACCTCCAAGAGAAGTTGATCATGAAATAAGGCTAATACCTGGAGCTGCGCCAATTGCAAAGAGACCTTACAAAATGTCCATTCCAGAGGCTATTGAGTTGAAGGAGCAACTCAAGCAACTGTTAAACCAAGGCTACATCAGGCCTAGCAATTCACCATAGGGAGCTCCAGTCCTATTTCAGAAAAAGAAAGATGGGACACTTCGACTATGTATTGATTACCGTGGGTTGAATCAATCAACAGTCAAGAACAAGTACCCTATTCCTAGAATAGATGAGCTTCTTGACCGCCTTCAAGGTGCAAAGATCTTCTCCAAAATTGATCTCAGGTCAGGCTACTATCAAATCAGGATCAAGGATGAGGATATTCCAAAAATGGCCTTCAATACAAGATATGGGCACTTTGAATTCTTGGTTATGTCATTCGGACTTACAAATGCACCTGCCACTTTCAATAGGTTAATGCAGGATATTTTTAGGCCATATCTTGATGATTTCGTGCTTGTCTCCTTCGATGACATTTTAGTCTATTCTAAACGGGAAGAAGATCATGAACCTCAACTATGGATTGTTTTGGAGACAATGAGGTCTCATAAGTTGTATGCAAAAATGAAGAAGTGTGCATTCTTCAAACAGCAGATTGAATATCTAGGATTCATCGTATCATTTGAAGGAATATCAGTAGATCCAGCCAAAGTCAGAGATGTGCTTGAATGGCCAATACCAGTATCTATCAAAGAGATACGTAGTTTTCTTGGCTTGACAGGATGGTATAGGATCTTTATCAAAAACTATGCTTTGATTGCAGCACCTCTTACTGACTTACTAAAGAAGCAGACTTCTATTACATGGTCAACTCCCGAGCAAAATAGTTTCGACCAACTGAAGCAATGTTTGGTATCAGCACCTATTCTGAGACTTCCTGATCTCAGTAAGGAGTTCGAGGTAGTAACTGATGCTAGCATTCTTGCCTTGGGGTGTGTTCTTATGCAGAAAGGTCATCCAATAGCATATTCTTCAAGGAAATTGAAGAGTCATGAAAAGAATTATGCCACTCATGACCTGGAGTTATTAGCTGTCATCCATGCTCTAAAGATTTGGAGACACTATCTGTTGGGAAATAAGTTCACTCTAGTAACCGATCATAAGAGTCTCAAATGGATTTTTACCCAGAACGAGCTCAACATGAGGCAACGTCGATGGATTGAAGTATTGGAGGAATATGATTTTGAAATCAAGTATCGGCCAGGAAAGGAGAATGTGGTTGCCGATGCACTCAGTCGCAAGGCATTCCTAAACTCCCTAATCTTGCAGAATCCATCAACGGCCAGATCTCTGGCTACAAAGGTATCTATGCCAAGCAACCCTATACTCGAGTTAGCTAGAGAGGAAGCATGCCATGACTTAGCTTACCAAGCAATGATAAAAGAAATATCTGCCAAGGACCAGAATCCGAAGTTACAGGCCAAGTATCATGAATTTGCTGTTGACAACGGACTTATTTACTATAGAACAAGGCTATGTATACCAGCAAGCCAGTCACTTAAGCAGAAGATATTGTGGGAAGCTCATGACTCCCCTTTCGCAGGACATCCCGGCTATGCAAAGACTCTTAATGCAGTCAGGAAGAGCTATCATTGGGAGAGGCTCAAAGGTGACGTCCTCAAATATGTCAGTGAATGTTTGTCTTGCCAACGCATCAAGGCTGAACATGTCATGATGCCAGGAAAATTACAACCACTTGACATTCCCCAAATGAAATGGGAATTCATCAGTATGGATTTTGTGGTGGGCTTACCCCAAGTCCAAGGAGGATACAACTCCATTATGGTTGTAGTTGACATGCTTACTAAGGTTGCACACCTGATTCCAGTAAAGACAAACTATAAAGCTTCCGATATTGCAAGAGTGTTTATCAAAGAAATATTCAAGCTACATGGGTTACCTAGAAGGATCATTAGCGATCGAGATTCTCTTTTCACTTCTCACTTCTGGAGAGCTATCTTTGAAGCTATTGGAACCCAACTCTGTTTTAGCACTGCCTACCATCCCCAAACAGATGGACAAACAGAGCGAGTAAATCAAATCATTGAGGATATTCTTAGGGCTTACTGCTGTCGAGAGCCAAAGAGATGGATTCAATATTTGCCGTTAGTAGAATTTGCTTACAATGCTTCTTATCAGCAGAGCATTCAAATGACTCCTTTTCAGGCATTGTATGGTCATGATTGTCGAAGTCCTCTAAATTTTTCAAATCCTACCCTAAGAGTGGAAACTTCAAGACAAATGTTGGAGGACATGGATGACCAAATAAGGTCAATAAGACAAGACATACAAGCATCCAAAGATAGACAAAAGGCATATGCGGATTTGAAGCGCCAAGAGAGGATCTTCGGAGAAGGAGACATGGTCTTCATTCGTGTACGCCCCAAGAGGAGCTCTTTATCTCTAGGAAAATGCAAGAAGCTAAGTCCAAGGTATTGCGGTCCGTATAAAATCCTCAAATTCCTAGGACCCAATGCTTATAAATTGCAACTTCCTGATAACCTAAAAGTTCACAATGTATTCCATATTAGTCTCTTAAAAAAGTATGTACCCAACCCAAATCATGTACTTGATGACCAACAAATTGTAATGCCTAGTCAAGGAATCCTTGAACTAAGGCCGGAAAAGATTTTAGATGTCAGGGAGAGACAGTTGAGATCTAGAACCTTGAGAGAATGCCTCGTCCAGTGGAAAGATTACCCCGAAGAGGATGCTACCTGGATGGATGAAAGCTCTCTCAATCTTCAATATCCCTAGTTTATCTCGAGATGAGGACATCTCGATTCTTCTAAGGGGGAGAGAATGTAATATTTCGGCACACTCCGTACCGTAAATATTAACTGTCCGCACGCGGTGTAAACCCTGTGCAAAGGTATTCCCTACTTCGCAAGTTATTAGTAACTTAAACCATACCATACACGAGGTCTCCACGTCGATAATTAAAAGCCGGGGTTGAAGACCCTATAACCGCAAGGGAACGACCGCTTGGGAAGGGCAATAGGATAAATTAAGGCAAATTTTTTTTACTATTATCCCTTCCCCCAGCCGATGCATGGCTGGAGGAGAGGGAGTGTGGAGGGGGGATGGCCAAGTGAGGGACTGCATGAGGGGAGTCCTCCACGTGTGTGGAGGCCCTCTTCCCCACCCCCATGCCTATATAAACACCCCCCATCAAGGGGGTGTGCTGAAGGGAGGACTGTGGGAGAGGAGCTGAAGGAGAGGACGAGCCGTGGAGGAGAGGAAGGTGAGGTCGCCGCCGACGCCGCGCTGCAGTTGCCCAGTCCTGTCCGCCAGCCGCCATCGCTGCCGCTCAGATCGCCGGCCCGCTCAGGCCGCCCTGCCACGCTGATCATGACCCCCCCACATGCTTCTGTGGAAGCTCAGAAGCTTCTAAGAGGGGGGGCCTCCTTAAGGCCCCTTCCCACCCCATTTCCAAGAAGATCTCTTCATACCCTTCCCGGGACTTTGAAGAGGGGACGGTGAAGCCATAAAGACCCCCGCAAGACCCATCGAAAAGGCTTTCGCAAGAAGATTTTAAAGCCGCAAGCCGTCCGAGATTAAATTCCGTGCCGATTCGAGTTTTCTTGAAAGACTCCTAAAGCCTTTGCCGCAAGCACCATCCCGAAAAGGAAATCTCCCGCATACAAGGATAAAGGCAGAGGTCGGAAGGCCGCATTCCGAGGGCCGTCACTCCGTAGACCACAAAGGCAAATCGGAAGTCGAATTTACGACTACGATAGCCCCAAAAAGATCACAAGGTGCGACCGCGGAAGGCTCATCTCCGAATGTACAAGTGGACATCTCCCCGAGCCCACAAGTCCAGGTTCTTTCGAGTTATTCTCGCACGATTAGACGCGCTTAGCTCATAAAGGAAATTGCATTTTTACGTTTAATTTTAATGCATACGGAAATTGGAAAGAAATACATGTGATAAAGCATCTCTTGAACATTAGGCAAGATTGAAAAATATCATGAATTTGAACGAGTTATCCACCTTAGAAGGCTAGTGGCATGTAGTTTTTTGGTGCATTATCAAAGTAATGAGTCTAAAATTAGGCAAAGAAATGGAATTTATAAATGCATTCTCTTTCGTCCTAGACATGGTAGGAATAAGTGTGTGCCGCACATTAGGCAACATACTTCTCGCAATGATTTCATAGGAAAAGGTTAGCACCATAAGGTATTATCCGGAAAGAAATAATAGAATACTAAAATGAACGTATGGTCTTGCAAATAGCAGGTAAGATGGAATAAGTTAACACTAGCTTTGTATAAGTTTCATTAACTACTTCGTAGCTAGGAGAATGTTGCATATTGCATAGTCATCATGCGATAACGTCATTCATTAGAAACCGCATTTAGGAAAGATTGCATGGTTCGTCAAAGCATAGGATTCAAAAGTATAGACTACAAAGTAGTAGGCATGATTAATTGGTAAATCCTAGCAGGACCTAGGAAAGTTAGCGTACAGATTGGCAAGCATTTTACCTTACCAAGGAAAGATAAAGTTATCATGAACCATGTGATACGTAGAGGCAATCAATCGCATGTTTACGCGTATTGGTGGAATTGTATCTATTGCTCTCCGTTAGATTTAGTTTATTACCTTTAGAAGGATCATCCTCGTCGCAAGATAGGTATAATTGAAGTGACTAAGTAACCTAAACCACAAGGGACTCATATGGGTATGGCTCCGTCGGTATGATAGGTATTCCAAGTGCTAACTAGGATTTAGTGCAATAATAATTCGACCTAGCTTTAGACAAAAACCGTGAATCTAAAGATCCTACACACGTTCACAAAATGTCGAAGCAATTGGATGTTCATGTATGAAATGATCTAAGGTTTTATCCTAAGGATCATGATGAAACTCCGACGGAGTTGCATATTTCTAGAACCATGGGTCAACCTAATTAGGAATGATTTGGAGGATACCCTAAAACCCTGTTACTCGGCTAGGGTAAATTCCGTGAACGGAAAACACTAAGCAATGGAATGATCCCGTGGAATTAGATGCAATACATGTGCAAAAAGCTGCAACATTGTATAGACTTGAGATTTGTCCACAAGAGAGTTTTGTCATCTCTCGAAATGAGGTTGGCAAGTTAATTTACAAGAGGATGAGTAATCATCCCGTTACTCACTTTTCTTGGGGAATAATTGCCAAGGAAAAGGAAAGTTAGGTATTTGCGAATGACCCGACAATAAACTAAAGCGACATGGTCGCTGGATCCTGCCACAACAGAACCTTAAGCATTGGTAGGGTATGACCCTAACCCAAGAATGATAGGAATCTTGCCAAGTTGCAATTGATTCCGGATCGAATGCGGGTTGCATTCGGAGGAAAGGAGTCACTCCTTAACAGTTTGCCAGCCAAACGACCATTGGAATTTGATTGTGCTTGTAACAGTTTAGAAAGCACTGTTTGCATTGTTTGCTCAATGAACTAAAGGAGGAAAACATATCTAAATACTTTAGGTTGAAGCCTGAAGGGAGAGACAGCTTCAGTTACCCCCGACTGTCTGCCTAACCCTAACCAAGGGGGTTGTTAACCGCGCCGGGAACGTGGACCGAACCCGCCGTGAGAGGTCTCTCCGTTGAGTTCTGCTTGGAGCAGGAGGACGCTTGGGTGCCAGGGGGGGCTCCGGCTGTAAATCCCTCGCCTTCCGGGTCCTGCACAAGAGACTAATGTGACTCAGGATTGGATCTCGAGGCCCGCATACTAGTCTACGGGCGGAAACTTGGATTAGTGATCCCTGGTGGATTACTGGATAGCCTTCGGGCGGATTATGTATACGCCTACGGGCGGAAACTCCTTGTATTTCAAAGATAAAAGGATAAAATGATAACAAAGAAGTTGTTTGGCATTGTTTTCTTTATGTCCTGTGATAAGATTACGTGAAGGAACCAGTGCTTAACAGGGTTAATCAAGGAAGCTGTTTGTTATATGTCAAACTAATGTGGTAGGTAATTACATAACTAAAATAAACTGAGGAAAGTGCGGAGGATGGACCATGGGTCCGTCCTACGGATGGGTGGTCCCGGTTAGCCGGGAACTTTTCTCAAGGTCTTCGACGGACAGAGGATGATCGTCATCACCGAAACAAGTAAGGAGAACGATGACTTGGAGGTACCGATTACCCGATTCAGGCTGTTTTAGGGGAACGGAATGGGACTATGCCTTTTGGCAGAGAGGTCGAGCCTTGCATCCCTCTCGTTTCCCATTCTCCTTGAACCAAGTGCCGCATGAATCCGCTTCAGACCGGGCGTTCTGCGTAAAGTAGTTCGATCAGGTCTGACGCTAGTCGTTGTTAGTAAATGACCAAACAATTCCGATCGATCCTAAGTGGGAAACGCCCAGGACACTTCCGTTACGTGGCAGATGCGGGAAGTACTAGATTGCAAAACCCGCAACATTCCATGGGAGTGTCGGGTGGAGTTTTCTAGATAACCTTTCCGATGGACTGCTAAGACGTGTCCTAGACTAGAGGGTTCTAGTGACACGTTACATTTCCCTTTAAATCAAATGAGAGGTGAGAAGTGTGAATGAAGTGTTGCACGCACGGGATGGGCCTCTCAATGCACAAAGCACAATCTGTTTCTGTGCACTGTACCATAAGGCTCCCTGGCCTTCCTTCTTGCACCGTATGCCAGCACGGGGCGGGATGCACAGTTGCACCATCAAATGCGCACAAGGCATACAACCTTTGCACAAGTGACTATGAGGATTACATCAATGGGTTTCAGGACATGGTTGCCCTCCTGTATCTATCAACAGAGCGTGAGACAGAGGGTGGGCTGAGTGTGACTGGAGTTTCTTCAATCAATTACCGAGAGGTGAGATTGAGGGACATTACGACCTTTGGAGTCAAGTATGTTCCCGTTTCCCTATGCACCCACGGGGTGGGTCTCTACCGTCATCACAGGACACGTCACCCTGTTCTGTACACTGCACTGTAAGGCTCCCTTGCCTTCCTCCTTGCACCTATGCCAGATGGGTTGAACGCACTAATGCACCATCAACTGTGCACCCTGGCATACCCCCTCTGCACTATTCCTCTGTCGATTTCTAAACCGGGTACGAGATATGGGTTTCAATCATTATTCCTCGAGTGATATTAGTCCTGGGGCGAGTGACAGTTCTTTCATTCCATATGAGTGATGGTGAGTTGAGTGTAATATCCCTCGACATCGACTTGGTGCGATTCCTTCAACCAGCTACCTCCCTGGGTGCTGCTGCGTGGTCCCTGCCATGACGAATGTGTGCTGTGAAGAACCTTGGTACCTCCTGCAGCCGATAGCGACGATGGAAGTGCCATTGACAATCAACCTTGATTTTCAACAACATGGGCCAAGTTTTTCTAACCCTACAACTTCTGTTTCTCTGTGACGGTCATGTTTTAAGTGTGGGGACGTTAGTGATTGGTCTGTTGCGTGGTCCTAGGTCCCTGTTGCTCGTTTAACCCTATCTGTTAAGGTCTTAAGTGTGGGGACGCGTCCCTGCGCGTCTACATTGCCTCCCCCTCTGTACATGCCTCAACCTGCTAATGCCTCAATGCCATGACTTGCTTTTACCCTAATGGGGTCCCTTTCCACCCACTCGTCTATGTTCCACCCACCCTTGGGGCTGTTCCCTTGCAGTTCCCCTTCATTCTTGGATTTTGCGGTTCTGCCATGTGCACGCACCCTACGTTCACCAAAGTCCACATCCAACCTTATAGCCCGGTTCCTCCCTTTGCACTGACCATTTTTCCTTTTTACCTACCCTTGTTCTGGTGCACGATTTTCGAGTTATTAATTTTTGAAGCATTTTGTGCAAATTAGCCCATTTTTCATGTGAACGCGCTTTTCTTGCTTCAGAGCCGTGATCTGACGTCATAGCCCTGACAACAACTTTCTCCCTGACATTTTTCCTTTTTACTCCATATCATTTTGATGCACGGTTTGTCCAATATTAATTTTACGATTTTTTAAGGCTTTTTCATGTATCTTTTTGATCTTTTTCCATGTGAACCTGCTCTGTTTGCATCAGAATTTCAATTTAATTTGACTGTCGTGTCCATCGTGCCTTCCCCTAACTTTTTCCTTTTTCCTCCACTCTCTTTTGACTTTTGGATTTTTAATTATTAATTTTTAAATGTGTTTTTCGGTATATTTTTGGGAGTTTTTCGCATGTGAACCCCTCCTACTTCCGTCAAAAGTGCATTTTAACGTGATAACCCTATACTTCCCCTTCCTGCGGACATTTTTCCTTTTTATTGCATGTCATTTCAGCGTACGGTTCGTCCAATATTAATTTTCGATTCCATTTTTGGGTATGTTTTTTGGGTTTTTCCCACGTGAACGCATCTTATCTGAGTCAGATTATGTTTTGATGTGATAGGATTGTCGGGGATGTCTTTCTGCACATTTTTTCTTTTTTTCTGCACCTCATTCCGATGCACGGATCTTCCGATATTAATTTTTAATTGCGTTTTTGGACTCGTTTTTTGCATTTTTTGCACGTGAATGCCCTTTACCCCCCCGAAACCCCGTTGCACATTTTTCTTGTCTTCCCTGTGCTGTCCTGCCCAGTTTTTGTTTTTACGACATTTTGTTTTGACGTTCGGATTGAGAGTTATTATTTTTTCTTTATTTTTATGTGTTTTCACACGACTCGTCCCGCGCGTGAACACGCCCGTTTTCAATTTTACGCGTCTTAACGCGCCCCGGTCGCGTCCGCATACCCCGTCCCGACATTTCGGCGCTCTTTCAATCCCGTCACGGTAAATTTTTTTACCCCGCCCCATGCACGGGCACGGGACAGGGGTATGCCTTTCTCTCATGGGCCCCCCGCCCATTTTCTCCCTGGGGCACCTTCTTGGGCCCCTACCCTAACCTTTCCACCCCCTACCCCTACCCTTTCCCTTGGGCACCCTACCCATGGGCGTTCCCCTCCCACCTTTTTCCACCCTCCATGGGCCCCTGCCCATATACCCCCACCCCCCTTGGGCACCCCCCCCATGGGTGCCCTTACCCCCTCCACAACTTTCCCGACATTTCGGCGCTCTTTCAATCCCGACACGGTAAATTTTTTTACCGTGTCGGGATTTTTGTACCCCGTCCTGACATTTCGGCGCTCTTTCAATCCCGTCACGGTAAATTTTTTTACCCCGCCCCATGCACGGGCACGGGACAGGGGTATGCCTTTCTCTCATGGGCCCCCCGCCCATTTTCTCCCTGGGGCACCTTCTTGGGCCCCTACTCTAACCTTTCCACCCCCTACCCCTACCCTTTCCCTTGGGCACCCTACCCATGGGCGTTCCCCTCCCACCTTTTTCCACCCTCCATGGGCCCCTGCCCATATACCCCCACCCTTTCCCCCACCCCCCTTGGGCACCCCCCCCATGGGTGCCCTTACCCCCTCCACAACTTTCCCTATCCCCCCCTACCCCGACCCCTCCCCACCCCAACCGTCTCTCCCCTCCCTCTCCCTCTGCGTGCTCCCCTCCATCCCTTCTCCATTTTCTTCCCTCCATTTCCTTCTCCTCCTCTCCTTCCTCCCCTCCTCGCCATCTGCCTTTTTTGTTTGTTGCTTTGCAGGCATTCTCTTTGATTGTCTGTGTTTGTGGTGTGTGTGTAACCATCTGAATGGCACCTTCTCACGCTCCTCCCCCTATCCAATATGTCCCACTAGTCAGTAGGGATTACTCTTTCCTACTCACTTTTGAGCCTCTCACGAAGGCGGGACTCGCTGCTTTTGTGGCTACCTCCTTTCCATTGCTTCCAGAGGATCCATCGCTGTGTGATGAGTTTCTGGCCTCCTACAGCAAGAAGTCAGGGATGGTCCAGAGTATTTCTATGACTTTGACACCTCGAGGCCTAGGGAAGGCTCTGTCTCTTCCCTCCAAACGTGAACCCTTTGTTACCACTCGCCATCTTTTCTCTAACGAAGAGATTTTGAAGCTGTTACTAAAGCAGACAAGGGAAGTTCTGGATATTAAGAAGGTGATCAACTCTTCAGGAGTTTCCTTTTCCATGATCACTGATCCTGTGTGGAAGATGGTGTGTCATTTTCTCCAGGATAGGTTTATGCCTGCAAAAACGCCATCCCATTACTTGTCCAAAGAGCTTTTCACAGCTTCAAGGATGGTGTTAAAAGGAGTAGCTATTGATTGGAGCACTTACCTACTCACTAAGATGGATCAACATTTCGTGAAAGTCACCAGGGGCAATGTTACCAATGTCACCTATGGATCGTACTTGTCTACGTTCTTGACCTATTCAGGTTTATAGAAGAGTGTGTCTCCCCCTCCTCCATATGATCCAGTACCTTCTCCTCCACCTTCAAATGAGTCAGAACCCATTGATATAGAGGATGATGATTCTTTGCCTCCCCTGGTCATACAGCGCAAACACTTGAAGCGGGTAGCGGATAAAGCTCCTTCAGTTCTTCCTTCAGTGCCCATTCCTGCTACCTCTGGCAGTGATCTCCCTGGTTATCGCACCTGTAATAACCTGTTCAGAGCACATCGCAAAGGTTCGTTGGACATATCAGTTCCCTCACTGCACAGTCTAGTCTCGGGAGATGCAATTCCTTTCCTATGTAAAGACATTCAGAGTTCCATTGAATTGTCAGTGACAGCCTGTGTTCAACAGCTGTACGCTTCCTTTTATGAAGAGCTGATGCAATCTAAGGACCAGTTGCATAAGGCAACATCCTAGTTAGCCTCTGTTAAGGATACCCTAGCAGATTTGTTTAAGCAGATGGAGCAACAAACCCAACTGGTTGCAACCCAAAGAGATGAGATATCTTCTTTGAAGATTCAATTAATAGAGGCTCAATCACAGGTTACTAGCCTTTCAGTGGAGAAGGAGAGGATATCCAGAGAAGCGCAGGAGTTCCAAACTCTTTTAGATGTCAAACTTTCAGCCTTACAGACTACTAATGACACAGTGGAATCACAAGCTTCCCAAATCAAACAGTTGCAAGATCAACTGGCAAAGTCACGGTCTGTTCCTCCAAGCCCTCATATTCCCTTGATCCCTTCTCTCTCACAGCAGGACTTGGCTGCTCTTCAGAGACAAGCTACTTTGTGTCCTCTCTTCCAAGATAAAGTGGAAAGATTGCAATCCAAGATGGACTTGTTATGGTCTAAATTTGAGCAGTATCAGGAATATGTTTCACCAGACCATTCTTTCTTTGTCCACTACCAATTACAGAAGTTGGCCTTCTACATGAAGCTTTCAATGATGGATTTACCTCTTCCAAAGGATGGTTAGAGTGGGGCTTGGTCTGCTGAGTTGCTGGCACAGGTGGTAAGGATGGTGTTTGAAGATTCTGTCATGACCGATACCATGTTGATGTCCTATATGTATCTACGAGGAGACTTGTTGATTCCAGATGAAGTGGATATGGCTTGGTATGTGGGAGACGTGGTGTTACAAGCTGTTTTGTATGTCAACCATTTGGAGTTGCGCTTAGCTGACATGTTTCAGAGTTACTCCTCCAAAGTGGCTACTTGCCCTAATAATTCCTGGCATACCATGATTGATTCTGTGGTCCTGAATCAACGACAGAACACAGCCCCTACCTATGCCCAGATCACTAATCAACTGAGGGTGGATCTCTTAGCTTATCTTTCAAAACATAATCCATTTGATTCTACCTTTTTTTATGCCTATCATAGAAGATCTATCTTAGGACCTTCTATTCCTACCCTCCTGTATTACCAACAAATGGCTCACCGATATGATATATATCTTTCCCTCTGTCAATCCAATTCCACAACTATCTTACCCCTTCTTTTCCAACCTTCATCTTTTTCTCAAATTCCCATCTTTACATACTGCTCTTTTATTGAGGATAGAGTATTTTCCCCTTCTCCACCATGTCCTTCCTCATCCATTCATGTACCTTCTATCTTTCCTGTTTATCAGTTAACACCCTTCCTAAGTGATTTCCTAAAAATTTCAGCCACTCCTTTAAATCATTCTTCCTTTTATGATTTTGCCTACCCCTCTCTTCATCCACTTTTTCTTATTCCACTTCCCTCTCTTGCCACTTCTATATCTCAACCACCTCAGTTGGTTAGTGACTATGACGGGTTTGATCATCAGATTTCCAGAAGAAGGGGATGAAGCTCGAATGATTCCCTTACAGGACCTCAGATAAACTGGCCAGTAATTCCAGGAGAATGGACAGCTGCCAATCAAGCATACCAGAACTATATTCATTTTGCTCAGCAGTATTCCCAGTCTCTGGATCCTTTAGTGAGATTAACTGCTCATTTTGCTTGGTATCTGGCGTATATGCATAGGCATTCTCATAATGATTCAAAGCCTATTCCAAAGTTGTGCATGAATGTCAATGTGAGCATTGATTCCCAGCAGTTGGATATATTGTATTTTCATGCCCTTTGTTTGCCTAGCAGATACCTTGTCCTATTGGAAAGGATGTGTTGTCTTCAGTTTTTTCAAAATCCTCCCAAAACTTTTGTAGATGAATCTTTATCTATGGATCATTTCCGAAATCATCAATCTTTCAAGAGGGATCATCTTCATTGATACCTTTTCCAATGTATGGTGGATGCTTTTCAATGAAAATCTCTCTTTTTGGAGGAGTCATTCAGATGGTTGTGTTGTGTGTAGTGTTTGTGTTGTGGGTTAATTGATGTAATAAGATCGTGGTGATTGCCTATTGGATTGGCTTTCGTGCGAGCTCCATTTTGGAGAATTGTGGTGATGGGGTCGTGGTTGGAAAGTTGAAGATGATTATGCAGAAGAAGAAGAAGCAAACTCTTATATCCTTTACAAGTTTGTTGTGATTTTTAGTTTGATAAGAAGTGTTAATGTATAAAGGGTTTTCCTTTCGTTGTATTTTTATATCAGATACAGGTTATAAGTTGGGGTCATGGTTGGATGGATTGTTTTTGAAGAGATATTGAAGATCAAAGTTGAGCTTTGGACTCAACTTGTATTCCCTTTTTCCTGGGTCACGAGGATGCTTCCTTATTAAGTGTGGGGATATGTTGAATGTTGAAATGACTTATTTTTTGGCTGATTTTTGTTGTTTTTGAGAACTGAATGGTTGATTTTATGAGATGATTGATTGGTTTGGAAGTGGTTTGAGAGTGTTTTGGATGATATTGATTATGTTTTGGAAGTTCATGATGTTTATTAGTAGAGATATAAGGTTTTGATATGTTCTGATAGGTTCTGATTGGTTCTGTATACCTTCTATATAGCTTCTATTTTGTTCTGATTGTCTTCTGTATGAAGCATGGATTGATGATTGATGAAGATTGAGATCTTGTGAAAGCTTATTGAATAGTTTTTGATGGTTTGGAATGGTTTGAGTATGAGTTATGAGGTTTTGATGACCTTCTGTGACCTTCTGTAACCTTCTGTAGATCTTCTGTCTCTGTTCTCTTTCTGTACTGTCTCTGTACTGTAGCTATTCTGGTACTGTACTGTGACTGTTCTGTATGCTTCTGTATGTGTTCTGTAGAATGTATGTGTAGCTTGGGAAAGTTTTCTAGCCTTGGAAAGAGGTGAATACAAGTGCAAAAGAGCTAAAAGAAGTGGAAGAAGTAGCTGCTGAAGACTCAAGTGAAGACTGGAGTGAAGTGACAATAGTGAGCTATGAAAGGACACTGTAGTGGCTCTGGTGACTTTTCATATCAGACATACCTCTTGGGAGGGGTATCCACGACCTAAGAAGGATTATTGAGAGTGATTATGAGAGATTGTAGTGAGGATATGATGTATTATTGATGGAGAGAGAGAGAGAGTAAGAGATAGCCAATTCTACTAAAACAGAGTGATTGTATGTGAGAGATTGAGAGAGAAGACTATGAAGACATTGAAGATGAATACTATGTGATATATTTCAATTCAAAGATGGTGTATTCCTTTTCTTTCTTTTTTATATTGATGGATTTTGTGAAGATATTAAAGAATATGGTTGATTCTATCAAATCCGTGGGAGATCTACATGATGCTGTATGAAGATTTGTTGTGCCTGGTGTTCTTTTCTTCATTGTGATCATATAAAACCAAATAAACAAGCTTGTTGATGTTACAAGATAGATTTTCTTGCAAGAGAATTCCATTTTCCTTGGTGTTCCTCTTGGTGCTCCAACACAAGAAAGGTCCGAATCACCAGTTCTCGGTGATTCAGACACCATCGGACTATCAAGGGAAAGGGTTCAACACCTTGATTGATTATGGCAGTACACATTCCTTTATCTCACTAGCATATGCAAAAAGATTAGGAATAGGCACAATAGAAGCACCTACCCTGCTTGTGAAATTCGCAAAGGGTCATGAGGTTACTTGTGCCAGGAAAACTGCTAAGGTGGAATTCTTCCTGGGAGGAAAGTAGACTTCAGTCCAATTCAGAGTCATGAATTTAGGTATCTATGAGTGTCTACTCGGAATGGATTGGCTTAAGCCTAACGACGCCCACGTTCACTATGGAAAGGGTCAAGTTTCCTTTCGAAACTCTGAAAGGAAATTAGTCACAACCCAAGGTGAGGCTGGAGTGCCAAGAATCCAATTAGCCAAAGTATCTCGAATCATAAAAGGAGTCAAAAAAGGATTATCTGTCTACTTGAACAAACTCAACAAGTTAGATCAGAAGCAAGAGTCTAATGAGGGACCTTCTTGGCTAAAGGAATACGCGGACGTATTCCCTGAAGAGTTGACATAACTCTCGCCTCAAAGAGAAGTGGATCATGAAATTAGGTTAGTACCAGGAGCTGCGCCAATTGCAAAGAGACCTTATAGAATGTCCATACCAGAAGCAATTGAGCTGAAAGAACAACTCAAGAAACTGCTAGATCAGGGCTACATCCATCCTAGTAGTTCACCGTGGGGAGCTCTAGTACTATTCCAAAAAAAGAAAGATGGGACACTTTGACTATGTATTGATTACTGAGGGTTGAATCAATCAACGGTTAAGAACAAGTACCCTATTCCTAGAATAGATGAGCTTCTTGATCATCTTCAAGGTGCAAAGATCTTCTCCAAGATTGATCTTAGGTCAGGTTACTATCAGATAAGGATCAAGGAAGAAGATATCCCCAAGATGGCTTTTAATACAAGATATGGGCACTTTGAGTTCCTAGTTATGTCATTCGGTCTTACGAATGCACTTGCCACCTTCAACAGGTTAATGCAGGATATCTTTAGGCCATATCTTGATGATTTCATGATTTTCTTCTTCTATGACACTTTAGTATATTCTAAATAGGAAGAAGATCATGAACCCCAACTTCGGATTGTCCTTGAGACAATGAGGGCACATAAGCTATATGCTAAAATGAAGAAGTGTGCATTCTTCAAGCGTCAGATTGAATATTTGGGATTCATAGTATCAGCTGAAGGAATCTCAGTAGACCCAGCCAAGGTCAGAGATGTGCTTGAATGGCCACTACCGACATCTATCAAAGAGATACACGGCTTTCTTGGATTGACAAGATGATATAGGGTCTTCATAAAAAATTATGCTTTGATTGTAGCACCGCTGATAGACTTACTGAAGAAGCAAACTTCCATTGCATGGTCAACTCCCGAACAAAATAGCTTCAACAGATTGAAGCAAAGTTTGGTATCAACACCTATTCTAAAACTTCCAGACCTCAATAAGGAGTTCGAGGTAGTAACTGATGCTAGCATTCTTGCCTTGGGGTGTGTACTCATGCAGGAAGGTCATCCTGCAGCATACTCTTCAAGGAAACTAAAGAGTCATGAGAGGAATTATGCTACGCATGATTTGGAATTGCTAGCTGTCATCCATGCTCTAAAGCTTTGGAGAAACTACCTGTTGGGTAATAAGTTTACTCTAGTAACTGACCATAAGAGTCTCAAATGGATCTTTACCCAGAACGAGCTCAACATGAGGCAACGTCGGTGGATTGAAGTGTTGGAGGAGTATGACTTTGAAATCAAGTACTGACCAGGAAAAGAGAATGTAGTTGCCGATGCACTCAGTCGCAAGGCATTCCTTAATTCTCTAATCTTGTAGAATCCATCAACAGCTAGATCTCTAGCTACAAAAGTATCTATGCCAAACAACCCTATACTTGAGTTAGCTAGAGAGGAAGCATGCCATGATCCGGCCTACCAAAAAATGCTAAGGGAAATCTCTATCAAGGATTAGAATCAAAAGCTGCATGCTAAGTATCATGAATTTTCTATCAATAATGGACTTGTCTACTATAGAACAAGGCTGTGTATACCAGCAAGCCAGTCACTTAAACAGAAGATATTGTGGGAAGCTCATGATTCCCCCTTCGTAGGACATCCTAGCTATGCTAAGACTCTTAATGCAGTTAGGAAGAGCTACCATTGGGAGAGACTCAAAGGTGACGTTCTCAAATATGTCACCGAGTGTTTGTCTTGCCAACACATCAAAGCCAAACATGTCATGATGCCAGGAAAACTGCAACCGCTTGACATCCCCCAAATGAAATGGGAATTCATCAGTATGGATATTTTTTGTAGGCCTACCTCAAGTCCAGGGAGGATACAACTCCATCATGGTCGTGGTTGACATGCTTACTAAGGTTGCACACCTTATTCCAGTAAAGATAAACTATAAAGCCTCAGACATTGCAAGATTGTTTATCAAGGAGATATTCAAGCTACATGGTTTACCAAGGAGAATCATTAGTGATCGTGATTCTCTCTTCACATCACACTTTTGGAGAGATATCTTTGAAGCTATTGGGACTCAACTCTGTTTTAGCACCGCCTACCATCCCCAAACGGATGGCCAAACAGAGCAAGTAAATCAAGTCATCGAGGATATGCTTAGGGCATACTGCTGTCGAGAACCAAAGGGGTGGATTCAATACTTGGCTTTGGTTGAATTCGCCTACAATGCTTCTTACCAACAAAGCATTCAGATGACCCCTTTCCAAGCATTGTATAGTCATGACTGCAGAAGTCCCCTAAACTTTTCAGATCCAACCTTAAGGGTTGAAGCTTCAAGGCAGATGTTGGAAGAGATGGATGACTAAATAAAGTCAATAAGACAAGACATCCAAGCGGCCAAGGATAGAAAGAAGGCATACGCGGATTTGAAGCATCAAGATAGAGTCTTCGAAGAAGGAGTCATGGTCTTCATTCGCGTACGCCCTAAAAAGAGTTCCCTATCCCTAGGAGATTGCAAGAAGCTAAGTCCAAGGTATTGTGGGCCGTACAAAATCCTCAAATGCCTAGGACCTAATGCTTATAAATTGCAACTTCCTGAGAACCTAAAGGCTCACAATGTATTCCATATCAGCCTATTGAAGAAATATGTACCTAATCCTAACCATATACTTGATGATCAACAAGTTGTAATGCCTAGTCAAGGAGTCCTTGAATTAAGGCCTGATAGGATCTTAGATGTTAGGGAGAGACAATTAAGATCCAGAACCCTGAGAGAATGCCTCGTCCAGTGGAAAGATTATCCTGAAGAGGATGCCACTTGGGTAGATGAAGGCACTCTCAACCATCAATATCCCCAATTTATCTCGAGATGAGGACATCTCGATTCCTCTAAGGGGGAAAGAATGTAACATTCTAAATTCTATCTTTCGCATGAACCCCCTTATGTGTAAAGGGAAAAATGAGATAGCATTTTTCTTTGGGGATAATGCAAATTTTTTTTCCTTATCCCCCCCCAGCCGACAGTCGTGCTGGAGGGGGAGGGGAATAGTAAGGCTTCAGAAGCTCCTCGGTGGAGCTCGTAGAGGGACACATCCATGCCGCCTGACACATAGGAGAGGGAGGATCCACCTCCCCTCCCCTATTTAAACCAAGGGGGGGCTGTTGCCATGGAGGAGAATGGGGAGAGTAACTGCCGCCAGAAGGCCGTGCCGCTGTCGTGGGAGGGGGATGGAAGGGCTGAGATTGAGAAGACGATGTTGCCGCCTATCACAAAGGAGGAGGGGCTGCCATTGACGGCGTCGCCGCTATTGCCGAAGAGGAGGGAGCAAGGCCAACTCAATGCCGTCCTGAGCAAATGGGGGCAGAGATCGGGGATGACAAGGTAAAGGGTGCCGCCTACTCGCCATTGGGAAGCACCACCTGCACTCGGGTGGTCCCTCCTACACAGTAGATCAGGCTCCCCTCCCGCATCTCCTCATCGCACACTTGTGCTGTTGGGCTTTTCCTTCCACGTGGCATGGAAGCTTCCAAGGGCCCTTAAGCCCCTTTTCACCCCCCCTCGTGTTTAAAGAATCATAAGCCCCTTTTTCCCCAATAAAGAGTGGGCTTAGAGGTCCTATTATTACCCCCCCTCGTGTTTAAAGGATCATAAGCCCCTATTTTCCCAATAAAGAGTGGGCTTAGAGGTCCTATTATTCCCCCCCCCCCTAGTGTTCTTAATTTTCTTTTAGCCCCTTACTTTTGGCTTCGGAATCATCCCCCCCCCCCCCCCCAATGTTTTATCCCTTGAAACCCCTTTCACCCCCGTATCGTAAAACCCTCAAAGGGTCCTAATTGTGCCTATTATCACCCCCCCCCCCCCCCCCCCGAGTTTAAACCTTAAGCCCCTTCACTCCCTGTGCTTAAACCCTTTCACCCCACGTGATTTAACCACCTATAAGCCCTTTTTTTTGGTCTTTATAAGTCCCTTTTCCCCCAAAAGTACTAAGGCTTTAAAAGGTCTTACTACCCCCCTCCTCGTGGTTAAACCCCTTAGCCGTTCCTTTCCTTTTCAAACTACCCTTGGGACTTTGGTTTTTCCCCTACTCGAAAAAAAAAGAGAAGAAGAAGAAGAGTATTGAAGTGCAAGGGAGCAACGGTGAAATTCCGAAAAGGAGTGTAGAGCTGTTTCCACGTCCGAAGGACTAAAATTGCGATGCCTCCTAAGAAAGTCCAAGGCGCAACCGCGGGAGGGTCATCTCCCGGTATCCATGTGGATATCTCACCCCAAACCCAGGTTTTCCTTCTTAATTTTTATTTGATATTGTTGTAATTCAAACATGCAAGGTTAATTATTAGAAATAAGATATATTTTCATCCTAGTTGTTCATGACGAAGAAACTTAGATATCAATACTTTTAAATGAAACATGCAAATTAAAAAAGTATAAATGCATTTTTAGCGAATAGCTTATGCATCGAAATGAATTATAAGCTAGATTATTATCCATTAAAATAGTATACTTTGGTTAAGCCTAGAAGTATAAACAACATCTCGCACTATTAACCCATTTCGCAATGAATCATCATGGAAAATGTAGAGCATGAGACGACTTTTACAATGCATAGACTTATGAAATTATCGTTGCCAACTGCATAAATTAAGCAAGAAAAAGGTTGCTTATTAAAAATGAATTTTGTTCGCAAAGAAAAGGGAAGATTAGTTGAACCTATGTCTGATCTCAAACCGACAAGTTAGGGTTGAAAAATCAATTTATGCATAGTCAATGAATCATGTGGAAGTAATCTCAAAATTATCTTCTAGAGTTAACCAAATTGATATAAAACTTAAAACACCTATGCTGCGAAATACTCATTGGGAATAAGTTAAATTCCAAGAAACGTCTATACCTTAAATACTTGCCCACTTTCACTGAATGTAGGGACAGTGAATTGTAATCGTAAAAGAATCTAGGGTTTGTCCCTGAGAATCTTACAAAAATGAAGCTAGGAAACCCTAGGTCTAACGACGTCGGCTTAAAGAACCTGAGAGATATTGTTTCGTGACTCCATAGTCTCATAGCTCGATGCAGCACTTGCGCAACAAATGCAGAATTATATGATCTTGTGATTGGATCACAAGGGAATGGCCAAGTTCCCGCAATGAAGTTGGCATGTCCTTACGCAAGTTATCTTGCGAGAAGATGAATAATCATCCTAATTTAATATCCTTCTTGAGTAAGGAAGATTGTTTGGAAACTAATGACTAACCGATAAACATAAAGTTTGACCAAGTCGGGTTAATAGGGTACGCCCTAACCTAGGATATAGGGGATTTTTCCAAGTTGCAAGTTATCCCGGATCGAGTGCGGGACGCATTCGAAAGGAAGGATTCATTCCTTAGCAGTTTACCAACAACAAAAATGATCAATGGAATTGTTTGTGCTTGCTATAGATTTTAGAGCACTGTTTGGCTTTGTTTGATCAATGAATTAAAAGATAAATGAATATCTATACTTCAGGTTGAAGTCCTGAAGGGAGAGGCAGCTTCAGTTACCCCCGACTGCCTGCCTGACCCTAACCAAGGGGGTTGTTGACCACGCCGATAAAGTGGACCGAACCGCGGTAAGAGGTCTCTCCATTGAGCGCTACTTGGATTAGGAGGACACTTGGGTGCCAGGGGGGCTCTGGCTATAAATCCCTCGCCTTCCGCGTCCTGCATAAGAGGCTCACGTGACTCGGGATTGGGTCTCAAGACCCGCATATTATGGCTGGACTCTTGTATTTCGAAGACATATATGATAACCTGTTAATAAGGAACTTGTCTGATATTTTTTTTCTATGTCAAGTGATAAGATTACGTGAAAGAACCAGTGCCTAACGGGTTAATTAAAGAAGCTGGTTGTTACATGTCCAACTAATGTGTTAGGTAATTAAATAACTAAAACAACCCGAGGAAAGTGCGGAGGATGGGCCATAGGTCTGTTCTACAGATGGGTGGTCCCGGTTGGCCGGGAAATTTTCTCAAATCACAAGGAACAGCAGGATGATCATCAAAGGACATGAACAACAAAAGCGTTGACCTAGAGTCATGATTAAACCTGGTTTACGTTGTTTTAGGGGAATGGAATGGGACTATGTCTTAAGGCAGAGAGGTTGAGCTTGCCTCCCTCTCATTTCCCATTCTCCTTAAATGAAGTGCAACATGAATCCGCTTTGGACCTGGTGTTTCTGTGTAAAGTAGTTCTCTTGGGTCTGACGCTAGTTGCTGTTAGGAAATGACCAATTAGGAAAACCCTAATTCAGGTGGATCCTAAGTGGGAATGGCCGGAATACTTCCGCTACGTGGCAGACGCGGAAAGCCCTAGATTGCAAACCCCGTAACATTCCATGGGAGTGCCGAGCGGAGCTTTCTAGACTCCCTTTCTGATGGACTGCTAAGATGTGTCTTGGATGACACTAGTGGACACGTTACAGAACCTCAATTTACTGATTAATTGTAGCATTGCATTGTTGTTTGATTAGCATCATTGACTATGTGTTGTTTTTTGAATAGCATCAATAAGTTTTTTGAAACATAGAAGATGCATCTTTATAGCAAACATGGCATTCCATGACAAGAGGTAGCTCGATTGATATTTGCAAATCTTCCTACAAGCCACGCTTGCTTGTGGATGCTCTATGTCGTGCTCCATTGGGTAAGCTACGTTTTCTCTCATACAAGGCTTACATCAAAATCACTTTGCATATGTTAGGACCCTTATGTTTCTTGTAGAGGACATGACTATTCCCAAGTTGAATACATTCTCAAAGGGTCTAGTTATAGTTGCATGGATCTTGCTCGTGGTGAGTATTTGACCAGCAAGGGATTCTTGGTCACTATGTGCTTGGCAGAGCATATAGGTGATTTCATTGCAAATATGGAAAGAGTGGGGCTTGTTCTTCACTGCACTTGGATGCTCATGTGTGATTCCAAGGCTTATTAGCACCCTATTACTAGAGAGGCAATAAGATAACAAAGTTAGATGCTTTAATCATACTGTTGTATGATGTAAACAAGGTTTGTGTTGCATGCTTTAAACATAAACTTGGATCTCTTATTCTATTTCCTCACATGATGAATAGGTACTTGATCTTACCATGTGTCTTTGGCATCGTGCTGGTAGTCATGTTTTACCTTGCTATGACAGAGAGTATGGGGAGAAGATTTCAAAGAGGTTGTTTCTAGAGTATTGTAGCTACATGCTAGATGATTGTGTCTTTCCCACAAACATTGATGGCTTTAATTTCTAGAGGTGGGGCGGAGAGTCTCATCTCTTCTATCAATATGTAGTTTTGTATGTTTTTGCTCTCATGTTTCCTTGTATGGTTATTTCATTATTTCTACTTGCATGGTTATAAACATTTTGTATCTTAATTGGTGATATGGTTAAGTGGTTATTGGCTATATTTACAGAGTGCTACAATTATGTTTTGGATGTGTTTGTGGGGTGTGGTAACAGCACAGAGGAGATGAGACATTGCATGTGTCTAGAGCTAGATGGTGTGCTCTATGAGGAATGTTTGTCCATCATTGTGTGTGGACCAGTATTGCGCTAAGGGAGAGAGGGTTTTTTTGAGAGACTCTAGACATCTCATTTTGTTGCTATTTTTAGATGTTTATCATGTACTTTGTCCTATGACTATAGTTTTTTATCTTTGAGTATGCCATGTGACTATATGGTTGGTGGGAGTATGCCATGTGAACTTACTACATTGTTTAGTCTGGCATTTTTCTTTGTGGTTGGTTGTGTTGATACCAGATCATTTAACTATGTTGTTGGCATGTGACTATATTGATTTTTCTTTCCCTATCATTACCTTGCCTTAAATTCCATGTGGAATCCCAATTGAGGGTGGTCAATATATCATGATTACTACCATAAAGGACACTTTTCCTAAGAGATTACATAGATTAGGATATTTGATTTGGTTGGTAATGTTGAGAATATGCCACATTGATTTTCTTATCTTGATGTATGTTCATGTAAATGCAAATTGTCATACTATTTAAGTAATAATGAAGAATTACTATTTTATTTTTATGACACTTCATGTCTATAGTTTATATGACTATGAATAAGTAAATGTGCTATGAATATATGTATGAAAATCATGTATGACCTAGGATACTTCCATGTGGGGGTATATGTATAGATGTATTTATATGTGGGATCGATATGTTGCATGAAAAAGCTCCAAAACAAAATCTCGTAAAAATAAAATCCCCAACCACAAATGAGCTCTAATGGTTGTGTGAAACTACCTTGTGCTCCTTGGATCCTATCCACTAATGAGGAGCATATGGTGAAGCAAACTATCAAACCTATCCACACTCCGATGGGTATGATGTGTTATCTCATGTTTGTATTTTCTAAATATCACCAACTAATAGGAATAAAATCCTATGATTGGCACAAGATATGCGAAGTTTTTTCTAGCTCTAATAGTAAGTACATCTAGTATTTTATTACTTTGCGTTGATCTATAGTTTGTAATGCATTAAATTTTTGGCAGTTCATACTACCTATCGTGATCGTTAGGTGTCTCACTCTAGAGATACATTTATAAGTTGTTTAATTTAATGTAGTGAATCTCACAGAAGGAGATCAACTCATCGTCCATTGAATCCACAAGGAAAGGATCTAAGGAGATAGTGTGTCTCTTTGAGAAGTAGAGCACTATGTGTTGATAGAACTTGAGAAGATAAACACATTCCTTGTCTAGCACTACTCAATAGCAATCTCCAAGCATTAGATATTTGGAGCTTCCTTGTAGACCAAAAATGTGCATCAAACATATTCCTTGTCTACTCAGTAGCAATCTCCAAGCATTAGATCTCTTGGAGCTCCCTTGTAGACCAAAAACGTGCATCAAAAACTAGCTTTATCTCTATTGCTCAGACCATAAATCAGATGGTTCCGTTGGCTTTGAAAGGGAATAAAACCTTAGGACACATCCTTAGAATTCTTCTAGATCACTCCTTCTTCAACTGCCTGCTGACTGTGATCGCCTATGGTCACACGCTGCATGATTTCACAAGTCCTTTTTTTATGAAATCTCCAAAACTAGTTGAAAAAAAACTTACTTTTTGCATGTCACCTTGTTCTAGAATTTTTCATAGATTTTTAGGATATTTATAAGAAATAATATCCAAAATAGAGAAAACTTGTCCAGAAATCTAGTATTTTTGAACCATCCATACTAAAAACCATATTAGAGAATTTGGGAATTTTCCAAGTTCCAATTTCAAATAAGTGATCAATATTTGACCACCTGGCTGAATCTTGATTCATATTTGAAAGTGGGGTTTGGGAAGATAGCTTATATAGCATTTAGGATAGACTCCACCTTTAAGTAAGACAATAAGATTTGACCATGTGGTAAATTAATAAAGGTATTGGGGATTTCCAAAGTGCATAGAAATTCCTAAATTCCCTAATAGTTACTATGGATATTGACATTAATGACTAATATGTCATTGACTCTCTAGATCAATAAGAAAGTTGGATGACGATGCACTCTAGAGTTTTTTACACTACGTCCATGTAGTAGCGACACGACATCTACCAATGTCGAAGGGGTTTTAGTTGAAAGGTCGTATCCACCAAAGATTAGAGATAGAAGGAAGTAGAGAATAGGAGATAGAAGAGAAGAAAAAAAATAGACAAGAGGTACACAAGATAAAGACGAAGCATGATGAATCAAAGCATTTTGTATTGAAAGAACCTGAGAAGATAGATAAGTTCCTTGTCTGGCACTACTCAGAAGCAATCTCCAAGCATTAGATCTCCTAGAGCTCCCTTATAGACCAAAAATATGTATCAAACGTTAGCTTCTTTTGTGCTTCTTAGATTGCAAATATGATGCTTTCATTGGCTCCAAAAGGGGAGTAAAACACTAAGACACCTGGTCAGAATTCTTCAAGATCACTTCTTCTCCTAGTTCGAAGTGTTGTTTGTTGTCTGTAAACTACAATCGTGCACCATGCAATTTAAAAAGCCCTTCTTTTTCCATGAAATCTCCCAAAGTGGTTGAAAGAAAAACTTTAGTTTTACATGTTACCCTATTCTAGAAGATTTCTATAATTTTTAAGGATATTTACAAGAAATAACAACCAAAATATCAAAAATAGGCTAAACTTGCCCAAAAATCCAGTATTTTTTAACCTTCCATATTATGGAGACTGACATTAATTACTAATATGGTATTGACTCTCTAGATCAATAAGAGAGCCACATGAAAATGAATTCCATGTTTTTTCACATTGTGTCCACGTAGCAATGAGACATCCACCCCCTCTGAACCTGCACATCTTCCGTTGTGTGCCACCGATGCACCACCTAGGTCAAACACCCATATCATCAACTTATCACTTATCACGCATATAAGAAGTCATCCCCTTGGATCATAGATCAAAATACTCATCATTTGTACAACTCTTTAGCCATATCTAGTACCCCCTCTGGGGCCATAAGGCCTTGGGTGCATATCATACACTAGAAGCTATTGAATCTCCATATACATGCTATCAATGCACCCATCAACAAATAGATAGCAACATGCCTGCTCTTTCAAAGTGAGCCTCACTTTGACCATTACCAAAAATAGTAAAGTATTACATATCTTGAAGCATCTTTGAATTGCCTATCAAGGCCTCTGATAAAGCATCTAAACAGTTTCCAGCTATGATGAAGCATTACATCTAACATCCTTTAAAGGCATATCCTCGAGCTCATGAATGGTCTCATAAATGTTAACTCTATCATGCAAATCATGTGCATCTAATACTTCATCATTCTCCCTCTCCGATTCCTTGCATCAAGTAAAACATGAGCTTCATAAACCTCTTCAGATGCATTAAGAAAATCTACAGATGCAATGGTTGACTCTTCCACTACATGATCTTCCAAGGCATCGGTGGTTGTCTCAATATTAGATTGCAACTTATATCCTAATTGTTTGTCCTCTTGCTTTCTATCTTATTTGTGCTCTTGCCCAACCTCTTCCATAACATGCTCGGGAGATGACTGATTTGCAACTTTACGAGGATCTACACTTCTTCTTGTCACTCTCTTAAATATCCCCACATTATCTTCATCTCTCTTTTGTTTCTATTCCACAAGTACATCCATGTTTTACCCTTTTGCTAAATATGTGTCCACTGAATATGCATCTATCGGTGATTCCTAACTAGTTATGTCACAAATGTTTTGCCCTGCATGAGACATTTTGCTATCAATAACTTTCCTCTTTTTAGCTACATGCAAAGTATGTGTCCATATTACAGCCTTCGGATGATGGTTTGACATTCTATCTAGTTATAAACCAAAAGTAGTAGCATGTACAATCGCAAAAACATTTCGAACAGGCAAGTCTTTCAATAAATTTTGCATACCTCCCTTCCCAAAATTCAAAGCAAGAGGTAATCCAATTTCTTGTACATGGATTTGGCCATCTTTCCAAAAGATGAGCTATCATGCCAAGGGCTCCTGATAAGTAGCACAATCCTTCCTTTCATGTTGCAAACTATCACACCAATACATCTTTTTCTTGGCTTAGGGGCTATTGCCCATCCTTTTTTCTCGTGTCCTTTCTCATCCAATTTTGCAACCTTCAACTCAAGATCGTGCATGCCTTTTACCAATTCATCTAATGCATCTTTCTCCCTAATATTGGGAACAACAGGTGCAACCATAGGATTAGCCATAGAAGTGGATGACTTATTAGATATACCAAGTGTTTTTCCCCTAACAATAGGCAAGCTAGATACATGGAATCTTTCTCTTATTCTATGCTTTTTCACCAGTGCAATAACAACATCCTTAACATACCTCCACCCTCTTTTAAGGCTTGTCTCTGTAGTCTAATCTTATAACAAATCATTAAGCTTCTCTTGAAGCTCAGGATCTACTACTTATAGAAACAATTCAATTTTCTGGCTTGCAAGAGTTTGCTGTTTTACAAGGTCTAACTGCCTCAAATCAACTTTCAAATTATCTTAATAACTATGTAGCCACAAGACCCTTATTAGGTTGTAGAACTTACTCTTGGAAAGTCTTGTGAGTAATCAAACTGGTGTCCTCAATGTAAAATTATTCCCTAAGTGTCTTCTTGAAAGCTACCTAGTCAGCATTATGCATGTATAATTCAATAACTCAAGTTTTCAATTCATATGCATTAAGCCGTACAAAATATTGACTCCATGCAAGTTGAACCACCCCAAAGAACTCTATCTTTCAAGTATAGGTGTGAAAATATGTAGATAAATTCTTATTATTAAATAGCTTCATCTCACACTCTATTGCTAGTAGAGCATTTATCACAATAGTTTTTGTTTGAGCAAAAGCTTGCATTACTTGTTCTTGTTGTTGTATATGCATAAGCATTTTCATATTCAACACTAACTACTACAAATCATCACTAGAAATTGTGCTTGAAGGCTCTCCCATCCTGTCTTTCCTTTCAATGGCCTTTCACGTTGGGTTCACCAATGTCAGAGGGATTTTTGTCAAAAGGTCATATCCATCAGGGATCAAAGATAGAAGGAAGTAGAGAATAGGAGATAGAAGAGAAGAAAAAGAATAAACAAGAGGTACACAAGATAAAGATAAAGCACAATGAATCAAAGCACTATGTGTTGAAAGAACTAAAGAAGATAAACAAATTCATTTTTTGGCACTATTCAAAAGCAATCTCCAAACATTAGAACTCTTGGAGCTCCCTTGTAGACCGAAAACGTGCATCAAAGACTAGCTTCTTCTCTACTGCTTAGACTGAAAATCTAATGGATTGATTGGCTCTAAAAGGGGAGTAAAACACTAGAATACCTGGTCAAAATTCTTCCAAATCACTCCTTCTCCCAGCTCGGAGTGTTGTTTACTGCCTGTAAACTGCGATCATGTGCCACACGATTTTGAAAGCCCTTATTTTTCCATGAAGTCTCCCAAACTGGTTGAAAAAGAAACTTTCTTTTTTTATGTCACCCTATTGTAGAGGTTTTCTACATATTTTTAGGATATTTACAATAAATAATATCCAAAATATAAAAAATAAGCTAAACTTATCCAAAAATCTAGTATTTTTTAGCCTTCCATACTATGGACACTGACATTAATGACTAATATGGCATTGAATCTCTAGATCAATAAGAAAGCTAGATGATGATGCATTCCATGTTTTTTTACACTGTGTTCGCGTAATAACACGACAACGGTCTGACACTTCAATCTTGAGCAGGCAGAGTCAATCCTTTAGGCTAGCCATGGAGGGAGACTCATGGATACCTCACTTGACCGGTGGAGGTGGTGGTTGTGGTGGATACCTCGAAGAGCCATAGACTTCCTCTCCTTCTCATTCTAGGGGCATTGCTTTTGGGGGGTGTTGTGGAGATACAAATGTTGTTACCCAACTGCCAATTACTACTCCTTGCTCTTGTACCAATTCTAGAGATGGTGGCTCAAGTTCATGTTGTGAAGACATTGATGCAGTGTTCCCATATCATTAGTCGAGTGGATACTTATCACCTCCAAGATTTAGTATACCTATCAGGGCATCTACTCCATTGACACTAGGTTTTGCCTAGCCGTCTTGTGCAGGTGGTACCACTATGGGTTCTAGTCCTAGAGATACCACCCCTGCAAGTACACCATGTAGATATGGGTCTCCTAGTTATTCCTAAGAATATGGTCAAATGTGGGAGAGGGCACATCTTAGATGCACTCCAATAGAGTATAGATACTTAGTCGATGAGTAAATTGATGTCATGCTCATGAATACTGGGGAAAGGAGGGTGATGGAATACATGATAAAGTTGTGCTAATAAGTATTTAGGCACAATGTTCTAGACCACTAGAGAACCATGGAGGAAGGCAAGGAGTACATGGTCATGTCCTTATATGAAGAGTTCTCAGTACCTATAGCAACTAATTGATTTTCCACTCAATGGTATATGTACATATATGTCACATAGACAGTCACATGTATGTAAGGCAATCAAGAGTGGCACTCCAAAGTTTGATTGGTTGGATGTAGAAGATGGACTATATGCATACATATATATCACATAGATGGTCAGATGCATGCAAATAAATCAAGAGTAGTACTCCAAAGCCTGAGTAATTGTATGTAGAGGATTAGCTAAGACTCAAGGAGGAGGCCCAAACTCTCTAGGATGATGTCGACAATAACAAGAGGTGGAGAGGATAACATGGTTCGTTGAGAGTGGAAAAAGACTGAATTTTTGATTGATTTTTGTTGTTTTTGATGTCTAAATGATTGATTTTTGATGGATTTAGAGTGATGTATGGTTGTTAATGGAAGTTTTTGAGAGTGTTTTGGATGATATTAATTATTTTTTGGAAGCTCATGATGATTTTTAGTGGAGATATGAAGCTCTGTGATGTTCTATTGTAGTGAGGAGATGATGTACTATTCACAGAGAGAGAGAGAGAGAGCCAAAGATAGCCAATTTCTATCAAAACAGTATAATTGTATATGAGAGATTGAGAGAGAAAACTATGAAGACAATGAAGATGAACACTATGTGATTTATTTCCATTAAAAAATGGTGTATTCTTTTGTGTTCATTGTTCTATTGAAGGATTCTATGAAGATGTTGAAGATTATGGTTAATTCTATCAAATCCATGGGAGATATCTACTATGATGCTGTGTGAATAATTAATGTTTTCTTTGTTTTGATCATCAAAAGAATGAAATAAAATCTTGTTGATGTTACAAGATAGATTTTCTCGCAGTAGAATCCCTTTTTCTTTAGTGTTCCTCTTGGGGCTCCATGTTTTTGATGCACAGCCAGGGAAACTTGCCATCAACAAAGTATCAGAAGAGGCTAAAAATGAAGGAAATGGCATTGCCAAGAAGAGGAGAATTCAATGGATGTTTGCAAAGTTCATTCTTCCACTAAAGAGTTGGAGATTCTCATTATCAAAGTCACTTTCCACAAGAAGTTCATCCCACAATGGTGGAAACATATTACCATCATGATGCATGCTCTATGCGATGGACTATTTCCTCTTCTTGTTGAAGCAGCAGAAACTTGCATCTTGGTGGAAATTTGCTTGGAAACAAACTGAAGAATAGAGAAGCAGAGAGAATGACTATCCATGGAAGATTTGATATTCATTGAGAAGTTTCCAGACATCATTAAGTGGGAGATCGTGAAGAAGCTTCAGGAGTCATGGTCTATGGAGGTTCACAAAAACAAGAAGGAAAAGAGTTGGAATTTGTTCGTGGATGCTCAAGAGCAAGATACGTGGGATGCTTAGTGCACTGACAATCTTCTGTTTGTCCAATTAGCAACCCATAGGAAGTTGGTAGACAGAGTGTTTTTCACAACATACACTGTTGAAACCCTCAAAAGCTGGCATTATTATAATGATGGCATAACAATGATCCTAAGAAGAATGAGTTTTGATACTTTCAAAACGGAATATCTCCCCCTCTGTAGTGGTTTGAAAGCCAAATTTAGAGATGTTGAAAAGAAGGAAGTAGAAGAGATGTTGGCCAGAGAATCCCCCAGAGAGATTGAAGCCCTCACTGATACTATCCTGTTGAGTACGGACCAACTGGTTGGAGCCAAGCCCCTGATGAATGACACAATTAAGAGACAAGCATTAGAACGAGTCAAGAGGTACGTAAGAAGAGAGAAGGCAAAAATCAAAGCTGAGAATAAGCTCGCAGAGCAGAAGCCTCCTTTGACATCCTAAAAGCACTCTTTACAGAAGTTCCCATGGCGACTCAAGGTCCCCTTCCTAGTCAGATTCGTTATGGAAATATTGATGATAGGCCAGCAAATGTAGTCCCATTGCCAATTTTTAAGGGAGAGTGCAATGAAGACCCTAATCTTCATATAGCAGAGTTTATGATAGCATGTGTGGCTAACAATGCCAGAACCCCTGAGCATTGGTTGGCAATATTCCCCGCCACTTTCAAGGGCATGGCGTTTCAATGGTATGAGAGACAAGCAGCATGAACTTTTGGCACTTGGGATGGCCTAAAGTTGGCCTTCCTCACTAAATTCAGGTGTGAAGGTTTTGAAGAGTGGATACGAGAGGAGTTCATGAACCTAAGTCAGTCCTTTGGAGAAAGAGTAGAAGCTTATGTCTCGCGAATGGAATCCATCCTGAAGAGATGGACTAACCATCATTTGGATGAAGGTATCCAGAAAGGAGTGTTTCTCAGAGGTCTACAACCAGAAGTTTGCAAGTTCGTGGAATTGAGAAGAGCAATCAATCTGCAAGCTACGGTGGAAGGTGCAAGATTGTATGACGAAGTTGAAGCAAGGTTCTCAATGACTCTAGGAAGAGGAGTCTTACCTTCTCCCATGCCAAGAATGGTATACCCACCAAATGCAATCCTAGCGACAGCTCCCTACCCCTATCCCCAGATGAAAACAGTACCACAATATAATGCACCTAATCCACTGTGGTCACCACAGACGATAGTACCTCAAATGATGGTTCAACCACAACAACAGTGGCCTCAAATAGTTCCTCCAATGGCGACTCAACAAAAGTGGAACCCTACCAACTGGAATCAACAATCCCAAGTCTCAGCAGGAGCTCTGAATCAGAACCAAAACAGAGGACCTTTTGGATCGACCCAACCAGTGTATGCAATAATTACAGAAGCTTCCCAAAATCCTACTACAAGCACTTCAGGAGGTGAAAATCTGAAGGAATACTTATCCAACTCAGTTGCAAGTATCAAGAAAGAGCTTATGGATGTGATTACAGAGCAGTTACGGACGCTGAAGGTGAATACCGCCAATGTATCCACCCCTACGGGAGTGGGGAGAGATGTGATGTGCTCTAATACATGGTGCGAAAAGTGTCATCAAGCGAGACATTTAGCCACTGAATGTACCCAAAAACCAACCATTCTTGGAGCCTTCTGTTCATACTTTTTGCTCTTTGAAAGAGATCCACAAACCAAGACAAAAGGATGAAAATGCAAGATTCAACTTGCTAGAATCCAAAATGACAACACAGGATACTGGACCAAAGCCTAGGGAATTCGGTCCTAATTTCGGTCCAAGGAGGTTTCCCTCTCAAAGTTACAGAGGACGACAATCTTACGGTGGTCAGAGATCAGAGGTGGAATGTTACAGGTATGGAGAAAAGGGTCATATCTCCCCGAATCTTCCAAACCCTAGACGAGCTGTGGATTACAAGAGCTTATGCAGGCGATGCAAAGGAGAAGGCCACACTGCAAAGGACTGTCCAAGTCCAGCCTCTGTCAAGGCCAATGCTACTGATAGCCAACAGAAGGCACAAGAGCCTGCCTCCAATTTGGTAGAATTGGAAGTTGCCGCTATCACGTGTGCCAAGAAGAAGGAACCAATTGTTCGGAACGAACAAAATTCTCCTGCTAAGACTGTGAAGTTTAACTTTCCAACAAAGGGACAGAGCAGTGTAGGACAGAACAGTGCAGTACATAGCACTGCAGTGCCATAGAGAGTCACAGAGACAGTCCCAGAAATAGGACCAGAGGTCTAGGAGATAGATGATACAGAAGCACTTCCAGAAATAGAAGAAGTGATGTTGCTTCCATTATTAGAAGAAAAAGGAAAGATGAAAATGGGTGTAGCTCCATTCCCCAGCAGGCTGGAGAAGATTGTGGATCCTATCAAAGATTATGACTTGGTCAAAGACCTAGACACTTTTAAACCTAACTTAACATTCTGTAAGCTTTTAATGTTGCCTCCTAGCTATCGAAAGAAATTAAAAAGCATCTTGAAAATAAGATGTGGACTAAGGATTGTTCCTTCAACAGTGACCAAGACCAATAAGGCCCCAGAGCCTGTAAAGTAAGTAGATGTGGCTAACGCTTTCCTAGATCTTGGAACCCCAGAGATTAGTGTATGGATTGAAGGATACTTTATCTCAGATGCATTGATTGATGGAGGTTCATCAATAAACATAATGACGGATGTGACAATGAAGGACTTAGAGTTGCAAGGAATACAACCTACACAGTGGCTTATCATATTGGCAGACCAAAGTAGAATTAAACCGTTGGGCATCCTCCCATACGTAAGAACAACCCTTGCAGGAAGAGACTATTGGCTGACATATTTGGTGGTCAAACCAAATTCTTATGGGACCTCATATCCTCTGTTGTTTGGAAGACCTTGGCTTTTTGAAGCGAGGGCCAAGACGGACTGGTTCAAAAGAACCCTAACCTAGGCAGAGGACCCAACAAAGTGGTGTTGAAGTTGTATGGATTGCAAAAAGGCAATGGATTCGCATCCATTGAAGTAATAACTGACTCTTCCAACGAGGTAACAAATGGTACATCAGGAGACGAAGAGGCTGTTAAACAAATCTTTCCCAAGAAAACAAAGGCACAGTCTCTAACAGTGGGCATTGTGAGCCAACTACCAAGGGAAGCAAAGTCCTTGTCCATGGGAGAATACCTCCTGCCTCAACTAGAATTGACTTCTGAAATCACCTCTAACAGTGAAATAGAAGCATGGATGCACTATTCTCCCTGTTATATGGCAGTCACAGAGACAGAACAGAGACAGAGGGGATACAGAGCAAAGATAGAGCCAAAGATAGAAGCAGAAGCAGAAATAGACACAGAGGCAGAAGATTTGTTCTTCTCCTACAGAAGTAGAGACAGAGCCTCCCAAGGAAGAGGGTGAAAATGATGAGGAAGAAAATGAAGCAGGCTATGAAAGTGTGAATGAAAAATTTCCTTTGATAGTGGATGATCTTGTTGATGTCCCTATAGAGACCTCAGAGGCCAAAGATCTCATGGCGTTTGATGGAGTGACCATGGTTCCATTTGGATTGGCCAATGGACCACAAAGTATACAGAATCTGCATAAGCAATGGATTAAAGGCATAAAAATTAAGGTCACCAATGGCTCTTGTTACCCTAACTATTCAGTCCAGAGAAAAGATGATGATGATGCCCCCAACCAACAGAAGCCAAAACCATCAAAGCCCTAGCTTCTAGAAGATTCATGCTATGTGACATTCTTGGACTCATCCTCTGAAGATGAATCCCTAAGTCCAGAAGAAATTACCACTCACACAGAAGCAAACAAAGCTCTGATACCCTTCCAGCAATTTCAATAGACAAATGAGTCATCTGTTCAGAAGGAGGATACTGGTTCTAGTGGAACATCAGATGATGACACTACTCCCTTGAAAGAGTCAACCAGAAGCAATCCGTGGGACATTTATCCGTGAAGTTGAAGGTGAAAGGCAAGTGACGTTCTTGGATATTGACGGTACTGAATGTCACCTGAAAGTGGGTCTCAATCTTCCAGAAGAAGAACTAGTGGTCCTGTGAGACATATTAAAGGAGAACTTAGACGTTTTTGCTTGGTCATATAAAGATCTAAAGGGGATTGATCCCACAATATGCCAATATCACATTGACCTAGAGCCTGATGCCAAACTTGTAAGGTAAATACAAAGGCATATGAATCCTAATTATTTTGCTCTGGTGAAGGCTGAATTATTGAAACTTCTTGAAGCCGAGTTCATTTATCCCGTGGCTAGCAGTGAATGGGTTTTGCCCATTGTGGTTGTACAAAAGAAGAATGGGAAACTTCAAATATGTGTGGACTTTCGAAAGCTGAATTCGAAGACGAAGAAGGATTGTTTCCCTATCCCTTTTACAGACCACATGTTGGACACAGTGGCAGGCCATGAGCTGTATTCCCTCCTAGATGGATTGAGCTGATATAACCAAGTCCAAATTGCAAAAGTGGACCAATCCAAAACAACCTTCACCACAGAATGGGGGACCTATGCCTATAGAGTGATGCCATTTGGACTTTGTAATGCTCATGCTTCCTTCCAACGAGTAATGATGGCTGCCTTCCAAAATCATTTGCATGATTTCATTGAGGTGTATCTTGATGACTTTTGTGTCTATAGTTTTATCCGTGAACGCTGGGGACACCTAGAGCAATATTTTGACAGGTGCCGAGAGTATGGGATTTCTCTCAACCCCGAAAAATGTGTCTTTGGTATCTCATCAGGAGTTCTTTTGGGCCATATTGTCTTGGCACAAGGAATTGCAACAGACCAGCGAAGATTGAGAAGATTGCCGTCTTGATAGCACCAACAAATCTCAAGCAATTGAGAGGATTTCTTAGCCATGTGGGCTACTACAGAAAATTTATTGCACATTTTGCAACCAAGGCAGCCCCTCTGCACAAGCTCCTAAAGAAAGATCCGGATTTCCTTTGGGCTGATGACTGTGAAGAAGCCTTTAATACCCTAAAACAGTGCCTTATCAAAGCACCTATCTTGGAGCCTCTTGATTGGATGAAGGAGTCTCATGTGCACACAGATGCATCAGTTGAAGGGCTAGGTGCTTTCCTATGTCAAAAGGGCCCCTCTAAATTAGATCAGCCAATATACTATGCAAGTCGAAAGGTCACTAATAGGGAACGGAACTACACAGTGATAGAGCTTGAGTGTTTGGCAATGGTTTTTGCACTGGAGAAGTTTTGACACTATCAACTATCAACGCATTTCAAGTTCTACGTGGATCCTGAAGCATTGTCCTTCTTGATGAACAAAGCATATGTTAAAAGATGACTCATGAGATGGTTGCTCCTATTCTCAGAGTTCGATTTTGAAGTGGCCACTAAGCCTGGCCATTCCCATGTCCTAGCCGATCATCTATCATAGATTCCTCAAACTGCAGAAGGGGAACAGGATGATCCAGACCTTCCTGATGCTTCCTTGTTTCTAGTTGAAATAGTTACTCCCTGGTATGAGACATAGCCAACCTCCTGGAAACTCAACAATATCCTCCTGGCATCTCAAGCCGTGAGAAGAAGAAGCTTCTATTAGAACACTTTGCTAGGCAGTGCACTGTACAAGAGAGGCAAAGATGAAGTGCTGCGAAGATGTGTTGCAGGAGATGAAATTGGCACAGTATTGAAAGCATGCCATGAAGAACAAAGTATAGATAAGATACAACATAAAGAAAAGTGGCCTACTAAGTCAAACAATGCATAAATGACTATACTAATCGACTGGTGCTATAATTATGCTAGCTCTGTAAATAGGTGTAACAACCTCAATATAATAAGTAATGAGTCAGTGGCCATGTGAGAGTCATAATGACTACCGACATGCTAAGTGTAGACGTGTGGACCCATCTAACCATGCAATCCATCATCAATGTCTGCATGTGTTGAGCTTGTCATCTCAACACTCCCCCTCAAGCTCAATTGCATCTCTGCAACTCCAAGTAAGCTTCAAAACTTTTGAAGCTTCTCTGTACCCAATGCCTTCATGAAGAAGTCAGCTATCTGATTCTGTGTGCTGACATACACCAAGTCAATGTCACCTACTAGTACCTTCTCTCTCACAAAGTGGTAGTGTACCTCAATATGTTTTGTCCTGGCATGGAAAACAAGGTTTCTAGCCAACTCTATACTGCTCATGTTGTCACAATAAATGACAACTGGACCTTCCACCTGCACATCTAAATCAGCCAATAACTTTTGTAGCCATGCTACCTCACATGCTGCTATAGTAGCACCTCTATACTCAGCCTCTATACTCGACAAAGCAATTGTAGGTTGCTTTTTGCTACTCCAAGTAACTGCTGCACTACCAAGAGAGAACATGTATCTGTTGGTAGATCTTCTATCAGACATACTACCAGTCCAATCCGCATCTGTGTATCCAAACACCTGTACATCTGTATCTGCCTCATAAAAAATTCCATAATGTAATGTGGACTTCACATATCTCAATATGCATCTGACTACATCCAAATGTGGCTTTCTAGGTACTTGCATAAACTGACTCACAAGACCAACAGAGTAGCTCAAGTCTGGCCTTGTAATGGTCATGTAGATCAAACTCCCTACTATCCTCCTGAGCATAGTAGGGTCTTCTATCTCATCCCCAACATCAGCACTCAACTTTACATTCTGCTCCAATGGGACTGAAAGTGGTTTGCATGCTGTCATACAATACTTGGACAACATATCCAAGCCATACTATCTTTGGGACATCCATATACCGTCATCACATCTGATCACCTCAATGCCAAGGAAGTACCTTAGCTCACCTAAATCCTTCATCTTAAACTTCTTCTTCAAAAAATCCTTGACTTCAGCAATCCCACTATCACCATCACCTGTAATAATCAAGTCATCCACATGGATGACTATGATGACCAAACCTACATCTCCCTTTCTCACATAAAGTGAGTGATCAACATCAGAAACATAAAATCCAATATTGACAAGATACTCTCTGATCTTGTCAGACCATGCTCTAGGTGCTTGCTTGAGCCCATAGAGCGCCTTCTTCAACAACTTGCACACATACGTGGGATGCTCTAAATCTTCATAACCTGCTAGTTGATACATATACACTTCTTCCTGCAAATCACCATGCAAGAAGGCTTTCTTCACATCCATTTGCTACAACCTCCAACCTTTGGCTGCTGCCAAAGAAATCACTCATCTGACAGTTGCCATCCTAGCAACTGGACTGAAGGTTTCTTCATAATCTATGCCATATGTCTAGGCATAGCCTTTTGCAACCAGCCTAGCTTTGTACCTACTAATAGAACCATCTACATTGTACTTAATCTTATAAATCCACTTACATCCAATAGCTTTCTTGCCCTTCGGCAATGATACTAGATCCCAAGTCTTATTGGTCTCTAATGCAGCCATCTCCTCATCCATTGCTGCATCCCAATGCGTATGACCAATAGCATCCTCAAAACAAGTGGGTTCAACATGCTCAACTAGTTTCACTATATAAGCATAATGGTGAACTGCATAACCTTCAAAACCAAATCTTTTAACAGGGTATCTGACCCTGCTAGATCTGCATACCATCAGATCACTCAATGGAGCCTTTACATTATTATGAGCTCTCTGTACACCTGGTGTCCTGACAGAAGGAATACCAAGCTCATTATCTAAGCTCTCTAAGCTACTGGAGTCTCCATCAAGAACTGCATCAATGCCATCTGACACTTTATTATTTCCTTTGTCTTTACATGTAGTGCTACTAGATGCACCTAAAGATGTAGAGCTACTCCTTAGTCTCCTAGTCCGTGATTCTTGCTTTTCAGCCTGCACATGAGTGTCATGATCATCATCATCATCCAATGCATCACCACTAGATGCATACCAACTGCTCATTTCATCAAAGATGACATCCCTGCTCAGTCTGAACTTACATGTGACAAGGTTATAACAGCGATACCCTTTCTGCTCTAAAGAGTATCCAATAAAGACACATTTTTCTGCCTTTGGATCAAGTTTCTTTCGTATCTTATCTGGCACATGAACATATGCAACATAGCCAAATACCTTCAAGTGCAATACATCAGCCTTCTTGCCACTAAAGCATTCTTCAAGAGTCATCCCATGAACTACAGCTATGGGAGTTCTATTCATAATATAAACAGCAGTATGAACAGCCTCAGACAAAAAATGCTTAGGCATATTCTTTTCAACCATCAAGGCGCGTGCAACTTCTGCAATATGTCTGTTTTTTCTTTCTGCAACACCATTTTGCTTTAGGGTATACCTGCATGTGAACTGTCTCTTTATCCCATGAGACCTCAGAAAATCATTGAACTCATTCGAGAGGTACTCTGTCCTTCCATTTGACCTCAAGCGCTTTACTTTCAAGCATGTTTCTCTTTCAACTGCAGCCTTGAAAGTTCTAAAGTGCTCAAATGCTTCACTCTTTTCCTTCATAAAATATAACCACAGCTTTCTAGAACAATCATCAATGAATGTGACGAAGTATGAACTGCCTCCAAGAGATACGTTTTGTGTAGGCCCCCAAATATCTGTATGCACAACATCAAGGATATTTCTGCTTACATCTCCATCATGTAAAAAGGGTTGTCTTGCGTGCTTACCAAACTGACATACTTCGCATACCTTATGAAATTCTCCAACTCTAAATGTAGGCAAACTTGTAACCAACCCTTTGGACTACATTAATTTCAGCCTTTGTACATTTGCATATCCAATGCGTTTGTGCCAAATTTCAATATCTGCAACAACACCTTTTCCTTTAGCATTCATAGTAGGAATTCCAACATCCAGAGTAAACATACGTCCAACTGTACTTCCCTTTGCTACCAACCTGCACTTGTCATTGAAGTCTTCTACAAAGCCATCCTTTGCATTAAATCTGACTTGCAGCCCTTGCTCTACCATTTGACCAACTAATACCAAGTTGTTTGTAATAGATGGCACATGTAATACATCTGAAAGACTCTTTGTCTTACCATCATGCAAGGACAAGGGAACTTTTTCAATGTGTAAAATTGGGTGGCATGAATCATCACCCGTCTGCACATAACTTGCATTTTGCAAATCCTGCATCTCTCCAAACCATTCTGCATGGCTAGTCATATGATTGGATGCACCTGAATCAACATACCAAACATCATCATGTGTTCCCTTTCCTGTAACAGCATTCAACATATGCTGCACAACAAACAGACATTCTTTTTTGTCTTTATTCTGTCGTGAAGACGATGCATAGTTTCCTTGCTGCAACTTACCACTGTGAATATCATCTTTCTTAGCATAACATTGGGCTGCAATATGACCTGTTTTGCCACAGTAGTGACACACAATACCAGAGTTGTTAGAATATATGTTCTGCCATCCACCTCTTCCTCTAAAGCTTCCCCTGCCTCTAAAGTTACCACGACCTCCTGAAACCTATATATCGCCAAATTGCTGATTCAATCTATTTTGCTAGTTGTCACTATTACCACGGTCTCTTGAAGAGAACTTGCCACGTCCCCTTCCTGAACCGGAGTAGAAAGCTTGGACCTGTTCACCACTTCTTTCAGATGTCTCACTTTACATATTGATCTTTTCAATGATCATAAGGGAGACCAACTCATCAAAATCTAGAAATGGCTTTCTGACATATACGGAAGTTACAAAAAACTTCCAAGCCTTTTCATTGTTAAGTCCACCCAAGGTAGACGATACCAAATCATCATCATCGGGCATTGCATCAATCACTGCCAAGGCATCTGCAATGCTCCTTACCTTCAGTGCATACTCATTGATAGACATCTTCCCTTTCTTCAATGTATTCAACTCTTGCTTGAGTTGAATCTTTCGTGCCGTTGTATTTACGGAAAACGTACTTTCAAGTATGGTCCAAGTTGCATATGAATTCTCTGCATTTCTAATATGTCCAAGCATATTATTGTCGATTACTGTAGACAGCCAATACATGACCTTTTTGTCTTTGGCATTCCATTCCTTTCGTGCCTTTGTCTCTTCTGTAGTTGGAGGATCACTCAACTCCGGCTCCTTTTCTTCACCTGAATCAAACTCGTAGAGGCATTTTCCAATAAGGAAGTTCGTGACACGGAACTTCCATGAAGGGTAATTGTTCTTGTCGAGCTTCTCAATGATGGGGTTTCCACTGTTCTCTGCCATTATCACAAAACTAATACCAAACAATAAGCAAATCTTCTGCAACCCTCAACCTGTAGTGCACAACAATACTCCAGACAGCCTTTTTCATTGTCAGCTCAACGATTCATGCAATCTGCAACCAGTTTGCAAATAAACCTTGTGTTTATTCTCTGGTAAACATCTTTGAACTTACAAATCTGAAATCTGTAACCTGTGCACCTGTATACGGTAGACACAACTGAAATTGTAGCGTATCTCGAACTATTGTCCGCAACCTTGTGGCTCTAAAACGGGGCCTAAAATGGCCTCAGATGGCCAAAATAACTACGGGAAAGACTTATAGGACTAATTTGCAGAATACAAAGCTCTCTTCACGCACACCAAATCTCACTGCAATCTGAGATTTTTACTCTGCCCTGCTTCTATTGCCTCCACAGGCACTATCCAAGAGAGAGAGTGGAAGGATGGGAGAGCTTCTTACCCATGGCTTGCTTGCTCAAACCTTGCTTCTTCTCCTTCACTTCAACCTTTGAAATCAGCCTGTCTTAGTGGCGGGGCTCTGATACTATGTCAAGAATCGTGTGGTGGGGGGACTTGCTCAAGATGCTGCACCGAACACAGACAGAATGCACAAGGAGAAGCTCACTCAAGAGACAAGAAGAGAGATGGAGGCCAAAACGTTTTCTTGCTGGTTTTTTCTTCTTCTTCTACACACTTTACAATGTACACAAAGTATAGATAATATACAACATAAAGGAAAGTGGCCTACTAAGTCAAACAATGCATAACCGACTACACTAGTCGACTGGTGCTATAACTATGCCAGCTGTAAATAGGTATAACAACCTGAATATAATAAGTAATGAGTCAGTGGCCATGTGAGAGTCATAATGACTACAGACGTGCTAAGTGTAGATGTGTAGACCCACCTAACTAGGCGGTCCATCATCAATGTCTACATGTGTTGAGCTTGTCATCTCAACAGGAATTGCCCTCTTTCCGAGTGCAGTTAAAGAACGCTTGGGAGATGATGAGTCACTGCAACGCTGCCTCTTGCACTTGGAATGCTTGGATGAGATACGGCGGATGGCCCTACAATGTATAGGAACGACTCAAGCGCGACGCAAGGCCTATCATGATAGTCTCATCAAACACAAGGAGTTCTAAGAAGGTGATCTTGTCTTGGCCTATGATTCGAGATTTGGCAAGTTTCCTGGAAAGCTTCAACAATGATGGATGGGCCTATACAAGGTACTTGCTATCAATCCTAATGGCTCTGTTCAGGTGCAGACAGTTGATGCCTCTTATGATCCTTTCCTGATCAATGGCTATCGTCTGAAGAAGTACTTCCCTCCCTGGGGATCTTGACAATCACAGTCGACCTACCCTCTCCCTTTTGGGCATCGCACTGTCCTTCTCTTCATGCTTCTGATAGCCCTTATGATTCTCCTCATGAGGTGGTCTCGTTCTGCTGGCCCCTCACTGATACCTCTCAACCCGACCTTGTTCTCTTCTCGTCTGATCTAACAATGGTGGTGAGGTTGGTCCTGACACATGGTATTTCTACTATTCTCTTTATTAAAAAAAGAAAAAAAAAGAAAAACAAAAACAAAACAAACAAAACTGTTATGGGAGAAAAGGAAGAAATTCCCTATCATAACAGGCCTCGTTTCAAGAGAAGTTGGAACCACCCCTTGGGCAGGAAGCTAACTGTGGAAAAGGTGGTAAGGATTTGCAGTTCAGGATAGCTGACTCACCAGCAAAACCTTTCAAGCAAGTAATTTGAAGCCACCTCCCTTGGTGCGTTGTTTCTACAATATCAGTCCATCTGTCCTTCTTAATAGACGACTTTTCTTACAAATCATTGAAGTAAGAGACTTGTTGGCTACCTCCCTGGGTGTGCCTCATCTTTAAGATCCTAATGACAATCATAGCCGAGATGATCTTCATCACCAACCCCTTGAGTAATGTGAGCTTTCATCCTAACAGGATGGGGATGTGAGTATGGGCTTCCCTTTGTATCTATCAGTGAGCGTGAGACAGAGGTGGGTTGAGTGACTAGTTTTTCCCTTCAAATTAAATGAGAGGTGAGATGTGTGAACGGAGTGTTGCATGCATGGGTTGGGCCTCTCAATGCATAATGCACGATATGTTCTTGTGCAGTGCACCATAAGGCTCCCTGGCCTTCCTTCTTGCAATGTATGCCGGCATGGGGCGGGATGCACAGTTGCACCATTAAATGCGCACAAGGCATACACCCTGCACAAGTGACAGTGCGAATTACATTAATGGGTTTCAGAAATTATCTTTCAACAGAGTGTGAGACAGAGGGGGGGTTGAGTGTGACTAGTGTTTCTTCAATTAATTCTTGAGAGGTGAGGATTGAGGGACATTAAAACCATTGGAGTCATGTATGTTTCTGTTTTCCTATACACCCACAAGATGGGTCTGTGCCATCAACACATGACATGTCACTTTGTTCGGTACACTGCACTGCAAGGCTCCCTGGCCATCCTACTTGCACCTATGCCTGATGGGGTTGGACGCACTAATGCACCATCATTGTGCACCCTGGCATACTCCCTCTGCATCATTCCCTTATGGATTCCTAAACTGGGTGTGAGCTCTAGGTTTCATCATTATTTCCTCGAGTGATGTTAGTAATGGGGCAAGTGACTGCTCTTTTATTCCATTTGAGTGATCATGACTTGAGTGTAATATCCCTCGTCATCGACAATTTTCTTGCGATTCCTTCAACCAGCCACCTCCCTGGGTGTTGCCGCGTGGTCCCCGCCACGAAGGACGTGTGCTGTGAAGACACCTTGGTACCTCCTACAGCCGACAACGATACAAGACGCAACCTCGATAGTCGACATTACTCCTCGGCAATATGGGCCAAGTTTTTATAACCCTACACCTTCTGTTTCTCAATGACGGTCATGTGTTAAGTGTGCGGATGTTCATGGTTGGTCTGATGTGTGGTATTAGGTCCTTGATGTTTGGTTTACCCTTCCTGTTAAGGTTTTAAGTCTGGGGACGCATCCCTGCGCGTCTATGTTGCATACGCCCATGCATATACCCTGCTATGATCATGCATCTATGCCATGAATTCATTTTACACTGATGGGATCCCTTCCCCACTCCTCCGTTTTATTTCACCCTGTCCTCAAAGCTGTTCCTTGACCGTTTGCCTTTATCCTTTGTTTTGCGATTTTTTCATGTGGATGCATCCTACGTTCACTGAGACTCACATCCAACCTTACAGTCTTGCTTGTCCCTTTGAACTACCCATTCCTTTTTACTAACCCCTGTTCCGACAGACGGTTCTTGAGTTATTAATTTTTGAACCAATTCTCATAAATTGGATGGATTTCCATGTGAACGCACCTGTATTGCTTCAGAACACTAATCTGAGGTGCCAACCCTGCCCTATCCATTCCTCTTGACATTTTTCCTTTTTATTAAGTATCATTCCGATGCACGGTTCATTCGCTATTAATTTTTGCGGGTTTTCGAGCCCTTTTCGTGCTTATTTTTTACATTTTTCCATGTGAACATGCCCTATTTGCACCAGAATTCCAGTTTAATTTGATCGTTGTGTCTCACAGCCTTTTTCCCACTTTTTTCTTTTTCATTCCCCCTCTTTTGGCTGCTGGATTTTTAGTTATTAAATTTTTTGAGTATTTTCGGGTTTTTTTTGTGTTTTTCCCATATGAACCCCTCCTAATTTCCCCCAAACTGAGTTTTGATGCACCAACCCTGTGAATCCCTTTCTCCGAGACATTTTTTCTATTTATCGCACTTTGTTTCGAAAATTAATTCTTCTCATATTAATTTTCGAGTTCATTTTTTGGTCTGTTTTTGGGGTTTTTTCCTCATCCTCACCCTCCATGGGTCCTCCCTTGCCTCCCTCCTCGTTTTCCTCCGCCCCTGCTACCTGTACGGGTGCTCGCGCCACCTCCCCCTTCTCCACGCGGCCTCCCTCCCGCCGCCTCCCCCGCCTTCTGCCACCTATGCCCTCGTCCACCTCCTTGGGCACTACCCTTCCCCCCACCCAATTTTCCCCCCCCACCAAATTTACACCCCCCCCCCCTTTCAAGACTTAGCCCCTCCCACCAAATTGGCCCCCCACAGTTACTCTTGCGCTAACCCCACCCCCGCCTAACCATAGTTACTTTAACCCCACCCTCCAACTAACCCTAGTTGCCCTAACCCACCCCCAACCCCAATCACCCCTCCCCAAGCCCCTTTTCCCACCCCTTCCCACTGATTCTCCTCATAGCCCCTTTTCCCACCACCTCCACCCACAGCAAACCCCGTTGACCTCCACTTTCTCACGGGGCATACCCACATTTTCCAACCCCCCTACCCACAGGCGTCCTTGCTACCGATGGTCTCGTGTGTGCATATGTTCGCGCGAGCCCTGACGTGTGCGTGTCCGTTCATGAGCTGCTAGCGGGCGTTCACGCGTAAGGACGCGCCTCTGACTTGTCCGTGTGGTGGTGTGTTGCAGTCAGCCGTTCACACAAAGTCATTCTCACTTGTTCACACGCAGCTCGGGTACCGACTTTTAATTTCAAAACCCGAAAAACCCTTTTTAAAAAACACATTTAAAAAAATAAAAATTCATTAAAATTCATTTAAAATCTAAATAAATTGCAAAAAAAAATCCTAAAAATTTTCCAACATTGCTAAAATCATTTGCAATATTTTCTAAAGTGGAAATTTAAGAAAATAAATTGCAAAAAATTCAAAAGTTTGAAATTCTTTCAAAAATACACGCAAAATGAGCAAAATTTATTAAAAATGAGTAAAAATTTAGAAATACTTCCAAAAAATTTTCATAAAATTTCACAAATCCCCTTCCCCTTTTGCCAATAATTTCTCAATTGAAAATGCTTCCATAAATGGCCAAAGTATTATTTGAAGCCAAAACCCTAATTTTAATACCTCATCTCATGAAAATTCATTTTAAATTCTAAAAATAAGCTAAAAAATCATGGATAAATTCAAACACATTGTTGATATCTGTTGGATTACTGAAATCCCACCATTACACTTCACAACATATTCATGTGTCCTATATCCTCTTTTAATCAATTTATTAAAAAAAAGAACAAAGAAACAATACACATAAAATACAAAATACAAACACACCTAAATTATAATTTAAAAAAACAAAACAAAAATAAAATAAAAATCTCATCCAAACACTAATGAATATTGCATAAACCACATATAATCTCCTTAATCTTACTTTGATATTTATTTAACAAAAAAAGGAAAAAAAAAAACACTAAGGTGCTTTATTTTTTTCAATCAATGGTTTTTGCTTTTTTGAATGGATTCCTTGCATTTGGGACTACTTAGTGCATCTTTAGTCTCTTACATACACACCCCTTCTAGGTATCTATTTTTTGAGCTTTATTTATTTTTGGTCATCTGTTAACCATAGTTAATTGTTAAAATGAACTTTATTCACCCACTTTTTTTAGATGCACTCGTACTAAACACACATTTTTCTAATAGCTTAAAAATCAACCCGTCGTTCACTTTGCATGCGCTACGTGCACTTCAGAGGCACTTTAATTTTTAATAAAAATGAGCCAGCCGTCATAAAAAAGCACGCGCTGGTAGAAAAGCGCTCCACACCACCATTATTTTCTAATTAATGAATTTGCATTTAGAGACCACAGTCTAGGTATCGCAGTCCGGGTTTCGTTAAAGCACTACTACACCCTAATAATTTGTAATTAAAATTTTAAGAAAGAACTGTCGTTTCCTTATTAAGGTTTATAACCTAATAAAATTTCACCCATTGTTAATAATTTCTTAAAATTAACCCTTCATTAAAACCAATTTCTCTCACTGCACTTTTTTTTCCCTATTTAATAAACACGCTTTGTGGAATGTACATGTTGTCATCGTGTTAAAGGTTGAAGGTCTACCACCGGGGCTTAACGCAGAAGAAGAGTATGGGATTCAAGGTTTGGAGAAGGGAAAAAGAACAGGGTTTGACAAGATTCGGATTTCAGAAAAGACTTAGATGAGGAGGAAGATTTCAAGCTTTTTTTGTGTATTTAGCATACCTGAATGGAATAAATGTCTCTATCTTGTTTACATCAAATGCATTTGGAAACATAAACCATAACATGAAGGATATTCTCATATTTTTAATCCAAATTCAAATGCCAAATGCAAGCTCAAATGGCTTTTATCTCATGTACATAGACGGATTTCAACTCCAGGAAACAAGTGTTAAGATGGTAGATTCAAATACATTCAAGATATGGACCAATAGTACATAAAATGCATTGAAGGAGCATAATTTTAACTTCAGCCCTGTTTTAAAACAGAAAATTCCAGCCCATAATCAAGCTCAATAAGAGTACATAAACTCATGAATAAGCTCCTCTAATCATTAATGGGTAAAGCCCGATGATAAGAGGTCATTTTCTTCTATTACAATCACATGAATCACTTGTTTGCTCATAAAAATGAACAAGAACAGTGGGCTGCCCTGTTTATGACTGGTTTTTTCAGCCCATAACAGCCCATACACCTTCAAAATCCTCACCCTTTGCTTGCTCCAAAGTCACTCAAGTACGGGCTTCATTGGACCATAAATAAGGTAGATAAAATGAGAGAAGACGCACATAAGAGCAGGCTGAATCCTTTTCTCTCAGATTTTTCCCTTTTATAGACTGTCATACCATGCATTTTCGTCAGACCAAATGGACAGATAAGTGGAGCTCTCACCTTGTTTGTATCTTCTTCTTTAGCTCCTGTTAATCTCTAGTTTGCATGCTCCAAAACATGCACCATGGCTTCAGCTCTCTCCAGTTGCAGTCAGGCTATGCAGGCCCTCATTTTGCGCCAAAAAATGCGGGCTACTTCCTGCTCAGGCGCATAGGTCACTTTTTAACCTACTCAAGTCACTTGCTGGTCACATTAGTCCATTAATTCAGGTCCCCCGTGAACCTAGTGGACTTTTGGTATTTTTCTTGAGTTCTAACCATATTTTTGCTGCAAACTGTCAATGTGATTTATCCTGCAAACTGTCAATTACTTCTAGCTAATGGATTTTTTAACAAAGAAGGCCCAAGCTCCGAACCCTAAGGCCTTTCAAAGCCCAATTCCACAAGACGGTGCTTTGGTCAAGGAAGCCGTACCACAAAAGGGAATTTTGCATACGAGGGAGATGGGCCAAGATCATAAGTTTGTGGCCAAGGCAAGAAGGTCGAATTCACGATGGCCCCTAAAAAGACACAAGGCGCAACCGCAGGAGGATCATCTCCAAACATTCATGTGGACATTTCACCGAACCCACAAGTCTAGGTTTTCTTCCTATTTTTGATTTACATCAAAATATTGCAATTATGCATGGTTAATGAAAGTAAGATGCACTTTTACAATTGAAATACATTGGCTATAACTCGCGATTGAAGAATCGATCATTTTTTTTTCAATGAAACGGATGAAAAAAAGAACACAAGATGTCTATGCATTCTTAGCAAATTGTTTTATGCATTGCAAAGTAACGAATCTAGATCAACTAATGACCATCATTACAAAGTCGAAATTATTGTAGTACACTTCGACTATGCATGGAAAGATTAAATTGCATGTCGCATTATTAGACATCTCTTTCTTTGCAATGATTCATTAAAGAAGATTGCTAACAACCATAGGAATTTTCAAGGCATGGAAATGATTCTTGGGCTGCATGAAGTAGGTTAAAATCTAGTCAATTGGCATAAATCTCAATCAACTACGTAAGTAGTTAGGAAAGGTTATGTAATGCTCATTCAGCATACAAATATTTCATTCAGAAATGAAGTTAGGGAAAGGCTGCATGGTTCATTTTAACATAAAACCCTAAAAGCTTAGTGGCATCAATCTTGAATGCATGTTCTAGAAGCATCAATAGAAATTATGCTGTAACTTAACATACGCTTTGATCTTAACCAAAAAAGTTAGGGGTTGTAAATCTAATCATACGTAGAGGAAATAAACCGTGTGCTTACTAAAATTGTATCGTAATGCAACCAATTTTCCCCTCCTTGATCAAGACAATATCTTTAGGAATAGACAAGTACATTGTTTTATCCTAAACGCCTAAACCGCAAAGGACTCGCTTAGGAATGGTTAAATCGATGCAATACACCCCAAGTGCTAACTAGGGTTTAGTATGTTGAGGACGTGACCTAGTCGCACTTATTGCCAAGTTGAAACTCTCATACCCTAAAGACCTGCCCACATTCACGGACATACTTGCAAGAAACGATCTAGGGTTTCTACCCTAAGAATCGCTCGTTGAAAGAACGAAACTCGGATTGGGTGGAACCCTAGGACCGACGATGTTGGCCTAGTGCAATCAGGAATGGATTGGATATGAAGACACCCTAACCCTATTTCTTATCTAAATCATGATTCCGTGATTAGAAGACACCATTCGATGGGTAAAATAGTCCCATGGATTAGATGCGGCACTTGTGCAACAAGTTGCTAAGTTGCATGATCTTGTGGTTTAATCACAAGATAATGGCCAATTCCTTGGAATGAGATTAGCATATTCTTGCGCAAGTTTATCTTGAAAGAGGATAAGTAGTCATCTTGATATAGCACCTTTCTTGGGAAAAGTGACCAAGATAAGGGGATTAGATATTTGCTTGGAAGAAAAGGACCAATCAATAATTTGGAGCAATATATTTTTCTGTTAATAGAACTTAAGGTATTGGTTAAGTTGGGTTAATAGGGTACGGCCCTAACCCAAGGACATAAGGGTTAACAAACAAAACCTTGGGATCTTGTCGAGTCGCAATTGATCCCGGATCGAATGCTGGATGCATTCGGAGAGAAGGATTCACTACTTAGTAGTTGGCCAAATAAATGACCACTGGAAATGATTGTGCTTGTAACAGTTTAACGAGCACTGTTTGCTTTGTTTGCTCAATGAACTAAAGGATGAAAAGATATCTAATGCTTCAAGTTGAAGGCCTGAAGGAAGAGGCATCCTCAGTTACCCCTGACTATCTGCCTGACCCTAACCAAGGGGGTTGTTAGCCACGCCGGGAAGGTGGACCGAATCCCTGTGTGAGGTCTCTCCGTTGAGCGCTACTTGGAGCAGGAGGACGCTTGGGTGCCAGGGGGGCTCTGGCCATAAATCCCTTGCCTTCCGGGCCGCCCTGCACAAGAGGCCAACATGACTCTAGATTGGATCTCCAGGCCCGCATACTAGTCTACGGGCGGAATCTTGGATTAGTAATCCCTCTGGATTGCTGGATAGTCTTTGGGCAGATTATGGATAAGCCTACGGGCTGGACTTTATAAATGTATTCCAAAGATAAATATGATAAACTGTTGAAAAGAAACTTGTTTGACACTATTTTTCTATGTCAAGTGCTATGATTACGTGAAGGAATCAGTGCCTAACGGGCTAATTAAGGAAGCTGCTTGATGCATGTCCAACTAAATGTGGTAGGTAATTAGACAACTAAAACAACTGAGGAAAGTGCAATGGATGTGGCCATGGGTCCATCCTACGGATGGGTGGTCCCGGTTGACAGGGAACTTTTCTCAATCATAATGGACAGTAGGAAGATCATTTCAAAGGAAATGAATAGCAAGGGCGCTGACCTAGAGTCTAGGTTATAATAATCCCGGTTTACATTGTTTTAGGGAAAGTGAATGGGACTATGCCTTATGGCAGAGAGGTCGAGCCTTGCATCCCTCTCGTTTCCCATTCTCCTTGAACCAAGTGTAGCGTGAATCCGCTTCGGCCCTGGTGTTTCTGGGTAAAGTAGTTTTCTCGAGGTTCCACGCTAGTTGCCATTTAGGAAATGACCATTGGGGAAAACCTTGATTCAGGTCGGTCCTAAATGGGAAGGGCCAGAATACTTCCGCTACATGGCAGACATGGAAAGCCCTAGATCGCAAACCCCATGATATTCCATCGGAGTGCCGGGCGGAGCTTTCTAGACTTCCTTTCCGATGGATTGCTAAGATGTGTCCTGAAGGGAACAGGTGGACACGTTACAGTTGGTATCAGAGCGAACCAACAAAGAATTTTTTGTAAAGAAATTTTAATAAGAAGAAGTAAAGCAAATGTTATTGTTCAGAACATTTTCTTACTTTCGATGCTGTCTTGTAGAATTATGAAGCATGGAACAGGTTCTTAGTGTTCCGAGTCATGTTTATGACAACGATGTATTCGTCGGATTATCGACAAAGGGTTGAGATGATGAATAGCCTAGATTTTATTTATAATCCATCGCCTTTGTACATGGAACAAAGATGGATGGGTGACTTAGGAATCTACTACATAGCTGCCCACCGGTTTGCATACCTTCGAACCAACCTAAAGAGGATAAAGTGGTTGGAAGACCTGAAGACTATAAAGCTGTTCATTTTTGTGGAGGCTCACGTAAACTCAACTTTACATATTCAAGGTCGGAGGGTTGAGCTGAACTCATATGTATATGAGGAAGTGACCCGTGTAATCCCTGCTGACAGGATCAAGGTGTTGGGGCGCTATGAGAAGAATGGGTTCCAAAGGAAAGGATACCCTAATCTTCCGATGACTTATCGATTCCTAAAGATCCATGACCCAAAACCATACTATTATCCAATTCTCGTAGATAAATGTAATACAACATTATTCTCCCCAAACTAAATCTAACAGTTGCTCTATCATCTCAAGAAATATTGTACTCTGAAAGGGCTATGCCCTTACAAATGCAATAAGACATCTTTTTATCAATGTTTGTCTTGTCCATGAGAATTGACAAAAAGTTAAGTGGCTAGGATTCTTGGTTGATAGCTGAATTGGGTATGAAATATAAATCATAACGATTAGCGAGTTATAATGCTAAGAATTCTTTATTTAGGCACAACCCAGGTATAGATTCCCAGTTCGCCTCCTACATCAAGAACTGTCGTGATCCAGGAGAAGAAGTTTTTCCTCAAGAAGATTAAGCTACCTGAATTTGACGGGAAAGGTAGGACTATCCAAGTAGATGCTGAAATTTAGATAGAGTCTATGGAGGATTACTTTGAAGCAGCCGATACTTCACCCGCCAACCAGGCTATGCTCGCCAAGCTAAAGCTCACCGGCGAAGCCAGGCTTTGGTGGAAGCAATGGTGGAGAGATCAAGGGATTGCAGAAGGATCCGTTACCTGGGAAAAACTGAAAAAAGCTGTGCAAGGAAGATATTTACCACCTGTGTATCGCACGCAGAAAATGAATGAGTTCTACAAGCTGAAACAACTCGGACTCACTCTTGACGCATACTACTCAAAATTCATCTCACTTCTTAAGTATGCACCACAGATGGACATGACACAGCAGGTGTCAAAATTTTGTACTGGTTTAAACCCACCAATGAATACCCATCTCGAATCTATGTGCCCATTAGATCTTCAGGATGCACTCATTCGAGCTACGCCTATAATTCAGGAGGTGCAGGCTAGGCCAAGAAGTAACAAAACTTGGTCTTATAATGACCCGAACAGAGGAGCATATAGGCCTCAAATGAAGAGAGTTCAAGGTCAGCATCGGGGGACAAAGAAAGAAGGCAAGGACTAATAATGTCAATAACTTTGTCCCTACCCAAAGTAATGGCCGAAACCTCCATTGTTTCCACTGCAATGAGCCCGATTATTTCAAGAGGCAATGTTCCAAGCTTGGAGGAGGACATCGCCAAGCACCTTTCCCAAGAACTGGCCGTGGCCAGGGAGCCACTACCCGAGGCAGAGGAAGAACCCCCTGCGTTGCCAACAAGGAAATGTGCAAAGAAGAAGATCCAACCATGGAAGCACAGTTTGAAAGGGCGACAGTCCATGCCGCTCTTCACAAGAAAGGGCCGAATCACTAGTTTTCAGTGATTCAGACACCGTCGGACTATCAAGGTAAAGGTTTCAAGACCTTGATTGATTGTGGCAGTACACATTCCTTTATCTCACCAGCTTATGCAAGAAGATTAGGAATAGCCATAGTAGAAGCACCTACCTTGCTTCTGGAATTAACAAATGGTCGTGAGGTCACTTGTACCAGGCAAACTGCTAAGGTGGAATTCTTTCTGGGAGGAAAGAGAACTTCGGTCAAATTCAGAGTCATGAACCTAGGTATCCATGAGTGTCTACTCGGAATGGATTGGCTTAAACCTAATGACGCCCACATTCATTGTGGAAAGGGCCAAGTTTCCTTTCGAAACTCTGAAGGGGAATTGGTCACAACTCAAGGTGAGGCTGGAAAGCCAAAAATTCAATTGGCCAAAGCATCTCAGATTATAAAGGGAGTCAGAAAGGGACCACCTGTCTTCTTGATTAAGCTCAATAAGTTAGATCAGAAGAAGGAGTCTAGTGAATGACCTTCATGGCTAAAGGAATACGTGGACGTATTTCCTGAAGAGTTAACAGAACTCCCGTCTCAAAGAGAAGTGGATCATGAGATCAAGCTAGTGCCAGGAGCTGCGCCAATTGCAAAGAGACCTTATAGAATGTCCATCTCGGAAGCAATTGAGCTGAAGGAACAACTTAAGAAATTGGTAGATCATGGCTACATCCATCCTAGCAGTTCACCATGGGGAGCTCCAGTACTGTTCCAGAAAAAGAAAGATGGAACGCTTCGACTGTGTATTGATTACAGAGTGTTGAATCAATCAACTGTCAAAAACAAGTACCCTATTTCTAGAATAGATGAGCTTCTTGATCTTCTTCAAGGTGCAAAGATCTTCTCCAAGATTGATCTCAAGTCTAGTTACTATTAGATAAAGTTCAAGGTAAAAGATATCCCAAAGACGGCCATCAACACAAGATATGGGCACTTTGAGTATGTCATTTGGACTCACAAATGCACCTGCCACCTTCAACAGGTTAATGAAGGATATCTTTAGGCCATATCTTGATGACTTCGTACTCGTCTTCTTCGACGACACTTTAATCTATTCCAAACAGGAAGAATATCATGAACCCCAACTTTGGATTGTCCTTGAGACAATGAGAGCACATAAGCTCTATGCTAAGATGAAGAAATGTGCATTCTTCAAACGTCAGATTGAATATCTGGGATTCATCGTATCAACGGAAGGAATCTTAGTGGATCCGTCCAAAGTCAGAGATGTTCTATAATGGCCAATACCAACAACTGTCAATGAAATATGTAGTTTTCTTGGATTGACAGGATGATATAGGGTCTTCATAAAAAACTATGCTTTGATTGCAGCACCTCTGATGGTCTTACTGAAGAAGCAAACATCCATTGCATGGTCAACTGCCAAACAAACCAGCTTTGATAGATCAAAGCAAAGTTTGGTATCAGCACCTATCCTAAAACTTCCAGACCTCAGTAAGAAGTTCGGGGTAGTAACTGATGCTAGCATGCTTGCCTTAGGATGTGTGCTCATGCAGGAAGGTTATCCTGTAGCATACTCTTCAAGGAAACTGAAGAGCCATGAGAAGAATTACTACCCATGATCTAGAACTGTTAGCTATCATCCATGCTTTAAAGCTTTGGAGACACTACCTATTGGGTAACAAGTTTACTCTAGTGACTGATCATAAAAGTCTCAAGTGGATCTTTACCCAGAACGAGCTCAACATGAGGCAACGTCGGTGGATTCAAGTGCTGGAGGAGTATGTTTTTAAAATCAAATACTGACCCGGAAAGGAGAATGTAGTTGCTGATGCACTCATTCGCAAGGCATTCCTTAGTTCTCTAATCTTGCAAAATCCATCAACACCTAGATCTCTAGCCACAAGGGTGTCCATGCCAAACAACCTAATACTTGAGCTAGCTAGAGAGGAAGCATGCCATGACCCATCCTATCAAAAGATGCTAAGGGAGATCCCTATCAAGGACCATGACCAAAAGCTACAAGCTAAGTATCATGAATTCTCTATCAATAGTGGACTTGTCTACTATAGAACGAGATTATGTATAGCGGCAAGCCAATCACTTAAGTAGAAGATATTGTGGGAAGCTCATGATTCCCCTTTCTCAGGACATCTTGGCTATGCCAAGACTCTCAATGCAGTTAGGAAGAGCTACTATTGGGAGAGGCTTAAAGGTGACGTTCTCAAATATGTCACTGAGTGTTTGTCTTGTCAACGCATCAAAGAACATGTCAAAATGCCAGGAAAGTTACAACCACTTGATATTTCCCAAATGAAATGGAAATTTATCAGTATGGACTTTGTTATTGGCCTACCCCAAGTTCAGGGAGGATATAACTCCATCATGGTTATGATTGACATGCTTACTAAGGTTGCACACCTTATTCTAGTAAAGACAAACTATAAAGCCTCAGACATTGCAAGGTTGTTTATCAAGGAGATATTCAAGCTACATGGGCTACCCAAAAGAATCATTAGTGATCGTGATTCTCTCTTCACATCACACTTCTGGAGAGCTATCTTTGAAGCCATTGGGACTCAACTCCATTTTAGTACAGCTTACTATCCCCAAACTGATGGCAAAACGGAACGAGTCAATCAAGTCATCGAGGATATGCTAAGGGCACACTATTGCCATGAACCAAAAAGGTGGATTCAATACTTGCCCTTGGTTGAGTTTGCCTACAATGCTTCTTACCAACAAAGCATTCAGATGACCCCTTTTCAAGCATTGTATGGTCATGACTGTCGAAGTTTCCTAAACTTCTTAGATCCAACCTTGAGGGTTGAAGCTTCAAGGCAGATGCTGGAAGAGATGGATGACCAAGTAAAGTCAATAAGATAAGACATCCAAGCCGCCAAGGATAGACAGAAGGCATACGTGGATTTGAAGCGTCAAGATAGATTCTTCGAGGAAGGAGACATGGTCTTCATTTGCATACGCCCAAAGAAGAGTTCCCTATCCTTAGGAGATTACAAGAAGCTAAGTCCAATGTATTGTGGACCATACAAGATCCTCAAGTGTCTAGGACCTAATGCTTATAGACGGCAACTCCCTGAGAACCTAAAGGTTCATAATGTATTCCATAGTAGCCTATTGAAGAAGTATGTATCTAATCCTAGCCATGTACTTGATAACCAACAAGTTGTAATGCCTAGCCAAGGAGTCCTTGAGCTACGGCCTAACAGGATCTTAGATGTTAGGGAGAGACAACTGAGATCCATAACCTTGAGAGAATGCCTCGTCCAGTGGAAAGATTATCCTGAGGAGGATGCCACTTGGATGGATGAAAGCACTCTCAACCATCAATATCCCCAATTTATCTCAAGATGAGGACATCTCGATTCCTCCAAGAGGGAGAGAATGTAATATTTCTATTGGAAAATATTACTAGCTGCGTGAGACTCATGCAAATGACAATGTCGGCATTAAAGTTTCTGACGGTACACGACGTATCATGACTCTCCACTGGCCAAACGAGACCAAGGTTTAAAAACCCGCATATCTACATGTGAATCTCCTCTTGGGAGGAGGTTAAAAGGATAATGTGGGGATTTAAAAATTAATTTTTTTTATAAATATTATATTAATCCTTCTTTCCCCCCAGCCAAAGGCGATGCTGGAGGAGAGGGAGTGAGGATCGGATGAGTAAGCGCATTGCTAGAGGTCATGGGGGGGATAGGGCCATGCAACAGGCCGCGTGGGAGGGGGGAGGTCCTCTCTCTCTTCAACTATATAAACCCCCTCTAAGGGGTGGAGGGGGGGGAGTGATAGATTCTGAGCCTGAGGGGTGAAAGAGGAAGAATGACGTCTGACTATGGACGCTACCATTTTGCCACGAGGAGGGAAGAACCACTATAGTTGTGGAGCGCGTTGCTGATAGAATCGCCACTGCCATGCTGGAGTACATCGCCATCCAGTCGCTAAGAGCCGCCATAAAGCTCCCATCCCCACGCCACGTACTGCAGTCTAGAAGCTTCCAAAAAGCTTCTTGGAAGCTTCTAAGGGGGCTCTCCAAGCCCCCCTTCCTGTGGGTTTCCATCCAAGTCCCTATAAAGCCCACCTTACCCCGGTGTTTTAAACCCCCTTCCTATGTACTCACACTAGCCAGTTTTAAACCCCTTTTCCTTTGCATTCTTACACAAGGGGTTTTTACCCCCGAGAATTAAGCCTTTCCCTTGCCTCCCCTGGGAATTAAGGCCTTTCCTCTTGCATCCCCCCAAAAATCCATTTTTACCCCGATTGTGAACCCTTCCCGTGGATTCCCACACAAGTCCTTTAAAGCCTCCCATTGCATTCCCACACAAGCCCTATTAGCAGGTTTTAAATCCTCTTTTCCATTGGTGCTCCTTAAGTTCACTCTACCCACCGGATTTAAAACCATCCTTCCTATTGCAACTACCACAAGCCTATTTTTCTAGCCGGTTAAAAGGCCCTTTCCTTTTGAACCCTCTGAAAGCCCAAATTTCTTTTCTCTCTTAAGCTTCGTAGTAGAAGCCTATAAGGCCTTCCCACTAGTTCCCTAATACGCCTTTCCAGGGCTTTGAAGGAGAGGGAGCTACAAAGCACTTCCCACTCGACTTTCCCCATAATTTCCTTAAACCCCTGGGATTTCTAAACCAAGAAGGCCCAAGCTCCAAACCCTAAGGCCTTCCAAAGCCCAATTCCACAAGACAGTGCTTCGGTCAAGGAAGCTGTACCGCAAAAGGGAATTTCGCATACGAGGGAGATGGGCCAAGATCATAAGTTTGCGGCCAAGGCAAGAAGGTCGAATTCACGATGGCCCCTAAAAAGGCACAAGGCACAACCGCAGGAGGATCATCTCCTAACATTCATGTGGACATTTCACCAAATCCACAAGTCTAGGTTTTGTTCCTATTTTTGATTTACGTCAAAATATTGCAATTATGCATGGTTAATGAAAGTAAGATGCACTTTTACGATTGAAATACATTGGCTATAACTCACGATTGAAGAATCGGTCATTTTTTTTTCAATGAAATGGATGAAAAAAAGAACATTAGATGTCTATGCATTCTTAGCAAATTGTTTTTATGCATTGCAAAGTAACGAATCTAGATCAACTAATGACCATCATTACAAAGTCGAAATTATTGTAGTACACTTCGACTATGCATGGAAAGATTAAATTGCATGTCGCATTATTAGACATCTCTTTCTTCGCAATGATTCATTAAAGAAGATTGCTAGCAACCATAGGAATTTGTAAGTCATGGAAATGATTCTAGGGCTGCATGGAAGTTGGCATAAATCTCAATCAACTACGTAAGTAGTTAGGAAAGGTTGTGTAATGCTCATTCAACGTTGTCATCGTGTTAAGAGTTGAAGGTCTACCACCGGGGTAGTGCAGAAGAAGAGTTTAGGATTCGAGATTCAAAAAGGAAAGATGGATTGGGTTTTAATAATGGGGTTTAGAAATGATTTAGGTATGGAAGAGGAATTCAAGCCTTCTCACTTTGTACATAACATACATGAACAGAAGGAATAAGACTAACTTGATTACATCAAATGTTTCAGGATACATACATCATTTCATAAAGGATATTTTCAGATTTCCAATTCATTTATGAATGTCAAATGCAAGCTCTAATGGCATTTATTTCATGTACATTGATAGATTTCAATCCTTTGGGTCAAGTATATTGTTGATAGAATCAAATGCATCCAAGATTTGGGCCAAAGATACATGAAATGAATGGGAAAAGTATAAATTTAGCTTCAGCCCTGTTTTAAAACAGAAAATTCCAGCCCATAATCAAGTTCAAAATGAGTGCATAAACTCAAGAAGAAGCACTTTTGATAATCTATGAACAATGTCCTGAAGAAAAGAGGTCATTTTCCTCCATTACAACCATTAAAAACCCATGTTTGCTCATAAAAATAGATCAAAATAGTGGGCTGCCCTGTTTATGATGACTGGTTATTTCAGCCCATAACAGTCCATAAGTCTTCAATATCCTCACCCTTTGCTTGCCCCAAAGTCATTCAAGTACTTGGGTACAAGTCGGGATTCATTGGACCAAGAATAAGGTAAACAAAATGAGAGAAGTCGTGCATAAGAGCAGGTTGAATACTCTTCTCTCAGATTTCCCCTCTTTTATAGACAGTTTCAGCATGTATTTTCGTCAGACCAAAGAGGCAGAGAAGTGGAGCTCTCACCATGTTTATATCTTCAGTAGTTGGGCTTGTTCATCTTCAGTTTGCATGCTCCATTTCATGCATCTCAGCTCCAGCTTTCTTCCAGTTTCCCTCAGACAGTGCTGCCCACATTTTGCGCCGAAAAACACGGGCTGCTCTCTACTCAGTCCCTTGTCACTTTTTGACCAACCTAGGTCACTTGCTGGTCACCTAAGTCAATTACTTCTGGTCCCATGTGGACCTAATAGACTTTTGACAGTTTTTGGCATCATTTTTGGGTTCTGACCATATTTTTGTACCTAAATTAATGTGATTTATCCAACAAACTGTCAATTACTTCCAGATGTCCAAGTTATAGGTTCCCATAGACTTATTTTTCATAAATATACATGGTATAAGTGAAAATTATATGCTAACTACAAAAGAACTTGTGTAACTAAGGTGGTTATTGGATAACAATGCCTGAATTTTGTATGCAAATATCTCATATAACTTCCAGTGAAACTCTTCTGTGTTTATAAGAATCCCATGATTTATATCATGGACAGTAAACTCTTTGACATTCACCCCCTCCTAACCTGCACATCCTCCGGCATGTGCCATTTCATAAGATTACAGGTCAAGGAGGGTCTTCCTCTTCATCTTCATTCCTTAAGTCTTTTTCTTCCTGTATGTCTTCAAGTAGAGGACTCATCTCTAAGTCATCAAGTTCATAGGTTGAAGATTCTCTTCGTTTGAAGAGTTTGATTGGTTTTCCAGCTATTGGAGTCTTTATCATGGTCCCATCCATTTCAGCCAAAGAGTAAGTAGCATTATGATGTACTACTTTTACAACATATGGTCCAAACCATCACTTGGCTAACATCCTATGAGCACTATGTTGATTCTCCAGGCTGCTATCATAAACAAGAACCCATTCATTCTCTTGAATAGCTCTTGGACGGAGTTGATGGTGCTTATCAAACCTCTTATTATTCTTTAATCTTGTTGTTTTTAGCCTTTCAATGGCTATTTTAACATCTTTTGGCCTTCGTTCAAGTTGCCTTATGCGTAAAGACAGCAATTCTTCCCTGTTCATGCCTTCATCCCAAGGCAAGATACTCCATGTGAAAATGGATTCCTCAATAGGCATAATAGGTGGCTGTCCATACATGAGTTCAGCTAGCATATATCCTGTTACTGCACTATGGGTTGTTCTATCAGCCCATAATGCGAATGGTAGCATTTTAGGCCATTCCCTCAACTTTTCTTTGCATGATTTTGCTAAAGCTTTAAGAATTGGTTGATGACCTCTTTCACTCTTACCATTGCCTTCAGGATTGTAGGCTGAAGTAAGAGATAGCTTAATTCCCAATTGAGCAAAGAAATGGTGAGCTTCATCGGCATCCAATTCTCCTCTATCAGCAGTTACTTTAGCAACACATCCATACCTGCAAAATACTTCTTCAAGTAAAAATCTACAAACAACATGAGTGGATTTTGTTGTCAAGGCCTTTCCTTCCACTTGATTTGTGAGATCTTCTCTAGCAAGTACTAGATATCTCATGTTCCAAATTCCTGTAGGCATGGTTACTAAATCAATAACCCATCTATAGTGAATGGATAAAGGATAGATAGGCTGAAGCCCATCTCTATGCTTTACCATAGAATACATTTGACAAGCATGGCAAGACTCAACAAAATGCTCAATGTCTTTATACATGTTTTGCCACCAAAATTTTTCTTTTATTTTGGCAAAAGTACCCCATATGCCTCTATGACCAGCCAATAGGCTTTCATGGAATTCTTGCATGACCTGTCTTTGTGTCTTTTTGTCACCTAAGACACGAACAGGTGCCCTTCCTTTCTTTTTTGCATGCCTCCAAAGGTAGCCATCTTTAAGAAAAAACCATAGGCTTTTCTCTTAATTCTCTTGAACTCTTCATAAGTCCATTCTTCCTTCTTTGTCATAGTGCTCAAAAATTGGCCAATTTTTAGCCAATCATCTGCATAAAATTCTTCTTTAAAGTGTGAACAAACCATAACAAAACATGGAATATGCTGTTTACTAGCTGACCATTGTCCTTCTTTAGTTGATTCATCCATCCTGGCCGATGTAAAAGTTGTTTTAACAGCTGAGCATGTTGTTCTTGCTGCAATTTTTGTTGTACCTACATTAACAGCATCATTTATAAATTCTGATTCTTCTTCATCCATCATTTCTTCTTCATCCATATATTTGGCTCATGAAAGCATGTCAGCAACTGGATTATCTCTACCTGCAATATGTTTCAAATCAGGATTTAAGGATTTAATATAGTCTATCCATCTTAGCATGGCTATGTCAGGAGTGGAACAGTTGGCTATCATGCCCAAGAGTGGAACACAATCTGTTTCAACTATAACATGTGCGCCCATGAAGTACTCCCTGTCACATTTTAATGCAGTTACTACTCCCCAGAGCTCTCTTTTAATTTGAGCATACCTTCTTTGTCGTTCATTAAGAACCTTTGCTCCAAAGCGGATTACATATCTGTTTCCTTCAAGGTCGTCTTGACCAACTGCCCATCCTATTCCAATAGGACTTGTGTCTACTACTGTGAGTATAATGGGCTGTCCATTAGAGTAGTTAGCCCTCTTTAAAGTGGGAGCTGAAGTCAGCATTTTCGTGAGTTTCCAAATAGCCTGAGTGTGTTCTTTTGTCCATAGAAACCTTTGGCCCTTTCTTAGAAGCTGATAAAGACTTTCAGCAATATGAGCAAAATGTGGTATTCAAATAACGTAGAAGACACATGCTCCAAGAAATCTTCTCACTTCTGAAACATTTGTACATTCTTCTTACATTTTGCTGATTGCATTTATTTTAGATGGAGAAGGCTTTCGGCCATATGGTCCACACACATGACCGACCACAAGGACTTCTTCAACTCCAAAAACACATTTAGCTCCTGAAAGAGTAAGATGAACTTCCTCTAATTTAGACAGGATCTGAGCACAATCATTAATATGATCAAAAACAAAATTTCAACATCCAAGTTCATTGAGTTCTTCAGTTTTCTCATGAACTTCACATCCTTTGATTGGAACATTATCAAGGAAAGGTAGAGTCAATTGAGGAATATAATCCCTCAATACTTTATGCATGGCATTCATCATGTGAGCTACTGAATTCGTAGCCCCTTGAGGTAGAATACACATGCGGACTAGGCCAAGAGGCATCTTCATTGTAGTAATGTCACGGCTTTCCAAAGCAAGTTGAAATTGGTCGTAGCCTGAATATAAGTCTCCCATGAAATAGATTGCCCTGCCTGAAAAAGCTTCAGCAAACTCATCCACAATTGGTCCTGATCCAACATTTCTAATAGTGACTTTATTGACAGGTTGTAAATCTTGAATGAATCGTAAAGATCCATTCTTCTTTGGTACGGTAAACCATCGGTTGGAATATGGAGCTGAAGATGGCTCCAATATTTGCATTTTTATCTTTTCATTTAAAAGTTTCAATAACTTAGGTCAATGCGCCCTTGGAACCGGAATTGGTTTAATATTCCAAGGCACATGTGGGACCGTAAAAATTACCATTGGTGCCACAATGCTTGGATCCACACAGCCGATTTCATGCGGCTGAAATGAAAAGGCTTTACCATGGTTCTTTAACATCTACAAGAAGATTTGTTTTTCAGCTGCCCGGCAAAAGGAAAGAGTCTTCACCAATTTTTAGCTTTTGTAGGCTTTCAGCTATAAATTGGTGACCAATATCTTTAGGATCACGAAGGCTTGGTTGTTTGGATACCCTTTCTGCCAATCCTTTGCTTTCAGGTGGTAGAGGAGTAGCTACCGACTTGACCTTCTTATCAATTGTTTTATATTTTGTTTCTACTCTTGCTTCATCCTTGTTTGGCTGTCCAAAAGCATCATAATCTGCAAATTCTTGAATTATGTCATACATATCCAATGTACATACCTGTATGGACTGATTTTCAGCTTGATTTTCTGCATGAATGGCTGTATAAATCTCAGCCATTGTATCATTATAATTCAGGCCATAAAATAGTACTAAAATTTCTTCATCTTTAGGTAAAACATCAATTTGCTTTAGCTCTTGCTCCATATGACTCAAATACTTTCTTTCAGCCCTATTTTGAAAACTGTTTATAACAACCCACTCCATTGGCTGAAAAAAACTGCAAATCAACTTTTGGCCTTGCCTCCTTCATATGTGGAGGCAATTTTTTGTGACATGATGCACTGCCATTGCCTCCACTTATAGCAGCGCTACCCGAAAACCCTTAAATTCTCGGGCATTAGGAGGAACAGTATGATCTCTCAATCGATCCCTATTCCGATGGTGATTAACATAGACAGTTAGAAATTGAACAGCTTTATCATTATCCTTGCTTCTTATCCGAGCATATGATGAACCATCATCAAGCGCCTTTGTCTCTAAACAAGACTCGGAAATAAATGGTTGTCCAAGAATGATTGGATAACTGCAAGAATCTTGAACAAAGAAATGAAATTCATCTTTTACATTGCCAATAGTAACTTGTACATAAGGACATGCTGCATAAAGATCGCCAGAAGAGTTATTGGCTGCCTTCATGCGCCATCCTGGGTCCACATCAATGGGCCATCCACCATTCTCATAGAGACTTCTTGATATAACATTAATTTCTGAACCATGGTCTATAAGGGCAATGCATGGAGTTTCTTTCTCACTGATTTTAACAACAGTTTCAGTAGTCGACCTTGCCTAATGGGTACGGGAATAGTGACTACTTGGAATAAAGTGAGTTTTACTTTCTTCCTGCATGTTGTGAAGAAGAGTCTCTTTCTTATGCATGGGCTGCACTTTAGATTGAGAAGTTTCCACCATTATGGCTTCTTCAGCTTCTGCTTCATAAATGTCTTCATCTTTGGCTTCTATGGCTGCAATCAATTCTTTGATTGCCTCCAATCGAATCCCTTGAGTTTTCAGCTTCTCTTCATCCTGCAAATACACATGAAGTACTTGCAAAAAAGCATGTACAGATTCTTCAGTTTTCTCACCAACATATTGTCTTTTTTGTTTAATTACATCAATTATTACATCATGAAATCCTCATTTTGCAATACTGAGAATTTCACCTAATGTAAATTCAATTCTACTTCAAAGAATCCTTTCTTCTGGGATCCTTTTAAGATCCGTTGCGGTCTCTATGTCTGACTGCAACTTGTAACTGGGATGTTTGCTTTTTCTTTTTCCTTCTGTCTTCTTTGCTTGAGGGGCATCTCCCATGTCAAATTTTGGTGGCGGCGGATTTTCAGCAGCCTTCTGTTGGTCTGGTTTACTTCTTGTTATACGTTTAGTCGGTCCTGAAGAAGAAGGATCGGCAACATCTTCATCTCTTCTTCTCTTTTCTTCTATCATGGCTTCTTGATTATTAATTTCAGCTAACCGGGCAAAAGCTGAAAATGAATCCACAGGCTCGGACCATCTGGTTCTCCCTCGAATACATTGACTAGCAGTGGTTAAATCATCCTTAGTTGCCTTGCCTTGCTCCATGTGTTCCAAGGCCTGCGTCCACACTTTAGATTTTGCATTAGTTTTACATGCTTTAACAATTTCATTAGTTGGCTCAATTTGCAACCCATAAGTTGCAGCATCAACAGCTGCATAGGCTGTTCTTGTTGCCAAATCCTCCAATATTTTCTTCATGCCGCCGTTATTGAAGTTTGGCTCAAGAGGAAGCCTGGTTTTGGTTGCATGAATTTTACCATCCTTCCAAAAGACTAATTTTTGTGCTTCAGCTTCACGGAATGCTCCGCACTCTCTCTTGTCATGTTGAAGGCTATCACACCAAATGCAGCGTCTTTTAAAGCCTTCTCATGCAGGTCTTTGGGCGGTTGACCGACCCCTTTCTTCTACTTTAACATCAAGCCTTTCTACTTTAGAATTAATTTCTGTTAAATTAAGATGGAGATCTCGCATGCTTTTAATTAATTCATCCATAACATCCTTCTTTGGAGAAGGAACAACATAATTTCTTGATTGCTCGGCCATAAAGACAGGAGGTCGAGAAGCTGGAACAGGCTCCTTCACATAATTAGTTGTTATAGGGATTGATCCCCATCTTAGGCGCAATCGCTCTCTTCGAGCAATCATATTAACAGCTTCAGTGACATCACTCCAAGCAGTCTTCAATCCCGACTCAGAGTTAGGATCTTCAAGTCGGTCAGTCAATTTCTCCTGAAGAGAAGAATCTGCAGCTTTTAAAAATAATTCAATCTTTTGACTTTCCATACCTTGTTGGTCATCGGGATCTAGTTGGGAAAATTTGCTTTCAAATTCTCGATGAAGAGCAGTTGTAGTTAGACCCTTATTGGGCCTTTCGACCCATTCGGTAAAGATTTTCTTTGTCATAAGGCCAGAATCTTCAAGGAAAAATTCTTCTCAAAGAGCCTTCTTGAACACAGTCCATCCTGCATCTTTTTGGGAAAGGCCATGAATTCGGTCCTAGAGACCATGCATAGCCAGGCGGGCAAAGTAACGGCTCCAGGCATGTTGAGGAACTCCAAAGAAGACCATCTTGTCAATGTAGAGGCGGATAAAAGAGGACACATTTTTCCCATTAAATTGCTTGAGCTCATGCCCAACTGCTTCTAAGGCCTTAATGGCAGCAACATCAATCAGCTCTTCTTCTTGTCTCCGTTGTTGTTGCAATTGCAACTGTTACTGAAATTGCAGTTGTTGTTGTTGGCTCTCTTGCATTAGACGAACCAACTGTTGCAAAGCATCTCCTCCCGAGCTTGATGATTCTCCCATTGGACTTCTTCTTCCGCAGCGGACCTTCACATCGAGTTCACCACTGTCATCGCGTTAAGAGTTGAAGGTCTACCACCGGGGCTTTAGTGCAGAAGAAGAGTTTAGGATTCAAGATTCAGAAAGGAAAGATGGATTGGGTTTTAATAAGATTCGGGGTTTAGAAATGATTTAGGTACAGAAGAGGAATTCAAGCCTTCTCACTTTGTACATAACATACATGAACAGAAGGAATAAGACTAACTTGATTACATCAAATGCTTCAGGATACATACATCATTTCATAAAGGATATTTTCAGATTTCCAATTCATTTATGAATGTCAAATGCAAGCTCTAATGGCATTTATTTCATGTACATTGATAGATTTCAATCCTTTGGGTCAAGTATATTGTTAATAGAATCAAATGCATCCAAGATTTGGGCCAAAGATACATGAAATGAATGGGAAAAGTATAAATTTAGCTTCAGCCCTGTTTTAAAACAGAAAATTCCAGCCCATAATCAAGTTCAAAATGAGTGCATAAACTCAAGAAGAAGCACTTTTGATCATCTATGAACAATGTCCTGAAGAAAAGAGGTCATTTTCCTCCATTACGACCATTAAAAACCCATGTTTGCTCATAAAAATAGATCAAAATAGTGGGCTGCCCTATTTATAATTGGTTATTTCAGCCCATAACAGTCCATAAGTCTTCAATATCCTCACCCTTTGCTTGCCCCAAAGTCACTCAAGTACTTGGGTACAAGTCGGGCTTCATTGGACCAAGAATAAGGTAAACAAAATGAGAGAAGTCGTGCATAAGAGTAGGCTGAATACTCTTCTCTCAGATTTTCCCTCTTTTATAGACAGTTTCAGCATGTATTTTCATCAGACCAAAGAGGCAGAGAAGTGGAGCTCTCACCATGTTTACATCTTGAGTAGTTGGGCTTGTTCATCTTCAGTTTGCATGCTCCATTTCATGCATCTCAGCTCCAGCTTTCTTCCAGTTTCCCTCAGACAGTGCAGCCCGCATTTTGCACCGAAAAATGCAGGCTGCTCTCTGCTCAGTCCTTGGTCACTTTTTGACCAACCTAGGTCACTTGCTGGTCACCTAAGTCAGTTACTTCTGGTCCCATGTGGACCTAGTAGACTTTTGATAGTTTTTGGCATCATTTTTGGGTTTTGACCATATTTTTATACCTGAATTAATGTGATTTATCTAGCAGACTGTCAATTACTTCCAGATGTCCAAGTTATAGGTTCTCATAGACTTATTTTTCATAAATGTACATGGTATAAGTGAAAATTATATGCTAACTACAAAAGAACTTGTGTAACTAAGGTGGTTATTGGATAACAATGCTTGAATTTTGTATGCAAATATCTCATATAACTTCCAGTGAAACTCTTCTGTGTTTATAAGAATCCCATGATTTATATCATGGACAGTAAACTCTTTGACAGCGTATGAATATTTCATTCAGAAATGAAGTTAGGGAAAGGCTGCATGGTTCATTTTAACATAAAACCCTAAAAGCTTAGAGGCATCAATCTTGAATGCATGTTCTAGATGGATCAAGAGAAATTATGCCGTAACTTAATATCCGCTTTGATCTTAACCAGAAAAGTTAAGGGTTGTAAATCTAATCATACGTAGAGGCAATAAACCGTGTGCTTACTAAAAAAGTTAGGGGTTGTAAATCTAATAATACGTATACACTTTGATCTTAACCAAAAAAGTTAGGGGTTGTAAATCTAATAATATGTAGAGGCAATAAACCGTGTGCTTACTAAAATTGTGTTGTAATGCGACCAATTTTCCCCTCTTTGATCAAGGCAATATCTTTAGGAATAGACAAGTACATTGTTTTACCCTAAACACCTAAAACGCAAAGGATTCGCTTAGGAATGGTTAAATCGATGCAATATACCCCAAGTGCTAACTAGGGTTTAGCATGTTGAGGATGTGACCTAGTCGCACTTATTGCCAAGTTGAAACTCTCATACCCTAAAGACCTGCCCACATTCACGGAATGTAGGGACAATAGGACATACTTGCAAGAAACGATCTAGGGTTTCTACCCTAAGAATCGCTCATTGAAAGAACGAAAATCGGATTGGGTGGAACCCTAGGACTGATGATGTCGGCCTAGTGCAATCAAGAACGGATTGAATATAAAGACACCCTAACCCTATTTCTTATCTAAATCATGATTCTGTGATTAGAAGACGCCGTTCGATGGATAAAATAGTCCCATGGATTGGATGCGGCACTTGTGCAACAAGTTGCTGAGTTGCATGATCTTGTGGTTTAATCACAAAAGAATGGCCAATTCCTCGGAATGAGATTGGCAGATTCTTACGCAAGTTTAACTTGCAAGAGGATAAGTAGTCATCCTGATATAGCACCTTTCTTGGGAAAAGTGACCAAGATAAGGAGATTAGATATTTGCTTGGAAGCAAAGGACCAATTAATAATTTGGAGCAATATATTTTTCTATTAATAGAACTTAAGGTATTGGTTAAGTTGGGTTAATAGGATACAGCCCTAACCCAAGGACATAAGGGTTAACAAACAAACCCTTGGGATCTTGCCGAGTCGCAATTGATCCTGGATCAAATGCTGGATGCATTCGGAGAGAAGGATTCACTTCTTATCAGTTGGCCAAATAAACGACCACTGGAAATGATTGTGCTTGTTATAGTTTAAAGAGCACTGTTTGCTTTGTTTGCTCAATGAACTAAAGGATGAAAAGATATCTAATGCTTCAAGTTGAAGGCCCGAAGGAAGAGCTAGCCTCAGTTACCCCCGACTGTCTGCGTGACCCTAACCAAGGGGGTTGTTAGCCGCGCCGGGAAGGTGGATCGAACACGCCGCATGATGTCTCTCCATTGAGCGCTACTAGGAGCAAGAGGACGCTTGGGTGCTAGGGGGGCTCTGGCCATAAATCCCTCGCCTTCCGGGCCCTGCACAAGAGGCCAACGTGACTCGAGATTGGATCTCAAGGCCCGCATACTAGTTCACGAGCGGAATCTTGGATTAGTAATCCCTGTGGATTGCTGGATAGCCTTTGGGCAGATTATGGATAAGCCTACGGGTTGGACTTTATAAATGTATTCCAAAGATAAATATGATAAACTGTTGAAAAGGAACTTGTTTGACAGTGTTTTTCTATATCAAGTGCTATGATTACATGAAGGAATCGGTGCCTAACGGGCTAATTAATGAAGTTGCTTGATGCATGTCCAACTAAATGTGGTAGGTAATCAGACAACTAAAACAATTGAGGAAAGTTCGGTGGATGTGGCCATGGGTCCGTCCTACGAATGGGTGGTCCTAGTTGACCGGGAACTTTTCTCAATCATAATGGACAGCAAGAAGATCGTTTCAAAGTAAATGAATAGCAAGGGTGCTGACCTAGAGTGTAGGTTATAATAATCCCGATTTACGCTATTTTAGGGGAACGAAATGGGACTATGCCTTATGGTAGAGAGGTCGAGCCTTGCATCTCTCTCGTTTCCCATTCTCCTTGAACCAAGTGCAGTGTGAATCCACTTCGGCCCTGGTGTTTTTGTGTAAAGTAGTTTTCTCGGGGTTCAACGCTAGTTTCCATTTAGAAAATGACCATTGGGAAAAACCCTTATTCAGGTCGGTCCTAAGTGGGAACGGCTAGAATACTTCCACTACGTGGGAGACGCAGAAAGTCCTAGATTGCAAACCCCATGACATTCCATGGGAGTGCAGAGCGGAGCTTTCTAGACTTCCTTTCCGATGGAATGCTAAGACGTGTCCTGAAGGGGACAGGTGGACACGTTACATTACCACCGCCATCCAATAATATCATCATTCAAAGTCAAGGGACTCTAAATCAAGAATTGCTTCACTTATTTGCACTTTTAGGGCCATGAACAAACCAAGATGCATGATGTCTATGAGCAACAAGCAAGGTTTCATCATAAACCAAGGGTCTATGCAGCCAACAACCCCTTTACAGATCATAAAACCTAATGTGGAGGTGGCTCTTGTTAATATCATTTGTTACAAATCCTCTACATCCAATATTGTAGAGGAAGTCAAGGATATGATGAAGCATTCATCATACATATGACTACCAAACAATATCGGTAGATTGCTATGGACATCAATTTTCTAAAGTTTTAATAAAATCCAATGGGCACTAGGAAGAGTGATGATGTGGGTCCATCAAGATTTAGCTGTAAGTGGTGTGGTGGTCAACACTTCCTTTGAAATTGTCCCAATGTTAAATGTGACATATGAGGGAGGTCAAGCCACTTAGCCAACACTTGCTAGAGCAAGATTAGTTTCATGTAGCAAAGAAGTAGACAGATGGGTCTTATTAATCACTAAGGAAAAGGAAACAATATTCAACAAATTGAGGACCAAAGCAGATTTAATAGAAAGGAAAGGTTGTTGTGGAAGAACTACCTAGTAGCAATGGCATAAGTTTGATTGAAGTAGTGTGTGTTAATGCTATTGATTCTTCTAATTTATAAGTAATTATGAGAGGTTAGAAGGCCAAAGGTGGAGATAATAATAATGCAAAACTTGTTGAGCAAACCCCCAAATAGGATTATAAGGGCAAACAAATCCTTAGCCTTGATGTACAATGTGCAGGATAAGAGAGTTATTGCTAAATTTCAAGAATTGTGATCTAGCAATTTCTCTTTTGAGGTCAAACTTGAGGTAAAAACCTCATGTAGCTAGTAAAACTATCCCCAGGAGCATGTAAGGAGTTTAAAAAGATCTTTCACACGGGATATATTATCAAACCTATGGGTATAGCCCATGTTGGTGATGATTGGTTTGAGCATGTAGAAAACATTGCCCAAGGGTGCCAGCTTATATTAATATGATATATTGGTGGACCATGCCAATGTGGATATAGGATCCTCCATTAACATTATGAGCTCGAAATTGATATATAGGTTGGGTTTAGAGATCCAAAAATATGCCTCCACAATTCAAAGTATAGCTCATGACAGTTTGAGACAATTGGAAGGTTATTTTACTCAAGTCTATATAACCATTGCTAACATTGAACGTATCCTGAACTTTAGGGTCATTAGGTTTGGAGGGTGGCCAAGCTACCAAGTGCTATTAGGAAGGCCATGGATCTTGCAATCCAACTATCAAGTCGACATACCTTGGTCATTTTATCTTTGGTAGATGTACCAGAAAAGCTATAATTAATGCTTACCTAGAATTACCTCAAAGTGAGAGAGCACCCATATCCTCAATGTAATTGCATGTGCTAGAGGGGCCTTCTAGTAGTGAGACTTCATCAAGTGATGAATCATAAGAGGAGTCTACTTCAAAAGATGTTTATAAGATAACTCTAAACAAGCCTATAGAAGCTCAAGACAAAATCAGACATGCGGATATGATAGAGATAGACCTTGATTTATTGAATGATTTACGATGAGCAATCAAAATAGGGTCTATGCTCAGCATGGATGAAAGAAAGGACTACTTGTCCTTAATTTAAGAATTCTATGATATATTTTCCTAGAGTTATGATGAAGTGAGGGGCATTCCCCCCAATTTAGTTGTGCATACTATTCCCTTGAAAGAGGGAAGTTGACCTATTTGATAGAAAGTGAGGTGCATGTCTTTGGATTTAAGGAATGGGCTATTCAAAGAGTTACAAAAATTACATAAGGCTTGCTTGCTATTTCCCATGCAACACATGAAGTGGTGTTTGTTGGTGGTTATGAAGAAGAGGAAGAGTAATCAAATCCATCTTTGCATTGATTTTAAAGAGCTCAACAAACAAATAGTTAAGGATTACTATTGGTTTCCATTTTTTTATCAAATCTTAGATCGACTAAGAGATAGGGATATATACTCCTTTATGGATCGTTTTGATGGCTACAATCAAATTGCCATCACAAAGGAAGATAAGTTAAAGTCAACATTCGTAACCATATTTAAAACCTTTGCATATCATGTCATGGCCTTCAGATTATGTAATGCACTGAGTTCTTAGCAACACATGACTGACAAAACATTCGGTGATATTTTCCTAAAAGAGCTAAAAGTTTTCATTGATGATCTAGGGGTAGCTACCAGTAGGGATAGATATTTAATAATTTTGAGGAAATATTTTGAGCCTTACAAGCATTTTTGCATTGCTCTAAATCTGAGAAAATGTGCCTTTAGAATGCCCTAGGGATTACTGTTGGGCCATGTACTTAGTTTGTCGATCTGATCCAAAAAATATTAAAGTCACTGACACTATGAGTCTACTACAAAACCAGAAGGAAGTGTATCAATTCCTATCATCAGTTGGATATTACCAATGATTCATTAATGCACTAGCTAAAAAGACATTGTTGTTGATAAATTTATTATTATGTAACTTGTTCATTTGTTTGAAGTGATACATGAAAAATATCATTTGAGGATGTCAAGTGGCTAAAGTGTCAGTGCTGAAAGGTGGCTAAAGAGGTGAGATGTTCTACGTGTTTTTGCTAGCCATGATGTATAGTATTAATTGTTGCATAATTGAGATATGGGATGAGAAATGGTACCATCCAATTGCATTCACTAGAGTCATAAACTGGGTGTATCCAAAATTAATTATAGGTATATGGAAAATTTGTTCCTTAGAATGATCTTTGCCACAAAAAATTTTAAACATTATATTCTATATGAGAAGGTAGTATTTTATATAAAGACAGAAGGGCTGAGGTTATTATTGAAGTTGCAGCCTCCCAATCACCTACTAGCAAAATGGTTATTACTTTGCAAGAGTTTGATTTCAAGATTAAGAGTAAGCCACCAAGATTGCAAGGCCTTGTAGAATGTCTTGTAGACTTCGAGGAGCCAAAAGAAGTATTGGCTAAAGTTAGTGACCTTGAGGGTCTATTTGAAATAGGCACCATCTCCACTCCATCCTGGTATGGTGCAATAATGCATTGTTTATCCATAGGAGATACTAAAGCCTCTTTGTCTAAGGCTAAGAAAGAAAAGTTAAATAGCAAACCTTAAACTTTGCCTTAATTGCAGGTACCCTATGTGGAAAATCAGAGTTGCAGCAAGAAGAATGTGCACATGAGGAAGATGAGAGCTCAAAGTACAAGAACAAAATCTTGCTTACTAAGTTGCCCAAAGTACAACTTGGGTACTCTCTATCTCACACTTGATAGTGACCCATAGGCTATTTATATAGCCTTTACCAAGCTAGGGTTAGGGTTTCTCCTGCCCCTTAAGGCCATTCACATCCATCTACCCTCATATACCCTTGCTTAAGGTGAATTCCCATGCCTATATTGTGACACCCCCCCCTCAATGCCAGGGTGGCATTGCATCACAAGACATGTTAAAGTTCCCCCCCTCAATCAAATGAGATGCCTTTATAAATCAAGCTACAATGATATTCATAGGTAGAGGATGTTATAAGACTCAAAAGAGTCGATCATCTGTGGATTGGGAGACAAAGTTGGCCTCCAATTCCTTAGATATTGGTGGAACACTAGGACACTTATTGGTGATATGCCATGTATTTTTTGCATTTGTTGCACTTCATTTTGTCGGGGTACTTCTTCCAACAATTGCTTACAATATGCCCTTTTTTGTGACAAAAGGAGCACTTAGTAGAAGCGATATGGACTAACACTTGCTCACGAGAAGTGACTACTGAAGTTCCTTCAATATGGTTTCTTTTCTCTTCATCTAGACAAGACCGGATGATACTTGCTAAAGTTGGGTTCGAGATATTGGTTAGGGTAGTCACAAGGGTTGGAAAAACTACTTCACAGACTTTAGCAAGATGGAAATGGCATCTTCATCATGGATGGGTGCTTGAATGAAGGCAAGTTGTGCCATAAGCCCCTTCATATGTGAAATAAACTTGCTTAGATCTTCTCCCTATTTGTATTCCAAGCTGAAAAACTCAATCTTGAGAAATATCTTAGAGTTCTTCCCTATAGCACCATAGAGCCTTTCAAGCTCATCCCACTTTTTCTTGGCAATGAAGAGTTGGTCAATATGATGAATTAAAGATTCATCTAAATGAAGTATGATGATGGCTTGAGCCCGTTCATCATCTTCTACATCAAGGTTATTGGATGGGTCAATTACTTTGGTCCCTTTTATGAAGGGCCAGTAGCCTCTTTCCATCATTTTTTATTTTACCAAGACTTGCCAAGGATGGAAATCTTTTCCAGTAAATTTGTGAATTTGAGGCCTTACATCTGCATAGGCCATGACCATTATAGGAAGGTCTTATCAATTTCCTTAAGCAATGGCAGTGTCTAATCCTTTACAGGTGGCCAAGTACAATTGAATAACAAAACTGATAGCCAAGTTTTAAAGTTGTAGAGTTGAAAACGGTTGGAAATCATACATATGCAATATCTCAAGATAAGATTTAGGAGGTCCGATTCTTCAAACAACCCTTGATTTAGGCTTTACTGTTTTTCTAGGTTTCAACAAGGTGAGCTTTGACTAGACTTCAGGCTCTTCCCAATCATGTGGCCTATTAGAGGAGTTCTTAGTGGAGCAGGACTTATCAATCAATTCTATGCTCTTGGATGAATCAGAGGAGAGTGCAATAACACTCATATCTTTGATGTACCACCACACTAATATTGGGATATGGTCTATGTATTTATAGTTGTACACATAGCCTTACAACCAAGCAAGAAGGGATAAATTTTATAAAGCACTTTGATGGATTTAATTTTCTAATAAAAAACCAGATTGAGTCAACATCCAGCTAGCAACATGATTATAAAATGCAAGATTAGTGCTTACAAGAACTCATCTCAAGGTTTATATCATTTGAGATGTAAGATTTGGATTTTTTAATAATTAAAGAGATCCACCAAGGGTAAGAACTTTGAAATGGAGATTTCAAACCTTCAACTAGCTTTGGAGAAGACCAATCCGTGATTAGAATCACTGTTAGTGCTCATACATTGAAAATTTTGAGGAATGAAAAAATCTTGAAGCTTCTTGGCTAGAATTGCCAGGAAATAGACAGTTAGGGTTTGGTTGATTGTAGCCACCCCTGGAACTTCACACTACCCAAAACTTTTCCATTTTCAAGAAATGAGCAATGCTACCCTCCATGTTGACTAATCCATGTGTTTAATGTGCCATGATGAAGTGCATTGTGTTGGGAAAGAAGTCCTCAGTTGAAGTCAGGAGCTGAAATGCTCTCCTTTGGCTTCCCTAGGTCCTCCAAGGTCAGGGGGTCAATCTATCTATGGAGGTTGAAGGTCCAAGATGACAGAATGAAGATTTTCTTGTGCACTTAGTGAAGTTGAGGTTAGAGGAACTTGAAAGGATCTGAGGAGGCTCTGATACCATGTGGAAAATGAGATTGTAGCAAGAAGAATGTGCACAAGAGGGAGATGAGAGCTCAAAGTACAAGAACAAAATCTTGCTTACTAAGTTGCTCAAAGTACACTTGGGTACACTCTATCTCACACTTGATAGTGACCCATACGCTATTTATATAGCCTTTGCCAAGCTAGGGTTAGGGTTTCCCCTAACCCTTAAGGCCATTCACATCCATCTTCCCTCATATACCTTTGCTTAGGGTGAATCCCCATGCCTATATTGTAACACCCTATACCAGCAAGGAGTATAGATTATGTTTATTGTCAATTCATTATATTTGATGAATTTTCATTCATCTTGGAAGAGTGTCATGACTGCACTTGGGGAGGGCTTTTTGTTGGATGATTGACTACTACGTGGAAAGCCCTAAGAGCTAAATATTGGTGGTTTTCCATCTTCTAGGATGCATTTACATATGAAAATAGATGTGATATATTCTAGAGACATGATAGTAAAGAGAATTAGAAGTGCCCACTGACTCCTATTATGGATTTATTACCATTCAAAAAGTGGAGCATTGACTTTATAACTCCAATTACCTTGTTGTCCTCTACACATAAGAGGTATATCGTACTAGCGACTGACTATTTTACAAAATGGTTAGAAACACAAGCGACGATGTTGTGATGCTGTGCATCCACCACTACAAACCTGAGGGCATAATGTTTTACCAAGAATTTAAACTCATTAGACAGAATCATTAGGAATTTGTTTTTCGTTGTGTGTGTCTTTTCGTTTGTCATTTGGTTTGAACTGTCAATTTGAAAATTTTGATTGCTTGGCTCCATTCTAAATTTTTTGTATTCGTTGAGTAGTACTCAAGCACAAATAGCCATGTGTATGTCTATGTGTGTGGTAGCTCATATGAATGCTTGGGACCCTTAGGGAAGGGTATTCATTCACCCTTAGAATTGTGTGCATTGGGAAACATTTGGAGGAGAGATAGTCTTAACCCCAAATCCATGCTTTTTGTGTATGTCACCAAGCTTCTCAAAACGAGGAAGACTATTATTAGATTGATAAGAGGGGAAGACATCTACATGCTTTTTGTGGTGAAAGGAGGCTATTATTGTAAGTGGAACTGGACTAAGGTGATAGATTTTTGAGGTGTGATAGGGAAGGGAAGCAAAGGCTAATTAGAGCCTTACTTGGATTAGGATGACAAAACTACTACAGCCGACTGTGAAGACGAGGAAAGTAGTATGCCATGAGACATGACTGGAAGGTCTTGTGGCTCTCAGGGCTGCATGATTACATGGGTTTAGGGGGGAAGAACAAATGGATAACACAGGAATGGGACAATGATGGCATCCTAGCTCTTGCAAGTTGCTTGATAGGAATTCTACGAATAATCAAGATTTTGATGCTAGAAAGGAGGGCGAAAGAAGATGGGAGCAGCACTAATTGAGAAAAAGTCTTCTCAATACTTGTGGCATCATCAATTACAACAAACGTTTCCCTGTCAACTCTGTGTGGAGCTAGAGACTACATAAGATGGTCACAAAAGCCTTGTGGAGCTCTTTTTGGGGTGCTATTTGCTAAAGTTTTTGGTGGGAAGCAACAGATTCAATGTAGGTTGGCAGGGATGCATGCATTAGGCTTGTGTTTTCCATTGATGAGTGATGAGGTGAGGAAATAGCATGATCTTCCAAGACCAAGAGTAATTATCAAGTGTTTTTTGGGTTTCTTGGCATGCTGTAGCCATCATGTTGTAAGGAAAACTATAGTGTGAATGTAGGGAGGGCCACTATATCAATGTGAATGATGAAAGAGGCCACTTTTTTGTGTGCCAAAGTTGTGTGTTTGATGCTGACCATGAACACTTCCCCTAATCGACAAAGCTGAAGGGTTAGCCAACACGTGCATAGTAGCATTGTGATCATGGCCTATCATGTTCGCAAGAACTCTAACTTCATGCTAGAGAGCCGAGTGCAAGGGCAAGGTGGCGATATTTGAAAGTATGGGAGCTCATTGAGTGGGCTCATTGTTTTGCTCTTAGTTTTGGAGATTCGTCTTGTTCATATCTAAAAGGTATGCTTTATGTTTACTACTATGGGTGTACATCAGGAAAGAATCTTGAATTCATAATAGCTACAGTGATGAGGCCATTAAGATGGGATGCCAAAGGCATAAAGGAGCTACTAAAGAGAGCTTTGAAGTCTAGATTATCAAGGAAACTATAATGAAACATAGATAGATCAATAGCATGATTGATGTTGTGTGTATTGTGAAGCCAACAAAATATATTTGCAAGGGTATGTGCTTAATAAATAACTGTGCTAGTTACTTTTTTTTAAAAAGGGAAAATTTCTTAACATGAGCTTATATCTTAGAACAATGATCAAGACACTATCATTTTACTTCCCTTTGGCTTTGGATTTGTACTTGCAATACATGAAACCTTTGACATCAAATCTGTTGTCTTGAATCGATCTTGATCTTGCTTCCATCTCACATAGTGTCCCTATGATGAGTGACTTTCGCAAACTCTCGTGTGTATTCTATGCGACATCTAGTGAACTTGATGTGAAAGCATCGCTTGTGATCATTGAGATGGGAGACCCTTTGAATAATCCACCTTCATCATTGATTATTTCTTCCTTTTCGACCATTGGGATGAAGACTTTGTTGCAGACTCTATCTTTAGCCATTATGATGCAAAATTAATGGTTACAATTATCTATGCAGTAACCGATAGCAGTTGCATGAGTAGCAGTTGGATCAACAATGACTATTGCATCAAGAACATGAGCATACACTTGGTGTGACCAAGGCAATTGAGGCTATGGTTAGTGAGAAAAAATTATTTGATGGCCAGAATGTTTTAGCCTACATTAAGGTCTTTGAAAGCCAGGTGCGCTTCTTCGCAGTTTTGACCAACTTAAGCAAATATTTCTAAAAGCTTGTCATGCTTACTTTGCGGGTTAGAGTAACATATTTGTTTGTATAGGACTTTAACTGGGATGATTTCAAGAAAATGCTCAAATATTAATATTTTTTGGAGGATCACAGTATTGCTACAAGAAAGACATTCAAAAATGGGTTTATCAACCCAAAGAAGGACTTGTTGCCTCTGAATTGTTGCGGGAGTTTGAAGAGCGATACAACCAGTTGGATGCAGTAGAGAAAAGAGCTATGAACTTAGAGAAAGTGGTGTTATTCTTACACACGGTTGACCCTACACTTTAGGATGAGTTGGAAGAGCTGTAGAGGAGTGCACACAATCTATGGGATTGAAGACAAATTGGTAGGATGCTATCGATGCATTTTCTACACTGATGAAGAGGTGGAGATGGAAGGCTTGCTTGCAGAAAGGGATGCAATCACCAACAGCGATGTCTTCTCCCACCACAACTTCTCTCCTACTTCTCCTATTGTGCCATCCACTACTTCTTCTATTTCTTAGCCTATGTCTATGCCTATCCCTATTCCTGCTTTGGTTGTTAGACCAACTAAAAAACCAACTGTTGAAGGTATGGTGGAGGAGATATCAAAGAACTTAAAAGAACTACAAATCAAGATGACTAGAATGGAATAGCAGTCACTTAGTCCAGCTCCAGTTTCAGCCCCAACTTCTTCTACTCTTGCGAATTCTTCTAAGAGTAATCGTGTCCATCATTTCATGTGGTGTGATAGTCCAAATCATGAGAGGAAGAATTGTCAAGGTTTTGAAGAGGGGAGACGGCTAAAGTTGGTAGTTTAGAAGGACAAGATGATATGTTTTGGAGATTCAAAGTATCCGATCAAACCAAATTTTGGTAAGGGTGGTTAGAGGAGTCTCTTTTGCACTCTTCTTATGTGATGCAAGAGGTGGCAAGAGAAGTTGCTACCTATGGCCTTAAGTTAGAGCAGTTGCCAAAGGACAAATCTCCTTTATGGTCCTATGCACTACATGCAGAGAAAAAGGGGAAAGCTTCAACATCCGAAATTTTAGTCATAGGTGATGAGATGAGGAAAGGGACTAGATGGGATGATCGAGTTGATGTATTTTCTACCTATGCCTATATAAGTGCTTGTTGAGGACAGGCGGAAAAGATATGATGATTAGCCTGAAGATTCAAAGAGGGTGGCTAGGAGGAGTGATCTAGTTTCTCAACCTTCTTCTTCAGGACCAGAGCAGAGTATGGTTGATGTTCACAAGCTGAAAGTACACAAAGATCAAAAAGTCCCCCAAGACAAAGGATCCAAAGAGCCAAAAAAGTAACATGGTTTCAAGCTGTTTTCTAACATTGAGATGACTACGAACTTGAAGAAGGTGCTTGAGGATCGAATTCTTAATTGCAAAAGTAAATTCACTCTTAGATAAGTCTTGGGAATTGCCAAAATATAATTTCATGATGTTATCATCGACATCATCAAAAGAAAATGACAAATTATTGAAGAGCTGACACAGGATATGATCCATCAAGAGGCTTTAGTAGTTGTTGCTAAGGCTATTATCTATGGCTTGCAGATTGAGGAGATTGATGCGAATGAGGAGATTATTGAGGAGTCTGATGGAGCTTTATATATGCAGTTTGAGAAGACTCTTCAACCTTTACTTCAGCTTGTACAGTATGCGGAGAGTAATGACACGCCTAGATTGATGCCTCCTAGTAGCCATTTTTCTTGTAGTCATTGGGCTTGTGTGACTACAGAGACAGTAGTCAAGCTTGGTGAGACGAAGACCCCTTATGTTTCTCTTTTGGATCACGACTCTGAGGTTAATGTCATAGTGCATGGATTGTATGATACCGGTAGATGTCCAGTTGATGTGGATAATGGTTGGCGCATGTCTCGAGGAAGTTACTATATGTATATCCTCTACATCACGTGCGTTCAAGGCCTATTTATAAATATCTTTATCCATGAATTTTTCTTGAATAAAACATAACCCTTTTCTATTCAATTTGTAAATAACCTCTTTATATTACACCCTTCTATTTGTAAAAAATGTATAAAAATGGTATTTTAAATATATCTTATTTTGAACCTACGTGATGCACACATATATGCATGAGTAACTTACCTGAGGCGCATGTGTGCAGCCAAAAACAATTCATGAGATTTGTATGCTCCTTGTCCAAACTTGAAGATTTCTATTGGAGATGTGGATGAGACTTATCATTTCTTTATGCAGAACTCTTGTTCCTATCCTATTATTTTGGGGCAATCATTCATTGCTGACTCTTGAATGGAGACTAAGGTTCTAGAAGATGGGTCTACCTATGTGCGAATCCGAAGCAATGATGGAAAGAGGGCTATCTAGTTCATGATAGTTTGTGTCAACCATCAGTGGAATAAGGATTCTTTAAGGGATTCACCTCTTCCAGCAAGAAAGTTGGATTTTTTTTAGGTAACACGATCTTGTGAGATGATAGTGGTACAAGACAAGGAAAGCTCTCGCCTTAGTGGAAACAGTGGTAGTTTTTCCTCAAAAGTTTATGGTGTGTCTGTGCTAAAATTGCTTTGTGTTTTCAACATATTACAGACATGCCTAGAGCTTCCAGGCAGTACTTGAAGAGAAAAGAAAAATAATTAAAGCTTGCATGTCTTTTACAGAATGAAGATAGGGTAGATGGTCTCTATGATGGGTTGTCATGCTCGGATACTATGGAGGATCTTTCAATATTGCTGAAAACTAAACGTCAAGAGCTGTCATATGTCTTACAGGTCCATTCTCTGGGGATGTATTGTGAAATTGCTAATTTCATGCTGCAAGAAAATTTGGGTGCTGAGAATTCTTAGCAAAAAGTGTTCTTTGCTAAAATATTTCAATAAAAAGATTTACAAGGTGTTGATTTACTGCAGCCAACAAACAGGACTTACAATTGAAGTAAGTTGTGAGCCTTAGTATTGGGCTATTCATATGCTTTCCAAAAATGATATCGCTGATTTTTGTTAGTCAAAAGAGTTGGGTGTTGTTTATACATAGCAAAATTTGTGTTTATCAAGGTGTTTGTAGCAAGGGCTGAAAATTGCAAGTGGTAGAAAAGAAGCCAGAGTACAGACAAAATATAAGATAGTTGACAAGAAGGTCAGACCAATTGTGGCAGGACCACTACCTTTGGGTAGTGATGAGATGATTAAGAGAGTAGGTATGCAATCTTCTCTACAAGATCCTGTAGGTATTGGACATTCAATCGAGAATCTAAAAGAGATGAAAGATTGCGACTAAAGATTTTTTACTTCCAGCAGAGGTAAAATGTTTTGAGGAGATGTTGAGTAGACATGGAAGATCCTTCACTTTTTTTCCGCATGAGATAGGATGCATTGATCCTAGAGTTGTGATGCCTATGGTTATTTGTACCATTTTGCATGTCCCTTGGAATCTATGGCATATTTCTGTGCCTAGGGTTCACTTGCCTAAATTGCTGGAGCTTTTGAATGAGCGGATCAAGATGGGGATTCTAGAATCATCATTAGCTCTGTATTCTAATGGATGGTTCATAGTTCCCAAGAAGAATGGGACACTCAGATTCACACATGACTTACAATTGGTGAACATGGTCACTATATGGAATGTTGGTGCATGACCTATTGTGGATGAGTTCACAGTAGCGCTTTTGATGAATGTGTTATCTATTCACTTGGTGATCTTTATTCTAGAGGCTATGACTAGTTTTAGCTTGCCCTTGAAAGTAGAGATTTGACTATGATGAAGACATATTTAGGCGAGATGTGTACACTTCCATAGGGACCTACTAATTTGGTTGCTCATATGATGAATGGGATGAACGAGGTCTTATAGGATTTTATTCCAGAGCTTACAATGCCTTTCATTGATGATGTTCCTATCAAGGGTCGTTTGGAGAAAGAGAAGGATGAGACTTTAGATGATCATGGATGCAAGTACTTTGTGGCCCCACATATCAAGATATTGAGAGAATTCTTTGTAGGCTAGAGGAAGTGAATTTGACCTTGTCGGGACCGAAGTCTATTTTTTATGCCAAAGAGGTTTTGATTCTTAGACATATATGTTGTTATTATGGCAGGAAACCTTCCTTTGCGAAGGTTGATGCCATATATAAGATTACAGAGAATTGCTCTTCTACTTCAAAGGTTCATAGGTTTCTTGGAGATTGTGTGCTTTATCTTATTTGGATTTCTCATTTCGCTCATATTGCAGATTATCTCTACCAGCTCTTGAGGAAAGGGCATCATTTTTCTCGGGATATGAGATAGACTAGAGCTATGCAGAAGCTGAAGAGATTGTTGAGAGCTGCTTTGACTCTTCGAAAAGTAGATTATGAGTGTGGGAGACCTATTGCACTCACTATTGATACTAGTCTTATTGGCATTGGATGGGATGTTGGCCAAGACAATGCAAATGGGAATAGGTATGCCATTCGATTTTTGGGGTGAAAGTCCTAAATAAGCAGCAACACATGTATCCACATATTAAGAGGGAACTCTTGGGAGTTGTCAGGGCTCTCAAGAATGATAAAGAGTACTTCATTGGTGCCGTTGTGGTGGTTGAGACTGATTGCTTGCCTCTTCTAGGTATGATCAGGAGTTGTTCTACTCCAAATATTGCCATGCTTAGGTGGATTGGGTACATAAAATCCATGAATCTTGAGTTTAGGCACATAGTAGGTAAATACAATCCAGTAGTCGATATGCTTTTATGAGTGAGGTATGATGATATAGATTCTTCTTGCACTGATGATGTTGATGATGGGGCTGATATTTCACCCGTGCATACTGATCACACTTGTCATGTATGTACTTTAGAGAGCTTTGATGAGACTTTTTATATAGGATAGTATTTGCAGATTGGCTGTTATTTGAGTACCATGTCTAGACAGGATGGATGGACTCATGTGGACTTCAAGAAGATCAGGAGGAAAGCTTATGGTTTCTTCTTGTGGAGTGGCATGCTTTGGAAGCATCCTTTATAGCCATTGAGAGTTGTATGTGACAAAGCTTCACAAGTGTGAATCATGTGGGAGTTTCTTCAAAGTCTTTGGGCAGGACATAGAGCTGTTTGGGTGACCTATGAGAAGATTAGAGAGAACTACTAGTGGAGAGGCATGTACAAAGATATCTCACAGTTTGTTGAGACATGCACTGATTGTCAGTTGTTTTCTTCAATGAGGCATAGAGATGAGCTTCACCCTACTTACCTGCTAAATATTAACTACAAGTGGGTTCTTGATTTGATTACTATGCCTCTTAGATTGTGGAAGATGAGTTCCATTGTTTTGGAATGAGAGGATCTCATGAATCAGGTGGAAGGAAGAGCATTGAGGACGAAGACTACTTCTGTGGTCTGTAAGTTTCTATTGGATGATGTTATTTGCAGGTATGGCTGCATTGGGAAAATTATAGTAGATAAGAGGTGAGTTGGATGCTAAGGAGACTAGAGATTTTTTCTCTTGCCTTGGCATTAAACTTGCTTTGAATTTAGCATATAATCCAAAAGGCAACGGGAAAAGCGAGAGAGGTCATCCGCCAATTGTGAAAACCTTGGCCAAAGCAAGCAGTGGACAATAGCCTAGATTATTACATTATGCCTTATGGGTTGATTGCACTACCCACAGTGTGACCACAGGCTATATGCCAGATTTCAATTGATGTATGGATAGAAATGAGTCATGCCTAAAGAGACTTGCACACTCGGAGTGCTTTAGCATGGCAGTAGGAGGAGATGACTAGAGAAGAACTTTTGGCTCTTCGTATTCGTCAGTTGTTGGAGAGGAGATTTGTGGGTATTGAAAGAGCTGTCTAGAAGCTCAAAGAGGCCAGAATTTGCAGCAAAGACCAATTTGATACCAGACACAAATTAAGACCTAGAGAGATTGAGGAGGAGATTGGGTGTTGGTCTATGGCAGTAGTCTAGACAACCAGCATAGTGTTCTCCCCAAGGTTTCAAGATGATGGTTTGAGCCTAGTATTTGGTGTAGCATGTCCATGACAATGCTATGTATTCCTTATCAGAGCTTGATGGTATGGCCTTGGAGATATCGATTGTAGAAAAGAGAATCAAACTATTCAAGAGGAGAGATGATGAAGCCTATGGAGTTGAGGAGTTAGATGATGAGTTTTATCATGGACTTGAGATAGAAGTTGATATAGATGAGAATGTGGATATTGCAGATGATTTTGCAAAAGATGAAGAGATCATGTTGATCGTCAATCTTGGCCATGATGCGGATGGGTAGCTGTGGCCCATCTGGAGGATCTGCAGGTTAGGAGGGGGCAGATGTCGTGACACTACTCATCCACCACTATGAACCTGAGGGAAGAGTTTTTCGCCAAGAATTTGAACTCATCAATCAGCATCATTAGGAATTTGTTTTATGTTGTGTGTGTCTTTTTGTTTGTCATTCAATTTGGAATTTTAGTTTGAAAATTTTGATTATTTGGTTCCGTTCTAAAGTTTTTGTATTCACTGAGTCGTACTCAAGTGCAAATAGTCGTGTAAATGTCTGTGTGTATGGTAGCTCATATGAATGCTTGGGACCCTTAGGAAAGGATATTCATTCACCCTTAGACTTGTGTGCATTGGGGAACATTTGGAGGAGAGATAGTCTTAATCCCAAATCCATGCTTTTGTGTATGTCACCAAGCTTCTAAAAAAGAGGAAGACTATTACTAGATTGATAAGAGGAGGAGACATCTACATGTTTTTTTTGGTGAATGGAGGATATTATTGTATGTGGAGGACTAAGGTGACACCTTTTTGAGGTGCGACAAGGAAGGGAAGCGAAGGCTAATTAGAGCTTTACTTGGATTAGGATGATGAAACTATTGCAGCAGACTGTGAAGAGGAGGAAAGCACGATGTTAGGTGACATGATTGGAAGGTCTTGTGGCTCTTAGGCTGCATGATTGCATGAGTTTAGGGAGGAGAACAGAGGGATAACATAGGAATGGGACGATGATGGCATCCTGGCTCTTGCAAGTTGGCAAACAAGAATTCTGCCAATAATCAACCTTTTGATGCTAGAAAGTAGGGTGGAAGAAGATGTGAGCAACATTAATTGAGAAAAAGTCTTCTCAGTACTTGTGGCATCATCAATGACAACATACGTTTCCTTGTCAACTATGTGTGGAGTTAGAGACTACATAAGATGGTCAGATAAGCCTTGTGTGGCTCTTTTTGGGGTGCTATCTGCTAAAGTTTCTGGTGGCAAGCAATAGATTCAACATACATTAAGAGGGATGCATGTATTACGCATGTGTTTGCCATGATGGGGTGAGGAAATAGCATGATCTTCCAAGACTAAGAGTAATTATCGAGTATTTTTTGGGTTTCTTGGCATGCTGAAGCCATCATGTTGTAAGGAAAACTATAGTGTGATTGTAGGGAGGGCCAGTGTGTCAATGTGAATGATGAAAGAGGTTTCTTTTCTGCGTGCTAAAGCTGTGTGTTCAATGCTAACCAATTTGATTTGAACCCTTCCCCTAATCAACAAAGCCTAAGGGTCAGCAGTCACATGCACACTAGCATTGTGATCATGGCCTATCATGTTCACAAGAACTATAACTTAATGCCAGAGAGCCGAGTGCATGGACAAGGTGGCGATACTTGAAAGTATGGGAGCTCATCAAATGAGCTCATTGTTTTGCTCTTAGTTTCGGAGATTCATCTTGTTCATATCTAAAAGGCACGCTTTATGTTTACTACTATGGATGTACATCAAGAAAGAATCTTGAATTCATAATAGCTACATCGATGAGGCCGTTAAGATGGGAGGCCAAAGGTATCAAGGAGCTACTAAAGAGAGCTTTGAAGGCTAGATCATCAAGGCAACTACAAGGGAACATATATGGATCAATAGCAAGATTGATGTCGTGTGTATTGTGAAGCTATTTCAACAAAATATATTTGCAAGGGTGTGTGCTTAATAAGTAATTGTGCTGGTTACTTTTTTAAAAAAAAGGAAAACTTCTTTACATGAGCTTATTTCTTAGAGCAATGATCAACACATTTTCAGTTTACTTCCCTTTGGCTTTGGATTTGTACGTGCAATACGTGAAACCTTTGACATAAAATATTTTGTCTTATACGTGGTTGTATGGGCATACAATATGACCTCTAAATGAGCTAGTGGCCACCTCTCATTCAAATTTGTCTATGGATGGGAGTGTGTATTATCCCTTGAGATCGAGTTAGCTACAATAAGATTCAGAGTTTATTACATCAGGAGGTAGCATTGTATATCTTCATTGTAAAACATTTCAAAAAGTATATCTTCATGCCCTGGATAATGATTGATATCTTCATGCTAATTCGTAAATCATTATCCAGGGCATGAAGATATACTTTTTGAAATGTTTTACGAATTAGCATATCATCTTGATGAGCTCAAAATTCAGAGTTTATTACATCAGGAGGTAGCATTGTATGAAACAACTTCATGGCATGAAAGCAAATATGTATACCTTTAAAAAATGACAACTAGTTGGGCATTATGATACTTGTAGGGATTTTTTTCCTAGAAAACTAGAGCCTATGTGGAAAGCTCCCTACAATATAGTTAGAATAGGCTTTAAAAAATGGCCACTACATTATTACCAAAATTACAGGGATGGACTTCAAGAATAAGGTTAATCTTAATAAGATTAAGCCTTATTATATATAAACATACTAATGAGATGAATGCCCTTGTAGGTTTATGCCATGTTGATTTGAGACCTTCAAGAGAGGTTAAACCGGTTAATGGAGTAGCAAATCCCCTATTTGGAGCACCCATATGTAGAACAAAGATACTATCAGGAAATGCTTTTTTGGTGGAGAAAAAGGTATATAGTGATTGAGAAAGAAGATGAGACATTTGTTTGGGAAATTAAGGTATTTTTCCATCACTACTTGAGTATTTGACAAGCATCCTTGTAGATTTCAATGAAAAGGGTGGGATGGAGCCCTTAGTTTACCCTTTGAATATGCTGAACTTTGACTATCATAGTTATGAATAGAGGCATTGAGAATGGCCAACTATGTAAACCCTTTATGGACCTATACATTATATTTTGATGGAGCATCTAGGGGTCCCAATAAAAAAGGGCATATCAGGATAGTCATTAGAGATCCCCAATGTAGGGTTACCATGAAATTAGCTACCTATCTTAGGGTAGGATTTACTAAACAATATGGCATAATATAGAGCTTTCATAATGGGACTATGATGTTGCTAAGAGAGGTTGTATTTTTCCTTTATTAAGAAAGGGGGATTCCCTATTGATATTGAATCAACTCAATGAGATGTACACTGTACAGAATCCCATCTTTATATGTATTATCACACTACTGTAGACCTAATCACTAAGTTTGAAAGAGTGTCAGTTCAGCTGGTTCTATGACATTAGAACCAATTTTCTGATTCCTTAGTAAATTATGCTTATGAAGCATGCCTCTTTTTCAACTATGCTCCTAGCTCAAATATATCTCTTGATGATGAGACATGACCTAGTTGATTATGGGGACTCTTATCTAAACATGCTTTATATAGAAAGTGGTGGTTAGTTTGGGTAATGCAAAAAGTAGCTAAGATCCATCTAACATTATTGTCCTTGACCCATAGGCTTGTTACATGACATGTTATGCATATGCCTCTTGCTATGTATACAAGAGATATGGGCCATACTTAGTTTAGGACTAGGAGCCCTATTTTCTCCTTGGAATGGAGCATCTTGTTGCATGCCCAGTACTACTCCAAGGGGGATGTAGTATAGGCTATATTAATCTATTAGTTTAGGCCAAGAGGGCAGATTTTTTTGGATATAAATGTTATATTTCATTAGGTAGGAGGGCTATTTCTTTTGCAATGAAATGATTTGCTCTGCTAAGCTAAAAGGGCCATATGTCTAGTTGGTATAGGTGCATTTGATGGTTCTTTGTTATAGTGCTTCACTAAATAGGTTTGAAGAAGCACCTAGAGGGAGCCGATTGTTGTGTAGAAGCTTCTTGTGGTTGGCTAATCCAAGTGGTGCCTTTCGTTTTCAAGTTCTTTCCCCTTAAGCAAAATTTGTATGTGTATTTGCGGATGTTTCTTTCTTTGTTGGGGACCTATAGCCAAGGCATGAAGCTCAAGATTAGGCTAGATATGTCTAGGGAGGTTTTAGAAGTTTTTCACCTCTTGCAAATACATTGTGGGTGTATAAAGATCTCTCTTAGAGGTAGGCATAGTGACCCCATTCTCCTAGCCTATTAGGAAGTTGGTTCTGGAAACTCTTATTTTCCCTAGTTACGAGGCAACAAAGGAAGTCTAATGAATAATAGAAGCAAACAATAAATGTATCTAAAATACATACAATATAGAGGTGCGTACCCCTGAAGTAAGAACATCAAGAAGAAAATAAAAAGAGTAGATGTTCATCACCTTGCAAAGACCTAAGTTTCTTGGGGATGAGTCTTGATGCCTTGTCTTCCTAGGGGTAGCATCTAGCCAAAAGAAAATAAGGATAGTTGGAGTGAAAATAAAAGTGCATGAGAAAAAAGGATTTAGTGTTTCCTCATGAAAGCTTGGTAGGTTCTTGGGTACCGAGATTAGAACTAAGGCCGATGCCCTATTCTCCTTAGGTCACTATATGAAAAGCTCCCTCCTATTTACACATCCAAGTACCAAATAATGAATAATAAAAATTGAGAAAAATAAAAAATATATATGAATTTAAGTGGACCAAGTTATAGGAGTACTCGTGTAGTAGAAGTTCCTCGTATAGTTAGTGTCCTAGGTTAGGTGGGCAGGTCAGACCACCACTTAAGATGACCTATTTGATAGATTGTTTTTCGCAAATCTCTATTGGAGAAATTGGTGTAATGTCCCACAGAGGAACCACCCCCTTAAAATTAAACAAATGTTCCCCCTGTCACTTGTCATCACCAATGACAAGTGGCGGGGGGGAAGGGAATAGAGATGATGATGATGCCATGAATGGTGGGAAAAGGAGCCAACGATGACGAAGTGGAAGAAGAGGACGATAATGCCGAGACCACCACCCCTCCAAAACACCTATCCCAGTCCATTGTGGCACCACCATCACTACTCCACCATGCCCCTCCAATAATACCAACTCTCCCCCCCATTATATAAACCCCCCCTCCCCAATCGTAAGGGAGAAGGATATATGAAGCCTTAGAGGAGGGGCAAGGACATTGTAAGGAAGAGAGAGGGAGAGAGAGAGAAGAAGAATAATAATAGGGACTGAGAGAGGAAGAAGGAGAGAGAGGTAGAGAGAGAGAAGAAGAAGAAGAAAAAGAAGAGGAAGTGAGAGGGAGAAGAAGAGAGAGGGAGAACGAGGGGAGAAGCAGAGAGAGGGAGAGAGAGAGGAGAAGAAGAAGAAGAAGAAGAAGAAGAAGAAGAAGAAGAAGAAGAAGAAGACGAGGGAGACAGAGAGAGAGAGAGAGACTCTCTAAGGGTTCTCTTTCCCTTCTCCTACCAAAGAGGGTGGCCACACACATCTCTTTCCCCTGTAGCCGCGAACCTATACCCATCTCGTAGGATTATCCCCCAATCGCAAACTCAACTCTCTCCCAGACTACCCCACTAATCAAGCACAAGGTGAAAAAGTATTGTGTGACTTGCAAAGAACAATGATGGCTCTGAAGCAGAGAATGATGCATGTGGTTGGAAACCCCACAACGAGTAAGGAAGCCTCGGGCCAGGACATCACTACCCATCCAACTACAGTACCAATTTTAAGTAATGTATTTCCAAATTGAGAGATGCTTGCTTTGATTTCCGCACGAGATGCATTAGGCCATACTTTGCCACCCGTGAATAGGTTAACTAAAAGGATAAAGTTCATCCCAAATATTCAATAGATACAATTTGTAAAATGCTCGTATCAAGAGATGTAAAACCCCGACTAGATGGTATGTGATAAAATCCATGCATAGCATAAATATCGTATAAAGTTCCAAGGTATTTTTTATTTTCCCTTATTGCAAATTAGTAGTGATGATGTTGTAGTTTGCATGTTTGACGGATTGCTGGTAGGCAGTCTTGCCTAAAGGAAATCCATTCCCGAAAAGTTTAAGATATTTTCCCAAGCCCTTGCTAATATTGTGAACTATTAGTTCATAAGGATCTTGTTGTTGTGCATAGTTAACATAAATAACGATCATAAGGATTAAAGTTCGAATGCCTTGAAGTTTGTCCAATAGCTATTATGTTTACCAATCATAGTCGGAGTTAGGCTAGATGCAACAACAACTCTAGGGCAAGTGAAGAGATCAAGGATTGGGGAACCCTTAGTCGTCGCAGGAAAGACAGATGCTTTTGTACCTATTGGGAAGAAGGTTGGGTTATCAATCAATATAAGAGATTAATAGAATTTATGTTTTGTACAGTGTTAGAAACCTTAGTCGAAAGAAGGGAGTGTCAAGAAATTCTTATGTAGAATCTCTCCTTTGATCCCAAGGGGGAGAGAAAGCACGCAATGGAAATGTTATCGCAACTATTCTCAAAATGTTTGGAAAAGGATACCATTATTTTTGTTGATTGATCAAATAATGTCCTAAATGCTTTTACATTAAATCGATTGTTGGGATGTGATTTGGATGATTATTCCAAGTGCTTGTATTTGATGGTAAATGCATGGTAGAGTCTATGATGACAATTTTCATGGAAAATAAAGGAATATTTCCTTGGAAGATGATATTAGCCTGATTGCCTTGATTCTTAGTTGGATTAATTAAGGAAGGATATTTGCACGGGTGGATCATCTCCAAGATCGCACCATGGATTACCCCGAGAGGGCACTGATTGATTCACGGGCCGAAGATCAAGTGGTGAAAAGGGCAACCACGGAAAGTGTATTGCTCTCCCAGGTCGCTTCGGATTAGTGGAGCTCTGGACACCCCTTGCCAGGAGTTATAGATTAATGTGAGCGCAACATCTAGGGCATTGGAAGATCCTATTCTAGATGATGGATAGAAATTATGGTGTGATGTGATTTGGACCTGTTGGATAGAAGGGATACATAATTTCTCCTATATGGGAAGGAGACAAAGATTAACTAGAAGATAAGTTAAAGAACTTGTTTGTTTCAAGAACCGCTTGTTTTGTTTTCGTGTTAGTGCTGTAAATTACAAAAACAGACCCTCTTCCCTAAAAGGCCTAATTAAGGAAGCTGATTTTGAATGTCACACATAAATATGATAGGACATAATTAGAAAACTAAAGCTATCAAGGGAAGCAGGTGCCCCGACAGGTTTGTCCTATGGCAGGATGGTCCCAGAGAACTGGGAGACTTCTCACAAGGTTTTACTGTCGTTTGACCCTTAGGTATGGCTAGGTTAGAACCTGATTCATGTCATTTTAGAGGATTAGAATGGGACTATGCCTTATGGGCAAAGATGTTGAGTGGCACATCCCTCTCGTTCCCATTCTCTTTGAACCAAGTGCAGCATGGGTTTGCTTCAGAATAGGTATCTCTACGTAAAGTAGGATGTCCAAAACCCGATGTTAGAATGGTGTCAAGAGACCTTGACAACTAGGAACTAAGATTTCAGGTCGATCCTAGTGGTTTTGACCGCAAATGTTTGGTTGCAAGAAAGAATCAGGGAAGCCTAGGCGACAAACCCCAGCACAATCCATGGGAGAGCCAAGCAGCGATGCTTAGATTCGTTTCTCAATGGACCACTATACGTGCTTGGACAGCCAATAGGTGGGCACATCACAATTGGTTAGTACTTAGGTCTTAATCTCTTTGTCAGATTATGCTATGTTCTGTGTTATGTAGTATATTTTATTTGAAGCAACTTGATGCTTGTTATATTTCATTTGTGCATAGATCAAGATGTGGGTTCAACGGCTTGAGTTGCCCTGTCCCATGGTCACTAATGAGAGGTGCGACTAGATACCAAAACTAAAGAAAAAAATGAAGGGGTGTCAAAGTTTTCTTAGCAAACCCAGGTTGCCATGAACTCATTCAAAGTGTTTTTTTGGTCAATCTTAGAGCATGTTAGATAGGGCATTTAAAGAGACATAACTTTAATGTTACAAAGCAGCTACCTAATCCGAAAATAGCATTTAGGAGACTTAGTAGAGAACGATGCTAGAAACACATGTATATCTTCTAATCTCTAATTTGAGCTTCTTTGCCCTCCAATTTTAGCGAAACCACTTGATGATATTGGAAATGTAAAGGGTGTGACCTAGATATTTATTAATAAGTGATTAAGGGAGCTTACAACTCCAAAATTTCTCTCTTCTCTTTCTCTCTCACCATAGTAGGTGTTCATACGGACTAAGAGGGAGAGGGGAAAGGTGTACCAAACTATGATATAATGCAAGAAATGGAGCAAGGGAACATGAAGGTGATTGTTAGCATTTGCATAGAGGAGCATCACCGGGCTACCTACGGGATCCTAAAATAATAATAAATAATGTGTTTTTATGAAATATTTTATGCTAAGTATGAGTTTATTTAAAAATGAAGAGAACTAAATGATCTACATGCATATAAAGCATTCTTGTAGCAAAAATTGAAAAAATGATTTCTAAGTACTTAATCAATGTGCTTTCAATAATAATAATTGGTTTTTAAATAGTGTCATATGAGTAAACTTGGGAAAAGTTAGAAAAATCAAGATTTACATGAGATTTGAATGATTAGATGGATCTCAAAAATATATATTTGTGTAATGTTTGTACGAGTTCCACTCCATGAGATTGCTTCAGCGTAGCCTCACATTGTGTGTTAAGATGCCTTCTTATGTAGTGATCCGAGAAAATCACAAAAAAATATTTGTCTAACACTTTGTTGATTTTTTGTATATTTGGGGCTTTGAAATAAAGAAGAGAGTGGGAACAACCTCTTGGGAAATCCAAGAAATCACTAGATGGAAATATTTCATGGACTGGTTTACCAAGGGGGGGTGAAGAGTAAAGATCAATGGAGGAAGGTGAAGGGAAAATGTATAGTGTGAAAAGAAAAAATATGAAATGGATTTGGAGCCATCCAAAGGGCATGTGAGGCTCATAATGTCATGACTTTGGAGCCTTATGATAATTCAACCAAATGGGACCCTTCTTGGAAGCATTAGTGGAAGAAAAATCAGGCACATGATTTTGTAAGATTTTTTAAAAATACTTCCACTCTGATCCAAAAAAAACTTTTCAATATAAAAGTTGTAGCGCATGAGCTGAAGTTTCATTTGGTATTTTTTTGTAATTTTTTGGAGCTACGAGTCGAGAGATATGGCCAAAATGGTGGATGCCAACTTTTTCCAACCGTGGTGGAGACCACCTCCCAATTTTATACACACCCATACTTTCTTTCCCACACTTAACACTTCCATAAAACATTATTCATTAGACTCCCAACCCTTTCCCCTCACTTCTCCTCTCTCTCAAGCTAATAAACCATTAGAATTCCCCTCCTAAATCACCCTCAAATCATCCTTAATTGTAGTAGTAAAGTATGAACTCTCGCTACTCTCTCTCTATTATTGCTAGATATGATATTATTTTATGAAGATTCTCTATATTTTTTTATAGGAGAGCTCTTGGACTCAAGCTATGGGGGGGAGAATGGAGACAAATCACCTATGATGGAGCCTGATTAAGTACAAATTGGTCAACAAAACATCTAGATGGAGCTTCCACATTGGTGGAACCGCCTTAATGTAGCTTTGGTGGTATTAAGTCCTATTATATCTTAACCTTCTCCCTAAACACCCTCAAAGCCCAAATAAAGAGGCATTCTCCTTTGTAATTTGCAAGAAGAGAGAGAGCCAAGAGGCCTTCTTCAGCCCTATTGAGCCTTCTCCATTCTCTCTCATGAGCTTATGCAATTCCTTCCCTTACTATAGCTTATGTATGCTCTACAATGTAATAAGCCCATGATATTGGTGTCCATATTGTGTATATTGGTTATGTCCCGAGGGTTCTCCATCTCTTAAGTTTATTGATTCATCTATTTTTTTGTAGTTCTCTCTCTCACACACACTCTCTCTCTCCCTCTCTTAGTTTTCATCTCTTCTCCCTCGCAATCTCCTCTCCCTCTTGCATAGCGTCCTAGTCCGCTCTTCCATGACTGCCCTTACCTCATTCACTTTGTGGCAGAAGGGAGTTTGGCATAGTATAGAGGCTACCATACCAAATTTCCTTCGTTATAAATTGGTGCCCCCGTTGAGGACATTCTCATCCATGCGGGACGATACAACACATGGTGGTGCATCCTCTACAACAAGTGCTCCAAGTGGCTCTTCTCCAACGCCTTCACCAACTCTTTGTGAAGCTAGTCGAAGTCCACGAATCCCACAATGGTCTCCCAAGGAAGCTCAAGAAAGGAAGTATGCCTATCGGATGACGGCACGTATGCAGGTAAAAGGTGTTCACCTTAGAAATTCCATTCTCTCACAACGGAGAAGGTGTTCACCTTAGAAATTCCATTCTCTCACAATGGAAAAAATCATGTTGCCATCAATTGCTAGGTTCTCATAATTGTGGTGAGTGTTTTGCAAACAAAGTGAAGGCCCTTCCGGGAGGTCCTCGTCTCCAAATCATCAAATCCCTCTCTCTCTAGCCTAATCCACATCAAAGGAGGAAAACTATACATGAACGGTGTGGAGTTTTGTAGATGTGCAAAGTATGGAGACTACCTTCAACTGTTGTTAGCTCGAAGGTTGGGTGTAGTTGAAAAGGTGGCCATCACACCTTATGAAATATATGTCGCCGATGATGGACACACTAAGGCAAGAACAATCACTGGTGAGCAAGTTCTCTATATAGCAAAGTTGGTGGGTTCCAGAAAGAAACACTCTGGGAAAAATCCTTCATAATTCAAGAAAGTGTATTCCCTCTACTCTCTTAAGTAGTCTCCACTCATGAATAATAATAATGGCCTGAATTTCTACACCTTCCACTCTGTACAAAACATCCAAGTTTATGTATGCATCAGTAGGAAGATTTTCTTCCAACAGCATCTTGTCATGTACTTTGGGGCTGAAAGATTAAGGGAGATTCTTGTATCACCAGAACCTATAATCTTCCCAATGCTAGACTACAATTCATCCTTCAATGTACGTCTTTATCTTATTATAATAGTTTCTCATAAATCACCACGAGTTGCACTACAAGGGACTGGGGCAATAGCGACGCCGATTAGCGACGGCGTTTATCGGCGTCGCTATTGGCGTCGCTAGCGACGCAAATAGCGACGCCGTAGGGAAAAAAAGCGCGGCCGAAACCAGAGCGCCGTTTTCATTTTGTTTTCTTCGCCTTTTGAGAGCGAGAGCGAGGGAGAGAGCGAGGGAGAGAGCCAAGGCTTTGTGAGAGAAGAGGAGGAAGAGACTTGCTGCCGCCGCCGCCGCCGCCACCGCCACCGCCACCGCCACCGTCGTTGTTCGCGAAGGAGAGGAGGAGCCCTCGTTGCAAAGAGAAGCCGCCCACGCTCGCCATATCTCATTGGTGAGTCTCCCTCTCTCTTTCTTTTACTTGTTGAAGGTTTAAATCGTTCTCTTTTGTTTATTTAGGAGAGGAAAAGAAAGAGAAGGAGAGGGAGAAGGAGAGAGAGGGAGAGAAAGAGAGGGAGAGGGAGAGAAAGAGAGTGAGAGTGCATTCTCTCTCTCTCTCTCCCTTTTGCTTGTTTAATGTTTAAATTACTTTCTTCTTTGCTTGTTTAGGAGAGGAAACAAGAGAGTAAGAGAGAAAGAGAGGGAGAGGGAGAGGGAAAGGGAAATAAAGAGAAAGAAAGAGAAAGAGAAATAGAGGGAGAGGGAGAGGGAGGGGGAGGAAATAGGAGAGGGAGAGAAAGAGAAAGAGAGGGAGAAGGAGGGAGAGTGCATTCTCTCTCTCCCTCCCTCTCCCTTTTGCTTGTTTAATGTTTGAATCACTTTATTTTTTGCTTGTTTAGGAGAGGAAATGAGAGAGAAAGAGAGAGAGGGAGAGGAAGGGGAAGGAAATGAGAGAGGGATAGAAAGAGAAAGAGAGGGAGAGTGCATTGTATCTCTCCCTCTCCCTTTTGCTTGGAGGATGTTTAAATCACTTTATTTTTTGCTTGTTTAGGAAATGAGAGAGAAAGAGAGATAGAGAGGGAGAGGGAGAAAAAGAGAAAGAGAGGGAGATGGAGATGGAGATGGAGAGGGAGAGGGAGAGGGAGAGGGAGGGGGAGGGGAAGGAAATGAGAGAGGGAGAGAAAGAGGGAGGGGGAGGGAGAGGGAGCGAGGGAGAGGGAGAGGGAGAGGGAGAAAGAGGGAGAAAGAGGGAGGGAGAGGGAGAGGGAGGAGGAGGGAGGAAATGAGAGAGGGAGAGAAAGAGAACGAGAGGGTGAGGGAGAGGGTGAGAGAAAGAGAGGAAGAGAGGGAGAGGGAGAGGGAGAGGGAAGGGAATGAAATTTAAGATAATATACGTATCGATAATGGTATGCAATGTGCTTTGCATATGGCCACGTACTTCATCAAAATTAACCCAAAATTATTGTTATAGAAGTGGAGATCCCTTAAATTGAGTATAGGATAATTTCTCTCATGTCTTATGACTATGAGTAGAATTGATTGAAATAAATTTTATTACTATAGTTGTAAAATTTCATAGATGGCGCGCATTAATTTTAAAATGGATTACTTATACTCAAAGCCAAGATATAACAAAAAATTATCTACCGGGACAAACAAATCGTTGAGCATGATACAAGGCCGAGATATAACATCGGAAAATCTCTCGACTACTATATACAATGCAAGGTTTATGGTCAACTTGCAAGTTGACGTACATCTCCAAAAAGCTATTCATTTAAGCCTCATTTGCTGTAATGTAGATAAGATGGCAAACGAAGAAGGTCCTATTGTTCAAGACCGCGAGTCCTATCTTAATCAGCGTGTCCCATGTCCTTGCTCTCAATGCAAGTTGGCAATTAGACGAAAACACCGATTGTCTATAGAACACGTACGACGATTTGGCGAGTTTCAACCTGAGATTATTGATCAGGCGATTGCAGATTTTCAGCAAACGGTATTTTCAAGTTAGCATTTTTCATGCATTGTACTCTCAAGCTAATTGAAAACCATACACAATAAGATTGGGTCTTGTTGGCAAATTTTGTGTCCAGGGGGGTGATGTCTCGACCCAAGGGGGAGTGCACCCTTTGCGGCCAATTAGAAGAGTTCGTGGACGTGCGATGGATGGATGGCAGGAGCCAATAGACCACTCGCAAGGCCCATCTATATCGTCAATGCCAGAGGAGACAGACAACCTTCCCGACTTGCCTACAATCTTGGAGCCTGAGATGGAGGCAATGATCGATGCATTGATTCCCATGGATGTTGAGACATCTGACCCGCTTAGAGAGGAAGCATCCATACCATTATATGATGGGTACCGAGTATCTCGGTTGAAGACATTGCTTGCACTCTTAAGTGTGCAAGCAAAATACGGTTGGAGCGATACGAGTGTGACTGAGTTATTCAGGTACCTTGCATACAGACTTCATTGTTTTTTTTTAAAACAGTATTATTGTAAATATGGATGGATTTTTCAAGGTGTTTTATGATTTTTTCAGGTTATTGAAATATCATATATTGCCACCTGCAAACACCATGCCTGAGTCTCGTGATGATGCACGACATGTTTTACGGAAGCTTGGCATGGACTACAATAACATCCATGCATGTATCAACGATTGCATATTGTTTCGAGATGAATACGAGACTATGGAGACATGTCCAAAGTGTGGTGCTCACAGGTATCGACAGGACTTGCAAGGGCAGACCATCCCTCAAAAAGTCCTCAGACACTTTCCGCTCATCCCCCGCATAAACCACATGTTTCGCACGTCTGCCATGGCAAGCTTGACAACGTGGCATGTGCAGAATAGGTCTATGGATGGAGTGCAACGAATATCAGCAGATTCGCGCGCATGGAGCCACATTGACTCTACCTTCCCAGGCTTTGCGCGAGAGCCAAGGAATCTTCGGCTCGGTCTCGCCATGGATGGTGTGAACCCATTCGGTCTGCGCTCGACTTCTTACAGTGTGTGGCCTATAGTGCTTGTCAACTACAACATTCCTCCATGGCTTTCTACGAAGAAAGGACATCTCATCCTTAGCTTGCTCGTCCCGGGCCGCTACAAAGTAAAAAATATGGACGTGTATCTTCGTCCATTAGTCGATGAGCTTAAGATTTTGTGGGAGGAGGGGGTCACGGTGCAAGATATGAGCAGGCGCGATGGTCGGCGGTCAGCCAACATTCGAGCCATTCTCATGTGGACGATGCATGACTTTCCGGGATTGGGAGAGTGCTCAGGTGAGCAGACCTTTGTTCACGCCGGTAATATCTATATTTTATTTCATTCAATCAAGTATTCACTAGGTCGTGGATCGCCTTGCAGGTCTCGTTACCTCAGGTTATCATGCATGTCCATTGTGTGGGCCACAGTTAGACTCCCGAAGGTCACGAACCATGAAGAAGATGGTATATCAAGGACACGCCACTTTCTTGCCGAAGGATCATGAACTCAGGGAAGGTTTTCTTGGACGACCTCCAGCACGTATGAACGCTGCAAGCTGGTACGAGCTGAAAATGGTAAACCCGGAATCACATCCAAATGGAATGCGACGGTTCTCAATTTTCTACGAGTTGCCATATTGGACCCACTTACAGGTCAACCACTTGTTGGATCCCATGCATATTTTCAAAAATGTGGGCAGCTTGCTATGGGACCACATCACAGGAAAGAGAGACACTATAGGGTCACGAATGGATTTAAAGGAGGTAGGTAAGATGGAGGCGCTTTGGCTGCAGTCGAGTGCTGAAGGGGGAGTGCAGCTTCCTCGCGCTCCCTGGGTTTTGTCTACCAAAGAAGAGCGCATTGTGAAGCAAGTAATCAAGTCTATCCGCACTCCGACGGGTATGATGCGTTCTCTCAGGTCCGCATTTTCTAAAGATGACCAAATGTCTGGGCTAAAATCCCATGATTGGCATAAGATATGTCAGGTTTGTGAACAGAATGGATTTTAATTAGCGTGGACATTTTGAAATTTGAAAAGTGACCATTATTCTTAATGCTTTCTCATTTGTGGCAGTTTGTCCTACCGATCGCGATCGCGGGATGCCTAACTCCAGAAATTCGTGGGGCCATTTACAAGCTGTCGACTTTGGTGCAATGGATCTCACAGAAAGAGATTAAGACGTCCTCTATTGAATCCGCAAGGCGGGGAGCAGTTGAGACGGTCTGTCTCTTTGAGAAATACCTGCCCACTAGCATGCTCACGATACAAGTTCACCTTCTTGTGCATCTTGTGGACGAAGTGGAGATTGCCGGACCTGTCCATACGCGATGGATGTTCTTCCTGGAGCGCTTCATGAAAACCCTGAAAGGCTTTGTGCGACAACGAGCTCGTCCAGAAGGTAGCATGGCGGAGGGTTGGTTGGTGTCAGAGGCATTAGTGCATATCTCACAATGGCTACCAACGGTGGAACCAGACAATGAAATGCTATGGACGCTCAAGGACGATGACAGGCTGACTGGAGATGTGGTGGTTGGAAATGGGGTAGAAAAAAGAATGGATGCCTCAATGGAAGAGAAGGTGAATCGCTTTTGTATGTTGCACCATGCCTCCATGGAGACGTGGCTCGCCAAGTACCAAATTGCAAGGCAAGATCGAGAGGAAGCGCGAGCTGAATTCCGACGCAGTACGCGTCACCGACCGATTCGATATCCCGAAGGCATGGAGGAGATGCCGCGGTTTATGTCAACACGATGGTTGCATGGAGCCTTGATCGCAGCATCCAGCGAAGGGGCAGAGGTCTCAATGGAGGAGTGGGAGTTCTCGAGGGGATGTAGTCCAAAGGTAATGAGGGGTTTAGAATGTGTCGTATCTGAATTTGTTTGCTACATCTAATTTGAGTGTTTCAATGTGCAGTACAAAATATATAGTGCAGCGTGGTCGCGCGGACGACATTTTCGGGTGGAGCGTATTGACAAAATGCGCTCCACAATGGACTGTGGTGTCATGGCAAGGTTTGAGCAAGAGAGCCGGCGACGAGCAACGGATTCGAACACGGTTGTGGATGAGATGGAGTATTTTGGGAATTTGCAAAGTATTATTACGGTGGATTACCGTAGCTTCTCCATGATAATATTCGATGTGCAGTGGTTCAAAGTGGTACTTGGAGGAGCTGGCGCAACGGTTCGACGAGGTCCATCTGGATTTCTCGAAATAGATTCCGAAAAAAAATGGATGGATTTGCGCGACACCTTTGTGTTGCCGGCACATTGTGAACAGGTAATCTTCTAGTCATTTGCTTGCTAATTGTAATACGACATGCTTTATGTCACAATGGTTTGAAGACGGTTTGTAAGTGTTTGTGAACAGGTAATCTTCTATCCAAATCCCCGACAACCTCGATGGTGGTATGTTATACCTTCAACTCCTCGAGGTGCGAGAGTATACGATCAAAGCGATGTTCCAGGCATAGATGAAGAATATATGCAAATAGAGGGATCGAAATTACAAGGGGTGGAGGCCACCGCAAGCTTGGAGCCCGCATCGGCTAACAATGATGGAAATACAGAAGTCGTAGAATTTTTTGAGAACGAGGCAGACTCGTTCTTTTGTGGTGACATGTCTATCGACCTTCCAGTGTATGCAGAGTTATGTCAGGAGATTAACATGGGACCATAGAATACTTCATTCTTGGAGAATTGTATTACTCAATTCGTTGTTTAGATCTTCCATAAAGGTAGATAAGATATGCATTTTAAGATGGATTTTTCAAAAATGATTTATATTAATGCGCTTTGTATAGTTTCAATTGATTATTCTAACATTAATTTTTATCTCTGCAGGTATCGATATTTTCAGGATGAGTCGAGGGATGAGCGATGAGGAGTTTCAGGAGATGATGGCACGTATGTCTCCAGATCAGCTCACGAGATTCAGAGAGATAGCAGATCAGGAGCTGTCTCGTTCTTCGTCAGGGCGCTCTGCTAGATCAGCTTCAATGCGATCAGATGCTTCAGCTTCGAGCAGACGATCTCGACGCTCGCGACTTGGGCCAGAGGGAGGGACTGCGACTGCAGGAGGATCAGGGGGGTGCTGCTGTGGAGACACGGACGTGGTGTCTCCGTCTCGTCGTTCAGCTAGAGCTCGGTCACCTCCAGGATTTGTCACACCTGTGGGGACGTCCACTCCAGTTACTCCGGCTTTTGCGCAGCCGTCGGCAGATGTCACGCCTTTTGGTGGCACTCCTTTTGGTGGCACCCCCTCTGGTGGCACTCCTTTTGGTGGCACCCCCTCTGGTGGCACCCCTTTCAGTGGCACTCCGGGAGAGGGTACCCCCGTCGGTACACCGGATGTTCAGGGGTCTCCTGGATATGCCCAGGAGCGTGGACGGAGATGGGAGAGGGCCCATACGAGGCACACTCCTAGGGATTATGGATACCTAGTGGATGGCAGGTCAGGAGCTATCATCATGAATGATGAGGGGAGGAGGGTGATGGCTCGCATGAGGGAGTTGTGCCAACAAGTTTTTCGGCACAACGTCTTGGATCATTGGAGGAACATACCGGAGGGGAGCAAGGAGTACATAGTAGCATCCTTGCACGAGGAGTTCCCGGTGCCAGCCGCAGTGGATAGATTCTCTACGGGCTGGATGATGGATTGCATGCGTGCATACATGTCACATAGACGATCCGACGCACGCAAGGCAATCAAGAGTGGGGCTCCAAAGCCTGAGTGGTTAGATGCAGAGGACTGGCGCCGACTGAGGGAGGAGGCTACAAATTCGCCAGGACTTTGGAGTCAGTAGCGGGAGGCGGCGAGGGCACGAATCGAGGCCGGATCAGTACATCATCTTGGGAGTGGCGGCCACACGACATATTTGGAGGACTTTGTAAGTTTCTCTTTTGTTTTGCTTATTTGTTTTTTTGAGATGTTATTTGTACTGACAATCATGTTTCTAACAGTTAGCATTTTGTTTTCTTTGCAGCACTCCATTACAAATTGTGATCCGCAAGGCCTTGAGACTCAATATGCAGAGAGGCACGGTCTCAGATCATTGATCGACCGATTGTACAGACGCGGCGGCCCAGTAAGTCTCTCATCTTTCATGTCCGTAGTTACCATGAGATATTTGAATGCATTATTGTATGGTGGATTGATATGTTGTTTCTTTTTCTGCAGAATCCGTTTGATGCTCCTTTGCAGAGGGACGAGCTTTCGGGGGACGACGATTTGTAGCTCGCCCTCGGATCCTTAGCGCTCACATACCTTTAGTTTTTAGTCGCCCGATCTATGTAGACATTTTCTATGTATTAGTGATATTGTTTTATGATTGTACCAATCGCATTTTATGCGATATCATGTATTTATTTCATCTATCAGTTTTATGATTTCAGTATAGATTCTTTTTGTTTGCAAACGCTTTGTATGCAGCAGTGCAGAAACTATTTTGTATGGCTCTCATACAGCACACAGTGCTATATGTGGCAGGGCAGCTTGCTGCCCTGCCACAAAATTTTTTTTTTCTCTGTTACCATCGCTATTTGCGTCGCAAATTTACTGCAGGCGTCGCTATCAGCGTCGCAAAATCTCTGCAATCGTCGCTATATGCGTCGCTATATGCGTCGCTAGCGACGCAAATAGCGACGATTCTATGGCGTCGTCAATAACGACGCTTTTTGCGACGACGGGGGCAAATTTTGTTGTTTGTATTTTCGTCGCTTTAGACGTCGCTATAAGGTCTATATCTTGTAGTGTTGTATGGACCTACCCGTCCACTTGCTATGCAAATTGTGCATATTATAGCCAGCACAAAGCTTAGATTCCAAGGCATTATTAGAAGCATACTGGGGCCTAGATGTATTGCTGAAATCAATGCATCTGTGAATCCATTCATCCTTCCTCTCATAAAATACAACTTAAGTCTAGACGTGTTCATCTTTGTACTCTACTAAGGCAACATGGAATTTCCAAGCTTCTTTGGGCGCAATGGGAAAAATGCAGTGGATTTTTTGGACAACCTTGAGATGGCCTTCCTTGTCTCTAGGAGGGATCATGAAGCATTAAAGTTGAGGGCTTTTCCTTTGGTGCTCAAGGAAGAAGCTAGAATGTGGTTCCAAACTCTAAATCCGACCCAAAGAGCTGAATGGGAGGGATTGAAGGTAGCTTTCTTGCAGAGATTTCAACAAACTAACTCAGCTGAAGAGTTATGGCAACGGCTTTTGGTCCTCCTTCAAAGTGATCCTTATGGTTATGCAACTTATAAGGAAGGGTTTTTGAAGCTTTGGGAGCAGTGGTCAGATTCACTGAACCCTGGAGAGAGAGCTCCAAACTGTCTTCAAAAGGATCGATTTATTTCAGGTTTGTATCCCTTGCTCAGGGAGAAGGTAAAGGTGAAATTTTCAAACACTTTTGAAGATGCTTTGAGAATCACTAGGGAAAAGAATCTAAAGATTCTCTACTAAGCCCATGCTAGCCAAGCAGTTTTAGGAAACAACATCACAACTATGGAGGCCTCTCAAGTTCCCCCAAATGTATCTAATGCACCAAGCCTTGTTAGAGGTCAAGAAGACATGATCCAACAAATAAACAATCTTACTAATCAACTAGAGGGTTTGAGAGTGAATCTTGTGCAAGGTGCAAGAAGACCTATCGAGGGGAATGGTGGGAATTGACCACAAATGCGGCTACAAGAAAGGGAGATGTTGTGTTATAACTGTGGAGAAAATGGACATGGCATGTACAATTGTCCTCACCCTAGAAGATATGATCACCCTGCCAGAGGTCCTCAACAACAAGTAAGCCCTCCTTGTGCTAGGACTCAAGAGCAAGAGCAGTCACGACCTGCAATTTTACAACCACCTTATGTTCAAGCTGAAACCCTTTCTATTCAACCAAATGTTAATGTCATAAAAATAGAGGAGGTGTTCAAGGATAGAAGGCTCCAAGAAGAAATAGTGAGAGGTAAGATGAAGATAGATGTATTAGAGACCATGCCTATCAAGCGGGTACATGTCCAAACTGATGCAAGCAAGGAAGCAATCAATGAGGCAAGTACATCACGGGTACCTAGAGATGAAGGGAAGAAGAGAAAGACTCGAGCTAGGTCTAAAATTGATATCTCCGACTTCCCTTTGGGTTCTCGGACACAACCTTATGATCTAGTAGCAGATGTGAGCTCTCAAGGGCCAGCAATTACTTGGCCACAACTACTTCATCGCTCTCCAAAGCTATGACGACAATGGTAAAAAATAGTAAGCACAAGGGCAAGGCAATGTAAAATGGTTAGTGCAATCAAGGCATATGGACTCAAAGATATAGTGCCTATAGTGGAGGCTCAAATCAAAGATCAACAGATTCGAAAAACATACATCGATAGTGGAGCAGAGGTTTGTGTCATGACAGAAAAGCTTATGCATCAATTAGGTTTAGAAGTAATGGAATCCTCAACCTTTAGGGCAAAGATGGCCAACAATGATGCGATCACATGTGTGGGTGTAGTGAAAGCTTTGAGAGTTTCTATTTTTGGAATCACTGTAGCAGTGGATATTTATGTGATGCCAGTAAAGAGAGAAGGATATCCCCTCATCCTAGGGAGACCTTGGCTTATGGGCATCGGAGATAGGAAAGATTGGGCAATAGGAGATCTAGAGTTGAGGCCACGTAAGGTGGGTGGCCATGATCAAAAGACGGTTTACAACTTGAAGAGTGGGCGTCAAGAGAACCTTGAACTAGAAATGTCTGCCGATGAGTGGAGATCAAGTGGATGTTTCTCATTGGTAGAAGAGGAAGAGAGTTCAAGTGGAGAGAGTCATAGCACTATCGAAGTTATGGGTGTCACCTTAAAGGAACCTACCTCATCAGAAGACAACCCAAGAATCCAAGGAGAAGATGTGTGGGATGCTAGCCTAGAGAAGATGATATCCAAGGATATAAAGGATGAAGAAAAGGAGGGTTATGTGAATGTTCTCGAGAAGCATGCATCATTGTTTATTTCTGATTATACTCACATTACACGTGTCACTGCAGTGAAGCATCACATCCAACTCAAAGAAGGAAGCAAACCTATAATACAAAGATTGAGAAGACTAGGAGTTGTGCAACAGGATACACTGTTGACAGAGGTGAAGAGACTCTTGAATGCTACAACAAACAGGGACCACTTCCCTCTCCAATTTCAAGATGAAATTTTGAATGAAGTAGCGGGACATGAGCGGTATACGGTGTGTGATGGCTACTCTGGCTACTTCGAGATTCGCATTGTAGAGGAGGATCAAAAGAAGATCACTTTCATCACACCATGGGGCTGTTTTGCCTTTCGGGTCATGTCCTTTGGTCTCACAAATGCCCCAACAACCTTTCAACAATTCATGAATATGGTATTCCAACCTTACTTTGGTAAGTCCATAAGGGTTTTCATAGATGAATTTTGTATTTACAGCTCAAGGAACATATATCTACGCAAGGTTGATGAAGGATTTACTCGCTTAGCTAGGTTGGGTGGACAACTAAATAAGGATAAATGTCATATTGGGGAAAGCAAGGTTACACTACTAGGGCATGTAGTGTCAATTTAAGGAATTGAGGTAGATCCAAATAAGGTAGAAACATTGCTAGCTCTACCTTCCCCAACCTCCATTAAACAATTAGTCTCCTTCTTACAAAAGCTAAGATATTTTGGTAGATTTATACACTTACTCTCTCAGGCCATATATCCCCTGTAGCACAACTGACACGCCAAGAAACACTTGTATGGAGTGAACAAAGTGAAGGACATTTTAACGAGATAAAGAAAATGTTGGGGTCACTTCCTATAATCCTCTAGCCTTGTTGGGAAGAAACATTCTTTGTAAACCCTAGTGTGGGAGAAGAGGCCATTGGTGCTACTCTCCTATAAAAAGATCCAAAAACAACCTTCATGAGGCATGTGTATTTTGCCAGCCGCCTCATGAAAGCCTCAGAGAAGGCTTACACCTCCATGAAACAACTAGTGTTGGCCCTCATGTTTGCAGTAACCAAATTTCGGCCATATTTGCTTCCAAAGAGGTTTGTGATCATCACTGTGGAGAATATGTTTCCCTATGAACTACAACATATGGAAATCTCTGACAAAATAGCAAAGTGGGTGGTTCAACTTCAAGAGTTTGATTATACAGTGTAGGTTGAAAAAACAACTCGGGCATGCTTGGCTGATATTTTGACAAACAGGTGCTATGAGAAAAATCTCATGGTGAAAAGAAAGAACCTTCCACCACCCCCATCCATTAAAAACTCTTGTAGTTGCTTATAGCCTCTACTTTGATGGTGCATACAAGAGAACTAAGGATAAGGCATCCACAGGCATCGTTGTTTTCTCTCCTTTAGGAGAGAAAATCTATGGTGAAGGAATCATCGTGGAAGGTGTCCACTCTAACAATGAGGCAGAATATCAAGCTTTAATTCATGGTCTTTGTTGGTGTCTTAGTAATTCAATTGAGAGGTTGAATGCTTTTGGAGACTCCATGCTATTGGTAAGGCAGATGCAAGGTGTATAGGCATGCAAAAATACAAACCTCTCTAGTAAAATGAGAGAGGCAAAATCTCTTATGAGAAGATTTAGGGAGGCACAAGTACATCATGTGCCAAGAGACCAGAACAAAGATGCCGACCATCTAGCATCATCAAAGCTGAATGAGTCAATGGTGGGAGCAGTGGCTATCAATGTCAAGATTGTGGGAGAGAAGGAAGGAGTCTCACTTGTAGCTTTCTTGCTTGCACAATGAGGGAATACACACAAAGGTGGAGGTTGAAAACAGTTTTTCTCTTCTTAGTTGTGTAAGCCAAAAAGAACTCTCATACAAAGAGATAGAAGAACCCTATATATGGGTCTCAAACCAAACTCAACTAACTAAGGTGGCATACTAACTGAGCCACGAACTAGAGTAGATAAGGATAGCTATCATGTGGCTATTATTCATGGGCGGTGTACCAACCGCGTCTGCAACAACTGACAAGTCGGTGACATAAATACACAACGGTCACCCTAGTGTATCACAAGTGGAGCTCGATATCTCAACACTCCCCCTCGAGCTCAATCCCAATTCCTGCACACCAAGCAGGTCTCTGAACTTGCACAGCTTCTCTGAGCCCAATGCCTTCGTGAATATGTCAGCTACCTGATCCTCTGTGCTGACATAAACTAGATCAATAAGACCTAGTAAAACCCTCTCTCGCACATAGTGATAATGCACCTCAATGTGCTTTGTTCTAGCATGATAGACTGGGCTATTTGCCAAGTGTATACTACTCATGTTATCACAATAAATGACAACTGGCCCATTTGTAGACTGATGCATATCATAAAGTAGCTTATGCAACCAAGCTACCTCACATGCAGCCATTGCTGCGCCCCTGTACTCAGCCTCTGTGCTCGACAAGGCAATTGTAGGCTGTTTCTTGCTGCTCCAAGTGACTGCAGCACTCCCAAAAGAAAACACATATCCACTGGTAGAACATCTATCAGAAATACTACCAGCCCAATCAGCATCAGTGTATCCATGCAACTGTATCTGAACCCCAGTCTCATAAAATAGTCCATACTGCAATGTGGACTTCACTGTAATATTTCTGCAACTGCGTACCGTAAATATTGACGTCCCGCACACGACGTAAACCTTGTGCAAAGGTTATCTCTTGCATTGAAATTATTGGCAGTGTAATGTGTGACCCGCACGCGTGAAATGGGATCCTCCGCATTGGTAAATCAAAACCGGGAGTTCAAAACCGCAAGTCTCACAAAAACACCCTCTTGGGAGGGGCATTTTGAGTAATTCAAGGCAAATTTTTTTTTATTTTTCCCCTTTTTCTCCAGCCGATGCATGGCTGGAGAAGGGGGAGTGTGGGGGGGATGGGGATATGGCAGACGTGGCCTGCATGGGGGGGGGAAACCCATGCAAGGGGGCCCCGTGGTGGATGCCCTCTTCCCCACCCCCCAATGCCTATAAAAACCCCCCCAAGGCTGTGTGAAGGGAGGAGGACGGGCCGTGAGGAGGGAGGTGAGGTCGCCGTGGAGAGGAGGTCGCCGACGCCGCCAAGCTGCAGTCTGCCCTGTCCGCCAGCCGCCATAGCTGCCGCCCCAGTCCCACCAGGCCATCTCAGCCGCCGCCGCCACGCTGGAATTCGACTCCTTTTCCCCCCCTTGACGTCACAGCTGAAGCTCAGAAGCTTCTTGAAGCTTCTTTAGAAGCTTCTAAGGGGGGGGCCTCCTTAAGCCCCCTTCCCACCACATTCCCCAAAAGACCCATTCATACCCCTTCCCGGAAATTGAAGAGGAGAGGGTGAAGGCCGTAAAGACTCCCACAAGACCCTTCGAAAAAGGCTTTCGCAAAAAGGACTTTAAAGCCGCAAGCCATCCAAGAATCAACTCCGTGCCAACACGGGGTTTTCCCTAAAGATCTCCTAAAGCCCTTTTCGGCAAGCGCCATTCCGCAAAGGAATCTTCCGCATACGAGGAAAAGGCCAAAGGTCGGGAGGTTGCATTCCGAGGCAAGTAAATCCGTAGACCACAAAGGCAAATCAGAAGCCGACTCTACACCTACGATGGCCCCAAAAAGGACACAAGATGCGACTGCGGGAGGTTCATCTCCGAGTATACAAGTGGATATCTCCCCGACCCCTCAAGTCCAGGTTCTTTCGAGTTATTTTCGCATAAAGAAATGATTAGGCGCGCTTAGTTCATAAGGGAGATTGCATCTTTACGCTTAATTTTAATGCATGTGGAAATTGGAAAAAAAATACATTTGGTAAAGTATCTCTTGAAACATTAGGCAAGATTGAAATATGTCATAAATTTGAACGAGTTATCCACCTTAGAAGACTAGTTGCATGTAGTTTCTTTGGTACATTATCAAAGTAATGAGTCTAAACTTAGGGCAAAGAAATGGAATTTATAAGTGCATTCTCTTTCGTCCCAGACATGGTAGGAATAAGCGTGTGCCGCATGTTAGGCAACATCCTCCTCGTAATGATTTCATGAGGCAAGGTTAACACCATAAGATATTATCCGAAAAGAAATAATAGAGTACGGAAATGATTTTATGGACTTGCAAATAGCATATAAAATGGAATGAATTAACACTAGCTTAGTTTGGTATAAACTTCGTCAACTACATTGTAGCTAGGAGAATGTTGCGTATTGCATAGTCATCATGCGGAAACGTCATTCATTAGAAGCCGCATTTAGGAAAGGTTGCATGGTTCGTCAAAGCATAAGATTCTAAAGTATAGACTACAAGATTGTAGGCATGATTAATAGGTCTTAGGAAAAGTTAGTATCCAGATTATCACGCATTTTTGCTACACCAAGGAAAGATAAAATTATCATAAACCATGTGATGCGTAAAAGCAATAAATCGCATGTTTACGCGTATTGGTGTAGTTGTAACTATTGTTCTCCATTAGATGTAGTTTATTACCTTTAGAAGGTTCATCCTTGTTGCAATACAAGAATATTGAGTTGTCTAAGTAACCTAAAACACAAGGGATTCATATGGGCATGGCTCAGTCGATATGATAGGTATCCCAAGTGCCAAGTGCAATAAGATTTCGACCTAGTTTTACACTTGTTGCCAAGTCAAAAACCGCAAACCCAAAGATCTTACACACGTTCACGAAATGTCGAATCAATTGGATGTTCATGCATAAAATGATCTAAGGTTTTATCCTAAGGATCATTCGTTCTAATGATGAAACTCCGACGGAGTTGCAAATTTCTAGGACCATGGGCCAACATAATTAGGAATGGGTTGGAGGATACCCTAAACCCTGCTACTCGGCTAGAGGTAATTCCGTGGCCGGAGGACGCCATTCAATGGGTGGAATGATCCCGTGGAATGATCCAACGCATGTGCAAAAAGGTTGCAACATCGTATAGACTTGAGATTTGTCCACAAGAGAGTTTTGTCATCTCTCGAAATGAGGTTGGCAAGTTATTGAAAGAATTTAACTTACAAGAGGATGAGTAATCATCCTGTTACTCACTTTTCTTGGGAAATAATTGCCAAGGAAAAGGAAAGTTAGGTATTTGCCTTGAAGCAAATGACCAGACAATAAACTAAAGCGACATGGTCGCTGGAATCTACCACAACAAGACCTAAAGTATTGGTAGGGTATGACCCTAACCCAAGAATGATAGGAATCTTGCCAAGTTGCAATTGATTCCGGATCGAATGCGGGTTGCATTCGGAGAAAAGGAGTCACTCCTTAACAGTTTGCCAGCTAAACGACCATTGGAAATTGATTGTGCTTGTAACAGTTTGGGAAGCACTGTTTGCATTGTTTGCTCAATGAACTAAAGGACGAAAATATATCTAAATACTTCAGGTTGAAGCCTGAAGGGAGAGGCAGCTTCAGTTACCCCCGACTGCCTGCCTGACCCTAACCAAGGGGGTTGTTAGCCGCGCCGGGAACGTGGACCGAACCCGCCGCGAGAGGTCTCTCCGTTGAGTTCTACTTGGAGCAGGAGGACGCTTGGGTGCCAGAGGGGGCTCTGGCCGTAAATCCCTCGCCTTCCGGGCCCTGCACAAGAGGCAAACGTGACTCGGGATTGGATCTCGAGGCCCGCATACTAGTCTACGGGCGGAAACTTGGATTAGTGATCCCTGGTGGATTACTGGATAGCCTTCGGGCGGATTATGAATACGCCTACAAGGCGGGAACTCCTTGTATTTCAAAGATAAAAGGATAAAATGATAATAAAGAAGTTGTTTGGCATTGTTTTCTTTATGTCCTGTGATAAGATTACGTGAAGGAACCGGTGCATAACAGGGTTAATTCAAAGAAGCTGTTTGTATATGTCAAACTAATGTGGTAGGTAATTACATAACTAAAACAAACCGAGGAAAGTGCGGAGGATGGACCATGGGTCCGTCCTACGGATGGGTGGTCCCGGTTAGCCGGGAACTTTTCTCAAAGTCTTCGACGAACAGAAGGATGATCAACATCACCGAAATAAGTAATGAGAACGATGACTTGGAATTACCGATTACCCGATTCACGCTGTTTTAGGGGAACGGAATGGGACTATGCCTTTTGGCAGAGAGGTCGAGCCTTGCATCCCTCTCGTTTCCCATTCTCCTTGAACCAAGTGCAGCATGAATCCGCTTCAGACCAGGCGTTTCTGCGTAAAGTAGTTCGATCAGGTCTGATGCTAGTCGCTGTTAGTAAATGACCAAACAATTCCGGTCGATCCTAAGTGGGAACGGCCAGGACACTTCCGTTACGTGGCAGACGCGGAAAGTCCTAGATTGCAAAACCCGCAACATTCCATGGGAGTGCCGGGTGGAGTTTTCTAGACAACCTTTCCGATGGGCTGCTAAGACGTGTTCTAGAGGACTCTAGTGGACACGTTACATTCACATACCTGAGTATGCGTCTAGCCGCATCCAAATGTGGTTTCCTTGGAGCCTTCATAAACTGACTTACCAATCCAACAGCATAGCTCAAATCTGGCCTGGTAATAGTCATATAAATCAAACTTCCTACTATGCGTCTGTACATAGTAGGGTCTTCTAGAAGCTCACCTGCATCTGTGCTTAGCTTCACATTCTGCTCAAACGGAACTGAAATAGGTTTACGGCCTGTCATCCCATATTTGGACAGCATGTCCAATCCATATTGCCTTTGCAAGAGCTGTATCCCACTTGGTGATCTAATCACCTCAATGCCCAAGAAATAACGCAGCTCTCGCAAATCCTTCATCTCAAATTTTTGCTTCAATAGCATTTTCACATGAAGGATATCTTCATCACTGTCACCTGTGATAATCAAATCATCAACATAAATGACAAGCAGCATAATACATTTCTCTATTTTTCTCACATAAAGTGAGAAATCTGCCTTGGAAATCTGAAAGCCAATAGTGACAAGATACTGTCCTATCTTGTCAGACCATGCTCTAGGTGCTTGCTTCAAGCCATACAAGGCTTTCTTCAACCTGCAAACAAACTCAGGATGAACAACATGCACATAACCTGGTGGCTGCTCCATATAGACCTCTTCTTGCAAATCACCATTCAAGAAGGCATTCTTTACATCCATCTGATGTAAAGACCATCCCTTTGATGCAGCCATAGCAATGACTGCTCTTACGGTTGCCATCCTTGCAACCGGACTGAATGTTTCTTCATAGTCAATGCCATATGTTTGTGCATACCCCTTGACTACTAATCTTGCCTTGTATCTGTTCACAGAACCATCTGCATTGTGCTTCACCTTATAAACCCACTTACAGCCAATTGCATTTTTACCTTTAGGCAAAGGTACCAATTCCCATGTAGCATTTGCTTCCAAGGCATCCATTTCTTCATCCATGGCTTTCTCCCATTTTTTTTTTCCCATGGCTTGCTCAAAAGAAGTGGGTTCTGGTTCTGTATCACTTTGACCATATAAGCATAGTGAATGGCTGTAAATCCATCATATTTCAGCCTATCCACAGGATACCTAGCTCTTGTAGACCTGCGCAAAATAGGTTCACTCCCAGGTGCTCTCATAACATCCCTTGTCTTCTTTACTCCATGTGTAACAATAGAAGGAATACCCAACTCATCATCAATGCTATGTTCTGAGCCACTGGATTCACCATCCACATAAGAGTGACCTGCATTCACATCAAACATGGGCTGATCAACCTTCTCTTTTCCTTTTCGTGATACCTGCATACCATTATCTGCATTGCTTTGAGAAGATTCTCCTGATCTCAATCTGCCTGTCCATGGCAAAGAATGTGAACCACTGCTAGAGGATGCTCTAGGTCCACTAACATTTTGTGACTGCTGCTGTGAATTCTGTGCAGCATTACCATTTTGTGCATCTACATCATCAATCACATTTACTGGTTTATACCAGCTACTCATCTCATTGAAAACAACATCTTTGCTCACTGTAAACTTACGAGTAGAAGGGTTATAGCATCTATACCCTTTTTGCTGTAGAGAGTAACCAATAAAGATGCACTTCTTAGCTTTTGGATCCAACTTGGATCTCAACTCATCTGGCACATGTACGTAGGCAATGCAACCAAAAATTTTCAAATGAGAAATATCTGGTTTCCTACCAGTATACTTCTCCTCTAGAGTCATCCCATGTATTGCTGCAGTGGGAGTCCTATTCATTATGTAGACTGCTGTAACAACTGCCTCAGCCCAATAAAAATCTGGCAGGTCTTTTTCATTGAGCATGGCATGAGACACCTCTCCAATATGCCTGTTTTTTCTTTTTGCAATTCCATTTTGCTGTGGGCTATGACTGCATGAATATTGCTGCTTTATGCCATGCTCCTGCAAGAACCTTGCAAACTCATTTGAGAGGTACTCTCCCCCTCCATCTGACCTTAGGCATTTTATCTACAGACCTGTTTCTTTTTCAACCATAGCTTTAAGAGTTTTGAAATGCCCAAAAACTTCACTTTTTTTTTTCATAAAATACACCCAAACTTTTCTGCTATAGTCATCGATAAAAGTGACAAAATAATGACAGCCTCCAAGAGATGCAGCTTTAGTAGTCCACACATCAGAGTGGATTAATTCCAATGGCTTCTTACTCTCTTGAATATGTCTAGGAAATAGTTTCCTTGCCTGTTTTCCAAACTGACAGGCTTCACATACCTTATGCATTTCTGCAACCTTGAATTTAGGCAATCCTTCAACAATGTTTTGGGCCTACATTGATTTAAGTTGCTGTACATTAACATGACCAATGTGTTTATGCCAGATATCAATATCTGCAACTACACCGGTCCCATGTGCAAACATTGCTGCACTCAATTCAGGCATGTCTGCATCCAATGTAAACATTCTGCCCTTCTTCTTTCCTTTTGTTATCAAGCGACCTTTATTTTTCATATCCTCAACAAAGCATCCATGAGGATTAAATCTGACCTGCAAGCCCTGCTCAACCATTTGACCAACAGAAACCAGATTCTTGGTGATATTCGGGACATGAAATACATCAGACAGGTATTTCTTTTTCCCATCCTGCATAGACAAGGGAATTTTTCCAATCTGCACAATAGGATGTGCAGTATCATCACCAATCTCCACAAATCCTGGTTTTTCCATTTTCCTTTCATCCTCCATCCATTCTGCATGACCTGTCATGTGGTTCGATGCACCTGAGTCAACATACCATACATCATTGCTTTCTTTTGCACTTGTCACAGAATTGTTCATGTGCTGCACCATGAACAAATGCTCATTTCTGTCATCACCCTGTCTACTAGAAGATGCATAATTCCCTTGTTGCAGTTTTCCATTCATGATGTCATTCTACTTTTTATAGCAGTCTTTAGCCATATGACCCATTTTACCACAGTAGTAGCATTCAACATTACTGTTTGCATTTTGACCTCTTTGCCATCCACCACGACCTCTTTGGCTCCCCCTGCCTCTAGAGTTACCATTTCCTCCTCCATAGGACTGGTTTTCTTGAGTTTGCTGCATACTCTGATTTCTACCACGGCCTCCAAATCGGCCTCCTCTACCTCTGCCTCTACCTCTTCCAGCATTTGAGTAGAAGACAGCTTCTTTTGAAGTTCCTTCTGAAGAAGATGCACCACCATTTCTCTGCTCCTCAGAAATTAGAAGAGCGATCAACTCCTCAAAATCATGAAATCTTCCACTAGCGACCCAATGGAAGCAAGTGCATCTGCAATCTTCTTCACCTTTATGTGGTAGTCATTGATGCTCATATTTTCTCTTTGCACATTATGCAACTCTTGCTTGACCTGCATTTTCCTGGCTTGCGTATTTATGCTATACATTTTTGACAAAGTATCCCATGCCTCCTTTGGCGTACTTGCATCCTCAATATGCACAATCATAGAGTCTGAAATACTGATAGACAGCCAGTACATAACTTTTCTGGCTCTCTCATGCCATGCTTTGAATGCCTGCATTTGCTATTGATTGGGAACATCAGGAAGAACTGGTTCTTCTTCATTTTCTGCAACAAATTCCCAATATCATTTTCCCATAAGGAAATTCGTCATTCTAAACTTCCATGCCTGGAAGTTGTTCTTGTCAAGCTTTTCAGTGACAATCTGTGAAAGAGAACCAGATGCCATTACAAAATATTGCAAAAAATTCTGTCACTGCAAAAAACACAGCTTCACTCTCACAAGGGCAAATCTGCAAAACTGGCGAAATTGGTATTTGACCACACAGTCACTTCCTAGTGATGATTTTGCATAAACAGGAACCAAGGATGATTCTAAAACTCCCAATGTCTTTGCGCACAAGCATACGATGCAATTTCTACAGTAACTTTTCATTGACCTGTAGAATAGTGGCTGCACAGCATAAAATTGAGCCTTTTCCTGAGTGCGTACAGAAAACTTCCGCCTCCAAAACAGGCCTGGAAATGGCCTCAAATCAAAAAAACAAGGTCGCTCTTGCTTCACCGCGAAGGGCGTCTCAACCTGAGACAATGCACTCTTGCAATTTCCGGCTGTGCTACCTGCAGAGATCTGCTCCCAAAACAGAAAAATGAAAGCAATACTGCTCCTCTTACCAGAACACCGCGAGCTTGGCTTGCTTTCTTGAGCTCCTTACCACGAAAAAGGCTCTGATACCATGTCAAGATTGTGGGAGAGAAGGAAGGAGTCTCACTTGTAGCTTTCTTGCTTGCACAATGAGGGAATACACACAAAGGTGGAGGCTGAAAACAGTTTTTCTCTTCTTAGTTGTGTAAGCCAAAAAGAACTCTCATACAAAGAGATAGAAGAACCCTATATATGGGTCTCAAACCAAACTCAACTAACTAAGGTGGCATACTAACTGAGCCACGAACTAGAGTAGATAAGGATAGCTGTCATGTAGCTATTATTCATGGGCGGTGTACCAACCGCGTCTGCAACAACTGACAAGTCGGTGACATAAATACACAACGGTCACCCTGGTGTATCATGAGTGGACCTCGATATCTCAACAATCAAACCCCCACTTCGACAAGGCAAAGAAGAATTAGAAGATATTCTACATCTCTTAGAGCAAGGAGAAGCTCCCAAACACCTGATTAAGAGAGAAAGACAGTGGCTAGCTCGAAAGGCTACAAGATATCGCATGGTAAATTATAGTTTGTATTGACTTGGTAAGGATGGTGTGATTAGGAAAGTGCCTTCAAAATGGGAAATTGAAGAAATCTTAAAAGCTTGCCATGATGATGTGTGTAGAGGCCACTTTGCACACGACGTCACAAGTAGAAAGGTTCTACAAGCCGGCTTTACTCGGCCTAGTCTACACCGAGATGTCAAATATTGATGTCAAACATGTGAAGAATGTCAGAAATCAAGACCACAATGGCTCATAGCAGAACCCCAAACCCCAATCAAGGTCTATGGACCCTTTGAGAAGTGGGGAGTTGATGCCATAGGGCCTCTACCACGCACTCCATTAGGAAAAGACTATATTATTATGGGGGTAGATTACATGACTAGATGGACCGAGGCTATGCCAACTAGAAGAATCACTGCTAAGGAAGTGAGTAAATTCATATTTGACCACATTTGTTGTAGGTTTGGTACCCCGATTGAAATACTATCAGATAGAGGACAAGGGTTTAGAGCTAATGTGGTGGGTGAACTCATGCAAAAGCTAAATATTCAACGATGACACTCTACCCCTTACTACCCTCAATGCAATGGATTGGTGGAAAAGGTAAATGGAATGATTTGTAAAATCATCAGCAAACAGGTACATTCAAGGCCTCGGGATTGGGACAAGCACCTTAGTGGAGCTCTATGGGCTTACAGAACCTCCTTCAAAACCATGTTAGGGTTCACATCTTTTCATCTAGTTTATGGACAAGAGGCTCTTTTGCCTATTGAGGTGAAATTAGCTAGCCTTCGGGTATTAGGTGGCACAGTAGGCTCTTAAAAGGAGAAGTTACATCAAAGATTACTCGACCTAGAGAGGCTACAATTGGATCGTGAAGAAGCCATCAACCACTACTCCCAGGAAGCTAAGAAGCGTAGAGAAAATTTCAACAAGAAGTAACAGATAAAAATATCAAGGAGGGATCTTTAGTGCTTCGATATGACAATCGCTTTGATAAAAGAAAGGATGGAAAGTTTCTCTACCGGTGGGAGGGACCGTTTTGGGTTACAAAAAATTTCAAAAATGGCTCCTACAAACTTCAAGACATTAAGGGAAAAGTGCACAAGACCAGGGTAAATGGATGGCACTTAAAACCCTATCATATTAGGGTGGGGTCAGCTCAAGATACGAAAGAGTGTCTAGAGGCATAAATATCTCTAGCCAGGATGGGGGGGCTATATGATCCGAGAAGATCACAAAAAAATATTTGTCTAACACTTTGTTGATTTTTTGTATATTTGGAGCTTTGAAATAAAGAAGAGGGTGGGAAAAACCTCTTTGGAAAATCAAAGAAATCACTGGATGGAAATATTTCATGGACCGGTTTACCAAGGGGGGTGAAGAGTAAAGATCAATGGAGGAAGGTGAAGGGAAAATGTATAATGTGAAAAGAAAAGATATGAAATGGATTTGGAGCCATCCAAAGGGCATGTGAGGCTCATAATGTCATGACTTTGGATCCTTATGATAATTCAACCAAATGGGACCCTTCTTGGAAGCATTAGTGGAAGAAAAATTAGGCACATGGTTTTGTAAGATTTTTTAAACATACTTCCACTCCGATCCAAAAAAACTTTTCAATATGAAAGTTGTAGCGCGTGAGCTGAAGTCTTGGTTGGTATTTTTTTATAATTTTTTGAAGCTACGAGTTGAGAGATATGGCCAAAATAGTGGATGCCAACTTTTCTCAACTGCGGTGGAGACAACCTCCCAATTTTATACACACCCATACTTTCTTCCCTACACTTAACACTTCCATAAAACATTATTCATTAGACTCCCAACCCTTTCCCCTCTCTTTTCCTCTCTCTCAAGCTAATAAACCATTAGAATTCCCCTCCTAAATCACCCTCAAATCATCCTTAATTGTAGTAGTAAAGTATGAACTCTCGCTACTCTCTCTCTATTATTGCTAGATATGATATTATTTTATGAAGATTCTCTATATTTTTTTATAGGAGAGCTCTTGGACTCAAGCTATGGGGGGGAGAATGGAGACAAATCACCTATGATGGAGCCTGATTAAGTACAAATTGGTCAACAAAACATCTAGATGGAGCTTTCACATTGGTGGAACCACCTTAATGCAGCTTTGGTGGTATTAATTCCTATTATATCTTAACCTCCTCCCTAAACACCCTCAAAGCCCAAATGAAGAGGCCTTCTCCTTTGTAATTTGCAAGAAGAGAGAGAGCCAAGAGGCCTTCTTCAGCCCTATTGAGCCTTCCCCATTCTCTCTCATGAGCTTATGCAATTCCTTCCCTTACTATAGCTTATGTATGCTCTACAATGTAATAAGCCCATGATATTGGTATCCATATTGTGTATATTGGTTATGTCCCGAGGATTCTCCATCTCTTAAGTTTATTGATTCATCTATTTTTTTGTAGTTCTCTCTCTCACACACACACTCTCTCTCCCTCTCTTAGTTTTCCTCTCTTCTCCCTCGCAATCTCCTCTCCCTCTTACATAGCATCCTAGTCCGCTCTTCCATGACTAGGTGGTGTCCTTACCTCATTCACTTTGTGGCAGAAGGGAGTTTGGCATAGTATAGAGGCTGCCATATCGAATTTCCTTCGTCAGTAGTTTTCCTCATTACTAATGAAAAAAGGTTCATACCGAGCAACAAAGCTTAATGGTGAAGGATTTCATACCTAGAGAAAACCATGTACCATCTCATGAGGAAAGACCTCTGGGATCTCTTTGAGGAAGATGATGCAAATGACAAGAAAGAAGATGCTAAAGAGGAAGATGCTGCAAAAGACCAGCCTAAAACAAAGGCATAGAAGAAGATGAACAACAAAGCTCTAGGTATTATTGCCTGGGGTCTATCTGATGATGTATTACATCATATTTCTAGCATTAGGGATGCAAATAAGGCATGGGAAGATCTTGATAGAATCTTTGGCACCCAAGCAAATAACTCAAACGTAAAATTACTCATGCAATTTTATAAGTTGGATGTTAAAAACTGTTCATCTATGACTTTACACATCAATAAGTTTAAGAGCCTTAAAACTTAGCTAGCAACTCTTAAAAAGAACATTGATGAGGATGAGGAAATAGTAGTGCTACTTGCCAATGTTAATCATGAACCATATGTGAACCTTGTTTCAACACTAAGTAATGTTCCGAGTCTCTCACTCAAAGACATTGAGCACTCATCGCTTAATGGAGAAAGAAAATTTAAAAGAAATGATGTAAAAGAAACCAGCTCAAAGGATAACCTTTTGTACACCAAGGGTACTTAGCTAAATTGTGTTCAAGCCTCCATAGCTAAATTGTATTCAAGATCCATGTTTCTCAACAAAAGAGAGAAAAGAGAATGCACTTACCTCAAATCTTGAAGAAGAATCCTTTCACGCTTCTCTCCTTCTTCTTCTTCTCCTTCATGGGTTCCCTCCTTCTCCTTTGTAGTTGTCCCCTCTCTTTTAGTAGATACGGTGGCAATGGCAGTGGCAGTGACACACACACACACACACACACTCTCTCTCTCTCTCTCTCTCTCTCTCTCTCTCTCTCTCTCTCTCTCTCTCACATTGATCTCTCTCCCTTCTTCTCTCTATACATCTCTTCATCAACAAAAAGAAAGAGAGAAGTAAAGAAAAGAGAAAAACAAAGAGAAAAGAGAGAATGCACTTACCTCAAAGCTTGAAGAAGAATCCTTTCATGTTTCTCTCCTTGCTCTTTTTCTTCTCCTTCACATGTTCCCTTCTTCTTCTTTGCAGTTGCCCCCTCTCTTTTTGTAGTGGATTGGCAGTGGCAGTGGCCTCTCTCTTTCTCTCTCTCAATCTCCCTTGCGTTGATCTCTCTCACTTCTTCTCTCTATACATCTCTTCATCAACAACAAGAAAGAGAGAAGTAAAGAAAAGAGAAAAACAAAGAGAGAAGAGATAATGCACTTACCTCAAAGCTTGAAGAAGAATCCCTTCGTACTTCCCTCATTTTTCTTCTCCTTCCCCAAGTTCCTTCCTTCTCCTTTACACTTTTCTCCTCCCTCTTCATAGATGGTGGTGGTGGTGACGGCCTCTCTCTCTCTCTCTCTCTCTCTCTCTCTCTCTCTCTCTCTCTCTCTCTCTCTCTCTCTCTCTCTCTCTCTCTCTCTCTCTCGTTTACAAACCTGTGAAATGCCATGCTCAGGTTTCAACACTTTTTTATGAAGTCCCTCTCTCTCCCCTTTTTTATTTCTCCACAAGACTCTCTTTCTTCCGTCTCCCTAATTCCCTCTCCACTCTCACTCAGCGTATCTCATTGCAAGGGCAATCAAATATAGAAAATAAAAATCTTAAAAAACAAAGATATTGAAAGAAATGTCACCCCACCTCTCTTTATCTCTCTCTCCCGCCTCTCCCTTTACTTTTCTTTCTTAACCTTCTCTCTCATTCTCTCATTGTTTTTCTATTTCTATCTCCCTCTCTCTCGCTTTCTATTTTTTTCTCTCTATCTTTCTTTCTTCCTCCCTCTCTCTTATTTTCACTCTCCATCCGATTTTTACCTCACCCTTCTTTTCTACCTCCTCCTCCTCTTTACCTTCCCTCTCCCTCTCTCTATTTCTCCCTCCCTCTCTCTCTCTCTATTTCCCTTTCTTTGTTTCTCCCCCCTCTCTCTCGTTTTTTCTCTCACTCATCCTTCTCTCTCCCTCCCATCATCTCTCATTTCTCTCTTTCTCTTTCTCTTTGTTTACTTTCTCTCCTTTCTCTCCCTCTTTCTCTCTTCATCTCCCTTCCTTCATCTCCCTCCCTCTCTCCCTCCCTCTCTTTCCATGCATCTCTTTGCAAAGAAAAACAAAAAAAGATAAGAAGAGAACACAAAAATAAAGCAAAAAGAGGCAATGTACTTACCTCAAAGGCTTGAAGATGAAGCTCTTTTTACCTTCTCTTTGCACCTTCCCTCCCTTCTCCCTCGCACACTTCTCTTTCTTCTTTGGGTATAGTAGCATTGGCGTTGACGATGGTGATGAGCTCCCCCCCTCTCTCTCTCCCTCTTCCTCTCCCTCTCTCTCTCAAAAATTTAAGCTCTCTCACTCTCTCTTTCATTCTTTCTCGCAAATTTTTTCTCAAAAAATGTCACGCTTGGGTTTTGGAAACTTTTTTATCAGACCAACGTCATTATTAGCATTGCTATTTGCGGCACTAAAATTGTTGCTATATGAGTCGTTGTTAGCGTCACTATATGAGTCACTATTAGCGTCCCTATTTTCATCGCTAATAGAATTAGTGATGCATATAGCGATGCCACTTTTTTGCGTCACAAATGGCCGTCGCTATTGTCCCATTTCCTTGTAGTGGGTATTAATCTCTCTCTATCTGTTTTTTATTTTATTATAGAGATCATTTTGGATGACATTGCATAAGTGCTAATCTCTCTCTCCCTCTCTCTTTCTCTCTCTTTGTCTCATCTTTTCTATTGTGTTTTTAGTATACCTTCATGTAAATACTAACTCTTGCTATTATCTTTTGGAGAGATTAATTTGGAATATATTGGATAGGTGCTCATTTATTTCTCTCTCCAGCAAACACACACACACTCTCCTTCTTCCTCTCTGCATTTATCCTTTTCTACTAACTTTACAATAGGGCTTGATGCTAGTTCCAACTTAAGGATCAATTGTTGTTGCATCACTTAACACAAGGTAGAGCAAAGATTCTGTAGGCTGATTTATAGATAAATCTTTCTTATTTTGTGGTACCAAAATTTATTCATTTGATTAGTGACTTTTATGTTTGATGGTATTGATGTTTTCTCTTGTCCATCATTTGCAATGGGTTTTGATTAGCAATGATTCAATCTTATCTTCAACAAATCAGCTTATAGGTAAATTGGCCCTATTTTATGTTGCTTCTATTCATGTAGTTATCTAGATATTTTTTGTTAAAAGGGATTCATGCAAGTATCATAAAAGGTTTAGGTGAAGCACATAATTCTCGATTGACTATTTTGTTGTGGTGAGTGGATCCTCTGTGCTGGATGATATGGATTTGCTAGAAGTCGATGGTTCAAAAATCCTCTACTTTATTTGGTCCTATGTGTCCATTTGGATCTCCATGCCAATCGGCAATGATCCATGAAACTCTTATATTATATCATCCATATAACGCACAATGTGTTGAGTCATAGAATATCTCAGGTGTCAATCCAATGTGCCTATTAAGATTTGCATGCCATATGGCTGCTATCCTTGTAACAAATACTCTATAATACCCATGTTTCATACAATGTATTGAGTCAAATCAAACTCCTATTCATTATAATGAAATTCATCTTGGCAAAATTCTCTGAGTATTCTTGTGCTATTCTTTTCATTATATTTCATGTAAATGGTATGATTGAAGTGATGCCTTGAAATTGAATCTATACTTTGTGTCGATGTACATATCTACATCTATTTTGATATCAATGTTTGTGTATGTTTACAAAAGTATAAATATCTCTTAATGCCATGTTGATTTGTATGGCATATTTGTGATTACTAGACATACTTAAAATGCTTATTTTTTAGGGGTTAATACATACCTATTTATATCTAATGCTTAGGTTATAATGCCTAAGAGAAAAACAAGCATTCTCTCTATAGAAGTACATAATAGAAAAGATGAAGAAGGGAATTGGATCACCGATACATATTATTGCTCGTCTTGGGTACATATGCGTCCAAGTATGAAGGGAGCTTTCAAGGTGAAAGTATCTACAATTGCAGATGTATCAAAGTGTTGGAAGGGTAAATATTCAGCTCTCAAATAAAGAAATGTTGATTCTCATCCTGTAACAGAGGCATTGCTACAATATGTATTCATGCAAAAACAAATACATATTGTGCCCACTATGCCCTTTCAACAAAACATTGCAAATAGTACGTATTTGCAACTCATTGAGAATGAGAAATTTCAGAATATTTATGTAACTACTTGTCTTGTATTTACAGAAGTATACCCTTTAAATTTCTATGAGTGACAAAATGTCAAGAGTTTCATAGGTTCTTTTAAGTGTTAGCACTTGGAAATTGGTAGATTACTCTTTGAGAGGCATAAAACTAAGTAGCTCATAGAGGACCTTGATTTTTTCTATAACTCCAAGTGCATATTTCCCAAGGGGGGTCGAGAATATGGAACCCTTGAGTCTATGCACATACCAAATCTCAATAGCATAGAATGGCCATTGTGTAGTAGCGACATTTTGCACATGTGTAGCACAAAAATTACTAGAAAATTACAATGTTAATGCAGAATCCACCTGCTAGCTTCTATTTTAAACTAGATGGTATGAAAATGATGCCAGGAGGCATATTTCACGGTGGATTCCGTGCCACGGTGGATTCCGTGAGGTTTTACGGTGAATTCTATAAACTTTGTTGACCGGGGCTCATACACAAAGTGGATTCTTTGTGCGAGAAGTTGATGGGGATGCCTATCCTTTTCAGGCGTTTCATTAATTTAGTGTGTACATGGGTGATTCCATAGTGGGTGATTCCGCAAAATACATATTAAATTAATAAATGTTTATGAGTTTAGAATGCGCACTCGTGATAAATTAAGGTTAGGATTGATTTCTAACTAGTTGATTTATTTATGTAGCTGAAGACTGCTAGGTATTCACTTTTGTAGATTTAATTGTATTATTTTACTAACGATTGTGAATGCTTCAGTTGATGTGTAAAGATAGCAGCAGTGGCGGAGGAAAGCGTTGGAGGATAGCGTGTATTTGAGTTATCACTTATATTTTGATGGGCACAGACCTTAGGCATGGCGCCTATATTTTGTTGCGCCTATTTATTGAGGCATTGGATATTTATTTATTATATTTGTATGTGCATGGGCGTACAATTATGATATTTGTATTTGGACATTGTATTGGGTATGCCTGACTCTTTGGGCACCCGCCCATTAGCTTTATTTCTATTTTGTGCTAAAGCAAACTCAAAAGCCAAAAGCGTTCTATTTTGTAATTTAGGCTATTATTTGAGCTTGAAGATGATTAATACAAAAAAATACATGCTTTGTGGAGCGCTCACACAAGGCATGGGGGGAGATTACACCCAATTGGTCTCTTGTTCATGTCGTGCATGCTTTCTACCTTGAGTTTTGTGCAAAAAGTAGAGTTCTTTTGTTCTTGGGGACCTTCTGGCATTCACTACGTGAGTATACAGCATCTGATCTGCGCACCAGAAAATTCAAAGCCAAGCTAAGGATACTATTACCAGTGGAAAGTATGTGACTTCACATATTTTAGAAATTTTAGAGTCTCCCTAAAAATCCCAACACCACAAGTTGTAATATCCAACACTTGTAAATTTTTAGATTTTTTTGGCTAATAGAATTTTGTCGCTTGTAAACTTGCAATATTTTATAATTATGTTATTTATGCAAAAGCATACAGTTACTATACACTTTCCACATCAACACATTTACATATGCATGTGGACTTTACGAAGATGTTAAGTAAAGCCATAACTAAATATCATATGTGAATAGCCCTTAATGGTTTAAAACTTAAGGTTTTTAAGGTAGAACTAGTTTAGTTCTTGTTTCATTATTTCATTTCACACTTTCTCTCTTCATCTCTTTATATCCACCACATCCCTCCTACCTGCTACGATGGATGCTTACATACACTTTGACAAGTGGATCCACAAGACTATCTTTGCCAGCCAGGGTAAAGAGATATTTTAGGTTTTCTCTAAGAACTTCAACCTTGAAAGAGTGCTCTCATCAATGGATCCCCCCATCAGGTTTTGGAAGACTTTCTGAGCACCATTGCTATGAGCACATACTCCATCAAGGGATTCAACATGACTTGGGTGCCTTTGAAACAACTCATGATATTTCAGGCAAGGAAGAATCACAAAAAAGTGGTGAATCGGTGTCTCGCCCGCATGGATCCTTCGCACAGAGTATGCACTGTTCTTATGGGTAGTGCACCAGGTATAACGTCTTTGGATCTCGTAAAGTGTGATTGTGCATTTGAAATTTACATGCTTTCATTGGATACACCCTTAGAGGAGGAGAGCGATGAAGATACAACTCCACAAGTTGTTGTTATCACATACATGAGAGAAGAGCCGATTGAAGAGCTCATAAATATTGAAGAGGAATGTCCGGTGGTAGCAGAGCAAGGGTTTGATCTCATGGTGCCATCTTCTTCAGAAGAACCATAAGTTGACAAACCCAACCTTGCCGCCTTGACACCCATGGAAGTAGATTGTGTACAATACGTGCTTTTATCATATGTGTTGCAATACTTGGAAATGAAGTAAGAAGATTTATTTTTTGTCCTAGTCAAGGATTCATGGAAGATTTGATCGATAATGATTACATGTATGTACATCTGACAATGGTAGAGATTGAAAGATATGATGGTATATGCTTAGATGTAGTGAGTGCCATCATAGTAGCACAGGAGTAGATTGCCTCGGTTGAAGAAGATAACCTTGTGTTGAATGCTGAATTTAAAGCACTACAGCATGATCTGTCGGACCAAGGCCCCAACTTCCTACCAAGGAGTTTGTATATCTCTTTGCCCAAAGAGGTGCCTCGCTAACACACGAAGAATTGAAGATATAAGATGATCTAGAGAAGGTGAGATTTCTAACTACCATATATTTTTATGTGACGAAACTTGACACCAGGGTGCATTAGGTCCCTGGAGTCTACCGATGAAATCTTGGCCAAAAATGATGCCTGTAGTTGCATTGTCCAAAGTCTGGCATCTAAGGCCACTTTCATGCAAAAAATGATGCCTGCAGTTGCCCTATCTAAAGTCTCGCATCTTGGCAAGAATGTGACCCCAAAGGCAATTGCAGGCATCATTTTTTTCCAAGATTTTACTCGTGTACTCTGAGGAACCCGATGCATCCTACCGTCAAGTTTCCTCGCTTTCTGATAACTCTATGTTAGTTGCTAATTATATTTTTTATTTGAATTTTTTATTCAGGACATACTATATATAGATGAGTTTGCATCAAGGCAAGGAGGAGCTTGGCATGCGGATCGATGAAAGGATTCAACTCTCAGGGAGTACATTGGCAACCTTAGTGCAAACTTGGTGGTCTTCCATAAGAAGTGCTCACCATGAGGACAAGAAACAATCATGAAAATTCAAGCTTTGACCAAGTTGGACCTTTTCGAGTGATACATGTATCATCTAGCTTGGAGAAGGTGGTGCTAGTCAAGTGATCAAAGCTTCTTTACTTGTTTGACCAAATGTGTGGTGGAGCAATATGTGTGCTTGCTACATTAGGTGACCTTACTAAAGTGTGAGATCTACTTCTCTCAGAGAAAGAGCTAAAGGAGGAGCATGTCATTTTTAAAGCAAAGAAGGAACTTCTATTTTCATCGGAAGAGCTGGCCTCTCCTCTTCACCGATGAAAAAGCCAAGGAACGAATGAGAGTTCTTGTTGACTATCGAATTTTTGTATCTTCCATCACTATCAGCCATTGCATGTATTTTTCTTGATAAATATAAGATATTTTACTTTGTTTTTATAAATAAATATTTATTGAATAAATGTGTAGTTCATGTAAGTGTGATGATAATGTGTGGTATGGGAATGATGCATTTGCATACGTTAACATAATCCAATTTAATTATATTGATGTGTAGTACTGCACTTCTGATTGTGCATAGGCAATAATGTAACTCATATCTGTACATATTACTACTTTCGATACGTGTGTACGTTAAACAACAATTAAGAGTCGTGTGTTTCAAGAAACAAAATAAAACAACTTTACTCAATTATTTGAATTTAGTAAACATCGCATGATATATATATATATATATATATATTCCAATGTGATAGCGTATACAAAATGTTTTGGCCTTCTAAGATGTTATGGTGCTATAACACTCATTACAAAACCTTGTATCATTAATCTCATAACCTATGGAGGAGTCCCCTTGTTGTGTTGAAAGCCAAACGATAAATTTCATGTCTTTACATGTGATTGTGATGTGCTTTGCATGGATGGCCGCTAGATGTGTATCGTCAAACAAGTCGATGAGAAAGGGATTGTCTAGAATCTGTTGGAGCTGTTTGTAGGGCCTTCATAACTACAGTAATCCACCTTCCTACTAGTGGGCCATCCCGCAGTCGCACCCAAAATATTCCCATCCCTTTCAACTCGGTGTCTTGCATAACTTCTCAAACAACCTTATGAAAAGATCTTTTTAGGATAAGAAGCTCGTATGTGTGTTGGATTCTTATTATCTCCCGAAGGGTGACAATGCATGGTTTCCATCTCCTCTTCTTCTATGGTGGTTGTTGTGCTCTATGGGGAGCACCTATTGCTACACTAAAGGAGGCTCCACCTTGTGCTCCAGGTGGTGGGCCTTGGTGTGAGGCCTTCCCATGGCCGAAACGACAACATGCTTACTTGGTGCGTGCCATGCAAGCTCCAGGAGGGCAAGATGGAGAAGAGATAGAGGTTGGGAGTGCAAGAATGGAGGAAGCAAAGAAAGAAAGATGTGAAAATGAGAAGAGTAATAAATTTTTAATCCATTTAAATCCCAAAATCAAATTAATGCAGCTTCATACGCACTGTTTATCATGTGATCATAATTCCATAACCTTTTATCGCAATAATGCAACAAAACTTCACATATGCACTTGTTAGGTAGCCAAGAGCCCAAATTATTTTTAGAAAAGTGTCTCTAGATGCCAAACTTCGGATCAGAGATGTGTAGGCATTTTTTTCGAAAAAATAATAATTTAGACTCTTGGCCACCTAACGAGTGTGCGTGTGAAGTTTTGTCACATTTTGATACAGTTTAGCATAAATTTATCCCACACCAAAATTATGGATGGATTGATAATCGAGAAATCAACATTGCGACTACTGGCCCTTAGAAACTTTGCACCACATAGACTATATAGATGCATCAAGAGTAAAGTCTACAACAAGAAATGGCAAATTTTTGTATGTTTTTCCTATTGAAATTGACAGTGCTAGCAGAAACTGTATGTAAGAGTTAAAAATACAGCAAACATGCACAGTCAAAGTTGAGAGCGAAAGACAAGAGTAAAAATCTAATTCATATTTTAAGAGCTCATACAATAGTTTTACAGTGGGACATAGTCATATGTCCAATGCACGAGGAGAACACTATACCAAAAAAGATAACATTACAAACCGTGTTCATTCCATTGGAACGAATGCATCCTTCACTACTTGAAGAAATCTTACAAGTTGGAAGTCCTTGGGAGTTATAGTGATGCCCTTTGCATGTATTGCACAACACTAAGCATCAATCGTCATCAAGTCAACTAAAAAGGCCTCTGGAGCACACTATAGAGCATGAAGACATTCTTTTGTGACACAATCAGATCTATCATGACCTTGTGCCAAAAACCACATTTTGCTTTTTATGCGGTAGAGGTCTTGTACAATCTCGTGAACAAGTTTCGACAAGCTCGCCTTTAGAATGATGAGATCAAAAGAGCATTGATACCTCCTGATTTCTCTCAGGGCCACTATACTTGGCTTCCACTTGTGTTTCTTGTGGGGATGCTGAGGAAGACCCTTGTGAGGGAAGCTTGAGGAAGCTGCGTTAGGTTGAGAAGGGGGTGCATCTGAGCTAGTAGATGCTCCATGGGGTTGAACATGATATGGGGCTTTGAGTAGAAGCTTATTTGCAAACTACCTTAGGCCTAGCCATCTTTCCTACACAAGAGATGTCAGAACTCAATGAATAAGATAGAAAGTAAAACCCTCTTTTATATAACCCTAAACTATAAGACTCATTCACATAGATGCACACACTCTCTTTCTCTCTTAAACTATGAATTGCATTCAGAACTAAACACATTGTTCATCTTACTATCTTAGCCCTCTTTGAACCCATCTACTACCTTGTTGAAGCCTTGTTTCTAGCCACTTGGCATGGTTTTCTTTGGCACTTGAGGCTTCATAATGCACTCTTTTAGTGACACGACGTGATTCCATCATGTCTGAAACCAATTCATCACGACATTTCCTTCCTCATTGATAGGTGCTAAGAGAAACTTCTTAGCCTTTGCTCCTCCAAAGCAAGGCTTTTTTGGTAAGTTACCAGATTTTCATGATCTCTTCTCATCTTTTTCAATCGTCACTTGATGCTTGTGTAGCCCAATTTTTGATAGCATTCGCTCCACATTTCTACACGTTGCAATGGCTTCTTTTTCTGGTTGCATCCTATAAGCAAAGAAAATGTATTCATATACAAGTCTCTCCATGATTCTGACAAAAGCATGCAATGAACAAATCTAAATATGATCCAATGGAATGTTAAAGATGGGCTTCCAAGTGGAATCTTCTCTATTGCGCATCGATCAGCACTCATTACCCTTTGCCAATCCTTCTCTCCATCCTTTCCTTCCACCCTCTCTATTAAGCAATATAGGCATGGATTATTTGTATTTGGAGATTCCACACATGCATTTTAAAGTTTTCAAGTCTCCCGCAAGATGCCATTCAACCAAGTATTGACTATACGGAATGCTTGTGTGTGTAAAGAAAAACTGCAGTACCTCAAATATTTCTTTAGGAACTTCAAATGCAACAAGTCACCACACATGGCACTTTGATTGAACACTAAAGTTCCCTGGGTTGTTCTTGTTAAATTGTAAAGCTCTATTCATCAAAGTTACATTAACTCTTTCAAGATTTACTCCTTTGACGACCTCACTTTCATCCAATTTTATAACAAATTGCAATTTACCATTACATTCCTCAACATATATATTGTAACCATTTGTGACTGCACCTTGTACAAATCTAAATAGTAATTTTTGAGTTTGGTGAACTTCACCTCATATTCATTTTTGGTCCCAATCTTTAGTGTTTCCATGCATTGAACATACATACATGGGATCTCCTATCAGCTACAAAACCTTTGTGTTTAGTTGCCATCGGGCCTGTGTTAACTTTGAAGGTTGAGGAAGAGGCACGATTCTATTTCTCTTTAACACACGACCAAACACAGCCTTCACACCTTTGAATATATTTAAGTCATTGTGCTAATATTGACCCTGTCACAAATGGATTGTGCATCCACAGCTGAGAACTCATTTGACACATCTTTTAATGTGTAGTCAATCACCTTTTCCTTCATAGCCTTAAACTTAGGATTGCTCAAAGTGTTTTTGAAGCCCCAAGAAAGACTCTGAGGAAAAGGGTTTTCTACTGCAAGAAAATATATCTTGTAACATCAACAAGCTTTTGTTTCATTCTTTTGAGAACCACAACAAGGAAAAGAACAAATCTTCACACAACATCATAGTAGATATCTCCCACGGATTTGATAGAATCAACCATAATCTTCAACATCTTCATAGAATCCATAAATATTACAAGAAACACAAAATAATACACCATTTTTTAATGGAAATAATCACATAATATTAATCTTCATTGTCTTCATAGCTCTCTCTCTCTCTATCTCCGATAGATAGATACATTGTTTTGATAGAATTGACTATCTCTGGCTCTCTCCTTCTTTCTTAATCAATAGTACATCATCTCCTCACTACAATAATCAATAATTACTCTCAATAATCCTTCTTAGGTCGTGGATGCACCTCCTAAAAGGTATGGGAGGTATGAAAGGGCACCAGAGCCACTACAGTGTCTCTTCATAGCTCACTACTGCCACTTCACTTCAATCTTCTCTTTAGTCTTCAATAGCTGCTTCTTCCATTTGTTTTAGCTCTTTTGAACTTAGATTCATCATTTCCAAAAGTTTAAAAAATTTCCCAAAGTACACCCTCATATCATAGAACACTTATAGAAGATCTATAAAGGATTTATAGAACAAAACAGAGCAACAACAGAGGCTCTACAAAGGGTTAACAGAAGGTCATCAAAAAACATCAAAACCTCATAAGTCATACTAAAACCATTCCAAACTATCAAAAACTGTTCAATAAACTTTCAAAACATCTCAACCTTCATCAATCATCAATCCATACTTCATACAGAAGAAAATTAGAACAAAACAGAAGCTGAACAGAATGTATTAGAACCAATCAGAACCTCAACAGAATCTATCAGAACATCATAGAGCCTCATATTTCTACTAAGAATCATCATGAACTTCCAAAACATAATCAATATCATCCAAAACACTATCAAACACTTCCAAAAAAAAAAATCATCACTCCAGATCCATAAAAAATCAACCATTCAGGCCTCAAAAATCAATAAAAATCAACCAAAAAATCTAGTTATTTTAGCATTCAACATATCCCCACACTTAGAAAGAAAGAATTCTTGCGATCTAAGAAAAAGAAGAATATAATTTCAGTAAAGAGCTCAATTCAACCTTCTTTAATATCTTCAATAATCACCCAACCATGACCCGAACAAGTAACCTATATATCTGATAATACTACAACGAAAGGAAAACACCCTTGTGGATATTATGTCCACTTTTGTAAAAATTTGATAGCAACACAAACTCAGAAAGGATATAAGAGTTTTCTCTAAATCAACATAATCTTCTACTAGCTTTTAATCCAATATCGTCTTCATCAATCCAGCTTCAACTTCAGCTCCATTCAACAAAGATAAACAAGGTACACATACCACAACTCACACCACTTACACAAACAATATCTGAATGACACCTCTTTTAAAAAGGAAAAAGGTAGAGAGATGTATTCTAATCAAGCTTCAAAGTTACAAAGGATAATGGATCAATGAAGATGATCCCTTTTAAAGGATTGATGATTTTTAAATCTTTCTAGGGATAAAGATTCATCCACAAAGGTTTTTGGAGGATTTTGCAAGAACTGTAAACAACACATTCTTTCCAGTAGGATTACAAATCTACTTGGCAAGCACAAAGCATGAAAATAAAGCACATCCATCTGATGGGTATCCACATCAATATTGACATCCAAACATAACTTTGGCACTTGCTTTTGATCACCATGAGAGTGATGGTGCATAAAGGATAGATACCATGAAAAATAAGCAGTCAGTCTCACTGATGGATCCAAAGATCAAGAATGAAGTTGAGCAAAACATAAATAGTTGTGAAAGGCTTGATTTGCAGTCTTCCATTCTCTTGTAATCACCAACTAGTTAATTTGGGGTCTCATCAAAGAATCTCCAGCACTCCAACTTCTTCTTCTACTAACAATTGTTTGATCAAAACCTTCATATTCTGTAACCAACTGAGGGGGAGTCTGAATAAAAGATGAAAGAGACGAGAATGGAATAAGGGATAAAGGATGAAGAGAGGGATAAGCAAAATCATAAAACAAAGAATACGATAAGGTAGGATAATCTGGCAATTTAGCAGTATCAGAAAGAAAGTGAATAAGAAAATGTGGTGGGAACGTGGACATTAAATGAAAAGATGGAGAAGGACAAGGAAAAAGGGGAGAAAATACCCGATCAATGATGAAAGGACATTCCATAAAAATAGGAATATGGGTGCATCCTTAGGTTGAAATAGAAGGGGTAAAATGACATGTGGGGTATTCTGGAAAAGAGACAAATAAGTGTCATACCTATGAGCCATTTGTTGAAAGTAAGTCAAGGATGGAACTGATGGTCCTAAGGCAGAACATCTAGCATAGGCCTCAAAAAATAAAGGATCAAAAGGAGGTTGCTTGGAAAGATAGGACAACAAATCCACCCTCAGTTGGTTGACATTTTGCACATGAGACAAAGCCTTTAACTGCCTTTTTTTTTAAATCACAGAATCCAACATAGGATGCCAAGAATCCTCTAGACAGTCAGCTACTCTAGCAAAATACTTTTGAAACATTTCATCAATCCTAAGCTCCAACTGGTGTACATAGAGTATTGCTTGCAAGACTACATCTCCAACATACCAAGAGAGGTCTTCATCATCTGGAATTAACAAGTCACCTCTGAGGTACATATAGGACATCAACATTGAATCTGGGACTACCGAGTCCTTAAACACCATCCTGGCCACTTTAGACATCAGATCCGCAGGTCATGTTCCACTCTAGCCATCCTCTGGAGGAGATAAATCCATGGTTGAAAGTTTAACATGAAAGGCCAACTTCTGTTGTTGATAATGAACAAAGAAAGAGTGGGAGGGAGGAACAAACTCCATAAACTGCTCAAAAGTAGTCCATAAGATATCCATTCTAGGCTGCAATCTCTCAACCTTGGCCTGAAATAAAGGATATAAAGTGTCATTCCGTTGAAGAGCAGCCAAATCCTGCTAAGACATAGAATGAATCATGGGGACACTGGGACTTGGAGGAATGGATCGTGACTGCGCCAATTGGTTCTTCAACTATTTAATTTGGGAGGCTTGGGATTCCACTGTATTGTGAGAAATTTACAAGTTTGACAGTTTTGTATCCAGAAGAGTCTTAAACTCTTGAGCTTCTTTGGACATTTTCTCTTTCTCTTCAGAAACCCTAGTGACCTTCACTGAGCTTTTGCTAACTTATTTTTCGAAGAAGATATTTCTTCTCTCTAGGTCTCAATCATTTTGGTCTGATGCTCTATCTACTTAAACAAATCAGAAAGAGTATCTTTGATAGAGGCTAGCTCTATGGTTGCCTTATTCATCTGGTCTTTGGATTGCATCAATTCTTCATAAAAAGAAGAATATAACTATTGAGCACAAGCTGTTATTGAGAGTTTAATAGAACTCTAGATGTCTTTTTAAAGGAAAGGAATGGCATCCCTTGTCATTAAGTGGTTCAGTGAAGGAACTGATATATACAAAGAACCCTCTTGATGTGCCCAGAATAAATTATTGCATGTAAGGTAGGCAAGGAGTTCACTTCCAAAGGTAGCAGGAATTGACACTGGAGGAATGACTGGTGGAATTGTATCTGCTACCCACTTCAAGTGCTTCTGTTGAATGACCACTGGAGGAGGGAAATCAGTATCCTCTATATCAATGGGTTTTGAATCTTTTGAAGGTGGAGGGGGAGGGACAAGATCAAATGGAGGAGGAGGTAAAACACCCTTCTTAAGGCCTGAATATGTCAGAAAAGCATATAAATATGAACCAAAGGTTACATTGGTAACATTCCCTCCAGTCACCTTGACAAAATGCTGGTCCATCTTTGTAAGAAGGTAAGTGCTCTAGTCAATGTGGCAACCCCTTTTAAAACCATCTCGGAAGCTGTGAAGAGCTCCTTGGACAAGTAGTGAGATGGTGTCTTGGCAGGCATAAACCTGTCCTGAAGGAATGAATAGCTTCTGGAGAGGATCATTGATCATTGAGAAAGACACTCCTGAAGTATTAATCACCTTCTTGACATCGAGGACCTCTTTATTCTACTTCTGTAACAACTTGAGGATGTCTTCATTGGAGAATAATTGTTTGGCAGTGACAAAGGGTTCCTATTTGTAGGGAAGGGACAAAGCCTTCCCTAACCCTCTAGGTGTCAGGACCATGGAAGTACCATGAACCAAGCCCGATTTCTTACTGTATGACGCGAGAAACTCATCACAAAGGGCTGGATCATCTGGAATCAGAGGGAGAGGAGTAGCCACAAAAGATGCAATGCCAACTTTCGCAATAGGCTCAAAAGTCAGTAGAGGGAAGAATAATCCCTACTGATCAATGGGACATACTGAACAGGAGAAGGCGTACCAAGTGCCATTTAGATAGTAAACACACAATACAACTCACAAAAAAATAAATGCCTGCAAAACAAGCACAAAAGATCAAAGATAAAATATCAAACAAGGTTTTGAAACGAGACTCGACCAACTATCCCCAAGCAAGGCACATCCTAGAAAAAATTCAACATGACCTCTAGACATATGCGACTGAAAGCTTCATGATATGCAACAGACATGCACCCGAGACCTCGTATCAGGTAGATAAAATGAAAAATAAATTCAAATCATACCCTTAACTGTATAAATCAACCAAATCAAGCCACACACGTCATAACCAAAACACCGTTGACCGTCAGTGAGACGAGAAAGACCATTCTGAAGACTACACGTGCCCATCCCATGAAGTGTATTTATTGAAAAATGGGAATACAAAAGTGCGGTGAGGGAACTCATTTTAGTGAAGGGTTCGTTTTATTAAATTATTAAAAATGGGTGAAATTTTATTAGGTTGTAAACCTTAATAAGAAAACGATGATTCATTTTTAAATGGTTATTTACAATTTATTAAGGTGAAACGACGCTTTTAAGGAATCCCTGACCTCGATACCTAGACTGGGTCTCTAAAGGCAGATTCATTAATTAAGAATTTAATGTGTCTAAAGTGCTCTTCGTTTTCAGCGTGTGCATTTTTATGACAGCTGGTTCATTTTTATTTAAAATTAAGTTGCCTATGAAGTGCATGTAGCACATGTGGAGTGAATGGCTAGTTGAGTTTTATTTAATTAAAAAGAAGGTGTGTTTAGCGTGGATGCGCATGCCATTATGGTGATTAAGGTTCATTTTAGAAATTAATATGTGAATTTTGGGGTAGCAAAACAAAATGAAAAGGGGGAAAAGAATTACCTGAGAGTATGTGTGTGTGCAAGGATATACTGAATGCGCACGTATCAGTCCCCAATGCAAATGAATCTCAAAAGAGAAAAGCAAACCAGCTAAAAAAGATTTAAACATTGTAAGATCTGAAAAAAGCAAACCAACACCTCATTTAAAAAAACAAAAAAAACATGTGGTGTTGGGTGAGGTTTTGGAAAGAAATACTAGATTTCCCAACATTTTTCCATTTATGTTTGGCATTTAACATGCGTTTTTTCAAGAATTTGCCCAACAATAAAAATTTGGCCATGTTGTAAAGCATGTTTTGCTTTGAAAAAAAATCAAAATTAAAGAAAAATGTAGATTGAATCTTTTGAAAAAAATATAATTTTTTTTAATTTTTATTTATTTTTGAACAATTTTTGACCAATTTTTAATGGATTTTAAATAATTTTTTAATTGTTTGAAAATTTTACAATTTATTTGTGACATGTAAGCTTTGAAAAATAATTCAAAAAGTATCTATTTTGGTCAAATGAATATTCTTCTATTTTTGGGAATTGTTTATGAATTTTTAGGTATTATTATTTAAAAATTTCAATTTTAATGTGTTTTTTAGGGTGCTTTACAGTTTTTAAATGAAAAATGGGGTACTAGTTGCATGTGAATAGCAGCTTGTTCTCGAACATGCACGCACCATTGTACGGACAAGTCCACATGCACGTCCTCACGCATGAACATGTACAAGGAACTCTCGGACACGACACGATGACTCTTGCGCACGCACGACCTCCGGAACACCCTTAACCATTTGTGGGGTAAAGGGGGGCTAAGTACGAGATGGGAAACTAGTTAGGGGGGAGAGTGGGAAAGGGGGAGAGGGAAAAGAGGGTGGTTCTGCAGGGTGTAAGGGTGGTAAGGTGGGAAGGGGGGCTTAGGGGGAGGTGGGTTTATGAGGGAAAGGGGGGATTAGTAAGGGGGTGTGGAGAGGGTGGGACTGATGGGAGGAAGGAGGGCTCAGGAGGGGTGGGGGGAGCGGTGGGAATGGGGGTTGGTGGGTGTGTGATGGAAATACAATGCATAATGGCCATGCAGGTCTAATGCGTGAAGATGCAAGAAGGATGGGAGTAGCGGCATTTGTGTGGGACAAGTTGAAACATTTGGGGAATTCAAAGAAAAGATGAGGAGGTGAGAACCGAGAAAGTAAGGCAACATGAAAGCAACCAAAGGGTGAGCCCAGTTGGGAAGTTTAGGCAGGGAATCGGAGGTCAGCATGACCTGGCCGTGGAGATGATGTGTCCCCATGTGTTGTCAAAGGGCAAACAAAAATAAGGTGCCCAAGGCGTTGCGTTGGTAGTGAATTGAAAAGGTGTTGGAGGGCTTGAAAATGACCCCCACCCATGGGAGTGGATATGTGCCCATGTGGTGGTGACCCCCCCCCGGTTGGCAAAACCGGCCGACTTGATGGATAAGCTAGGAAGAAGCACTTCAAAGTAATGTACCCAAGCGTAGGCTCGTGTCGGAGAGGCAAACACATCAATAAGGGAATGCCCATGCCGCGGAGGGTATCGACTGAAAGAAAATGCGGCTCGGGTTTATGTGGTTGTGTTGATGTGGTGGTGTATGTGGTTGTTTGGTTTAATGGGGGGTAAGTGTGTGGCTTTGTGGGTGGTTGTGTGTTTGTTGTTGTGGTTTTGATGGTTGGTTTTTTGTGTTTGTGGGATTGTTGTTTTTTTGTTTTGTTTGAAAAGTTAAGTTGTGATGTGGGGACGCTATTTGGTTGGTAATGTGGGAATGGGGGAGAAAGTAAAAGAGGGGGCCAGTGGGCATGCGGTGTGTAATTATGAGTATTAATGTGTGTGTGGTTTTGTTTGTTGTGTGTTGAATTTGTGGTTGTTTGTGTGTGTGTTTTTGTGTTGTGGGTGTTTTTGTTTTTGTAAATCGGTGTGTGAGGTGGAATCTGGCGTTGGTTGTAAGGTGGGCGTGTGGTTATGTACAGGGTGGGGTGTGTTTGTAAAAGAAAAAAAAAATAGTTTTGGTTTGTTTGGTTCTTTTATTTATTGTTGATTTTTGAAAAAAAAAAGTAACAAGGAGGGGGATGTGGGCGGAGCACCTGAGAGGGGCGGGATAGGGGAGGAGAGGAGGTGGTGAAAGGAGTGGAGCAGGAGGAGGGGGAGGCAGTGGAGGAGTAGTGACGAGGGGAGAGCACGGTAGAGCAGGGGCACTCGCAACCAGCAACTTGAACGGGCGTCGAAGAAGCGACGGGCAGTCAATAAGTGACGGCCCGTGGCATTGGGAGCGGCAACGACAACGTTTGCGATGACAACAATAGCTCCCAACGATTCAGTGGTGGGCGGTGGAGGCAGACCTTCATGACAGTTCACGACCGACAGCAGGTGGCGGCTCTCCGGTGCTCCCAACAGTCTCGGGAGGAGGAAGAGGGAAGATAAGGAGAAGAAGAGGGTGGGGAGGAGGAGGGAGAGAAGGTGGGTAGGGGGGGGAGGGGGAGGTGGAGAGGGATGGGAACAATTAAGGGAAGGGGGGGTGGGAAGGGTCACGAGGGTGGAAGGGTGAAAAAAAAACAAGAAGTGGGAAATTAGGAGTAGGGGGGGTAGGACTTAGGGTAAGGGGGAAAAGCAAGGGGTGTAAGGGCTTTGTAGCTATACCATGTCGTTGCTATCGATTGCACCTATATAGGGAGTAGTAGTGACTCAAAGCCCTACCTTGTTTCCACTCTACGTGTGATTCCCTATACCTAGTAGTGAACCCTCTTATGTGCGGCGTCACAAGGGTGTAGTCCTGGGATGTGTCTATGTTGTCCCGCTTCTGGATTGAATAATACAAGAGTATACCTTGAGCTCATATCGTGTTACCTTTCTGTGCCATGTTGAGTGCGTAACGAGTGCAGGTTTATCACACTTGGTATCAGAGCAACTCTTGCTCGGAGTGAAGGAGTGCTCACGGAAGCAGGAGGAAAGATCCAGTGCCCCGAAGAGATCGAAGTCGTAATGACCCACGTCGCGACGCCCCACGTCGCGACGACCCACGCCGCGTCGCCCCACGTCGCATTGCCCCATGTCGCAATGCCCCCCCGACGTGTTGCCCCGGTGTGACGCCCCAACCTCGACATCCCACCGTCTGAAGACGTGACGCGGCTTCCCCGCGTCACGACCCACACCACCACAGGCGAAACACGGCTTCCCCGCGTCGACACCACCACCAACCACATGGAGGAAGAAAGGGAGAACATCACCCTCCCGACATTGGAGGAGAGGAAGAAGAGTAGGGGACAAGAATGGAGAGTGGCCCAAGAGGAGAAGGTGGCCGGACTAGAAAGAAATTTAGATGGTATGTCAGGCATGCTAGAATCAATATGGAGGAACATGCAGATGAAAGAGGAAGAGGAAGAAAGGAGGAAAAAACTAGAAGTAGAGCAGGGCTATAGAGAATGGGTGAGTCAACAACAAGAAGAGGAGAGGAGACACCGAATGCAAGAGGAGATGGATAGAACGGGTAGAGAGGAGTCATCTAGGAGGGCGCAAGATACAAGGAAGGAGAAGGAGAAAGTAGTAGAATTAGGAAGCAAAAAGAAAGACAAGAAGAAGGAGAAGAAACACCATCGCAAAGAAGAGGAAGATAGTAGTAGTTCAGAAGATGATTATGGAAAATTCAAGATGCTCCAACCCGCCAAGTACAAGGGAAGAGAGATGGGTTGGTTTTGAAGAAATGGATGGCAGAGGTGGATAGGTACTTAAAATATTCAAGATTCACCGAAGACAGGAAGGCGGAAGTGGCAGCCATTTACTTGGAGGAGGACGCTGCCAATTGGTACTTGTTAGAACAAGAGCAGGGCCACACAATCTGTTCGTGGGAAGAACTCCAGGAAGAACTGAAGGACTACTTTATTCCAAAGCTGGAGAAATTCAAAGTGAGAGATGAATGGAGGAAACTCAAGCAAGCACAGGGAAAGATGAAAGAGTATGTCAGCAAATATAGGCAAATCATGCTGCAGCTACCAAGCATGGATACCGACAATAAGCTACATGGATTTTTGTTTGGAATGCAAGAATGGGCTAGAAGAGATGTGGAGAGACAGGAGCCAACAAGCTTAGTAGAAGCCATGAGAATGGCCGGAACGACTGGTGGACCTGGAAGGTAGAAGAACAACACAAGGGAATCAAAACAGGTTCAACAACACCTTCAACAACAGCAACTCCTGGAACTAGAGGCCCAATGCTCCTAGAGGGGCATTCACAGATACAAGGAGTCAAAATACCACTAACACCACGGCTGTATCCCAAACCGCATTAGTACCAAGAGGAGCAGCAGGGAGATGGGGAAACAATCACTACAGGCCAACCCCTAGCACATCATATGGGCCCGCAGGATCAAACACATCATGGTGGAGACCCCCAGGCCCTTCCACCGGCATCAGATGCTTCAAATGCGGGGGTCCACACTACCAAAACAGATGCCCAATAGAAGACACAACTTCATCGAGTGGATCAAGGGTGAATGCAGCTTGTGCATATGGAGGAGAAGAACCACAACCACTGTGTATCCAGGAAATTCCAATCGCAAGTGAAGAGAGTATGGACCACCCAAGGGTAGGGTGAGTTAGTGCTCAACCCCAATGCATGGCAGCCAGAGTAGCGGCAGTCCACCATCTATACATCAAAGGTCGAGTGGGCGAAGGAAACCAACCTATCATGGTGGACACAGGAGCAACCCATAACTTCATGACACCACAGTGTGCAACAAAGCATGGACTGAAACTATCCAAAGCCTCAGAAGGATTAACAGTAACATTCGCACAAGGAGAAGCCAAAGAAGTAAAACAAGTCTTTGCAGTCCAAGTGGAAGCCGACAAGTGGAAAGCAAAACTCAACTTCTTAGTAATCCCTATGGAAGATTTTGAAGTGATATTAGGCTTAGAATTCTATGACAAGTATGTCATTACAATGTTTGGTAAGGGTGTGAATGAAATGATGCTAGATATGCAAGGAGAAGGCGTCAAAGTACCATGCGAAAGAATGCAGCTACATGGTAGGACCCCAATCAAGGTGCAAATGAAGGAGAACAAGCCAGGAGTATCATGCCAAATAGTAAAACCAGCTGCAAACCAACCAAAGGGCCAGACCCAAAAAGCACCGGTCCAAGGGACTGTCATCAGGCCACGTATCATGACATCCAGTGCAAAGCAAGTCGAGAAATCAGTCAAACAAGGAGATATGGTCTATCTATGTATGATCCAACCAATTGAAAAAGAAGAAGATGGCAAGAAACCCAAACAACAGAAGAGGAACACAGAAGTGACAAAAATACTTGAAGAATTCAAAGATGTAATGCCAGCCGAACTACCCAACGGGCTACCACCCAGATGAGATGTGGATCACAAGATTGAGTTGATTCCAGGGTCTTCTCCACCGGCCCGAGCTCCCTATCGCATGAACCACACTGAGCTCATGGAATTGAAGAAGCAACTATATGAACTAGAAGAACAAGGATTCATCCGCCCTAGCAAATCCCCCTTTGGTGCTCCAGTGTTGTTTGTAAAGAAGAAGGATGGGGGACTTAGACTCTGTGTAGATTATAGGGCTCTTAACAAAATCACCATAAAGAAAAAATACCCGATGCCCCTAGTGGAAGACCTCTTAGATAGACTGCATGGGGCCAAGCACTTTAGTCGGATTGACCTTAGATGAGGATACCACCAAATCCGCATAGCCGAAGAAGATATCCCAAAGACAACCTTCCGCACCCGATATGGTAGTTTTGAGTGGTTAGTATTAGGGTTCGGCCTAAGCAATGGGCCAGGCACATTTTGTGGCCTCATGGATGGAATTTTTAGACCGGAGATAGATATCTTTGTCATTATCTATATAGATGACCTCCTAGTCTACAGCAAGACCTTAGAAGAGCACAAGCAACACTTACGCCAAGTTTTTGAGAAACTGCGGCAACATCAGTTTTACGCCAAGCCAGAAAAATGTGAATTCGCAGTGAAAGAATTGGAGTTCCTAGGCTTTATTGTAGGAGCAGATGGAATCAAAGTGGACCCTAAGAAAGTGAAAGCTGTCCAAAAATGGCCTACACTGAAAACTGTAAGAGAAGTGCGGAAGTTCCTAGGCTTCACAGTATTTTGTCGAAGATTCATCAAAGATTACAGCCTCATCACTGCCCCCCTCTCCCACCTCACCAAAGAAGACCACTTGTTTACATGGGGGAATGTGCAACAGGAAGCCTTTGAGCAGATGAAGAAGTGCATGAGCCAAACTCCCATCCTAAGGGTGCCGAACTTCACCAAACCCTTTGAAATCTCTACAGATGCATCTGACTATGGCATAGGGGGTGTACTGGTCCAAGAGGGGCACCCCATTGCGTATGAGTCAAAGAAATTTACTGATGCTGAAACAAGGTGGAGCACACATGAGAAGGAAATGTTGGCAGTCATCCACTGCCTTAGAAAATGGAAGCACTATGTTCAAGACAAGCATACAATAGTCTTCACCGACAATATCTCCCTCAAATACTTCCAATCCCAACCCAAGTTATCAGCAAAGCAAGCCCGCTGGCTAGACTTCCTAACCGAATTTGACTTGGAAATGAAGCACAAGCCCGGCTCTACTAACAAAATAGCAGATGCCTTGAGCCGAAAAGCTGACCTAAAAGCTGTCAGTGTTGTCAGTAGCAACTTCATAGAACTTGTCAAAGAGGCCCTAGAACAAGATCAAGACATGCGCAAGATAATCAAAGATGTAGAAGCAGAGAAGACCCCCCATAATCAAAGATGTAGAAGCAGAGAAGACCCCCCATGGAATGTACACTTTAGAAGAGGGTATTCTATTTTTAGGAAAAAGATTGTATATCCCCAACAATGTGGAATTAAAGAAACTCATCCTACATGAGATACACGACGGCAAGATTGGAGGCCACAAAGGGCAAAGCAAAACCTTGGAGGCCCTTAGGAAGTAGTTCTTTTGGCCGAACATGAAGGAAGAAGTGATAGACTACATCAAAACTTGCCCCACTTGCCAAATGGTCAAAGCACCCAGATCAAGACCAGCCGGACTACTACAACCATTACCAGTACCTAACCGCCCATGGGATGTCATCAGCATGGACTTCATTGTGGAACTACCGGAGTCCCATGGGTACACAATCATCTTTGTAGTTTGGTGGACTATTTTTCCAAACAGGCCCACTTCATCCCGGCCAAACCACCACTGAATGCCAAGGAGGTAGCACGCCTCTTCTTCACACATGTATTCAAATTGCATGTCTTACCACTGGCCATTGTATCAAATAGAGATGGAAGATTCATGAGCGACATGTGGAAGGAACTCTTCAAGACTCTGGAAACCCAACTGAGATTCTCATCATCCTTCCACCCGGAGACAGATGGACAGACAGAACGAGTCAACCAAGGCATCGAAGATTATCTCCGCAGCTATGCTAGAGTGGATCAGAAAGATTGGGCCTTGTACCTTGATGTCTTGGAATTTCACTATAACAGCTCCATCCACTCGGCTACAGGGTACACTCCCTTTGAGTTAGCCACAGGAAAAGAAGTCATCACACCACTGGCCTTAGCATCCGGAGTGGCCAAAGCGGAGGATCAAGATGCAGAAGAATTCTTGAAGAAATGGAGAGATCGCAATGCAGCAGCTAACGAGCGGAGCAAGATAACAATGACAGAGCAAGCAAACAAGAAGAGAAAGGCTGTACTATTCGCCAAAGGAGACATGGTCCTAGTGAGCTCTAAGAATATGTCACTTCCCAAAAACATGACCCCAAAGTTCAATCACCGCTACTATGGACCCTACCGAATCACTCAAGTGCTGAACGAAGTCACTTACAAGCTGGACCTGCCAGAGGGTTCTATCCCGACAACCAATGGGGACGGTGCATACCAATGCTCCATTCCAATGGTCCCTTCGAAGTAGAAGCACTCCTTCGACGCCGGGAACAAAGAGGCTTCCCCGAATACCTCACCAAGTGGCGCGGGCGTCCACTCAAGGAGGCCACTTGGATCTCAGAAGCGGAGGCCCGTGAACGCGGAAAGGATGCCTTCGCCCTTTGGCTCGAGGAGAAACCCCCTGCTCCTTCTACCGACCCTTGAGCCGCCCCAACACTCCAACAAATAATGCAGTTCTTAATCATAGACCTCAAATGTGCCTCCACTCCTCAAATGTAATCGAGTCGAGGGTGGACTCACATGGTAGCAATCATCACAAATAACTCCATCAAAAAAGAAAAAGCCCCAATGTCTTAGAGCGGCAGACACTGGCCAGTCTGATAGTATAGACTGTGTTAAGACCCGGGGGTCCCTTTAGAATGGCAGACATTGACCAGCTTGCTAGGAAAAGCTGCGTTAAGACCCCAGTAACAAACACTACCCTTAGATTGCTGAGGTCAGCAATCCAGTAAGCGGGGGTGAGTGTAAGGGCTTTGTAGCTATACCATGCCGTTGCGACTGATTGCACCTATATAGGGAGTAGTAGTGACTCAAAGCCTTGCCTTGTTTCCACTCTACGTGTGATTCCCTATACCCAGTGGTGAACCCTCTTATGTGCGGCGTCATGAGGGTGTAGTCCTGGGATGTGTCTATGTTGTCCCGCTTTTGGATTGAATAATACAAGAGTATACCTAGAGCTCATATCGTGTTACCTTTCTGTGCCATGTTGAGTGCGTAATGAGTGCAGGTTTATCACAAGGGGGGGGGGGGGGGGGGGGGGAAGGGGGATGAAGGTTGGGGTTTGTTGGTGGTCTTTTTTTTTGTTGGGTTAAGTGTTTGTGTTTTCTTTTTTTTTGAAGTGTTTTGTTGTTTGTTGTTTCATTTTGTTGTTTATTTTTTTAAAATTTGTTTGTTTGTATGGGTGTGTATGTGTGTATGTGTGTGTTTTTGTATTTTTTTTGTGTTTGGTTGGGGAAATAAAGGATCGTGAACGTCCTTGGCCCGCATGAGTGTGTAGGGTGAGGGTTTTTAAAAAAAATATAGTGACAAGGGTCGGAGATGGCCGAGACACCACCATGGGGGCGAACGATGCAATGGACACATCAGAAGTCGTTTAGTTGAAAAAGGAGAATGGTCACGTGCAACGCGGGAGGCACATACACACATAAAAACACAAAAGTAGTAGTAGTAGTAATAATAATAATAATACGCAAACCATGCATCAAAATGAAAGGCCATAAAAATGAAAAATGGGCCAAAGGCAGGGAAAGACTATGGAAAAATGCAACAAGGGGTTCAGGGAGAATGTAGGCTGTTCACATGGAAAAAATGTGAAAAATGAGCCCAAAAATATATACGGTGATTAATATCAAAAAATCCGCTGCTCAAAATGAAGTGTGGAAAGAAGGAGAAATGTGAAAAATAATGTGCCCGATAAACTTATCATGTCAAAACACGGGTTCGACTGAGATAGGATGCATGCACATAGGGAAAAACCCAAAAAAGTCACGAAAATGGACGCAAAAATTAATACGGGAATAACCGAGTATAGGAACAAAGGGTAGTAAAAATAAAAAATGTCTAGGGGAAGGGGATTCACACGGCTAGCACATCAAAACTCATATCCACGGGAATGAGTAGGGGTGCACATGCAAAAAACACAAAAAAGATGCTCGAAAATACAATGAAAAATTAATAACTAAAAATCCAACGGGAAAAATAGAGGGAGGAAAAAACAAAAGGAAAATGTGGAGAAAGGTTGGCTGGATAGGGATGTCAAATTGAATTGGAATTTTGATTAAAATATGGCATGTTCACATGGAAAAATGTAAAAAAAAATGCACAAAAATATCTCGAAAACCCGCAAAAATTAATAAGCGACGATCTATGCATCGGAATGATGGGCACTAAAAAGGAAAAATGTCAAGGGAAATGTGTAGGGCAAGGCTAACACAACAGATTGGTGTTCTGAAATAATAAAGGAGAGTTCACATAAAAAAACATCCAATTGGTGGAAATTGCTTCAAAAATTAATGACGCAAAAATAATAAGCCGGAACAGGGGGATGTAAAAAGAAAAAGTGTGGTATTCAAAGGGGCAAACTAGACTATAACATTGGATCGGGAAGGTGGTGAACGTAGGGTGCGTTCACATAGAAAAGGAAAAAAATGGCACAATAAAAGTAATCGCAAGGGAAATGGCCTTAACAACAGGGGGTACGAGGATGGGTAGGTGGGGAAGGGACCCCATCAGGGCAAAAGTAGTACATGGTAGACACGCATGAGTGGGTAATGACATATGCAGGGGGTATGCACAACAGACGTCCAGGAACGCGTCCCCACACTTAAGACCTTACCAGTTAGGGTAGATTGATCGACACGGCCTAGGACTTGTCAATGGACTACGAAATGAGACAAGTCCTTTGCCATGCCATGTCCTACGAAGATCTAACACTTGGCCCATTTCGTAGATGGTTGAAGGAAATCGTCGTTGTTGATGTAGGAAGATCGAAGCCGTCGTCGGACGGCAGGAGGGACCAAGACGCGCCATAGAACACGTCTAGCATGGCAGGGACCATGCAACAACACCCAGGGACGTAACTGATCCGGGTTTTTTACAACCCGGATCATTACCACAAAATTTGGCCAAAGCCCCTATCAAGAGCTTACCATATCACTTTAGGTTTACTCTTCAAGCACTAGGTATACTACATTGCTTCTCGATTATGATAACTCTAGCAAATGGGGGGAACAAGTTCTTAGAAGGCATGTCAATGTAAAGGGTAAGTGGGATGGTTATCTTAGTGAAGATGAAAATGGATTACACCTAGGAGTTGAGTGAATGCATAGATTTTTCAAAGGACTAGCCTCCAACTACATATGGGCTCCGTCTGCATCACTAAGATTTGGAATCTATCACCATCATTAGAGGACACCTCACCCTTGCACACAAGTCAATATCCACATCATGGTGTCATTTGGATCTTGCACAAAAGCTTACAAGCATGGACCCCTTTTGTCACATGCTTATATGTATTTATATACATATGGGATACTAAAGTCAAAGCAGCTTTTGGAAGCCCTTTTTTATAATCTCAATAACTCCCAAGAAAAAGAGAATTTCAAGAAAATTCCCGCTTGGGCCGATCGGTTTCAATCTGGTCTACAAAGTTGCAGAAGAAACTTTTTCCAAATTCCTCACGGATTTGAAGTTACAAAGGCGCAGACTGCTGGCTATATGCAATTTTCTTCTCTCTTTCACCACACCAACTTTCCACTCTATCCTTCTTGTAAATATATTATAATAATGTGCTTTGGGCATCCACCTCTTGTAATCTAGCTCCATTTCTCTATTTTGTCTACCACCACCCTTGGCTTCTTGCATGATGACCAAGGTGGGGACTTGTCCCATCCACTACTCTCCATATTTTCAAAGATGCCATACATCATCTAGGATTATGTTAATCAAGAAGATTAGCTTAATCTAATCCCTCATGAAGGCTATATAAAGAGCCCATGGAGAATGAAGAAGGGGGAGGAGGGAGAATGACAAGTCCATGAGAGCACTCTACAATACCCTCATCTCTTTGCGGTAAGCTATGAGTGAGTTCTTTTATTATGTAGTATAATGGCAAGCTTCCTCTACCTCTTCTCCTATTATCTCCCTCTCTTCTCATCTTCTCATTCCATGTAGCATAATGGCAAGCTTCTTCTATCTCTTCTCCTCTTGTCTCCCTCTCCTCTCATCTCTCTCTCTTATATTTCAATATGGTGTCTAGTACATATATTCTCTCTTGTAAATTTGTGTCTTGGTTCTCTTGATTCTCTTTGAGAAAATGGATGTCCTAGCCCATCCTCCCTTTGGCTAGGTGGTGCCCCTCTTTAGTTCTCTTAGTGAGGATTGGAGGTTGGATGGGTAAGAGGCAACCCGTTCATCATTTCAGCCCTCATTTTTGGTGCCCCCACTGAGGAGTTCTCAAGCTATGCTCTACAACTTCCATGAAGAAAGAAACATCTAAGGAGTTGTCCTCTTCTTCAACGAGTGTTTGTCAAGAAATCACTAAGGAGGAATCTTCATCAAACCCTATTCAAGGGATTCGCCGCTCAAGAGTACCGCAATGGTCTCCAAAAGACGCTCAAGAGAAGAAGGATCTTTATCAACAAACGGCACGTATGCGGGTAAAGCAAGTTAATTATACACATCCTTCTTTGCTTCATGAGAAATCTTGCTCTCATCAAGTCTCTACGTCAAGGCATTGTGTTGAGTGCTTGGTGTCTAGTGTAAAGACACTCCCTACGGAGCTTCGTCTTCAAGTGGTGAAGGCGCTTTCAAATTCGGGGATTAACAAGTTTTTGGAGGGTGAGTTACACATCAATGGTGTGCGGTATTGGCGAGAGGCTACATATGGTGATGCACTTCAACTACTACTAGCAAGAAGACTCAAAGTAATTGAAAAGATAGCTATCAAAGCCTATGAACTTTACAAGGCTGATGATGGTCACACAAAAGCTACACTAATCAGTGGTAAGCAAGTCCTTCGCATCTCTCGAATGGTGGGATCTAAGAGGCCATAGCTTCAACGACACGCTTCATGAAAGTTTGTAGTGTACATTTGTAGTTAATGCATAAATGACTACTCCTACTTTCTACAACTTTCAATCGGTTCAAAACATTCGGGTGGATGTGTGCATTAGTAGAAAGATACATTTTCAGCAAAGGTTGGTCTTCTATTTTGGAGCTGAGAGGTTGAGAGAGATCTTGTTGTCACCTAATCCCATAATACTCCCTATTTTGGATTATAACATCTCCTTTAATGTACACATATTCATTCTACTCTAAGTGTATCCCATGAACCATAGGGACTTGTACGGACCTATCCGTCCACTTGCTAGACAAATCGTGCATATAATCGTTAGCACAAAGATCAGGTTTCAAAATATTATAAGGGGCTTATTGGGCCCTCGTCGTCTTGCTGAGATTAATGCATCTGTAAATCCATTTATTCTACCCTTAATAAGATATGACTTGGGCCTAGACGTGTTCATCTTTATTTTGTATTGAGCTAGATCAACATCTTCCTATCATGGCTTTTCCAAGTTTTTTTGGGCACAAAGGGGAGAAATCTCTGGACTTTTTGGATGACTTAGAAATGGCCTTCCTAGTCACAGGCCGGGATGACGAAGCAACCAAAGTACGGGCCTTCCCTTTAGTTCTAAAGGGTGATGCTCGAGTGTGGTATCAAGCTCTCCCGGAGGCTACAAGGGGTAATTGGGAGAATCTCAAGACCGCATTCATGCACAAGTACCAAGATACAGAGCCACCTGAAGATATTTGGAGACAACTCTTAGATCTTCGCCAAACCATAGCAGGGGAGTACCAAACCTATGAAGGCATGTTTATAAAATTGTGGGATAAATGGACAGCCTCTTTAGCCGAGGGAGAAAGAGTACCTGATTGCCTTAAGAAAGATTGTTTTCTAGCCGGACTCCATCCTCTACTAAGGGAGAAAGTCAAAGGAAAGTTTCCCATATCATATGAAGAATCAGTCACTTATGCGAGAGAGAAAGATAGAAAATTGAAGTATCAAGCCCAAGTGAAGGGGGGAGTTGAGCCCATACAGGTTTTACCAACCATGCCAAGGCCTAGAGAAATAGCAGAGGCCCCACCTGAACCAGAGATACCACAGCAAGAGCTCCTACAACGCATTACTAATCAACTCGAAAGCCTTTCATTAAATTTGGTGCAAGGAGTGCGGCCCCCTCCCCTCATAAATGAAGGCAATCGAGGTCCAAGAAGACAAGAAAGAGAGTATGTTTGCTATAATTGTGGGGAGACTGGCCATGGTATGTACTTTTGCCCTCATCCTAGGCGTTTTCCAGGAAATGGGTTCCAACCAAGAAGGAGGGGACAACAAGTGACACCACCTAGGGAAAGGTTTGTTCCACCGAATCCAAGGCCTTCACCACCGGTTCAAGTTCTCCAGCATCCTCGACCACTTGCAGAGGTGCCGCCCTTGCCTGTTCAACCGCCAGAGAATCATGATGTTAGGATAATTAGTTTAGATGAGAGTGATGTCAAAGGAAATGACAAAGTAGTAGAGGTTGAAGCAATGCCGGTGAAGAAAGCCCGGAGAATTGAGAAGATGGAGCCTACACCACAAAAGGAGGTTGAAAATATGGAAGAGGAGGCAAAGTCATCAGTGGCTGCAAAGACACGCAACAGTAAAAAGAGGAGGGCTCGCTCACGCCGACACATTGAGCCAGATGATTTTCCCTTGGGTAAAGGTACTAGAGCTTATGATTTGCTTGCTGATGTGAGGAATCAAGGGCCAAAAATTTCATGGCCACAATTACTACATCTATCTCCAACAGTGCGGCGACAATGGTCAAAGATGGTAAGCATTAGACCCATGAAGAATAGACATGTGAATGCAATCCAGGCTAGAAAGATGAAAGATATTGTACCTCTAGTGGAAGCCGAAATCAATGGACAGAGAGTGTCAAAGACATATGTGGATGGAGGTGCAGAGATTTGTGTCATGACGGAAAATTTGATGCATCGTTTGGGATTAGAGGTAAATGAAACTACTAAATTTGGGGCCAAAATGGCTAACAATGTGGTAGTAAATTGTTTGGGAGTTATAAAGAAAGTCAAGGTAAAGGTGTGTGGAGTGCAACTGGAGCTTGACATGTATGTGATGCCAGTGAAGGAGGACGGTTATCCGCTCATTCTTGGGCGACCATGGCTAATGGGAATGAAAGCCAGACAAGATTGGGAGACAGGGGCTTTAGAGCTCAGGCCACAAAAGGGGCTGCATAAAAAATGGAAGAGCACTATCTACAACATGAAGGAGGGCCGACAGGAGGATCTTGTGTTAGAAACCACCGCTGATGAATGGAGTTCCAGCGAGGGTTGGTCATCTATGACAGAGGGAGAGTCTTCTAATGAGGAGGAAGAAAGCTCTCTAGAAGTGATGGGGATTACATTAAAAGGGCCTTCTAGTAGTGAAATTCCGCAGCAGCTTCCAAAGGTCGAGAATGAGGGGTTAGAAAAAATGTTGGCTAAGGATCTATCAGTTGAGGAGAAGGCAGCCTACATGGAAGTGGTGATAAAACACTCTGCACTTTTTATTTCTGATTATGAACACATCACAGGTGTGACAGCAGTACAACATCACATTAATCTAAAAGAGGGAGCACAGCCAGTGGTGCGGCGACTACGACGATTGGGAGTAGTTCAACAAAACGCTCTACTCACTGAGGTGCAACGACTTTTAAAGGCAGGCTTTATCTATCCAATAGGGGATTCAGAGTGGGTTTCACCTGTGGTGGTGATACCCAAGAAGAATGGAAAATGGAGGATTTGTGTGGATTACAAGCCGCTAAATGCCACAACTAAGAGAGATCACTTTCCTCTTCCCTTTCAGGATGAAATACTCAACGAGGTGGCTGGGCATGAGAGATACACTATTTGTGATGGGTATTCAGGTTATTTCTAGATCCAAATAGCTGAGGAGGATCAATAGAAGACCACCTTCATTACACCTTGGGGTTGTTTTGCTTACAAAATAATGCCATTTGGATTAACAAATGCCCCAGCTACCTTCCAGCGATTCATGAATTATGTCTTCCAGCCATATTTTGGGAAATCCATCAGGGTCTTTATTGATGATTTTTGTATTTATAGTTCTAAGGCTCTACATTTAGGGAAGGTGGATGAAGCTTTCAACCGACTCGCACAAATGGGGGGGCAGTTAAACCATGAGAAGTGTCGCATTGGTGAAAGCAGTGTAACTTTGTTAGGGCATGTCGTAAGTGAGAGGGGCATTGAAGCTGATCCAAACAAAGTTAAGGCCCTATTGGCGGTGCCATCACCATCTTCTATGAAGCAACTAACCTCTTTCATTCAGAAGGTGCGATATATGGGGCGGTTCATTCATCTCCTCTCCCAATTAATATTTCCACTGCAACAGTTAACCCACTCTGAGGAGCTCCTGTGGAGTGACGAAAGCGAAAGATGCTTTCACGAGGTGAAGAAGGCTCTTAGCACCCTTCCTATAATTTTATAGCCTTGTTGGGATTAAGAGTTTTTTGTCAACCCGAGTTTTGGGGACAATGCTCTAGGGGCAGCACTAATACAAAAGGATGCTAAAACTGGACTAATGAGACCAGTTTACTTTTCTAGTAGAGTAATGACAGCATCAGAACGAGGGTACAAGAAGGTCGAGGTAATGGTTTTGTCTCTAATGTTTGCTATAAGAAAGTTTCGTCCTTATCTTCTCCCTAGGCCATTCACAGTGATCACGACAGAAGAGCGTTTTCCCTATGCCTTACAGCACATGGATGTTTCAGCTAGAATCGCTAAGTGGATGATACAACTCCAAGAGTTTGACTACACCTTCAAGGTGGAGGATTCTACTCGAGCTTGCCTAGCTGATTTGTTGACCCATAGATGCCATCAAAAGAAGGAAAAAGAGAAAGGAAAGGTAAAAGAGGAGACACCTCCTCCTGAGGAGCCACCGCGGGTAGAGAATGCCCATGCCCTCTACTTTGATGGAGCCTACAAGCGTGTTAAAGACAAAGCGACAGTAGGAATAGTGGTGTTCAGTCCCGAAGGTGACAAAATTTATGGAGAAGGTATCAGCTTGGAGGATGTCCATTCTAACAATGAAGCAGAATATCAAGCCTTGCTTTTAGGTTTGAAGTGGTGTCTCTCACATGGTATCACTCGGCTTAATGTTTTTGGGGATTCTATGCTCATTGTTAAGCAAATGAAAGGAATCTGGGCTTGTAAAAATGATAACTTAGCAGTGAAAATGAGGGAAGCTAAAGCTCTCATGAGAAAGCTACAGAAAGCCCAAATCTATTTTGTGCCAAGGCGCACAAATGGCGACGCAGATGCTCTAGCAGCTGAAAAATTGAAAGAGGCAATGGTGGGCATTATTGCCGTAAAGCTTCCCTTGTTTCAAGGAAAGTTTCAACTACAAGATGTGCTTTATTTTCTCGAGCAAGGTGAGGCACCTACACATATGAGTAAAAGTGAGAAAAGGTGGCTAGCTACTAAGGCCACTAAATACCGCTTGATAAATGATGTGTTGTATTGCAAAGGAAAGGATGCAGTGCTTAGAAGGGTGCCAACAGCAAAGGAGATTATAGATGTGATTAAGAGCTGCCATGAAGGGGTTTGTGGTGGACATTTTGCTCAAGAAATAACCAGCAGAAAGATTCTCCAAGCCGGTTTTGTGTGGCCTAGTCTACATCGAGATGTGCAACATTGGTGCCGCACTTGTGACGATTGCCAAAAGGCCGGACCAAGGAAGCTAGTGCATGAGGAACAAAATCCCATAACTACATATGGCCCATTTGAGAAATGGGGGATTGATGCAATAGGACCACTCCCACGAACTCAATCTTGCAAGGAATACATCATAATGGGAGTGGACTACATGACGAGGTGGGCAGAGGCTTCAGCAACTAGTAGGATCACAGCCCAAGAAGTGGGAAAATTTGTGTTTGAAAATATTTGTTGCAGGTTTGGCACACCTTTGGAAATTATCTCGGATCGGGGTCCTGGTTTTAGGGCAAACCTAGTAGGGGAGCTAATGGAAAGGCTAAAAATCAAGCACGGGCATTCTACTCCCTACTATCCACAATGTAATGGTTTGGTCGAAAAAGTGAATGGGCTGATTTGTAAGATAATTACCAAGCAGGTACACATGCACCCCAAGCACTGGGATAAAAAATTGAATGCAGCTCTTTGGGCCTACAGGACTTCATTTAGAACCTCGCTTGGCTATACTCCATTTCACCTCGTCTATGGCTAAGAAGCTTTGCTTCCTATAGAGGTGGAACTGGCCAGTTTGCGTGTTTTAGTAGCCAGTCAAGAGAAGAATCAAGATAAGAAGTTAGAGGAAAGGATCTTGGATCTAGAGAGGCTGGAGTTAGATAGAGAAGCAGCAGTCCAACACTATTCCATGCAGGCTGAAGAGAGGAGGAAGACCTTTAATAAGAAGCTGGCTAGCAAACACATAAGGGAAGGATCACTTGTGCTACGCTATGATAACCGCTTCGATAACAGAAAGGATGCTAAACTTGTGTTCAAGTGGGAAGGGCCATTCATGGTCATAAGGAGATATCCAAATGGCAGCTATAAGCTAGGTGACATGGATGGGAAGGTTCACAAGACAAGGGTAAATGGATGGCGACTGAAGCCTTATTTTCAAAGAAATATGAACACTTTGGAGCAGTCATTCAATGAAGAGCCACCAATGAGGGGGTGCAGTCCTCCTTGCTCTATTGGACCATCATTATCAAGCTAGAGGCATGAATACCTCTAGCCTAAGGGGAGGGCTAATGATCCGGGTTTTTTACAACCCAGATCATTACCACAAAATTTGTCCAAAGCCCCTATCAAGAGCTTACCATATCACTTTAGGTTTACTCTTCAAGCACTAGGTATGCTACATTGCTTCTCGATTATGATAATGTAATATTTCCGCACACTGCGTGCCGTAAATATTGACTTTCCGCACGCCGTGTAAATCCTGTGCAAGGTGATCCCCTACATCGTATTATTGGTAGCATTATCCATACAGTGCATGCTCAAAAATGAGGCCGCCACATTGTAAATACGAGGCCGAGATTGGAGACCGTAGAAGCCGCAAGGGAACACCCTTTTTGAAGGGGCAATTTGGATAAATCAAGGCAAATTTTTTTAATTATTATCCCTTCCCCCAGCCGATTCATGGCTGGAGGAGAGGGAGTGTGGGGAGGAATGGCCAAGGGAGGAGAAGGTCAGATATGCATGAGGAGTCCTCCACGTGTGTGGAGGCCCTCTTTCCCAAGGCCTATAAGAACCTCCTTTTGGGGAGGGGAAGGTAGGAGAATGGGGGGCAGAAGGCTGTCGTGTGACGGCCGGACGTGCGGGAAGGAGGTCGCTGTGGATGGTGCCGGACGTGAGGGAGGTGGACGGGCTGCTGCTGTCGTGAAAAAAGGGACGACTGTGGAAGGAGAGGACGGGCTGCTGCTGCTGTGAAGGAAGGGGTAGGTGTGAGAAGGAGGAGGCCGGACGTGATGGGAGGAGGACGTGTTGATCGTGCAGGAGAGGAGGGCGGACCGTGTGAAGGAGGGGTCGCCGTGTGGAAGGGAGGAGGACGGCTGGACGAGCTGGGGGAGGTCGCCGTGTGAGGAAGGGCGCCGTGGAAGAGGACGCCATGCAGAGGGGAGCCGCCAGCCGCCAGTCCGCCATAGCACCGCCACAAGCTATCACGCCGCCGCCATCCCCAGTCAAACCACCCTTCTTCTGTACGCCGATTGATGTCATCTTATACCACGTGGTATCGTGGTTGCTGCCCGTGATCAGAAGCTCCTAGAAGCTTCTTATTAGGAAGCTTCTAAGGGGGCTTCCTTAAGCCCCCTTCCCACTACATTTTCCCCATAGGTCTATCCACACCCCCCGGGCTTTGAAGAGAAGGAGGCGACGAGCCTTCTCACCAATCACCCAATTAGTCCAACCCGGGACTTGAAGAAGAGGAGGCTACAAAACCCCTTCACGCCAGTCATCCCTGGGCCGGGATTTTGATGAATAAGAGATGAAGCCCATAAAGGCCCTTCCCACCAATCACCCATAAGGCCCTGGGCTTGGGATTCAGAGTTCCCTTTTCCGCAAGGCCCACAAAATCCTTCCTAAACCCGGAATTTCAAGGTGGATTAAAAGCTCTCAAATCTCCATTGTCCAAAGGACCTCATAAGAACCCTAAGGCCTTCCCAAGTCAAATTCCGCAAGTCGGAACTTCGGTCAAGGAAGCCATATCTCAAAGGAAATTGCGCATACAAGGGAGGCGGACCAAGGTCATAAAAACTGCAAGCCAAGGCAAAAAGTTGAAATCCACAAAGGCTAACTGGAGATCGAATTCGCGATGGCCTCTAGAAAGATCACAAGGTGCGATGTGGGAGGTTCACCCCGAGCATACGTGGATATTTCCCGGAGTCCGCAAGTCCAGGTTTTATCTATTTGGATTCCACACAAAAGTATTGAAATTATTTACGATAACTTCACGAATTAGGAAGCACTCATGCATGTTCGAATTCAACTAGTCAAGTTAAATGCAATTGGAAAATGAATTGGCTATTTGAACACTTATTAGAGATAGCTTAAGATATGAAAATTGATCATTGGTACGTTCAATGGAGTTAATGAAAAGAGCATAAGGTGTCTATGCATTTGGAGGACCTTATTAGTAAGTTTCCTTTTGTGCATTCAAAAGCGACGAGCCTAGGACAACTGTTGCCTCATTACAAGGTTGAAATTATTGAGGTACACCTTTTTACTAGGCATGGAAAGATTAATGGCATGTCCCATTTTTAGATAGATCTTCCTTGTAATGATTCATGAGGGAAAGTTAACACCCATAAGACGTTATTCGAAAAGGAATAGAGGGCATGGAAATGATCTATGGACTTGCAAGTGGAATGATTATTTGATGTAAGTCCTAGTAGGACCTAGGGAAGTTAGTGTCCGGATTATCAGGCATTTTTACCTTACCAAGGAAGGATAGGGTTATTGTGAACCATGTGATGCGTAGAAGCAGTGAATCGCATGTTTACACGTATTGGTGTAGTTGTAACTATTGTTCTCCATTAAATCTAGTTTATTACCTTTGGGAAAGGTTCATCCTTGTCGCAGGACAAGTATATTGTGTTGTCTAAATCACATAAACCACACGGGATTCATATGGGCATGGTTCAGTCGATAAGATAAGTATCCCAAGTGCTAACTAGGGTTTAGTGCGATAAGAATTCGACCTAGTTTTACACTTGTTGCCAAGTCAAAACCCGCAAACCCAAAGATCTTACACCCATTCACTAAATGTTGAGTCAATTGGATGCTCATGCTTAAAATGATCTAAGGTTTCATCCTAAGGATCACTCATACAGATGATGAAACTCCGATTGAGTTGGAAATTCCTAGGGCCGTGGGCCAACATAATTAGGAATGGGTTGGAGGATACCCTAAAACCCTGCTACTCGGCTGGAGGTAAATTCCGTGACCGGAAAACGCTAAGCAATTGGGTAGAATGATCCCGTGGAATGATGCAACACATGTGCAAAAAGGTTGCAACATCGTATAGACTTGAGATTTGTCCACAAGAGAGTTTTGTCATCTCTCGAAATGAGGTTGGCAAGTTATTGAAAGAATTTAACTTACAAGAGGATGAGTAATCATCCTGTTACTCACTTTTCTTGGGGGATAATTGCCAAGGAAAAGGGAAGTTAGGTATTTGCCTTGAAGCAAATGACCAGACAATAAACTAAAGCGACATGGTCGCTGGAACCTACCACAACAAAACCTAAAGTATTGGTAGGGTATGACCCTAACCCAAGAATGATAGGAATCTTGACAAGTTGCAATTGATTCCGGATCGAATGCGGGTTGCATTCGGAGAAAAGAAGTCACTCCTTAACAGTTTGCCAGCTAAACGATCACTGGAAATTGATTGTGCTTGTAACAGTTTAGAAAGCACTGTTTGCATTGTTTGCTCAATGAACTAAAGGATGAGAATATATCTAAATACTTCAGGTTGAAGCCTGAAGGGAGAGGCAGCTTCAGTTACCCCCGACTGCCTGCCTGACCCTAACCAAGGGGGTTGTTAGCCGCGCCGGGAACGTGGACCGAACCCGCCGCGAGAGGTCTCTCCGTTGAGTTCTACTTGGAGCAGGAGGACGCTTGGGTGCCAGGGGGGCTCTGGCTGTAAATCCCTCGCCTTCCGGGCCCTGCACAAGAGGCTAACGTGACTCGGGATTGGATCTCGAGGCCCGCATACTAGTCTATGGGCGGAAACTTGGATTAGTGATTCCTGGTGGATTACTGGATAGCCTTCGGGCAGATTATGAATACGCCTACGGGCGGAACTCCTTGTATTTCAAAGATAAAAGGATAAAATGATAATAAAGGAGTTATTTGGCATTGTTTTCTTTATGTCCTGTGATAAGATTACGTGAAGGAACCAGTGCATAACAGGTTTAATCAAAGAAGCTGTTTGTACATGTCAAACTAATGTGGTAGGTAATTACATAACTAAAACAAACCGAGGAAAGTGCGGAGGATGGACCATGGGTCCGTCCTACGGATGGGTGGTCCCGGTTAGCCGGGAACTTTTCTCAAAGTCTTCAACGAACAGAGGATGATCGTCAACACCGAGACAAGTAACTAGAAAACCTTAATTCCGGTCGATCCTAAGTGGGAAACGGCCAGGACACTTCCGCTACGTGGCAGACGCGGGAAGACCTAGATCGCAAGTCCCGTAACATTCCATGGGAGTGCCGGGCGGAGCTTTCTAGACATCCTTCCCGATGGACTGCTAAGACGTGTCCGGGATGATTCTAGCGGACACGTTACAGATAACTCTAGTAAATGGGGGGAACAAGTTCTTAGAAGGCATGTCAATGTAAAGGGTAAGTGGGATGGTTATCTTAGTGAAGATGAAAATGGATTACACCTAGGAGTTGAGTGAATGCATAGATTTTTCAAAGGACTAGCCTCCAACTACATATGGGCTCCGTCTGCATCACTAAGATTTGGAATCTATCACCATCATTAGAGGACACCTCACCCTTGCACACAAGTCAATATCCACATCATGGTGTCATTTGGATCTTGCAGAAAAGCTTACAAGCATGGACCCCTTTTGTCACATGCTTATATGTATTTATATACATATGGGATACTAAAGTCAAAGCAGCTTTTGGAAGCCCTTTTTTATAATCTCAATAACTCCCAAGAAAAAGCGAATTTCAAGAAAATTCTCGCGTAGGCCGATCGCTTTCAATCTGGTCTACAAAGTTGCAGAAGAAACTTTTTCCAAATTCCTCACGGATTTGAAGTTACGAAGGCGCAGACTGCTGGCTATATGCAATTTTCTTCTCTCTTTCACCACACCAACTTTCCACTCTATCCTTCTTGTAAATACATTATAATAATGTGCTTTGGGCATCCACCTCTTGTAATCTAGCTCCATTTCTCTATTTTTTCTACCACCACCCTTGGCTTCTTGCATGATGACCAAGGTGGGGACTTGTCCCATCCACTACTCTCCATATTTTCAAAGATGCCATACATCATCTAGGATTATGTTAATCAAGAAGATTAGCTTAATCTAATCCCTCATGAAGGCTATATAAAGAGCCCATGGAGAATGAAGAAGGGGGAGGAGGGAGAATGACAAGTCCATGAGAGCACTCTACAATACTCTCATCTCTTTGAGGTAAGCTATGAGTGAGTTCTTTTATTATGTAGTATAATGGCAAGCTTCCTCTACCTCTTCTCCTATTATCTCCCTCTCTTCTCATCTTCTCATTCCATGTAGCATAATGGCAAGCTTCTTCTATCTCTTCTCCTCTTGTCTCCCTCTCCTCTCATCTCTCTCTCTTATATTTCAATATGGTGTCTAGTACATATATTCTCTCTTGTAAATTTGTGTCTTGGTTCTCTTGATTCTCTTTGAGAAAATGGATGTCCTAGCCCATCCTCCCTTTGGCTAGGTGGTGCCCCTCTTTAGTTCTCTTAGTGAGGATTGGAGGTTGGATGGGTAAGAGGCAACCCGTTCATCATTTCAGCCCTCAGTAACTTTATCAGTAGAGTCTGTCGATTCAAATGTCGATGACAAAGAATAGAACTCTCAGCTCACGAGCACGCACGAGGATAATAGAACAGTTGCTCACCCCATGACGCACATCATTCAACAAATAAGCATGAAATCGCATAACTCACGTCTGTTTTAGAATTGAACTAGGGGAAAATGATTTGGAGGGAGTATGCCAGTGTGCACAAGTGATGGCGCATTCGTGCGTTCCACCTGGTGTTGGCATACAATGCAAGAAGGAAGGCCAGGGAGCCTTGTCGTGCAGTGTACAAAACAAGGGGACGTGGCTAGTGATGGTGGTAGAGACCCATCTCGTGGGTGCATGGGGAAACAAGAATGTACATGACTCCAATGTCGTAATGTCCCTCAATGCACCCACGAGTGGTCACTTACCCCACCCTCTATCTCACATCATTGATAGATACACATGGTAGACTATACTCACATCCCCATCCGGTTAGGATGAAAGCTCGCAGCACTTATGGGGTTGTCGATGAAGATCACTTTGTCTATTATTGTCATCATTGTGTTGAAGATATAATCAGTATCTAAAGGTGTTTCACTGTACAATAAGAAGATATTGAATTTTCAGATGCCCATGTATAGATCCTTAGAAGCTTTATCTGATTCAGCTTCAAAAAGCTATAATACTTTTCTGGCTCTGGATCCTCAAGCTTTGGAAAGATATTCTTGACTTGCTTGAATGATGCATTTAAAGCTCGTTAAACATACAATTTCAACCCTTAGCCTATCAATCAAGCAAAGAAGCTCATTGAGAAAGGTGGCTACAGTAATAAGTCGGTCCAGTTCTATTTCCATGAGTAGTCTAACTGACCTGAATGGCGACTAGGCCGACACATATCATCAAACAGACGTCATTGATTATGTCCATCTCATCCAATGAAAATAGCGGGAGCTGCTTTAACATGGCAACAAAAACGTGTGACAAGAAAAGAAAAGAACATGAATATTAATAGCTTAAAAGATATGATGCTTTCTTGGAAATTTTGAGGTGGCGGGAAAATATATAAAGGGATCGGCAAAGACTGCAAAGGGGACGAGGCCGTGAGAAAGAAGATGACAGCAACAAAGGAAGGACGAAGGGTGGAAGCATCAACGAGCTTTGAAGAACAAAGGAAGCAGATGAAGTAGCAGAAACGAGTGGGAGCAAAAGAGGAAGACGAACAACGATGAAGGTGGTGGGGAGAAGCCAACAACGAGGACATCGGCGGAAAATGAGGAAGAGAATCGAACTACGAAAGATGTTGAGGAGTGAAAGAGGGACGAGACGACCCAGGAAGGAGAGTAGTTGTGGAGCTGAAGTCAACGATGAGGACAAGGCCGCAGTAAAGCTGAAGGATGAGAAGTTGAAGTAAGCGACAACTCAGACAGTACCTAACCATTTGCTAATACACCGTAGAGTCACACTTCTATTCGAGATCACTGGCATTCTTATGCTTATAGAAACTAAGCTGCCCATGCAACGAGACAATCACTTCTTCCTTTTCTTGAAGTCGTTGTTGAAGCCATTGAACACACTTCTTCAAGAATGTAATAATTATCTCTGCATCAAGATCTCCTGGCCTATAGCTGGGCTCTGTAGCAGCCACTGTGCCTAATCTACTCCAGGGAGTTCCATCCATGTCCACATACCTTGACTCCTTTTCATATGTTCCAGTGGCTCTAAATAGTCCCATTTTGCTAAAATATGCCTTTGATGACTCATGTTTGACCACCTCCTATTGGACCCATTAAATATCCCATTAATTGGCAAGATAGAATCTAATGAGCATGTGGATGAGCTGCCATCAAGAATGATTTGATGACCCAACCATCCATTCTGAACAAGATTGAGACAATAACCTTCACTGAAGCTAGCTTCCATCATATTATGTGTTTTAAATCCTTCTCGTTCCCACATTGCATTATTAGCATCCCCATCATCAACAACAGGCCTTAACGTACTACAATGCCATCCATTGTGTCCAAAACACTTGAATCATCATCTTTCTCTCTAAGATCTGCATTGGAGACTACTACCCCTTTCAACATCGACACATCTGAATCTCTATTTTTTCCAAACCCTCTCTATGCTACAATTCTTAGAGTTGAGTCCTCCTCAAGAAGATCTAGAGTGCTAGTACTCAGCTCCATGACATCAATCCCAGCATTAGTACAATGCTTTGAACTTCAGACTATTAACAATATATCCAACTTCCTTCAAAATATCCTGGATATAGCAATACTCCACTTAAATTTCCATAATATGAGCGGATAACTTTTAGCTTTTGTAGGCTGCTAAATGTTGACATATTATCTATGCTGGCAACATCTGGATTATAAGTTACATGAGAAAAGTCCAAGCGAAGGATCAAGATTGCATTCTTTTCCTCAAGTCCTTGAGACTTCAAAACAAAAATCCTTATGTGAATCAATTTTCCCATGAATTGTGCCCTATCAAGAACATGATTCGGAGAAGAACTTCGTGCCCAATCACTCATGCATTTTGCAAATTAGAGTCCATGTTATGCAATCAATCAAGCGATGCTTCCACAAAAAAAATTAATGAATGCATTGAAGAAATCCTGCCTAGCCTAACTACATGTGCTCGTGCATCATGCCATTGCAAACAAAGAGACACACACAACGGAAAATAAATCTGTAAAGACAATGACTAATGTTTTCAAATTCTTGGTGGAAAACTCTACCCTTAGATTTTCAGTGATGAACGTGCAACATCACGATAACGTGTGGACATTAATGTGTGGACATTGATCATGGACCGCTTGGCTAGATAGATAGATCTGCACGTCTACACTTAGTACGGTGGTCATTATGATACTCACATGGCCACTGACTTATCACTTATTATATTTAGTTTATTGCACCTACCTACAACTGGCAAAGATATAGCATGAGTCAATTAGTGTAGTCTGTTATGCACTGTTTGACTTAGTAGGCCACTTTTCTTTATGTTGTATCCTATCTATACTTTGTGTGCATTGTATAGTATGTGGAAGAAGAATAAATAAATCAGCAAGAAAACGTTTTGGCCTCCATCTCTCTTCTTTTGTTCTTGAGTGACTTCATCCTGTGTATATAGTGTGTGTTTAGCGCAACAGCTCAAGCAAGTCCCCCCACCACGCGATTCTTGATATGGTATTAGATCCACACCACTGAGAGAGGCTAATTTTGAAGGCTAAAGTAAAGGAAAAGAAGCAAGGTTCGAGCAAGAAAGCAATGGGTAAGAAGTTCTCCCATTCTTCCACTCTTTCTCTTGAATAGTGCCTATGGAAGCACCGGAAGTAGGGTAGAGTGAAAATCTAAGATTGTTGTGAGATTTGGTGTGCGAATAAGGCATTTAAAGCCGTTTTATGCCCTATTTTAGAGCTGCAAGGTTGTGGACATGAGTTTCAGGGTATACTATGATTTCAACTGTATTGTGACCAAAAGTGGATGCACAGGTTACAGATTTTGAATCGATAATTTTTAAAGTATTTTCTAGAAAGAAAACATAAGGTTTATATGCAAACAAGTTGTAGATTACATGTACTATTGAGCAATCAGTGAAAAAGGTTGCTTGGTGTATTGCCGTGCACTTGTTGTGAAAGGTTGCAGAAGACTAGCTTGATGTGTTGTATCCTTTTTTGTCATAATGGCAGAGAACAATGGAAATCCCATTATTGAGAAGCTCAACAAGAACAACTACCCTTCATGGAAGTTCCATTTAATGAACTTCCTCATTGGAGAGGGCCTTTATGAGTTTGTTTCAGGTGAAGAAAAGAAGCCACCATTGGTGGGTATCCCTCCAAGTGCAGATGAATTAAAGCCATGGAAAGAATGGAATGAAAAAGATAAGAAAGTGATGTACTGGCTATTTGTAGTCATTGATAATACTATGTTGGGACATATCAGGAATGCAGAAACTTCACATGTAGCTTGGACAATTTTTGAGAATATGTTTTCAATAAATACAAAGGCACGAAATATTCAACTAAAGCAAGAGTTGAATACCTTGAAGAAAGGATAAATGTCTATCAATGAGTATATTTTGAAGGTGAGGAGCATTGCAGATGATTTAGCAGTGATTGATTTATTCATTTAGTATATGTACGGAAGTCATTTCCATATTTTGATGAGCTGGTTTCTCTCATGATTACTGAAGGGATCAATATGTAGGGTGACTCATCTGAAAGAAATGGTGAACACATCCAAGCATTTTATTCAAGTTCAGGAAGGGGACGTGGTAGATCCTCTTTGAGAGACCGTGGTATGGGATGTACTGGCGATAACTAACAAAATACGTTCAATTAGCAATTTGGTGAAATACAGGTTTCAAGAGGCCGAGGAAACTTTTGAGGCAGGGGGAGCTCTAGAGGAAGAGGCAGATGGCAGAACAGAGGTTTTGGAAATTCTGCTATTGTTTGCCATTATTGTGGAAAACTGCGATTTATGTCAACACGATGGTTTCATGGAGATTTGATCATAGCGTCTCACGAAGGGGCAAGGTTCTCAACTGAGGAGTGGAAATTCTCGAGGGGAAGTAGTCCAAAGGTGATGACGTGTTTAGGGTTTGTCGTATCTATATTTTATATGCGACAAATAATTGAGTGTTTCAATGTATAGTACAAGATATATAGTGTGGCGTGGTCGCGTGGACGACATTTTTGCGTAGAGCGTATTAACAAAATGTGCTCCACAATAGATTGTGGTATCATGGCAAGGTTCAAGCAAGAGAGCTGACAACGAGAGCAACAGATCCAAACATGGTTATAGATGAGATAGAGTATTTTGGGAACTTGCAAAGTATTATCGGGGTGGATTACCGTAGCTTCTCCATGATCCTATTCGATGTGCAATGGTTCAAAGTGGTACTTAAAGGAGCTAGAGCAACAATTCGACGAGATCCACCATCTGGATTTCTTAAAATAGAATTCGAAAAAAAATGGACAAATTTGCACAACATGTTTGTGTTGTCGACCCATTGTGAATAGGTGCATGAACTCATGTGTTTTATAATTGTATTACGACATGGTACATGTCACAATAGTTAAATCTCTCTTGTACATGATTGTGAATATGTAAATTTTTATCCAAACCCCCAACAACCTTGATGGTGGTACGTTATACCTTCAGCTCCCCGAAGTGCAAGAGTATATGATCAAAACGATGTTCGGAGCATAGATGAGGACATTATGCAAATAGAGGGGTCGATATTGCAAGGAGTGGAGGCCACCGAAAGCTTGGAGCATATAGAGGAGCCAGCATCAGGTAACAATGATGAAAATACAGGAGTCCAATAATTCTTTCAGAACGAGGTGGAGTCATCCTTTTATGGTGACATGTCTATCGACCTTCCAATGTATGCAAAGCTGTGTCAGGAGATTGACATGGGACCATAGGGTACTTCATACTTGGAGCACCCATCTACTCAATTCGTTGACGAATTGCTTATAAGGGTACATAAGATATGCATTTTAAGTAAGATCATTTTTTAAAGATTTATATTATCATGCTTTGTATGATTTATATTGATTATGCTAACATCAATTTTTGTCTGTGCAGGTGACCTTTGTGGATATTTAGATCATTAGATGAGTCGAGGGATGAGCAATGATGAGCTATAGGAGATCTTCACGTGTATGTCTCTAGATTAGATGGCAAGATTCAGAGATACAGCAGACCATGAGCTGTCTCAAACACCATCAGGCCATTCTATTAGATCTACTTTGGCACACACTTTGATGCTTCAATTTCCAATAGATGAGGTCGACGCTCCAGACTTGGGCTAGACGGAGGGAGTGGTTCAAGGGGATGTTGCAGAGATTTGGATGCAGTGAGCCCACGGTCGACTCGAGATACAAGTGCTACTCCTCGCTGTCATGGTGGTTTGAGAGAACGTGGCTCAGGTGGTTGCTGTGGAGGTACCAATGCAGTGTCTTTGTCTCGTCGTTCTGTTGGAGTTGCATCACCTGTAGGATTTGTCACACATGTGGGGACGTCTACTCTAGTCACTCCAGCTTTTGCTCAGCCATCCGCAAGTGGCACCCCTATGGGTACTCATCCAAAGAGATACTACCCTCGTAGGTACACCAGATATACAAGGTTCTCCTAGATATACCCAAAAGCGTGGTGGCAGGTGGGAGAGGACCCATCTTAGGCATACTCCAGAGGGGTATGCCTACCTTGTAGATGATACGACATGAGCCATCATCATGAATGATGAGGGGAGGAGGGTGATGGCTCGTATGAGAGAGTTGTGACAATAAGTTTTTTGGCACAACTTCTTGGATCATTGGAAGAACATACCAGAGGGGAGCAAGGACTACATAGTAGCATCCTTGCATGAGGAGTTTTTGATACCAGCCGCAGCAGATAGGTTTTTCATGGGTTGGATGATGGAGTGGATGCGTGCATGTCACACAGATGATTGGATACACGCAAGGCACTCAAGAGTGGGGCTTCAAAGCCCGAGTGACTAGACGTGGATGACTGGTGCCAACTCAAGGAGGAGGCTACAGATTATCCAGGACATTGGAGACAGCAGCACAAGGCAGCGAGGGCATGACTAGAGATCGGACTGGTCCATCATCTTGGGAGTGGCAGCCATAGGACATATCTGGAGGACTTTGTAAGTTTTTCTTTTGTTTGCCAAATTTTTTTCATATTACTGTCGCTATTAACGTCGTAAATTTACTGCACGCGTCGCTATTAGCATCGCAAAATGCATCGCAAAGCATCGTTATCAGCGTTGCTATTTGCGTCGGTATCAGCGTCGCAAATTTATTGCACACATCGCTATTAGTATCGCAAAATACGTCAGAAAGCGTCGTTATCAGGGTCGCTATTTGCGTCAGTATCAACGTCACGTTTTGTCAATAACGACATTTTTTGCGACGATGGGGAAAATTTTCTTTATGAACATTTTCGTCGCTTTAGACGTCAGTATAAGGCCTATATCTTGTAGTGGGCTGTCATAAGGCCTCATTAAGTATGTAGAGGCTGTAGTAAAAAGGTTACATGAGGAGTACAATAGCTTATGATAAGAACATTAGGAAAGTACACATGAAGAATCCAAAAAAGTCTATTAGAAAATGAGCTGCAAAAGAGGAATTGATGGGTCCTCTCCTTTTTCTCTTGAGTGTCTTATTCTTCTCTTCATCTTCTTTGAACATTGGAAGATATGCTCTTTGAGATCTTTTCCTAGAATGGAAAAACCTCTTGATATGTCCAATTCTTTTATAAAAATCACAAACTATGTCCTTCTTCCCCTTTGTCTGTGACATAAAGGAGTTGTTGGTCTCCTCTTGGGGTGCTTGCTTCTCATTTTCTCTTGATCTTGTTTTCCTCTTCAAGAAGAGAGGCTTTGATGTCCACTAGCTTTGTCTTTGGAATGTTGATTAATGTGGTAGACACATTATCATACTTGGGTGGAAGACTTTTGAGGAGTACTCCAATGCAAATGCCTTCATCCAACTTCAAGTTGATTCTTGCAAGTTGTGTCAACAAACTTTCCATATAATTCAAATGAGTTGCAACTAAATTACTACTCTTCATATCAAGCCTAAAAAATTCAATTAATAATCCATGTTTGGAGGAATTGGATTGTGCTCCAAACAAGGTATCTAGGCATTACCAAGTTGTGTGAGAAGTTTCACAAGCATCTACATGATGAATGTAGCTATCATCAACCTCTAGCTTGATAATAGCTTGAACCTTATCATCATTTTTGTCCCATATTACTGAGAGTGCAACTTCCCTTGGATTCTTCTCTTGACCACTCGTGATTGACCACAAGCATTTCTTCATCAAGATGAGTTTGATCATTGTTTGCCATGTGTTGAACCCAACACCTTGAATTGGCATAAGGATGAATCTTTACTTATTTTGATAGCAGGAGCAACAACAAATAAGTAAGAGTAGACTAATAAAAGAGTTGAAGTTGAATGTGTCAAAGGACACAAGAAGCACTAGTGTCAAAAAACACTATATGAGTATTAAGAGATACTAGCAAGTTGAACCTTTGACGTTGGATCTTGATGATGAAAAGCTTTGCTGGAATTTGAGTGTGGCAGCATATGAGAGAGTTAGTGTTGAGATGGCAAGCTCAACATGTGCACACATTGATGATGGACCGGTGTTGTGACATTGCACGCCTACCACTACAAATCTGAGGGTGGAGTTTTCTGCCAAAATTTTAGACTCTTTAGTCAGCGTCATTATGATCTTATTTTCTATTGTGTGTGTCTTTTCTGTTTGCATTTGCATTATGCACGAGCACATGTAGTTAGATTAGGTACAAATTCTTCAATGCATTCATATTTTTTTGTGTGGGAACATCTCTCGATTGATTGCATATCATGGATCACAATTTTTTTGTTTCCTTAAAGCATGAGTGATTGGACATGAAGTTCTTTTCCAAAGCATGATCTTTGATAGGCACATCGTATGGAAAAACAAGTTTATATGAAGAAATCTGTTTTTGAAAACTCAGAAGGGTCATGTATGTCAAGTGTTCAAGCATACAAGAAGCATATGAAGAGTTTGATAAGCTGCCAAGACGAAGCATTGCAAGCATTGCATCAAAGGGCATAATGATAATTGAATTGGTTATATGTACACTGACTTGGACACAATTTATGAGTATACAGGATGAATCCAAGGAAGAGAATGATCCATTATACAAATTCATATCTTGATTATGCCAAACGATGATACTATTTATCCTCCAGTTTCTGATTTGATTGGATATAATACTAAGGTCAAATTTATATTGATCAACAGTAGATTTGTCCTTCAACCAATGATCTTCTATTCCTTTCACGATTAATGAAGAGTGTGATCACAAGAAAAACTCATGTGAATGTTTCAAATCAACTCTAAGCTAACTATGCAAATGGAAAGACCATGCAAGTTAAAGCATGAGAACTAAAGATGATAACTTTTGGAAAGGAAGGAGGATTGCATGGAGTGTTTCTTTTTTAGCATACTTGAGTGGTTATGTGGGTGGCTTGCATCAAAGAATAAAAAACGTAATCTCTGACATACATAAGAGATGAGTTTATGAATTCTTTTTTTTCTTTCCGACTGGCGCCTTAAGGAAAAGATGTCGAATGATATTTTGGTTGAAGCTTTTCTAAAGCTTTTGTGAGCTATAGCTTTTATGGCTGCAATAGAGAACAACGAGAAAGGGGGGGGGGGGGGGGGTGGCACTAATTATATAAGAGGGGGGAAGGAGAAGCTTGGAACATGGACGGAGATGAACAAAGAGACAACGATGGAGGTGAAGAGGGAGACACAGAATCCAAGACGTCGTGATGAAGAACAGAGCCTGATTTACTTTTTACCCTCCTCTTCTTGCTTCTACTATTTGCACTTGCGGAAGAAAACTTTGCAACCTACAAAGACGTGGATGACCCTTCATCCTTTGCTACCCTCCATTAGCGAGCGACGACCACTCCTGCTAGATTCTCAATAGCATGGAGTGGAGAAGACATCAACACAGAAGGTGATGCTGCAGTAGCTGAAGACGAAGTCGTGAGGACAAAGATGACGACATATCGCATTCATATTTCATGAATTCACATTAAGTTGAGTACTCTTCATCATCCTTTGCTCCCATCTCACAAAGTGTCCTTGCGATGAGCAACATCACGAACTCCCGTGTGAATCCCCTGTGACATCGCCTAGCTAGATGGATTCACATATGTACACTTAACACTTCAATGGTCATTATGATCCTTACATGGCCACTGACTTATCACTTATTGTATTTAGTTTGTTGCACTACAATTGGCATAGCTATAGGAGTAGTCAATTAGTATAGATAGTTATGCACTGTTTGGCTTACTAGGCCACTTTCCTTTATGTTTTATCTTATCTATACTTTGTGTACATTGTATTGTGTATAAAAGAAGAAGAAGAAACCAATAAGAAAACGTTTTGGCCTCCATCTCTCTTCTTATGTTCTTCAGTGAGCTTCCTCTTGTGTGTATGGTGTGCAACAGCTCAAGCAAGTCCCCCTACCACACAATTCTTAACATGGTATCAAAGTGATGCCACTGAGAGAGGCTGGTTATGAAGACTGAAGTGAAGGAGAAGAAGCAAGGATTCAAGCAAGTAAGCAACCTGGTAAGATTCTCTACCGTTATTCAACTCTTTCTCTTGGATAGTGCCTATGGAGGCATCAAAAGCATGGGAAAGTGAAAATCTCAGATTGCTATGAGATTTGGTGTGCAAGCAGAGCACTATATATTCTACAAATATAACCTTAAGGCCTTTTCACTATTTTTTTGGATATCTGAGACCGTTTTGGGCCCCCTTTTAGACACGCAAAGTTTTGACAATAGTTTCAGGGTATACTATAATTTCAGTTGTGTTGGCCTAAAGTGAGAGCATATGTTACATATTTCAAATCTATAAGCTTTGAGGTGTTTTCCAGGAAGAAAACATAAGTTTTATCTACAAACGCGTTGCAAATTACATGTACTACTAAGCAATCAGTGAAAAAGACTACTTGGTGTATTGTTGTTTACTTGTTGTGAAAGATTGCAAAAGATTAGCTTGCTATTTTGTACCATTTTTGTGATAATGGTAGAGAATAGTGGAAAACCTATCATTGAGAAACTAGACAAGAAAAACTACCCACCATGGAAGCTCCATGTGATAAACTTTTTTATTTGAAAAGGTCTTTGTGAGTTTGTTTTAGGTGAAGAAAATGAGCCAGAGTTGAGTAACCCTGCGACTGTAGATTAATTGAAGGCATGAAAAGAATGGAATGCAAATGACAAAAAGGTGATGTATTGATTATCAACAATCATTGATAATGCTATACTAGGGCATGTCAGGAATGCAAAATCTTCACATGCAACTTGGACATTTTTTGAGAATATGTTTTTAGTAAATACAAAGGTACAAAAGATTCAACTCAAGCAAGAGGAATTATTTGAAGAAAGGAAAAATATATGTGAATGAGTATGTTTTGAAGTGAGGAGTATTGTAGATGCTTTAGCAATGATTGATACAATGCATGATGATGATAATCTGGTTTCATCTACTTTGGATGGCCTTAATAATAAAAAGGCTTGGAAATCATTTGCCACTTCTGTATATGTATGGAAGCAATTTTTAGATTTTGATGAGTTGGTCTCTCTCATGATTACCGAAGAGATCAATATGCAGGGTGGCTCATTTGAAATAACTGGTGAAGATGTCCAAGCATTTTACTCAAGTTTCAGAAGGGGATATTCTAGATCCTCTTCGAGAGGCCATGGTATGGGATGTGCTATGTCAAGAATTGCGTAGTGGGGGGATTTTCTCAAGATGCTGCGCCGAACACACAGAGAATGCACAAGGAGAAGCTCACTCAAGAGACAAGAAGAGAGATGGAGGCCAAAACGTTTTCCTGTTGGTTTCTTCTCCTCCTCCTCTGCCACCTCCTCCTTCTAAGCTCCCTCTCCTACCCCCCTTCTCAGCTGCCCCTCCTACCCCCCTTCTAAGCCCCCCCTCCTATGCCCTCTGCTAAGCCCCCTCTCCTACGCCTCCTTCTAAGCCCCCTCCTCTACCCCCTTTTTAGTCCCCCTTTCCCACACCCCTCTTCAGTCTCCCTTCGTGTGTCGTGGTTGCGGCCGTGTTTTTTTTTTTTGGACCGGGTTACGTGTGGTGGTCATGGTGTTGTCGATGGTGCTTGTTGCGGGCGTTCACGCGGGTCGGACTCGTTCGTGGGTGTGCGTCGTTGCTTTTGTTCACACGCGATTGTTCACCCGCGCGTTCGTGTATTCATTTTTGAAATTCCGCAAATAATTCCACAAACTAACAAAAACAAAAAAACCATAATTAAATAAAATACATAAAAAATTTCAAAAAATTACAAAAAATCACTGAAACTTTTTTCCACGGTTTAAAAATTTTCTTCATGAAAAATGCCATTATTTGATTACTGAAAATTCCAAATTGCCTAAAATTATTCATAAAATAATGGAAATTGACAAAAAATCCAAGAAAATACCTAAAAATTAGAGAAAAATTTCCCAAAAATTCCAAAAAATCGCATTCACTTTCTTTCCCATTTTGGACATTTCTTGAAATGAAAAACTTTTAAAATTATTTTTAAAAAAAAATTCTTTTTGAAAAAATCTTATGACAATGTAATTATCATAAACATATCCTTTGAAACTCCGAAACATGATAAGAACATTTCCATCACATTGAAATAGAATGGTTTTCAGCCCTCATAGTGGGAAAAATTGGTTTCTTGGTTATTCTTTGAAAAAAAAATCAAACAAAAACAAAACAAAATACACAAAAACAACATAAACCAAACCAATGAAACAAACATAAACAAACCCTCCTTTTCATTTAATGTTTAATAAATTAAAAAAAACACACAAAAAGGTAAAATATAAAAAATAAAGTTTAAAAAAACACACAAAATAAAAATAAGAAAACCACACCAATCAAAATATCCCACTAAAATTTCAATCTACATTTTCTCCTTTATTTTGGTCATGTGTATCATTGTTTTTGTTTAGTCAAGCGTTAGTTAGTTTTCATTTTTTTTTCTATTCAACAGGATGACTATTGTCAATCAACCTTTTGTCTTTTTTTTTGGATTTGCGTGGATTGCACATTCCATTTTGGGGGACGTGGTTTTAGACCTTGCGAGTGTTCACCCACACATTGCCAGGTTCCTTTCTTTTTTTACTCTCTCACTTCCATCATAATACACTATTAATTGTAAATAAAATCAAGTGATCGTTGTACACACCCAATTAACAGAATGCACCTCATAAAATTATAATTAAAACGAACTGGACGTTAATTATAAAAGGAATCCCGCCGTTGAACGTGCATCTTTGCAACCTAACTCATGTAATTTGTCAATTAAACTCCATTCGCAAGTGTACATGCACACGCCTTACAGACACATTAAATTGTAATTAAAATAAACCCCCTAAAGTCACGCATGCATGCACTCAAGTACCACACATCATGTAATTGTAACAATGAACTGCATCAGTAGAGACCAAGTTAAGTCAAGTCGTGTCAAGTCTGAGAGGGACTGAGCTACATTTTTGACTCACCATGCATTAACGGATTAACTTAACAATGAATTGTGTTTAATGGATTATCTAATAAAAATGAGTCATTAGTTTCACCCACCCACTTCACCGCACTATAGGACACTAAACATTACGTGGCATTTGGGATTATTAATATGACCTTGGTCCATATGGTGTTTATTCTATTTTTAGTCAGAATATTTGGTTCAATCATGATTTTTTCTGAGTCCCTGTCTGGGCTACGGTATGGGTGTCATTTTTTTAAATTTTGCATGCTTGATACGGGGTCTCTGGTGCATGTTTATTGCATAACATGAAGCTTTCGGTCGCATATGTGCATAGGTCATATCAAATTTTCCGTAGGATTTGTTTTTTTTGGGGTGGTTTGGTCTAGTCAGTCTGGTTCTTAGTCTATTTTCTATCGATGGTCTCAGTGGAGGTTTTGCTTGTGGGTTTTGCAGGTTTTCTCTTTGTCTTCCTAGTTTTGTGTGTGTGGGTTTTTTACTATAGTTTGAATGGCACCTGCTTCTACCCCTTCGATTGTGGTACAGCATGTTTCCCTCGCAGTTCATGATTATTCCCTCCTTTTAGAGGAGGATTGTATCCGACCTGCAGGCCTCCACCCATTTGTTACCCTCACATTGTCGTCTGTGGATGAGAAACTTTGTTACTCCTTTTTGGCTTCTTACAAAAACTAGTCTGGTCTAGTTTAAAATCACACCTTCTGTTTATCTGTAGCTAATATCAGTAAAGCGCTGTGCTTGCCCATTTTTGCTTCATTTGTGCCTAGCGGTAACCAGTTACTCATTGCTGAAGAGATTGTTACATTGATGAAGAAGGAAAATTCTACCCCCTTGCTCCTTAACCATCTCATTAATAGTTCAGGGGTATTTGTTGCACGTATCTCTTCTCCCATATGGAAGCAGCTATGTCAGTTCCTCCAGGACTGATGTATGTCGAGCAAGTATGTATCATCCAAGTATCTGTCCAAAGAATTGTTCATAACTTTTGTAAAGATTCTAGAGGGTGCTAAGTTCAATTGGGCATGCTTCCTATTATCCAAGATGAATCAACATTTCTAGCGATTACGGAAGAGTCAAAACAATAATGTTTCCTATGGTGCCTTATTACAGAGAGTCCTCAATTTTGCACCTCCTCCTAGTGGTGTTCCAGTGCCCTATCCTACTCCTTTACCAGTGTATCCTACATCTTCAGTTCCTTCTTCTTGGCCTATGCAACCCAATTCAGAAGATGAAGACTCCCTTGTTATGTTTTATCACAAGAAATGCATTCGCATGAAGGGTCCTTCCAATCCTCCTGTACTAGATTCCCTGGTACAAACATCCACTCCTATTGTTTGTAGTGCCCTTCCTTCATTCCTCTCATGTACCAATCTTTTTGTAGCCCAAAAGGAAGGACAATTAGATTTTTAGATTCCTTCATCTTTGCAAACCATATTATCTGGACCCATGCTTCCACAGATGGTTTCAAATGTCCAATCTACTTTAGAAACCTCCCTCACTTCTTGTCTTCAGACATTGTACACAAGTGTTTACACCTCCATGCAAGACAAGGTGGATTCCTTAACTAATTAGTCGAGTAAGGCATTGGAGGATCTACCTTCCGAAAGGGCTACACTCAGTGATATCCATAACCAAATGACTATTGCCACAGTCTTAATGGATTCATAGAAGGTAACTATTCAAGAGCTGGAATCTAAGATTGCTAAATTGGAGGAGGGGAATGCATCTCTGATGATTGAGAAAAATTCTGCCCTTGAGAAAATGGTCACTTTAGCTAGTAAACTTTCTATTAGTGAGGAACATATGCAGCACTCTTAGGAAACTATAGAGTCCCAAAAGAAACTTATTGAAGAACCTAACCAAAGAGTGGTTGTTCTTTCTGTTTCTCCTCCCGCTCTTGTATCTTTTGCTTTGTCTTCCAAAAGAGGAGCTTGATCAGTTGCAACAAAAAGCTAAACTATGTGATGGGTTCTCAGTTAAGGTTGAATGCCTTCAGCAGTGTATGGATTGTATGTAGAATGATTTTGTCAGTTATACTGAATTGGTGTCACCTCCTACTTCCTTTTGGGTAAAGTGTAACCAACAGAGATTTGCTTTATATATATCCTTAAGCAATGTGGATTTGGAGTCTCCAGATGATGGATGGCTAGATCTCTAGCCTGCGGATCTCTTGAGAGTTGTTTTTGATCGCTTTAAGTAGCTCTCCTCTTCTTCTTCTTCTTCTTGTTCTTGCTTGCTTAAGCTTGTGCTTGAGAGAGGGAGTGTGAGAGTGTGAGGGAGTGAGTGTGTGAGGGTGAGGGACCGAGGAGGAGAAGCTCTCCATCTTCTCCTCTCTTCTTCTCTTCTCTTCTCTTCTCTTGTCTTGCTCGCGGTAATGGAGCTTGGAGCTTGGAGATGGAGGAGGATTGAGCTTGCTTGAAGCTTGCACTTGGATCGTGGAGCTATCGGAGTGCGCGGGAGAGGAGGTAACTCGAACGGCATCAAGGTAAGCTCACTACACCCATAGATATGGATGGCGTGTTTGCTATGTGAGAGGTAGCCATTAGTGCTCGGCTTGGAACGCTTGAAACAATAAGCGGTCCGTGGGTCTTGGCGGTTGAGTGAAAGCTCCCACATTTTGGTTCCGTTGCCGGGACCAACGGATTGAAGCCTTGAGCGCTTGCGCGCTTCGAATCGAGCATCAAAGTAAGGGGTTTCCCCCGAACCGGTGCTTGAGGTAGATAGGTAGGAAGCGAGGGGGGTTGAAGATGGTATTCGATCTCCTTGGCAAGTAGGTTTGTTGCTTTCTGAGATTTATATTGTGGAATGGAGTAGTGTAGGTATTTATTTTGTGATTTGGATGCATTTAGGGTAGGAAAAAACAAAGAAAAAGAAGAAAAAAACAGGCAAATAGTGGCATTTTCTGTTGCTGTATAACAGGCTAAAACAGGGAAACTGGGGACCAGATTCAAGTTTCTGGGTAAGATAGGGATAGGGAACTAGCTGTGAGGTTCTGCAGTGCTCGAAAAGGACCTTAAGAGGCCTGGGAGGCCAGGACAGACCTCATTTCCTTGGTTTGCCGTGAGAGAGAGAGAGAGAGAGAGAGAGAGAGAGAGAGAGAGAGAGAGAGAACTTCTGGTTCACATGACGAGGAAACGCTGCCCCGATTCCTAGGCATCGGTGATTCGTGCTGCTCCAGGTGAGTTTGATGTTTTCCAACAAGTGCCCTGATCAAATTTAGAAATTTTGTGGTGATTGTGTGCACCAGATAGTGAGGAGGGGTCAAACGCACTGGAATAGCGCCCGCCACCGACGCACTTGGACCAACTCGCTGTGGTCCGATTCCCAGAATCGGACCACCTGAGTTTGGGAGTCGGACCGTCCGATCCCAAGAATCGGACCAACCCGATCGGATGTGCCACATGGCACTCGGACCAACCCGTCCGATTTTGAGAATCGGACGCTCAGACCACTCGGACCAACCCGTCTGACTCGAACACTCGGACACTCGGACCACCCAGAATCAAACCACCTTGTCCGATCCAATTCCCAGAATCGGACCACTTTTTTGATCCGACTCCTAGAATCGGACGTGACCAAAATTGGACCACTGGTCCGATCGGACTCACCCAAAATCGGACGTCCGATTCTGATAATCGGACTCCTGAAAATCGGACATCTGAGAATTGGACAAAAAAACTGTCAAAATCGGACACGTGCCTAGAACACAAATTTTGATATATCTAAACCCCGAGATCGACCCCTAAGGCTACATAGAGCTGAAGGCACATCACAGATCCATAACCGGGCTAAAATTTAGAGCACGTAGTTCAAAATTTGGCTATAAACGGTCCTCCAAATTGCATATGGCGTCTACCGTAACGGCCCTGCGGGCTGGGGGGGACTGCCTCCCCCGGACCCTCGTAGAGGGGGCTCTGCCCCCTCCGCACCTCCCCCAAGTAGATTGGAGAGAAAACACGCACCGTGACAGGTCTTCCAAATTGGACCCTAGTGAAGTAATGGCTCTACACAAGCATGGATTCTGACTTGCAAAAGAGCAGCCAAAAGCCCATGCTCGAACAAAGAGAAACAAAGACCCTAGAACATCAATGGGCCAATCTAGCCATCAAGAGCAAAAAGGCCACACCATGAGAACACAAAGACATTGTGTTCAAACCGTGTCTAGTCAGAGCAAAATGCAACTTCAGCTAGCTACAAATGCGAAGATGACTAGACATGACACTCTTGATGAGAGATGTACCTTGAATAGCACTGCAATGACGATCCAAGACAGCAGTGGAGAATCCACATCTGGTCGTGCAGTCGAGAACTCAAGGGCATGTGTCAGAAGGCTTAAATTTACAAGCCAGGACCTGGAAGATGAAGACATAGTACCACCTGCTTATCTTAGGGTCAAACTCACCGCGAAAAGAGAGCATACTATCGATGCTCTGATTGATGAAGGAGCAGATTTTAACATCTTGACCTATGAATCATGGACCCTACTAGGCCAACCAGAGCTCACATCGACTAGTGCAACTCTTAGCCCTTATGGGGGACACCCACAAGCACTCATGGGGAAGTGCAAAATCCTTGCGACAATTGAAACAGAAAGCTTGCCTATCCTATTTTATGTTCCTCCAAAAAGTGCTAGCTGCAGGAAGGAGACCCTCTTAGGAAGACCCTTCAAAAGGGCGACCAAATGTGAGGCTGACTATGTAGCACAGAGGATACACCTGACACTACCGGGTGTGAGGATAGTCACTATCTTTAGCAAGGGTGACCTCATCGAACCTCAAGGGAAAGGCAAGGAAGGTGATGACATAACAGTCATGCCTACAAACGAGGGCAAGGACTTGTTGGAAGAGTTGATACAAGCACAGGTCAAACAACGAGAACCAGTGAGTGAGGCCATGCCAAAAATAAGAAGGTCAGGAGACAAGGCCAAGGACAGGGTTTGGACTCACAAATATCGTAGAAGACCACGAAAGAAGCCCAAGCCTTATAGGCGAAGGCATCGATGGAGAGCTAGCACAACGCCGCGATGGATATCCAAAGCGTTGCTTCGTGCTCAAGGGTATTATGCAGGCAACCAATGGATTTGGGTACCAAAACCCCCTGCTAAACCGCCTCTATCAGCTGAAGGCCAGAGTGCCTCAAAAGCATGGCACAGGAGGAAATCTAAGAGAAACTCTAGGTCTCAAGGCAAGAAACCAGACATGAGTGTTTGAAGGAAAGAGCCCCAGCCTAGCATTCTAAATAGACAGATGTCATACGTAGCCATTAAGCAGGCACGAAAATCGTTAGCACCCAAGGAGCCTTTGATTCCCCAAGGGGAGAACAAGCATCATAGGCACAACATTGCTCAAGGCAAGGCTGATCGCTCAACAAAGCAAATGGCACAATCGTCTAGTAACCTCGAGCAGATCATTCAGCGAGTGCCAAGTCCACCCAAGAGTCCTAGATCTCCTACGCCCTCTTCTCCCAAACAAACACAGGAAGCACCACAGCAGTTGTCAAGGGCGACTGCTCAAATCCAATCTCTATCTCCATCTAAGCTTCCAATCGTCAAAGAGGTAGGACATGATGCCATCCGTAGCTCTTGACCCAAGAATATGCCTGAGCCATCTAATGCGACTAGATCAGCTCATGTTTGATCTACACAAATGAGTGCTCAAAGGCCAATGAAAGACACAACCACTTCTGATCGCCCTAGGGACTTGACACCACAATCCACAAAGGGTAGCCAGCCCACTGAACTAGTTGCTACTACTTCCAATCCGGGATCACAGCAGTCACAGCCCTTGGCCGTGACAATGCCCCTTGTGGAACATGTCCTTAGTAGTTTACCTGTGGAGGAGGTGTCGCAACCAAATCCCTCAACAACTCCAGCACTTTCAAAGTGCCTAAAGCCTAGGACGGGGGAGTTAAATGCAGGGGAGTTGGTTGAAAAGCTAGACTCTCCGAAAAGGGTGGCAATTGTGCCCTCACAACCGGGCAAGGCTATTCAACAAACCACGGCCATGTCCGATAAGGATACACTAGAGAAGGGAAATGCTGAGGCCGGACCAAGCACATCAATGGTCAATATAGCCCAGGGTCCTGAGTCGTTGAGAGAGGCACCTTCATTGACCAAGAAAAAGAGGAGAAAGCAGAGAAAATAGCAACAGATGCAAGTGGTTGTGGACCCAAAGAACATTGAGACAAAGGGCGCTGGAGAGCTGATGAATAAAGCATCGAGTCCATCCACCAATGAACCCACTGATGCCTCTCCTAATAGCGGTGAAACCTTAGACACATCCGTGTGTTCTGAAAAACCAAAGCAACCGTTGCCATGAACAGTTGCTTGCAACACTCTATCCACTGACAATAGAACTCACATTGATCAATCAAGGGTGGATACAACGCTGTCACAACACGGTGACAAATCTATACCAGTCACATTCGAGAAGAACCATGACGAAAAAACAGCAAAACCTCAGGAGAAACGTGAGAACCCCAAGAGCATAAGAAAACCTAGCGTGGACCAATCTTGCTCATCTAGGCCTGAGCCCCCAGCCATGCTAAAGCCTAAGGAAACTCTTAGAACTTTGCATGAGATAGTAACCGAGCAAGCCCTCGTTGAACATAGAAGTGTCACAGAATGCTTAACTGAGTTGGAGGCTAAGCTCAAAGTGGTCGCGCGGGTCTACGTCCTTGCGGACATGGACACAATCCCCAAGGCACAGCTTGGAGATTACTTGACCTTTCCTCTATCATGGGAAGAACAAGAACATCTTAACGGGCACTACGACAGGCTTCTGCATGAACATATGCGACTCATCCCTGACGAGGAGGCTGACAAATTGCGCTTAACCATCACGTTCAATGAAGTGCTCTGCCGATCGAATCTCGTAGACAGAGAGCTACTAAAGCGACGGTCAGCAGGCCAGAGTCAATTTGAGCAGCGTTGGTGCAAAAGCTGCGTTGCAATGGCCGAATTAGGGGCTCAGATCATGACGGTCTCAGAAGAGCGAGTGGCCAAATGGTGATCCCAAAGGGACCCAATCTATGTGGCACCAACTTCCCTTCGAGTACTCATTGACATTCGGGGTATGGACTTAGCTGGGACTAGGCTTCAGGGCCCTTTGATTGATATAGTTCTCACTGAGGAGGAGTTACATATTGCCAGTAGACTCGGTCAAGGTTCCATGCTACTCGACGTGGCAAAATATCTATCAATATTAAGTCAGTTGCCACGAATACTAGATGTGTGTGCCACGCTCCAGTACAACCCCGAGTTCTACACTTGGTTCTTATCCTCGTGATGTGACATGGATTCATAGATATGTATATAAATAAACACTGATTTTTGTGTCACCATGTATAAACAATATCAACACACACAAGCAATGATAGTCAAGCGTAGGGAGAGGAGTCGGGTTTGACAGGCTAAGCTCCTTAGGTCCTTCTCACATCACACTTTTAAAAGTCATGTGACCAGCCCCACCTCCAAGTGAAGGGCATGCAACCCATATTGCCGCCTTAGGAGGCCTTGACTAACAACTCTGATGGTGTAGACAGGGTGTAGTCCCTTCCTATACACCTTCTTCCCTTTTTGGTCTATCCTCCCGAGGATGTACCCTGTCCCACTCAACGACAATCAGTCCACGCGACTTAGCATATACTAATATCCGCTAATGCCTGGAGGCAATGCAAACATCAGCATGGGGACCATTCCCCTACAACAAACACCGCATGCCTCACCCCTCCCCTTCTTGTCATATGCGCTTCATAAACCACACTAAAATCCCTTCCATGCAAACAGTTGTCTCCTATATCAAGGTCTAACCCTTGGTTCGCACCTTGCAGGTTTCCTTTTTTGGCGGAACGCATGGAGAATCATGAAGAGTTGGCTTGCAAAGACGCTCTTCGCAGAAGGCGGGAGCATGTGGCACGCGCCCCTCCACCAGAGCGCTATGTGCCCACCATCAAGAGGTATGCCAAGAAGCGGGGCCCTAAGCGACATTGCCCAGGGCGAAGGCCGAAGAACCCTCGAGTCCAGAAGGTCGAGACTCGAAACTTGCAACAGGCCACAGCACTAGTGGTATGCACTCCCAGCTCCCGCTCGGGCCCCAGATGCTCAAAGGCAGAAAAGGCAGCTCGGGAACGAGAAGAATTTAATGAATTATTTAAAGAAATTCTGGAGACAATAGCGAGCCGGGATTACACCATTCATATCCCGGCCGACATGTTCCCTGCTCACCCTCACGCGAGCCCCACACCAGCAGAGCCCCAATCACCCGGCCATCCAGACTCGCCCCGCCTCATACAAATCGAGTAGCCCATAATGCATAAAGGGCTTATCAATGATAACTGGCCAGGACTTTTGGTTTTTAATGGTTAAGTGTTCCCGACTTGTTAAGTGTTGACATGTTCCTGACTTGGATGAACTTATTATATCTGCGTTTAATATATGCTACGTCTTTAGAAAAAGAAAAAGCTAATCAAGCGCAGGTGATAAATGTCTAGTCAACACCATAAAATTCAAATAAGTGATGTCTCCCTACATTGCACTGGTTTATTATAGTTGCGGCATACACAATGCATATGCTCTCATGAAGCGACAAGTGGATGCAGGATAATACAGGTCCTTGTGCAAAAGTGTTCAATGCCCAAATCACCGCAACACCCACAACCCCACAACAAGCCGCGGCAAAGCCATGCTGCCGAAAGCACCCTTGCCAACCGCCCACATTGCATGGCCCACAAAACATTCTTGGACCACGCCCCCTTTTTGGGTCAAGCTCTATAGTTGGCTCACAGTAGCCGTTACCTCAATTGTACCCACATCGCATGTACCACAAGGAGGGTTGCAATAGCTCAAGTGTATCTCCCCCTTTCGCCAACTGCTTCTGTAACAACGAGGCTAGGGCACCATCATCATTGTACTATTCATTTTCGGAGCCTTCGAAGCTTAACATTTTCCAACCCATTGGAAGGCTGATAGCCTCAACAGATTGTAATGGTTGTACTCAGGCACAAAAAAAAAGAAGAAGAAGAAGAAGAGAAAAAGAAAGAAAGAAGAAAAAAGAAAAAGAAAAAGAAAAAGAAGCGAAAAGAAAGGAAAAGAAAAGGAAAATAAATGAATGGAAGAATAAGAAGCACCCACGATCACAGCACAGCACCTAGGGGTCCTCAAATTAGGTACGTCTGGTGACCTTGGTCGGCTGGCTTCGTCCCTAGTCCCCTAGCCCCTTACAATCACCCACAATTGTTTAGGGCACCTCAAGGGCAGGACATACCTGGGGAACTTGTCTCGCCTAGGGTTAGACCTGTCACCCTGACCCACTTGCACAATTTTCTTTTGCACTCTGCCTTAGTACCATTGCAATCAGTGGTGATAAGCACCGCACGATTGGCCATGAAAAGCACACCGTACTCATCAAGCAAGTCCAATAGTTCCAGCTACTGAAAGTGTGGTGTCCTTGTATTCAATTATGCTACATCGTGCAGTCACAATGCAAAGGATGTCTCATATACCCTCATGTGTACTCCTTCTCCACAGGGACAACTTTGCTTCACCCACTCATTGTTATGAGAAACTAGCCACGGTCTTCTAACTATGTAATATCTAAGTATGCACAAGCACTCACATAATATCGGCACCAAAGTATATCCACAGTTTGGGTCCTCAAGTGCAGGACAATACTCTAGGCTTGCTTAGAGTTCGACCTGTCTCCCAAACTAATCAAAATATGTCTTGTGCACGATGAGAAGCCGAGCACTACCCCTTAAGGAGAGACCACATGCGAGGTTTTCCAATTGCAGGTATAAGGTGTTGTTCGCTCTTCATCAACACTCAACTTTGAACGCTTGTCCCTTACCATCCGACAAGCCTGCAAAGAAGCGTCATGTGCAGAATCCCCAACAAACCAACACTTGTGCTGGCCATCAATGCAACCCCTACACAACATAGCCGTACCACCAACTCCACCAACCTTCCACCAGTCACCTTGACCACCAACAAGCCCCCAGGACCTTTTGCCACACCACCAGCAACACTCCTCCACGGAAACCACAGGCATCCTTGTCACCCACGTCTTTGGTGCATGCTATAGCCTGCTACCTACGACGGCGAGTGCCATGGGATTGACACTCGTCTAGGAGGGGGGTAATGTTAACCCCAACACGAAGAAAACAAAAAGAAGTGAAAAAGACGCAGGGAAAAGGCGGAAAAAAAGTAGCCCGACTGAAGAAAGAAAAGGAGAAAAGGCTAAAAGCACAAGGGCAACCTTAAAAGTCCAAGGCAAAGGAAAAAGGGGAAAGGTGCATTTTAAAATAAAAAGGCGCACCCTGAAATCTTGTAAAAGAGCGCCGGGCTCTCACCCGTGCAATTTGCAAATGTAGACGGGCGGTGCAAAGAAAGCTAGAAAGATAGAAGGACAATGGGAAAAAGGGCCTAGGCTATGGCCGGCCATGTAAAAAGGGAAAAAGGGGATGACCGCCCAAAAGGGATTTAGGGTTTTGTATATAAAGTTGAAAAGTGAATGAGAAGCTCATTCTTGTGTGTGGCCAAAAGTAGCTCTCCTCTTCTTCTTCTTCTTCTTCTTCTTGCTTACTTGAGCTTGTGCTTGAGAGAGGGAGTGTGAGAGTGTGAGGAAGTGAGTGTGTGAGGGTGAGGGACCGAGGAGGAGAAGCTCTCCATCTTCTCCTCTCTTCTTCTCTTCTCTTCTCTTCTCTTGTCTTGCTCGCGGTAATGGAGCTTGGAGCTTGGAGATGGAGGAGGATTGAGCTTGCTTGAAGCTTGCACTTGGATCGTGGAGCTACCGGAGTGCGCGGGAGAGGAGGTAACTCAAACGGCATCAAGGTAAGCTCACTACACCCATAGATATGGATGGCGCGTTGGCTATGTGAGAGGTAGCCATTAGTGCTCGGCTTGGAACGCTTGAAATAATAAGCGGTCCGTGGGACTTGGCGGTTGAGTGAAAACTCCCACACATGGCTGCTGAAAATACCTTTTCAGTTACTACATATACTGGTCCAAAGCTGAAAAAAACAAGATGGTCAACTAGAAGCCAGCATGCTCATTGCATTGCTCAAGTTCTTGTTCATTTCCTTGAAGAAGATTGCGGCCAATATTTGAGCATAATGAAGAAGAAGGAGTCTTGGACTGATGAGGAGTTCAAGCATATCAAGAGGAAAGCTTATGGCTTTTTTCTTAAAGAAGGACATCTATGGAAGCACGCAAAGAAGAAAAAAGGAGTGCCTATCCGAGTTTTAGATAACAAAAGATTGCAACAATAGGTAATGAAGGAATTTCATGAAAGCTTGTGGGCTGGCCATAGAGGCATATAGGGAACCTTTAGTAAAGTCAAAGAAAAATAGGTTACAACTGACTTATCCCTTGTCTATACATTATAGATGGGTTATTGATCTTGTAACCATGCCTACAGGAATATGGAATATGTGGTATTTAGTGCTTGCAAGAGAGGATCTAACCAATCAAGTTGAAGGCAAAGCCTTAACAACCAAATCCACTCAAGCTGTTTGTCATATTTTTCTTGAAGAAGTGTTTTGTATATTTGTTGTGTGGGTAAAGTAACTGCAAATAGAGGAGGGTTGGATGCTAATGAGGTATGCAACTTCTTTGCTCAATTGCATATTAAGTTGGCTTTAATATCAGCCTACAACCTTGAAGGCAATGGAAAGAGCGAGAGAGGTCATCAACCTATTCTCAAAGCTCTAGCAAAGTCTTGTAGAGGAAAGATCAAAGAATGGCCTAAAATACTACCTTTTGTATTATGGGCTGACCGGACTACTCACAGTTCACTGACTGGCTATATGCCAACTGAACTTATGCATGACAACAACCAATTATGCCAATTGAAAAATCTATTCTCACATGGAGTCTTCTACCTTGGGAGTAAGGCATCAGTAGAGAAGAGTTGCTGACTTTGCGCATATGGCAGCTAGAAAGAAGGCTTGAAGATGTTCAAGCAACTATTGAGAAGCTAAAGACATCAAGACTAAAGAACAAACGAAGATTTGATAAGCATCATTGACTTCGGCCAAGAGCAATTCAAGAAAATGACAAGGTGCTTGTCTATGATAGTAGCTTAGACAATCAATAAAGTCCTTCTAGGAAGATGGTGAAGCGTTTGTTTGCCCCATATGTGGTAAAGGTCATTCATGACAATGCCACATATTCATTACCTGAATTGGATGGAACAAGTATGAAGATACCCATAGCTCAAAAAAGAATCAAGCTCTTCAAATGAAGAGAAAGTTTAACATATGAGCTAGAAGCTCGGGGGGGTCACTCATGAATATGTGCATATATAACGTGAGTTCAAAATAAGGGGTTTTTTTAACACCACTTTTATACTTTTTTACATATAGAAGGGTGTCATATAAAGGGGTTACTTATAGATTGAATAGAAAAGGGTTGTGTTTTATTCAAGAAAAATTCACAGATTAGGATATTTATAAATTGACCATGAACACACGTTATATAGAGAATATATATAAGGGTTCCTCACGCAGAGGGGGGGGGCAGCTAACTGGCGATGAGGAGGGGGGAGGTTTCAGTCGAAAGCCCTAGAGGGGGGGGCACTATTGCTGCTAAACGGAGGGGGGGGGGAGGAGTTACTGTCGGAAGCCCCAGGGGGCCGCGCATCTGCCGCAACAAAAGGGGAAGGTGATGACAAAGCAGGGAGGGGGCGCTGTCTGTAGCCGAGAGAGGGGGAGGGAGCTCCCTTTATAGGAGTGGGAGGAGGGTGGCATGGCCGCCACCCCCCCACCTGGGGGGCTACATGCCCCCATACTATCACTTCACTCCCTCTATCTCTCTCCCCAACATGCTGTCGGTGATGAGGACAGAGAGAGGGATAAAAAAATTTGAACTAAACTTAATAAAATTTTTATTTTCAATTAAGGGAGGGGGGATTTCCTATGGGGAGTCACGGGGATATTACAGTATCTACATTTAAGAATGGTGGTAAGAGAATGGGTGTATGCACTTGATTGCTAAAATGATTGACCAATGATGAGAGTGTGTGAGGATCCCCAAGTTGTAGGATAGAACGACTATCTTTGGGGACTCTTATTTAAGGAAACAAAATCATATCCTAGAATGCTTTATCAAAAGTGGACAATCTTATGATTGTGTTTTACATTTATTAAGTTGTAGGAGAGCCATACGAGCTAGAGCACTGTGCTAGGGAGGAGCTCTTTATGTATGTGATACCAGGTGTTGATCACCTGTATGCTTGGATACTCCCTTTGTTGGAGTTGAGAAGGCGTAAAAACATTGAATTACAAATTGATACAAATGTATAATTTAGCTAGAGTAGTGTATAGCCTCCAGAGGCTCCTAGCTGTGAGGCTGTGAGAGTGGTTTGGTAAGCATAGGAGGCCCACCCGCTAGAGTTTAGAGCTAGTTGTCGAGCCCATTTTAGGTCCCAATAAAATGGTTGAGAAATCTCCCTTGTTTATCTTACATTCTAGCCTCAACAAAAATCATGCACTCTGCACTACTAAATATCTATACTAAGATTGTGAGCATCCTTATTTTCCTATAGAGTTCAAGAGCTATATGTTAAAACAAGGAGGGGTTACCTCACTACGATTGCAAATGGAGCTCTTTTCCACTGCTATATCAGTACAGATGACATCAATCTTCGCTCGAGTATGATTGGAAGTTGGGGCCTTGGTCTAGAGCTTTTGGGATAATCCAAATGATGGGTTGATCCATACTCTTGACTCACCAGAATTCCCAGCTTATTGAAATCCACATTATCGAGATAGGTCAGAATCCACACTCTCAGCTGGTTAGAATATGTACACCTGACCAATACTCTTGACCACCTCATACTCTCAATCGACTGGTGCTCCTCCTAGCAACTTGGAGCTCCTAACTACATGATGCTCTCCTGATACTTTGGTGCTTGCAATTGATTGGTGCTTCTTCTAGCCACCCCACACTCCTAGCCACATGATGCTCGTAGCCACCTATTGTTCCTACTCGATTTACGCTCATGTTTGGTGTGAAATCTTGATTGTCTACCATGGTGTCTTGAACTGGAAAATGGTGGATAGCTTAGGCATCTAAACTCCACCATGATGGCTTCACTAGTCCAAAATATATACACTATCCTTAAAAATAATATAGTTTAAGATGTGGGCCTTTTGGATTTTCCAATAAGAAGGCTAAATATTGATATCCATGGAGGGTGAATCTTCTCTCTACAAATATTGGGTTTTTTATTAAAAAAAGGGATAGTGGGGGATTTAAAAAAAGGGAGAATGAAGGGTACACAAAATTTGAGTTTCTCTCACCTTGTATTTCAACCCCTTTTTTGGAGATTTTTTGTTTTTTGTTTTTTTTCCCTCTCATGAAATCTGTTTGACCCAAAAGTTGAGTAGCAAACCACTTTTCCTCTCTTCTCTATACTAGTGACTTTTCATCTCCATTGAAGCTCCCTAGTGAGAGTAATTAGGGTTTTGAGCGTTCTTCTTACCTCTGTACTTTCTTCTTCGTGAAGCTCCATATTTTGGGCAAAATGTAGGTGTCTATGTCTCTTTGCATTTTCTCTTGTTTGCTATTTTTTCGATAGGGTTTGATGTCATTTATTATTGTTATTTTTGTTTTATTGCAGAGGCTGCGCTACAAGGATACGAAGGCATAGCAATGGCGCATTCCAATGCAAAATAGTGGCGTCCCTATTTGCATCGCAAATGTGATGCAAATAGCGACAGTGCTCAGATGAAAAAACGTGGGCCAAAACCCAAGTGCATTATTTTGTGCGAACAAACGAAAGAGAGAGTGAACTCCATCTTGCATTTGAGAGGGAGAGGGAGAGAGAGAAAGAAAGAGGGAGAAGAAAAGCTTCTCACCGCCACCGCCACCATTCGCAAAGAAGAGGAGGAAGTGTACGGAGGGCGAAGAGGAGCCGCCGAATCCATCCTCGGTCCTTTATGGTGAGTGCATTGTTCCTTCTTGCTTTTTTTTTTTGTTTTTTCTCTTTTTCTTTTACTTATTTTTGTTAAAAATCATGTGTATTGAGAGAGAGAGAGAAAATGAGAGAGGGATAGGAAGAGAGAAAAGGAAAGAAGGAAAACATAATAAGGAAAGAGAGAAAGTGAGGGAGAGGGAGAGGGAGGGAGAGGTTTTGTTTTTTTTATTGTTGTTTCATTTCTTTATTTATTTTTTTATTTTTTGTTGTGGTAGTGGTAGTGGTAGTGGTAGTTTAATTTTTTATTTTCTTTGTTTGTTGTTTTTGTGGTAGTCATAGTAGTAGTAGTAGTAGCGGTAGCAGTAGTGGTAGTTGTTGTTTAATTTCTTATTTTCTTGTTTATTGTTGTTGTGGTAGTGGTAGTAGTAGTTGTTGTTTAATTTCTTCTCTTTTAGTTTGTTGTTGTTGTGGTAGTCGTAGTCATGGTCGTAGTCATCATAGTCATGTTTGTAGTAGTAGTACTAGTAGTAGTAATAGTAGTTTTCTTGTTTGTTGTTGTTGTAGTAGTAGTAGTTTTTTTTCTTTCCTTGTTTATTGTTGTTTAGTTTTCTTGCTTGTTGTTGTTGTTGTTGTTGTTGTTGTAGTATTTTTCTTTTCTTTTCTTGTTTGTTGTTATTGTAGTAGTAGTAGTTGTTGTTGTTGCTGTTTTTTCTTCTTTTCTTGATTATTGTAGTGGTAGTGATTTGTTGTTGTGATAGTCGTAGTCGTCGTAGTCGTGTTTGTAGTAGTAGTAGTAGTGATTTTCTTGTTGTTTGTTGTTGTTGTTGTAGTTTTTTTTCTTTTCTTGTTTATTGTTGTTTAGTTTTCTTGTTTGTTGTTGTTGTTGTAGTGGTAGTAGAAGTAGTTTTTTCTTCTTTTCTTGTTTTTTGTTGTTGTTATAGTAGTAGTTGTTGTTGTTCATTTTTATTCTATTCTTATTTATTATAGTGGTAGTGGTAGTGGTAGTGGTAGTGGTAGTGGTAGTGGTAGAGAGAGAGAGAGAGAGTTATTGTGGTAGTCGTAGTCATGGTCGTAGGCATCGTAATCATGATTGTAGTAGTAGTACTAGTAGTAGTAATAGTAGTTTTCTTGTTTTTTGTTGTTGTTGTAGTAGTAGTTTTTTTTCTTTTCTTGTTTTTTGTTGTTTAGTTTTATTGTTTATAGTAGTGGTAGTGGTAGTGGTAGTGGTAGTGGTAGTAGTAGTAGTTTCTTTTTTTCTTATTTTTTGTTATTGTAGTAGTAGTAGTTGTTGTTGTTGTTGTTGTTTTTTCTTCTTTTCTTGTTTATTATAGTGGTAGTCGTGGTGGTGGTGGTAGTGGTGGTGATAGTGGTACTGGTAGTGGTAGTGGTAGTAGTAGTGGTAGTGGTAGTCATAGTCGTGGTTGTAGTAGTAGTAGTGGTTTTCTTGTTTGTTGTTGTTGTTGTTGTTGTTGTAGTAATAGTTTTTTTAGTTTTTTTGTTTATTGTTGTTTAGTTTTCTTGTTTGTTGTTGCTGTTGTAGTAGTGGTAGTAGTAGTAGTTTTTTCTTCTTTTCTTGTTTGTAGTAGTAGTAGTAGTAGTAGTAGTAGCAGTAGCAGCAGCAGCAGCAGCAGCAACAACAGTAGTAGTAGTAGTTGTTGTTGTTGTTATTGTTTTTTCTTCTTTTCTTGTTTATTGTAGTGGTAGTGGTGGTTGTAGAGAGACAGAGATGTTTTGTTGAAGGAAATGAGAGAGGAGAGAAAGAGAAAAAGAAAGAAGGAACAAGAGAGAGGAAATAAACATACAACATAATAAAGAAAGAGAAAAAGAGAGAGAGATGGAAGGAGAGGAGAGAATGAATGGATAAAAAACAAAGAGAGAGTGGTGGCGAGGTCCAGTGCAATACCACAAGACCGCAAACACTCTGATATATGTTAATTTGTGGGTGGGTGACTTTACATACGTTAATTTTGCTGAGTCACAAGAGAAGAAATCCCTTCTCAAACAATTTAAGAAAGAAAAAAATAATGATAACAAAAACAAATTGTTTGTCGTAACGTAGACAAAATCGGTCATGATATTCAAGATTACGAGGCGTATCTTAATCAACGTGTCCCATGTCCTTGATCTCAATATAAGCTGGCAATTAGACAAAAATGTCGATTGTCTATAGAACACGTACGACGCTTTGGTGAGTTTCAATCTGAGATCATTGATTAGGCGATCTTAGATTTTGAGCAAACTTGAGCAAACGGTAAGAAAAGTGTATATCAATCATGCATTGTATTCGCAAGATAATTGAATACCATATACAAAAACATTAAGTGTGGCTGGCAAATTTTCTATCGAGGGAGGTGATGTCTCGTCCCAAGGAAGAGTGCACCCTTTGTGGCCAGTTAGAATAGTTCGTGGGCATGCCATGGATGGAGTGCTTGAGCCAATCCACCACTTGGAAGGTACTACCCAATCTATACCATCAATACTAGAGGAGACAGACAGCCTTCCAACTTTACCTACAATCTTGGAGCCTAAGATGGAGGCAATGACTGATGGATTAATGCCCATGGATGGCAAGACTTCTAATCCACTTAGAGAGGAAGCATCCATACCATTATATGATGGGTGTGGAGTATCTTGTCTAAAGACACTGCTTGCACTCCTAAGTGTGCAAGCAAAATATGGGTGGAGCGACGCGAGTGTGACCGAGTTGTTCAGGTACCTTGTACGTACGCTTCGTTGATTTCTTTTCGGCACTATCATTAAAAATATTTGTGCTTTTTAAATGTGTTTTATGATTTTTTTTCAGGTTATTGAAGTATCATATATTACCACTTGCAAATACCATGTCTGAGTCTCGTGATGATGCACGACATGTTTTATGAAAGCTTGGCATGGACTACAACAACATCCATGCATGTATCAATGATTGCATACTATTTCAAGGAGAATACGAGACTATGGAGACATGTCCAAAGTGTGGTGCTCACAGGTATCGATAGGACTTGTAAGGGCGAACCATCCCTCAAAAATTTCTTAGACACTTTCTGCTTATCCCCTGCATAAACCACATGTATCGTACATCCGGCATGGCGAGCTTGACAACGTGGCATGCACAGAATAGGTCCACAGATGGAGTTCAATGAATATCAGCAGATTCATGCGCATGGAGCCACATTGACTCTACCTTCCCAGGCTTTGCTCGAGATCCAAGGAATCTTCAGCTTGGTCTTGCTATGGATGGCGTGAACCCATTCACTTTTCGCTCAACTTCTTACAGTGTGTGGCCTATAGTCCTTGTCAACTACAATATCCCTCCATGGCTTTCTACGAAGAAAGGACATCTCATCCTTATCTTACTCATTCTCGGTCACTACAAAGTCAAAAATATGGATGTGTATCTTTGTCCATTAGTCGATGAGCTTAAGATTTTGTGGGAGGAGGGGGTCACCATGCAAGTTATGAGCAAGCGCGATGGTCGACTGTCCGCCAATATTCGAGCCATTCTCATGTGAAGGATGCATGACTTTCCGGGATTCGAAGAGTGTGCTCAGTTAAGTAGGCTTCCATTCTCGTTGGTAATATATGTCATAGCTCATTCAAGTTTGTATTCACTGGACGGAGGTGTTGGGACATGTCTAGTTACCTCAGGTTATCATGCATGTCCATTGTGCGGGCCACATTTAGACTCCTGAAGGTCACAAACCATGAAGAAGATGGTATATCAAGAACACCCACTTTCTTGCCAGAGAGTCATAAACTTAGGGAAGGTTTTCTTAGACGACCTCCAGCACGTATGAATGCCTAAACCTGGTACAAGCTGAAAATGGTTCACACAGAATCACATCCAAACAGAATGTGACGATTCTCAGTTTTCTACGAGTTGCCATATTGGACCCACTTGTAGATCAACCACTTGTTGGATCCCATGCATATTTTCAAGAATGTGGGAAACTTGCTATGGGATCTATAACGTGTCTACTTGTATCTTCTGGACATGTCTTAGCAGTCCATCGGAAAGGATGTCTAGAAAGCTCCGCCCGGCACTCCCGTGGAATGTTATGGGGTTTGCAATCTAGGGCTTTCCGCGTCTGCCATGTAGTAGAAGTATTCCGGCCGTTCCCACTTAGGATCGACCTGAATTAGGGTTTTCTTTATTGGTCATTTCCTAACGGCAACTAGCGTCGGACCCAAGTGAACTACTTTACATAGAAACGCCAGGTCCGAAGCGGATTCACGCTGCACTTGGTTCAAGGAGAATGGGAAACAAGAGGGATGCAAAGCTCAACTTCTCTGCCATAAGGCATAGTTCCATTCCGTTCCCCTAAAATAATGTAAATTGGGATCAATCATAACTCTAGGTCAACGCTTTTGTTGTTCGTGTTCTTTGACGATCTTCCTGCTGTCCATCGTGATTTGAGAAACGTTCCCAGCCAACCGGGACCACCCATCCGTAGGACGGACCTATGGCCCATCCTCCGCACTTTCCTCGGGTTGTTTTAGTTATTTAATTACCTAACACATTAGTTGGACATGTATCAATCAACTTCTTTAATTATCTCGTTAGACACTAGTTCTTTCACGTAATCATATCACTTGACATAGAAAAACAATGTCAAACAAGTTCTTTATTAATGGGTTATCCTATTTATCTTTGAAATACAAAAAGTCCATCCCGTAGGCTTATCCACAATCCACCCGAAGGCTATCCAGCAATCCATAGGGATCACTAATCCAAATTTCCGCGTGTAGACTAGTATGCGGGCCTCGAGATCCAATCCTGAGTCACATTAGCCTCTTGTGCAGGGTCAGATAGGCAAGGGATTTACGGCCAAAGCCCCCTCTGGCACTCAAGCATCCTCCTGCTCCAAGTAGCGCTCAACAGAGAGGCGGCGGGTTCGGTCCACTTGCCCAGCGCGGTTAACAACCCCCTTGGTTAGGGTCAGGTAGGCAGTCGGGGGTAACTGAAGCTGCCTCTCCCTTCAGGCCTTCAACCTGAGGTATAGATATCCATTTATCTTTTAATTCATTGATCAAACAAAGCCAAACAGTACTCTAAAATCTGTAGCAAGCACAAACATTTCCATTGATCATTTTTGTTGGCAAACTGCTAAGGAATGAATTCTTCCTTTCGAATGCGTCTAGCACTCGATTCGGGATGACTTGCAACTTGGCAAGATCCCTATATCCTGGGTTAGGGCGTACCCTAGTAACCTGACTTGACCAAACCTTAAGTTCATAGGTTATTTCATTTTATCGATTGGTCTTTAGCTTCCAATCAATCTTCTTTACTCAAGAAAGATACTAAATTAGGATGATTACTCATCCTCTTGCAAGATAACTTGCGTAAGGACCTGCCAATCTCATTGCGAGAATTTGGCCATTCCCTTGTGATTCAATCACAAGATTATATGAATCCACACTTGCTGCACAAGTGTCGCATTGAACTATGAGACTTATTCTACTCATTGAACGGAGTCATGAAACAATCTGTTCCTGATTACGTTAGGCTGATGTCATCAATCCTAGAGTTCCAAGTTCCATCTCGTAAGATTCTTGGGGACAAACCCTAGTTCACTTTTCAATTACATTTCACTATCTCTACATTCAGTGAACGTGGGCAAGTATTTAAGGTATAGGAGTTTCAGTTTTTAGCGATATGTAACTGGAGGGGAGCTTCAAGCTCTACCCCGAGACCTACGGACCACTTATTACTCAAGTATTTCGAACCGAGCAGCCATGGCTACCTCTCACATAGCCGACGCGCAATGCCTACCTTACGGGTGTAGTGAGCTTACCTTGATGCTTGATTGAGTACCCTCCTCTTTCTTGTACACCGGTAGCTCCATGATCCTTGAGGCAAGCTCAAGAAACCTCAATCCCTCTCCCATGAGCTTCGTCCTCCATAGCCACGCGCGAGACAAGAGAAGAGAAGAGAGGAGGAGAAGATGAAGGGAGAAGATGGAGAGCTTCTTCTCCAAGATCCCTCACTCTCACACAATCACTCCCTCACACTCTCTCAATCCCTCTCTCAAGCACAAGCAAGAAGGCAAGAAACAAGAGAAGAAGAAGAAGAAGCTTTTTCCACACACAAGAATGAGCTTCCCATTCACTTTTCAACTTTATATACATGCCCTAATTTCCATGGGCAGTCATCCCCCTTTTTTTACATGGCCGGCCATTAGCCTAAGCCCCTTTTCTCATTGTCCTTCTATCTTCCTAGCTTCCTTTCCACCGCCTATCTACATTTACAAATTGCAGGGGTGAGAGCCCGGCGCTCTTTTATAAGATTTCAGGGTGCGCCTTTTTATTTTAAAATGCGCCTTTCCCCTTTTGCATTTGCCTTGGACTTTTAAGGTTTCCCTTGCGCTTTTGGCCTTTTCTCCTCTTCTTTCTTCAGTCGGGCTACCTTTTTTCTGCCTTTGCCCTGTGTCTTTTCCACTTGCTTTTGCTTTCTTCGTGTTGGGATTAACATTACCCCCCTCCTAGATAAGTGCCAGTCCCATGGCAATGTGGTGGGAAGTAGTGGTATAGATGATGCTATTATTAGGAGGGACTGGTGGGTAGATGATACTGAGGCTTGTGAATGAGAGGTGATGGAGTTTGATGACGATGACCAGGAGAGATTCTGGCGTGCTTTGGGCTTCCAGAAGATTCTCGGCATCTTTCACATTGTTCTGGCGCCCCTATGGAGCCGACTTTTGAGTATCCGAAACACTTGAAGCAATAAGCAATCCCTTAGGAGGATGGTATTTGAGGGATTTATTCTGGAGAGACCCCCCGAACGCTGGTTGCCTTGAAAAGCCGTGGCCTGGGCTGAAAACCCTTGTTTGGGAGTAGAGGATCTTCAGTTTTGAGTTGAAAGTCTTCAGGCTTGTGGTATCAATAAGTGATCTATAGATCTTGAGGCGGTGAGCATGGATCATCGGACGATGAGGTTCCAAGATCTATGCCAATGGCAGCCCATCACGGGGTGTTCCTTCTGCTTGATGTGGTTCAGTCATGGCAGCCATCAGTAGGCGGATGATTGGCAACATGAAATCTGTTGAGCCATTTAAACCTTCGCAGCAGCAAAGCTCCTGAAGTTGCAGTAATGGGGTCGTATCCGACTCCTGGAAAAATTCCTTGTCATTGGAGGATGTAGTAGATGATCTCCTTCAACCAAGCTGCCCATTCTTGAAACATGAACATAACCTGCAAGAAAAGTGGTGCACTTCCTAGGGGGTGTGTCTGTCTCACTGTCAGTGCATGTGCATGTGCCTGTGGAACTGGGAGATGGGTCTAACCTTGGGCAAGCCCTTGGTAATGTCCCACACTTAAGGACCCAGTTCGTGCGGCATTGGAGGTGCGGTGCAAAACTTAGGGTGATAGGTCTGAAAGTCCTACCCTTGATGTGCCCTAAGTGTAAAGTGGGGGCAGGGCTAGAGAGGACTCTAGATACAATAAGGGTGGTGCACCATAAGAGTGAAGGAAGACTGCAAGCACTTTTTTTTTTTGGGAATGAGAGAGAGTACATTGGGCAAGGTATGGGGCACCTATTTAGTCACGGGGCGGTCGCAAGCATTGTGATAAAAATACGCGACTTTGTAGGTATTCTTTAATACTGGCTCTAGCTCTTAAAGGAGTGGTGGACAAAAAGGGGTGATTACACCTTGCAAAAAAGGTGTCACTCATATTTTCTAATAGCTCTAAGCAGAAGACAGGGAGGAGAGTAGCGTGCATCATCAACCTCGTCATGGCTCTACTATCTATTCCTTCACCAGCACTGGCTGATAGTCCATCAGGACTGGGTTGCCCTCTTCGTCGTAGGATACATACAAATTGACATATGCCTCTTCCTCATTAGGCTCCTCCACAAAGTGAACAGGAGCATCGCTAGGTGGGTGAGTCACAAAAGGCCCTGGTGGCCTGGGTATACCAGTTGGGTTCATTTCCAGCCTAGGCATGACAGGTCTTGGGTCAGTCGGTGCTGGAAGAGCTAACTAGGTTCCCCTGCTAAAGAAATTAGGTGGCCTATTATCTAAGTATGGAGGGTTGTACTGCTGTGTGTATGGGAATCTCCACAGCATTCTGCAATGCGCTGCATCATGTCTGAATCTACCGCAATTTGAGCATGGTCGAGATCAAGGATCTTGGCACTCCACTGGGAGGTGATTGTCGCCGCAGTACACACATTGTACATGCGATCTCATAGGCTTTCTAACGAGCTCTTGCAACCGCGTAATCTCCATTCTCATCTCTGCCATCCCTTGATCGTGGTCTACACTCTTGCCCTTGTCCTGCGCACTAGCAGTTACTTTTTCCCCTAAGGTGGTTGATCTCTCAGGGTCCCTCTGGCCTATACTATCTTGGTTGGTAGCCCTCATGGTGCGTTCCCTAAGTTGATCATCTATGTGTATTGCCTCCTCGAAGACTCGAGCTAGCACGTCTCATTGTAAGGTGGAGTTATTGGCCAAAGCCTTGTAGAGCTCCTTGCTCTGAATCCCATTCATAAATATTGTGGATACTGCCCTCTCAGTAGGTCGCTCATTGGAAGGGATTCTCTTGTAGAGGCTACGCACTTGAGTAACGTAATCTCTAACGTCCTCCTTCTCCCTTTGATTGATATTCATCAACCTAACAATGAGGTTATCCGAATACCCTACCTCCAAAAACCTCTTGATGACGAGGCCCTTAAGGTAAGCGAAGTTTGTACGCTTTGCATCATCCAGACTAGAGTACCAGGTCCTCCCCTAGTCACCTAGGCACAGGCCGAAGGCTTGAGTTTGTTGCGCCGGGTCAGTAAGACCGTTCGCCTCACATACTTGCTCAAACTGCTACATGAAGCTGTACGGGTCACTACTAGGTTTGTATCGAGCTAGTTGTTTTGCTACTACGGGGATTTTAGCCTGCCCTTTAGCCCCTTGCGTAACTCCCAATCCTGACAGCAACGCGGTGGCGAGGGTAGTAGCACTCTGTTCCATAGATGTATTGTCGATGAGTCACTTTGCCACTAGTTCACTCAACGTCATGCTAGCCTCTGCTGCCCGTTCCCTCTCTACGTTCGGTCTGGACTTGGCTGCCCCGGCTAGGTCTAGTACTTGTCTAGCCTCGTACATATCCACGTCTTGCTGCAGCCTTCTAGCCCTTTGCTCATGGTTGTAGGCAATTATGCCTTCCAGCGCTCTCTTGATAGCTCTTCTCTCTTCTTCCAGGTTAGGCACTACTTCCTCTATAGGTCTACCTTGGATCACGGTCCTAGTGAGTAGATCGTAGTCGTGGACCGAAGTTGGAAATTCTCCTAAGTCTAATTGGTCTTCACCTTGGTTGCCTCTTGTTCCCGACATCGTTTCTGCTTCTAGCTCCACGAGATTGTCGATGAATCCAATCAGCTCCGGCAGCTTCCACTCCTCTATCTTGTTGCTTCCCGTGTCTTTGTGTTTTCTTCAGGTACTACTAGTAGGGCGCTCAGGCACCTGTCTAAGTCTTGGGGTCTTCTCCTACTAGTGGGTTTCTCAATGTTATTAGGTATCCAGATGTGTTCCTTGTTATTTGAAAGCAGCGGCAATCCTTACTCACATGTTGTGCTTAGTGCTTTTGTGGTGCTTGGTGCGAAAACAAACTCTTCTCTTTTCTTGCTGTGCACGTTTAGTGGAGCACAAAAGTGAAATGCCGATGCAGAAAGCGTTTAATAGAAACTCCACCTTGTTTCTACCCACGTTCTTAGCCTAATTTGAGTTTTCAACTCAGTTCCCAGCTATCTTACGGTCTTTCTGCACCCTAAGTTCGATTAGTCTCTGTGGTCCTAATGGTCGAACTAGGTCTTGGGGGTGTTCAGGGTTGCGTCCTAGGGTCAAGTCTGTGGCAAGGTCAGCAAAATATCTTTATATTTTTGTTCTGGCAAGATGGTCTAATTCTGGGAGTTGGACAGGGCTGGTCTGACTCTGGGAGTCGGACGGTCCGATTCTGGGAATCGGACCGGTCTGGTCTGACTCTAACAGTCGAACGGGGTTGGTCCGATTTTGGGAATCGTCCGACCCTGGTGGTCCGATTCTAGGAATCGGACCAGGAGGATGGTCCTACTTTTGAAGTGGTTCAACTATGGACTGGTCCGAGTCCATCCCCAATGGTCCGACCACAACAGTCTAATCCTAATGGGCAGTCCGAGTGCCATGTGGTACGTCCGATCGAGTTGGTCCGATTCTTACGATCGGACCGGTTTGGTCTGACTCTCTCAGTCGAACGGTCCGACTCTAGAGCTCAGGTGGTCCGATTCAGGGAATCGGACCACTGGGGGTTGGTCCGACTGCGTCGGCGGCAGGCGCGATTCCGGCGCATTTGAATCCTTCCTAATGCTAGCTGCATTCAATCACCACAGACTTCCCACAACTGATTAGAGCACTAATGGAACACACCGGAATCACCTGAAGCAGCACGAATCGAATGCACCTAGAATTGGGGTCGCGTTTCCTCGTCCTGTGAACCAGAAGCTCTCTCTCTCTCTATCTGTCTCTCTCTCTCTCTCTCACAAGGCCAACTAAAGAAATGAGGTCTGTCCTGGCCTCCCAAGCCTCTTAAGGTCCTTTCCGAGCACTGCAGAACCTTACAGCCACTCCCCTGTCCCTGTTTCACCCAAAAACTTGAATCTGGGCCCCTGTTTTCCTGTTTCTAGCAGCAATCAGAACCCCTGTTTTCTATTTTCTTACCCTAATCTAACCTTAATCTAGTGCAGGCAATATGAAAAATAGAAATGCAGAACAGTAGTCCTGATCTAATGCTTCCAACAAACCCAAATACTTACCTGTTCCACAGATTAAACCCTCCTAAATCTCCTAGTTATCTCGAGCACTGGTTCAAGCTGCAAACCCTACTGCCATGCTTGATCTGATATGTGCGGCACTCAAGGCTCGATTCCGTCTGTCCCGGCAACGGAACCAAAATGGAGGGGAGCTTCAAGCTCTACCCTGAGACCTACAGACCACTTATTGCTCAAGTGTTTCGAACCGAGCAGCCATGGCTACCTCTCACATAGCCGATGCGCAATGCCTACCTTACGGGTGTAGTGAGCTTATCTTGATGCTTGATCGAGTACCCTCCTCTTTCTTGCACACCGGTAGCTCCAGGATCCTTGAGGCAAGCTCAAGCAACCTCAATCCCTCTCCCATGAGCTTCATCCTCCATAGCCACGCGCGAGACAAGAGAAGAGAAGAGAGAAGGAGAATATGAAGGGAGAAGATGGAGAGCTTCTTCTCCAAGATCCCTCACTCTCACACAATCACTCCCTCACACTCTCTCAATCCCTCTCTCAAGCACAAGCAAGAAGGCAAGAAACAAGAGAAGAAGAAGAAGAAGCTTTTGCCACACACAAGAATGAGCTTCCAATTCACTTTTCAACTTTATATACATGCCCTAATTTCCATGGGCAGTCATCCCCCTTTTTTTTACATGGCCAGGCCCCTTTTCTCATTGTCCTTCTATCTTCCTAGCTTCCTTTCCACCGCATGTCTACATTTACACATTGCAGGGGTGAGAGCCCGGCGCTCTTTTACAAGATTTCAGGGTGCGCCTTTTTATTTTAAAATGCGCCTTTCCCCTTTTGCATTTGCCTTGGACTTTTAAGGTTGCCCTTGCACTTTTGGCCTTTTCTCCTCTTCTTTCTTCAGTCGGGCTACCTTTTTTCTGCCTTTGCCCTGCGTCTTTTCCACTTGCTTTTGCTTTCTTCGTGTTGGGGTTAACAGTAACGATTAGGTCACGTATTAATTTCCTAGTGAATTTCTTGGAATTTAACTCATTCTAAACGAGTGCTCTGCTATTTAGGTGTTTTAGGTTTATGCCAATTTGTTTAACTCTAGAAGATAATTATGCAATTATTTTCACATGTCTCGTTGTCTATGCATAAATTGATTTTTCAACCCTAACTTATGGATTTGAGGTCAAGCATAGGTTAGGTTAATTCCAACTAATCTTCCTATAACTTTGAGAACAAAATTCATGCTAAACAAGCAACCTTTTACTTGATAATTTATGCAGTTGAAAAATGGTAATTTCCGAGAGTTATGCATCGTAAGAATCATTTCATGCCTTGCACTTTCCATGATGATTCATTGCGAAGAGGATATGGGTTAATAGTGCGATATGCAGTTTATACTTCTAGGCTTAAACAAAGTATACTATTTTAATGGACATTAATCTAATTTTTAATTCATTTCAATGCATAAATCTATTTGCTAGAAATGCATTTATGCTTCCTTTATTTTGCTTGTTTTATTGAAAGTATTAGCATTTAGGACAAAAATGTATCCTGTTTTCCAACAATTATCCTTGCATGATTGAATTACAACAATACTAAATCAAAATTAGGAAGGAAAACCTGGGCTTGGGGTGAGATGTCCACGTGGATGCTGGGAGACGACCCTCCTGCGGCTGCACCTTGGACTTTCTTAGGAGGCATCGCAATTGTAGTCTTTCCGTCGTGGAAGCAACTTTATAATTCCTTTTTGAAATTCCACCGTGGCTTCCTTTTGCAATAACTTGCACCGTCCATCGAAAGAATTTTTAGAAGGCTTCCTCCTTGAAGTAGGGAATTCGGAAGGGGGTGATTCAAAATCTTTCACGACTAAGACCCATTGAAGCCATGGGAGGGGCTTAATGGCCTTGTAAAGACTCGCACAAACGGGGAATAAAAAGGTGTGGAATCCCTTACGAGAGCTTTTGAGTGGGAAAGGGAGGTGTCAAAAGACCCTCAACACTCTCTTTTCTTTTACGTTTGGGGGAAAAACAAAGCTCCAAGGGGTATTTTACATGGGGAAAGAAAAGGGCTAAGGGGGCCCTTAGGGGGGATTTGAGATGGGGGGGGGGGGGGGGGGGGAGGGGAAGGCCCTTTAAGGGAAAAACTTTTGGAGGGAAAAAGGGTCTAAGACCTCTTAAAGGCCCCTTCAAGGAGAATTTGGGGGGAAAAAAAGAGAGCTTATAGAGGCCTAAAGGGAAGTTTCCAGGGGGGGAGAAAAAGGGTAGTCCAAAAGGTTATAGGAAGGAGGCTTAAGGAAGATTTAAATCACGCAAGGGGGTAAAATAAGACATTTATGGTCAGGTTCCTTCTGGGGGGAAAGGGGGCTTATAGAGCCCCCTCCCTTAGAAGTTTTAGAAGCTTCTGAAGACATGTGGGGCAGGGGGAAACACAACGCCGATTCGACGGCGTTTGACGACTGGGGTGGGGATATGACAGCAGAGGGCGACTGGCGTAGATCAGGTGGCTCCTTCCTTGGCACAGGCGGTGATTTGCAGGGTCTCCCCTCAACTCCTCCTCTCCCTCAGACAGCGGCAGCAGCGCCTTAACCTCTCCCTTCCTCACGGCGTCTCTGGCTCCATCTCGTCCACCTTCCCAAGCTACCCTAGTAGGCTAGCTTCCCATGGTTTATATAGGGGGAGGGGATAGGATCCTCCCCCGCCTGCGTGTCAGCGGGCATGCCACAACGCCTTGGCAAGCTCCAGTTAGGAGCTTGCCTACTTACTAATCCCCTCTTCCTCCAACTCGACAGTCGGCTGGAGGAGAGGGGAAATTTAAAAAAATTGCTTTTATATATATATAAATTATCCCTATGCCTTATTCACGTGTGAAAGGAGGAAAATAGAATTAGATCGTTACATTCTCTCCCCCTTAGAGGAATTGAGATGTCCTCATCTCGAGATAAACTGGGGATATTGATGGTTGAGAGTGCCTTCATCTACCCAAGTGGCATCCTCTTCGGGATAATATTTTCGCTGGACGAGGCATTATCTCAAGGTTCTGGATCTTAATTGTCTCTCCCTAACATCTAAGATCCTGTGAGGCCTTAGTTCAAGGACTCCTTGACTAGGCATTACAACTTGTTGGTCATCAAGTACATGGTTAGGATTAGGTACATACTTTTTCAATAGGCTAATATGGAATACATTATGAACTTTTAGGTTCTCATGGAGTTGTAGTTTATAAGCATTAGGTCCTAGGAAATTGAGGATTTTGTATGGTCCACAATACCTTGGACTTAGCTTCTTGTAATCTCCTAAGGATAGGGAACTCTTCTTAGGGCATACGCGAATGAAGACTCTGTCTCCTTCTTTGAAGACTCTATCTTGACGCTTCAAATCCGCGTAGGCCTTCTGTCTATCCTTGGCAGCTTGGATGTCCTGTCTTATTGACTTTATTTGGTCATCCATCTCTTCCAACATCTGCCTTGAAGCTTCAACACTCAAGGTTGGATCTGAAAAGTTTAGGGGACTTCTACAGTCATGACCATACAATGCTTGAAAAGGGGTCATCTGAATGCTTTGTTGGTAAGAAGCATTGTAGGCAAATTCAACTAAAGGCAAGTATTGAATCCACCTCTTCGGCTCACGACAGCAGTATGTCCTAAGCATGTCCTCCATGACTTGATTTACTCGCTCTGTTTGTCCATCCATTTGGGGATGGTAAGCGGTGCTAAAGCAGAGTTGAGTCCCAATGGCTTCAAAGATAGCTCTCCAAAAGTGTGATGTGAAGAGAGAATCACGATCACTAATGATTCTTCTGGGTAACCCATGTATCTTGAATATCTCCTTGATAAAAAATCTTGCAATGTCTGAGGCTTTATAGTTTGTATTTACTAAAATAAGGTGTCCAATCTTAGTAAGCATGTCAACCACAACCATGATGGAGTTGTATCCTCCTTGGACTTGGGATAGGCCTACATCCACAACCATGATGGAGTTGTAACCTCCCTGGACTTGGGGTAGGCCTACAAAACAATCCATACTGATGAGTTCCCATTTCATTTGGGGAATGTCAAGCGGTTGCAGTTTCCCTGGCATCTTGACGTCTTCGGCTTTGATACGTTGACAAGACAAACACTCGGTGACATATTTGAGAACATCACCTTTAAGCCTCTCCCAATGGTAGCTCTTCCTAACTGCATTAAGAGTCTTGGCATAGCCAGGATGTCCTACAAAAAGGGAATCACGAGCTTCCCACAATATCTTCTGCTTAAGTGACTGGCTTGCCGGTATACATAGCCTTGTTCTATAGTAGACAAGTCCACTATTAATAGAGAATTCATGATACTTAGCCTGTAGCTTTTGGTTCTCATCTTTGATAGAGATCTCCCTTAGCATTGTTTGGTAGGCCAGATCATGGCATGCATCCTCTCTAGCTAACTCAAGTATAGGGTTGTTTGGCATAGATACTTTTGTAGCTAGAGATCTAACTGTTGATGGATTTTGCAAGATTAGGGAATTAAGGAATGTCCTACGACTAAGTGCATTGGCAACTACATTCTCTTTTCCTGGTTGGTACTTGATTTCAAAGTCATACTCCTCCAACACCTCAATCCACCGATGTTGCCTCATGTTGAGCTCATTCTGGGTAAAGATCCATTTGAGACTCTTATGGTCAGTTACTAGAGTAAACTTGTCACCCAACAGGTAGTGTCTCCAAAGCTTTTTTGAGATTCAACAATTACACTCACTAACAGCCTCTTTGTATGGAGCTTCACGGCCAAGGACATGCAGGCTTACCTATCCCATATACACAGTGGTGCCTACTACAGTTTCCTACTTCCCTATAAAGCATTGTACTTGCTTCCTTTTCTTAATGCAATGATAGTAATCTTTTCTTATCAGTAAAGTGTCAGTGTCATTTTCCACATACACAAGATTGTGTTTATGAGTCCAAGTCTCAATCTTGGAATCTAATTCACTTGTGTAACAAATAGTGTCTTTGTCTCCTCCATCATGAGTTTTCTCTTCTCCTTCCATCCACCATAACTCACTACCATGTCCTAGATCCCGCTCACTCTAACATGGTATCAGAGTGCAGTCGAGCATGGCCTAGCTCATTTCACTACTCTCTCAGCTCATCTCCACCTCAATCTAGCTCAATGTCAGCTCATGACTCCATTTTCAACTGGACCTTCATCTTGAACTGTTGTCTTCCATAGCCAAACCTGCACCTTGCCTCCTTGGAGCTTCTTGATCTCCCTCCATAGTCAATATTTCAACACGCTTTCTTCTGGAGATATCTTGCCTAGGTTAGGGTGCAACCTCCTATTACATCACAGTTCAACATTGCGCACATCAGAGGCATCATTGCGGAAATTCGAGCTCGCTGTAATCTCTGTGCCCGTTTCCAGTCTATACATCGATTCTCTCTCCATGCTACATGATTTACTCTGCTACCATAGGGCTTTGTAAGCCCATGTCCTAAGCTACCTCCAGCTTGATTTTGATGCCAAATGATTGTGTTTGCGGGCTGCTATAGCAGAAAAATCAGTCAAGCTGAAAAACCCTAACCATGGGACACCATAGCCACAAGCTCAAAAGCTTCATCTTTTACTTCATTTTCACACTCTTGACACTCAACCCAAGCCTTTGCCACTCTGATCCAGTGTGCTACTAAAATTCCCTGCAAGATTCACCACTCAAATCATCAAGGATGGGAAGCATAAAAGAATCATCATCAGCATCAACATCTAGTATCAATTATTCAAGATAGTATCTCTTGAGTGTTGATTAACACTACCTTCACTTGTGTCTTTTGACACGTTAAGATTTCAACTCTGTGCTGGAAAGTTTCAGAAATTTTAAGTTGATTCCATCATGGAAATGCCAAGCATGGAGTCTCTTGGGTGGTTACCTGTCATAAAGAGTAACATTACTCTTGTTGCCCATTTACATTGCATGTAAGACTTGTCTATCTTACTTGCAGAAAGACATGGAGCTGTCTACATCAAAGATTCAATCAATGAATCCATTGAAGATTTGAAGACTCAAGGAAGAAGATACAAACATAGTGTCCATTGACACTCATCCAGTGCTCTTAGCACTTGTGTCTTGTGACACAACCAACTCCTCTGCTGCTGCAAACTAAGAATTTTGGAGCTGATTTGCTGCTGATCTTGCAACCTCAACATGGGAAAAGACTCTCCAAATGCTCGATTCAAAGGAGTCGGGTTTCACACCTGGAAAACCCGCATCAAGCTCATCTTGATGAAGAAGGGTCTTTGGGCCATCACAAATGGCAAAGAGAAGAAACGTCAGGATGCGGACCTTGCAACTACTTGGCAAAAGAATGATGACAAAGCCAAGCCATTATCAAATTGGAGCTAGACGACAGCTATATCCACCATGTGGATAACTGTGAGACCTCACAGGATACATGGAAGAGACTTGACACCTTGTTCGGTGCACAATCTAAATCATCAAAGTATGGTCTCCTGATTGAGTTCTTCAGGCTTGAAATGAAGTCCAGCACATCACTTGCCACACATCTAAATTACATGGAAGGACTCCTAACCCAACTTGTAGGAATCAACATTAAAATGGAGAAGATGTTTACATCGGTGCTCTACTTAAGAGTTTGCCTCCTGAATATAATAATGTATCAACAACTTTAATCAACATGCCAAATCCTGAACTTGTTGATATCGAGGTATCAATATTAGAAGAGGAAAAGAAGCTAAAAACTAAGGAAGAACCAAGTACCTCTAGAGATGAGCATGCATTATATGTTGGCAACAGGTACAAAGGCAAGAAGGCTCAGCTCTTCTGTGACTTCTACAAAAGGACCGGACACACCGAGAAGTTTTGTCACGCAAGAAAGAGGTCCCAAAAGGACTATCTTGCTGTGAAAAGAAGAAGAAGACCATGGACCAAAAGATGGAGATGAAGACCACAAAGATCGAAAGGACAAGTCTCATCAGTCCTTCTACTCTCATTACTCTGATAAACTGTTTTAAAAACCTTGTATTTCCTTGCCCTAATGCTTCCTGCCATAAGCTTTGTAAACTCCTTATGTAACTTGGCATTACAGTCCCTGTACACTTTGTGAGGCCCTGTTACAGCCTCTGGATTTCCATCATGTTTTGGTGCCCACACTTAGCCTTTTTCTGTGACAGCGTCTGGTGTCTACCATGTTTGTGGTGTGCCCACACTTTGCAGGTGGTTCTCATTACAGCCTCTACACACTTTGCGCCTTTCTAGTTGTGATTGAGGAGGGGTGTTGAGATTTAGCAATCACACTCACTAACAGCCTCTTTGGATGGAGCTTCAGGGCCAAGGACATGCAGGCTTACCTATCCCATATGCACAGTGGTGCCTACTACAGTTTCCTACTTTCCGATAAAGCATCGTACTTGCTTCCTTTTCTTAATGCAATGACAGTACTCTTTTCTTATCAGTAAAGTGTCAGTGTCATTTTCCACATATACAAGATTGTGTTTATGAGTCCAAGTCTCAATCTTGGAACCTAATTCACTTGTGTAACAAACAGTGTCTTTGTCTCCTCCATCATGAGTTTACTCTTCTCCTTCCATCCACCATAACTCACTGCCATGTCCTAGATCCCGCTCACTCTAACAAGCTTTAGAGCATGGATGATAGCTAGCAATTCCAGATCATGTGTAGCATAATTCTTCTCATGACTCTTCAATTTCCTTGAAGAGTGTGCTACACAATGACCTTCCTGCATGAGTATACACCCCAAGGCAAGTATGCTAGCATCAATTACTACCTCGAACTCTTTATTGAGGTTTGGAAGTTTTAGAATAGGTACTGATACCAAACTTTGCTTCAATCTGTCGAAGCTATTTTGTTCGGGAGTTGACCATGCAATGGCTATTTGCTTCTTTAGTAAGTCCGTTAGAGGTGCTGCAATCAAAGCATAGTTTTTTATGAAGACCCTATACCATCCTGTCAATCCAAGAAAGCTGCGTATCTCTTTGACAGATGTTGGTATTGGCCATTCTAGCACATCTCTGGGTCCACTGAGATTCCTTTTGCTGATACTATGAATCCCAGATATTCAATCTGACGTTTGAAGAATGCACACTTCTTTATCTTAGCATACAGCTTATGCGCCCTCATTGTCTCAAGGACAATCTGAAGTTGGTATTCATGATCTTCTTCATGATTCCTGCATTAACCTATTGAAAGTAGCAGGTGCATTCGTAAGCCCGAATGACATAATTATGAACTCAAAATGCCCATATATTGTGTTGAAGGTTGTCTTTGGGATATCCTCTTCCTTGATCCTTATTTGATAATAACCTAACCTGAGATCAATCTTGGAGAAGATCTTTGCACCCTGAAGATGATCAAGAAGCTCATCTATTCTAGGAATAGGGTACTTGTTCTTTACCATTGATTGATTCAATCCTCGGTAATCAATACATAGTCGAAGTGTCCCATCTTTCTTTTTCTGGAATAATACTAGAGCTCCCCATGGTGAACTGCTAGGCCGGATGTAGCCCTGATCTAGCAATTGCTTGAGTTGTTCCTTCAGCTGAGTTGCTTCTAGTATGGACATTCTATAAAGTCTCTTTGCAATTGGCACAACTTCTAGCACTAACTTAAACTCATGATCCACTTCCCTTTGAGGCGGGAGCTCTGTCAACTCTTCAAGGAATACATCCGCATATTCCTTTAGCCAAGAAGGTCCTTCACTAGACTCTTGCTTCTGATCTAACTTGTTGAGATTAATTAAGTAGATAGGTAATCCTTTTCTGACTCCTTTTATGATCCGAGATACTTTGGCCAATTGGATTCTCGGCACTCCAGCCTCACCTTGAGTTGTGACTAATTCCCTTTTAGAGTTTCGAAAGGAAACTTGGCCCTTTCCACAATGAATGTGGGCGTCATTAGGCTTAAGCCAATTCATTCCGAGTAGACACTCATGGATACCTAAATTCATGACTCTAAATTTGACTGAAGTCTTCTTTCCTCCCAGAAAGAATTCCACCTTAGCAGTTTGCCTGGTACAAGTAACCTCACGACCATTTGCCAATTCCACAAGCAAGGTAGGTGCTTCTACTGTGGCTATTCCTAATCTTTTTGCACAAGCTGGTGAGATAAAGGAATGTGTACTACCACAATTAATCAAGGTCTTGAAACTTTTACCTTGATAGTCCAACAGTGTCTAATCACTGAGAACTGGTGATTCGGCCCTTTCTTGTGTAGAGTGGCATAGATTGTTGCCCTTTCAAACTCTGCTTCCATGGTCGGATCTTCTTCTTCTTCTTCTTTGCACATTTGCCTATTGGCAATGTAGGCGGTTCTTCCTCTGCCTCGGGTAGTGGCTCCTTGACCACGGTCCGTTCCTTGGAAAGGTGCTTGGCGATGTCCTCCACCAAGCTTGGGACATTGCCTCTTGAAGTGACCGGGCTCATTGCAGTGGAAACAACGGAGGTTTCGGCCATTGCTTTGAGTAGGAACAAAGTTGTTGACATTGTTAGTCCTTGCTTTCTTTCTTTGTCCCTGATTATGACCTTGAACTCTCTTCATTTGAGGTCTGAATGCTCCTCTGTTCGGGTCATTATAAGACCAAGCTTTGTTACTCCTTGGTCTAGACTTCACCTCTTGAATTTGTAATATTTCCGCACACTGCGTACCGTAAATATTAACTTCCCATTTCACGCGTGCGGGTCACACATTACACTGCCAATAATTTCAATGCAAGAGATAACCTTTGCACAGGGTTTGCACGGCGTGTGGGAAGTTAATATTTACGGTCCGCACACTGGTCGTTGGAATCTACCACAACAAGACCTAAAGTATTGGTAGGGTATGACCCTAACCCAAGAATGATAGGAATCTTGCCAAGTTGCAATTGATTCCGGATCGAATGCGGGTTGCATTCAGAGAAAAGGAGTCACTCCTTAACAGTTTGCCAGCTAAACGACCATTGGAAATTGATTGTGCTTGTAACAGTTTGGAAAGCACTGTTTGCATTGTTTGCTCAATGAACTAAAGGACGAAAATATATCTAAATACTTCAGGTTGAAGCCTGAAGGGAGAGGCAGCTTCAGTTACCCCCGACTGCCTGCATGACCCTAACCAAGGGGGTTGTTAGCCGCGCCGGGAACGTGGACCGAACCCGCCGCGAGAGGTCTCTCCGTTGAGTTCTACTTGGAGCAGGAGGACGCTTGGGTGCCAGAGGGGGCTCTGGCCGTAAATCCCTCGCCTTCCGGGCCCTGCACAAGAGGCTAACGTGACTCGGGATTGGATCTCGAGGCCCGCATACTAGTCTACGGGCGGAAACTTGGATTAGTGATCCCTGGTGGATTACTGGATAGCCTTCGGGCGGATTATGAATACGCCAACAGGCGGGAACTCCTTGTATTTCAAAGATAAAAGGATAAAATGATAATAAAGGAGTTGTTTGGCATTGTTTTCTTTGTCCTGTGATAAGATTACGTGAAGGAACCGGTGCATAACAGGGTTAATTCAAAGAAGCTGTTTGTATATGTCAAAGTAATGTGGTAGGTAATTACATAACTAAAACAAACCGAGGAAAGTGCGGAGGATGGACCATGGGTCCGTCCTACGGATGGGTGGTCCCGGTTAGCCGGGAACTTTTCTCAAAGTCTTCGACGAACAGAAGGATGATCAACATCACCGAAACAAGTAATGAGAACGATGACTTGGAATTACCGATTACCCGATTCACGCTGTTTTAGGGGAACGGAATGGGACTATGCCTTCTGGCAGAGAGGTCGAGCCTTGCATCCCTCTCGTTTCCCATTCTCATTGAACCAAGTGCAGCATGAATCCGCTTCAGACTAGGCGTTTATGCGTAAAGTAGTTCGATCAGGTCTGACGCTAGTCGATGTTAGTAAATGACCAAACAATTCCGGTCGATCCTAAGTGGGAACGGCCAGGACACTTCCGTTACGTGGCAGACGCGGAAAGTCCTAGATTGCAAAACCCGCAACATTCCATGGGAGTGCCGGGTGGAGTTTTCTAGACAACCTTTCCGATGGGCTGCTAAGACGTGTTCTAGAGGATTCTAGTGGACACGTTACAGAATTATAGGTGCAGCTCGAATGAGTGCATCCTAAAGATCTGATGGACGCATAGATTCAAGACAAGTGTTTACTGGTGGATTTAAACCCGCACAAAATTTAGACACCTGCTGTGTCATGTCCATTTGTGGTGCATACTTAAGAAGTGAGATAAATTTAGAATAGTATGCGTCAAGAGTGAGTCCCAGCTGTTTTAGCTCGTAGAACTCATTCATTTTCTACATGCAATATGCAGGTGGTAAGTATCTTCCTTGCACGGTTTTCTTCAGCTTCTCCCAGGTAACGGATCCCTCCGCGATCCCTTGATCCCTGCACCATTGCTTCCACCAAAGCCTGGCTTCACTAGTGAGCTTTAGCTTGGTGAGCATAGCCTGATTGGTGGGTGTAGTACCGGCTGCTTCAAAGTAATCCTCCATGGATTCAATCCAAATTTCAGCATCAGCTTGGACGGACCTGCCTCTCCCATCAAACTCGGGTGGCTTAATCTGCTTGAGAAGAAACTTCTTCTCCTGGATTGCAGCAGTACTTGATGTAGGAGGCGAACTAGGAACCTGTACCTGGGGTTGTGCCTGGATAAAGGTTTCTTAACGTCATTATACGATAAACATTATTGATTTATATTACATCTTCATTCCGCTATCACCCAGGCAATCTAACCACTTAAATTTTTATCAATTCTAATGCACAATCAGACATTGATAAAAAGAAGTCTTATTTGTATTTATATGGGCATAGCCCTTTCGGAATACAACATTTCTTGTGATGATAAGACAACTGTTACATTTAGTTTGGGGAGAACAATGTTGTATTACATGTTGAGATATCGAGCTCCACTCGTGATATGCCAGGGTGACCGTTGTGCATTTATGTCATCGACTTGTTAGCTGCAGATGCGGTTGGTACATCACCCATGAATAATAGCTAGATGACAGCTATCCTTATCTACTCTAGTTTGTGGTTCAGTTAGTATGCCACCTTAGTTAGTTGAGTTTGGTTTGAGACCCACATATAGGGTTCTTCTATTTCTTTTGTACTTGAGTTCTTTTGGCTTACACAACTAAGAAGAGGAAAACTGTTTTCAGCCTCCATCTGTGTATGTATTCCCCCATTGTGCAAACAAGAAAGCTACAAGTGAGACTCCTTCCTTCCCTCCCACAATCTTGACATGGTATCAGAGCCTGGTTCATGGTAAGGAGCTCAAGAAAGCAAACCAAGTTTGCGGCGTTTTGGTAAGAGGACCAGTGTTGCTTTCATTTTTTGAGTTTGGGAGCAAGTCTCTGCAGGTAGCACATTCGAAAAGTGCAAGAGTGCATTATCTCAGATTGAGACGCCCTTCACAGTGAAGCAAGAGGGCAGTATTTTTGATTTGAGGCCATTTTGGGGCCTATTTTGGAGGCGGAAGTTTTCCACACGCACTTAGGAAAATGCCCTGCTTTTTGCTGTGCGACCATTGTTCTACAGGTCCGTGAAAAGTTGCTGTAGAAATTGCATCGTATGCTTATGCGCAGAGACATTGGGAGTTACAGAATCATCCTTGTTGCCTGTTGATGCAAAATCGTCACTAGGAAGTGACTTTGTGGTCAAATACAACCTTTGTCAGTTTTGTAGATTTGCCCTTGTGAGGCTGAAGCTGTGTTTTTTGCAGTGATAGAATTCTTTGTAGTGTTTTGTAATGGCATCTGATTCTTTTTCACAGATTGTCCCACTGAAAAGCTTGACAAGAATAAATTCCAAGCATGGAAGTTTAGAATGACGAATTTCCTTATGGGAAAAGGATATTGGGAATTCGTTGCAGGAAACAAAGAAGAACTAGTTCTTCCTGATGTTCCCAATCAACAACAAATGCAGGCATTTAAAGGATGGCATGAGAGAGCTAGAAAAGTTATGTACTGGCTGTCTATCAGTATTTCAGACTCTATGATTGTGCATATTCAGGATGCAAGTACGCCAAAGGAGGCATGAGATACTTTGTCAAAAATGTATAACACAAATATGCAAGCCAGGAAAATGCAACTCAAGCAAGAGTTGCACAATGTGCAAAGAGACAGTATGACCATCAATGACTACCACATGAAGGTGAAGAAGATTGCAGATGCACTTGCTTCCATTGGGTCACCAGTGGAAGATGATGATTTAGTTTCTGTGACCTTGAATGGTCTAGGAAAGGATTATGCATAGTTTCAAACATCCATTTCCGTCCGTGAAAGATTTCCTAATTTTGAGGAGTTGATTGCTCTTCTAATTTCTGAGGAGCAGAGAAATGGTGGTGCATCTTCTTCAAGAGGAACTTCAAAAGAAGCTATCTTCTACTCAAATGCTGGAAGAGGTAGAGGCAGAGGTAGAGGAGGCCGATCTGGAGGCCATGGTAGAAATCAGAATATGCAGCAAACTCAAGAAAACCAGTCCTATGGAGGAGGACGTGGTAACTCTAGAGGCAGGGGGAGCTAAAGAGGTCGTGGTGGATGGCAAAGAGACCAAAATGCAAACAACAATGTTGAATGCTACTATTGTGGTAAAATAGGTCATATGGCTAAAGACTGCTATAAAAAGCAGAATGACATCATGAATGGAAAATTGCAACAAGGGAATTATGCATCTTCTAGTAGACAAGGTGATGACAGAAATGAGCATTTGTTTATGGTGCAGCACATTACCAATTCTGTGACAAGTGCAGAAGAAAGCAACGATGTGTGGTATGTTGACTCATGTGCATCAAACCACATGACATGTCATGCAGAATGGATGCAGGATGCAAGGAAAATGGAAAAAATAGGATTTGTAGAGACTGGTAATGATACTGCACATCCTATTGTGCAGATTGGAAAAATTCCTTTATCTATGTAGGATGGGAAAAAGAAATACCTGTCGGATGTATTTCATGTCCCGAATATCACCAAGAACCTCGTTTCTGTTGGTCAAATGGTTGAGCAGGGCTTGCAGGTTAGATTTAATTCTCATGGATGCTTTGTTGAGGATATGAAAAATAAAGGTCGCTTGATAGCAAAAGGAAAGAAGAAAGATAGAATGTTTACATTGGATGCAGACATGCCTGAATTGAGTGCAGCAATGTTTGCACATGGGACCAGTGTAGTTGCAGATATTGATATCTGGCATAAACACATTGGTCATGTTAATGTACAACGACTTAAATCAATGCAAGCCCAAAATATTGTTGTAGGATTGCCTAAATTCAAGGTTGCAGAAATGCATAAGGTATGTGAAGCCTGTCAATTTGGAAAACAGGCAAGGAAACCAATTCCTAGACATGTTCAAGAGAGTAAGAAGCCATTTGGAATTAATCCACTCTGATGTGTGGACTACTAAAACTGCATCTATTGGAGGTTGTCATTATTTTGTCACTTTTATTGATGACTATAGCAGAAAAGTTTGGGTGTATTTTATGAAAAAGAAAAGTGAAGTGTTTGGGTATTTCAAAACTCTTAAAGCTATGGTTGAAAAAGAAACATACCTACAAATAAAATGCCTAAGGTCAGATGGAGGGGGAGAGTACCTCTCAAATGAGTTTGCAAGGTTCCTGCAAGAGCATGGCATAAAGCAGCAATATTCATGCAGTCATACCCCACAACAAAATGGAATTGCAAAAAGGAAAAATAGGCATATTGGAGAGGTATCTCGTGCCATGCTCAACGAAAAAGACTTGCGAGATTTTTACTTAGCTGAAGCAGTTGCTACAGCAGTCTACATAATGAACAGGACTCCCACTGCAGCAATACATGGAATGACTCCAGAGGATGTTAGAAATCAAGCTCACCGTCAGTGAGTCTTCATCTATGACCGACATCTATGACAGCTAGTGTGTACAACTGTCTACATGTGACTACATTAAATAAGTCGGGTTAGTAGTCAGTGACCTGACTAGAGTTAGTCAGACTAGTCTACATTTACACTAGGTCACTTTATCTTGTAGTGTGTGTGTGCTTTTCAGTTTAGTGTGTGGAAATGAAGGAATGAGCTTGAGAGCCTGAAGGCTCATGGATATGGAGTCTTTCCCTTTCTCTCTCTCTACTCTTTGAACATGGTATCAGAGCCTCATCCATGAGGCTGTGGGAGAATGGGCATGACAACTTGCAGTGCAAAGGAGATGGAAGTAAGGAATGAGGAAGAAGATGGACACTTGCAAATGAAGCCATAGTCAAAGGAAGGAATCAGCGTGGACTGCCTCCTGAAAATCAGCAACCTGTGTCTGAAAATCAGCGCCTGCTGATCTGAGTGGACAGCAACCTGTGTCTGAAAATTTGCGCCTGCTAATCTGAGTGGACAGCAACCTGTGCCTGAAAATCTGCGCATCCTGGTCTGAAAATCTGCGCCTGCTGATCTGAGTGGATAGCAACCTGTCAATCTTCAGTGGGGCACCTGGACAAGGTTCATAGAGCATGTATGCTCACTATTGAAGGTATTTGAAGTGTGCAAGGAGTAAATGCTTGTGTGGGAGCTCTGTTATGAGCTCGAGTGATAGACATAGACCTGTAATCATTTTCGAACTGCTGTAAACATGAATGGACAGCATGCATTCAGTCATTACTGACACGCAGGAGCCTTGTACTACACTCAGAAGGCATCTTTGGAGGACAAGAATGTGTTAAAGCATGTATACATTGGATCAAATGTCTTGGAGCTGAGATCTTTTGCTCAGAATACTCAGATCTGAAAATCAATGACAGGCTGAAATGTAACGTTCTAAAAAAATCTTTTTCGCGTGGACTACCTCTTGTTAGGAAATAAGGATAATGAAAATTATTTTATTCCCCTTATCCCCCCAGCCGACTGACGAGCTGGAGGGGGAGGGGAATAGAAGGAATAATTAAGCTCCTTGGTGGAGCTTGGAGAGAAGGGGGAAGGCATGCGTGATGCCACGCAGGGGAGGGAGTATCCCCCTCACCTCCCCTATTTAAGATCAAGGGGGTGCAGGCTGAAGTGGGTGTGGCCGCCGGAGATCAGGAAGACGATGCTACTACCATAAGGAGAGGAGGGAATATACGAGGAAGGAGCCTGGGGGAGGAGTACGAGGAGGAGCTGTGATGTTGCGAGGAGGGGAGAGGTAGAGGCGCTGCCACCGCAGTAAGAGGGAGAGGAGTTGAGGGAGAGTGCTGCAAATTAACACCAGGAGGGCATTGCCTCCCATCTTCCGTGCCACAACCTCCTGGTTGTCGCAGCAGTGTGACGGCCTCCAATTCCCACCCCCCCCCCCACGTGGAGATCTTAGCCTCCCCCTCCACGTGGTCTTGAGCTTCTGGAAGCTTGGAAGCTTCCAAAGGGGGGACCTCTTCAACCCCCTTTCCTATACCTTTTACTAAACCCCCCCCCCCCCCCCCCGCGTGTTTTATTCCTTAAAACCCCTTTCACCCCGTGTCATAAAACCCTCCAATGGCCCTACTTGTGCCTATTATTACCCCTCCCTTGGGATTTTAAAGTTCACTTAGGCTCCCTTTCCTTGGGCTCCCCTCCGTGTTTTTATAAACCCCTTAGCCGTTCCTTGCCCTTTTCAAAATACCCTTGGGACTTTGGGTTTTTCCCCTACTCGAAAAAGAGAAGAAGAGTATTGAAGTGCAAGGGAGCGATGGTGGAATTCCAAAAAGGAGTGTAAAGCTTCTTCTACGTCTGAAGGACTACAATTGCGATGCCTCCTAAGAAAGTCCAAGGCGTAGCCGCGGGAGGGTCATCTCCCGGTATCCATGTGGATATCTCACCCCAAAACCAGGTTTTTCTTCTTGGCTTTAATTCCGTTTTAAGACAATCATGAAAAAGGGAAATTGTTAAGAATAGGATATATTTGTCCGAGTTATTTGTAATGAAGGAGTTTAGCTTATTTGAATGAATGATAATGTATAGAACTTAGTTTCCTTCGAATTGCATCAAGCATTATAAATTACGAGCAAGATTATCCATTTACTATAGAAGTATATTTTAGTTAAATCCTAAAGATATAGAAATTATATCTTGCACCATTAGTCTTATTCCTTTTGCAACGAATCATTGTAAATGATTAAACTCATGAAAGGTTTCTTTCGTTGCTCAAATTACTAGGAAGTTATCATTGCTAATTGCATATCGTAGCAAGGGAAATGTTTGTTATTTGGCATGAGTTCATCTGCAAGGAAAAAGGAAGATTTAAATTGAACTGTATTGACTGAAAAGTAAATTGTCACAAGATAGCAAAACTATGACAAGACGATTAATATTACCTTCCAAAAGTTATCCAAACCAATCTAAACATAGAAATATTCATACCCTAAGCACTTGACTATTTTCCTTATTGTAGGGTCAAACAAATTCGTAAAGATAAAGAACTAGGGATGTCCCCGAGATCCTTAAAAAAGAAACCCTAGGCCCGGCTTAAAGGATCTAAAACGGATTACTCCATTGCAAGACTTGAGCAGCAAGTACGAAATCATTTAGTCTTGTATTGATTCACAAGGAGAAAGGGTAAAAACCTTCATCAAGGATGGCAGATCCCTACACAAGTTATCTTGCAAAAGGACGTATTTTTGGATATCCTTCTAAATAAGGAAAGTTACAAACCGGAAACTAACATATCTAAGAAACTTTAGGGTTGACCAAGTTGGGTTAATAAGGTACGCCCTACACCGGAATGTAAAGGATCTTGCCAATTTACAAGACACCTTGGGAACGAGTGCTGATACACTCAAAAGGAAAGAACACTTCCTTAGTTGTTTGCCAAACAACACGGTTGATTAATGGAAATGTTTGTGCTTGCAAGAGATTTTAGGGCTCTGTTTGAATTATGAATTACAAATTAAATGAGTACCTATACTTCAGGTTAGAGGCGTGAAGGAAGAGGCAGTTCAGTTACCCCCGACTACCTGCCTAACCCTAACCAAGGGCATTGTTGACCGCGCCGGGAACGTGGACGGAACCCGCCGCAAGAGGTCTCTCCATTGAGTTCTACTTGGAGCAGGAGGACGCTTGGGTGCCAGGGGGGCTCTAGCCGTAAATCCCTCGCCTTCCAGGTCCTGCACAAGAGGCTAACGTGACTGAAGATTGGATCTCGAGGCCTGCATACTAGTTTACAGGAAGAAGCTTGGAATAGTGATCCCTGGGGATTACTGGATAGCCTTCGGGCAGATTATGGACAAGCCTACGGGTGGAACTCCTTGTATTTCAAATATAAAATGATGAAATGTTAAAAAAAGAACTTGCTTGATATTGCTTTTCTATGTTACGTGATAAGATTACGTGAAGGAACCAGTGCTTAACAGGATTAATTAAAGAAGCTGACTGTTATATGTCAAATTAATGTGTTAGATAATTACATAACTAAAACAAATCGAGGAAAGTGCGGAGGATGGACCATGGGTTCGGTTGGGTGGTCTCGGTTAGCCGGGAACTTTTCTCAAAAATCTCGAAGAACAGCGGGATGATCATCAAAACCAATAACGAGAGCGATGACCTAGAATTACGTCTTACCCGATTTACGCTGTTTTAGGGGAACGGAATGGGACTATGCCTTATGGCAGAGAGGTTGAGCTTTGCATCCCTCTTGTTTCCCATTCTCCTTGAACCAAGTGCAGCGTGAATCCGCTTCGGACCTAGCGTTTCTGCATAAAGTAGTTCGCTCAGGTCTAACGCTAGTTGTTGTTAGCTAATGACCAATCAGGAAAACCCTAATTCTAGTCGATCCCAAGTGGGAACGGCCAGGATACTTCCGCTACGTGGCAGACGCGGGAAGACCTTGATCGCAAAACCCGTAACATTCCATGGGAGTGCCGGGTGGAGTTTTCTAGACATACTTTCCGATGGACTGCTAAGACGTGTCCTGGATGATACTAGTGGACACGTTACATGAAAACTGTCATACACAGTCAATGACAAGTACTGTGCATTACTGAAGCAATACAGGTCATCTTGGGGGTTCCATAATCTATATGAACTGGCCTATACATGCTGAATGCATGGAGAATTGAAGCAAGCAATGAGCATCATTGAAAACTAAATTTTGAAGCTGAAATAAATGCAGTTGCACTGTCCTGGTTAATTACAAACAGCTCATGAGGTTTATGCCATTGGTCAATGAAGACAGGTTGTCTATGCCTACTCAGATGCTCATGTATTGAACTTGCCACTACAAAGGAAATGTATGACATGGTCAAAAGACATTTTAGAGCTGCTTAGAGCTTGGTATGTTGAATTCTGGTTGACTGCAACCTGAAACTGAATTTGTTGACACTTGTATGAGCTGGTTATGCACTATTCTGTGCCCTTATGATCATGTCTTGACTGCCAAATGTACTAGCAGCTACTTGGGAGATTTTGGAACATGTATGACATGATTACCACTCAGTTTTGGACTTGAAATTGCTGCTGGTTACTCATAGTTTATAGTTTTCGAACTGCATGTATGTACCCTGGCAGTGAGGTTACATAAGCTTAAGCTGAAGCAAACACATAGCTTATGTATTGACAGTTATATCTACAGTTGAGACTACTTTTTTGAGGGTTGTTTTGGGGTGTCAGTGGGCTGAAATACCCTGGTTTTTTTTCTGCAATTTAGTGCAGAAAACTGTCATAAACTGTTACGGACTGAACTTAGTCAGTCATACTTATTGGACTGCAGGGAGTCAGGCACTTGATAGACAGTCTATTGCATCATGGATAATGCACATGGGACTGACAATATCACTCAGATAGTTGGAGAGAAGTTGGATAATAAGAACTTTACATTATGGAAATTCAGAATGAAAAAAATTCTAGTTGGCAGAGGTTATTGGGATTTATGTACAGGAGATGAAGTTGCTCCTGAGTTGCCTGCACACAATCCAACAAATGAATAGAAAAGAACCTACAGGCTATGGAATGAAAGAGCATGCAAGGTGCTGCATTGGTTTTCCTTATGTATATCTAATGCTATGGTAATTCAAATCACTGGATGTGAGACTCCGAAGGATGCTTGGGACATACTGATGAAAAATTATGGAACCATGAAACATGCAAGGAAGATCCAGTTGAAACAACAGTTCAACAACATGTCTAGGAATGGCAAGAGCATCCAGATGTATACCACGGAGATTAAGACCATAGCTGATCAACTTGCTACTATTGGCTCAAGTGTATCAGAAGATGATATGATTGTTGTTGCTTTGAATGGCTTAGGCAAAGAGTACAAAGCTTTTGACACTTCCATTTCTATCAAAGAATAGCCCCCTAGTTGGGAAGAGCTAGTTGCTTTGTTGCTGCATGAGGAAGTCAAACTTGGTTTGAATATAGGTTCTAATGCATCTCAGAGTAGAGACACTGTGTTGTACTCTAGCCAGCGTGGCAGAGGATCTAGAGGTCGTGGTTCATTTCGAGGTCATGGTGACACTCGTAATACTTATGGACAGCAGCAGCAACAGAGTAATTGGCATGGTGCAGAGATTACCCCGAGGTAGAGGTGGTGGTTCTGGTTCATGGCAGTCGTCTGATCAGTCCAACAGGGACAAGGACTGCCATTATTGTGGCCGATATGGGCATATTGCAAAGGATTGTTACAAGAAGCAAGGAGATATGAAGGCAAAGGGCAGACAGCATGGGCACTATGCATCTTCGAGTGATGCTCATGATGAGTCAGTTGATAGACTCTTTGCCATGCAGCATATATCTAAAAATGAATCGAGACATGATAGAGATGACAGATGGTACATTGACTCTGGAGCGTCAAACCACATGACCCCGCATGGAGAGTGGTTTCATGAGATGGTTGCAGGTACACATGGTCATGTATGTATTGGGGATGATACCTAACATGACATAAAGAATAAAGGGATTGTTCCATTGATGATGCTTGATGGCAAGAAGAAAGGCCTGCATGATGTCTTACATGTACCGACCATAACAAAGAATTTGTTATCTGTGGGTCAAATGGCAGAACAGAATCTGCAAGTGAGGTTTAACAAGGATGGATGTTTCATTGAGGAGTATGGAAATGGTTGCAAGCTAATTGCCAAGGGTAGAAGGGATGGCAGGATGTTTACTTTGGAAGCGACCATTCCTGAACTTAAAGCAGCTATGTTTGCTCATGATGAGAGTGCCATCAGAGATGTAGAGATCTGGCACAAGGGAATCGGACATGTCAATGTACAAAAGCTGAAATCTATGCAGCAGAAAGAAGTAGTACTTGGATTACCTAAATTCAAGTATAATCATTTTGGTCATGTATGCCCTGCATGTCAGTTTGGGAAGCAGGCACGGTTTCCTTTCATGAGACATGTAAAAAATAGCACTAGGCCTTTACAGTTGGTATACACTCTGATGTCTGGGGTCCTTCACATAATGCTTCCTTTGGCGGTGCATGATATTATGTCTCATTTATTGATGATTTCAGCAGGTACACTTGGCTTTATATCTTGAAACATAAGGATGATGTATTTGATGCATTCAAAGACTTCAAGAAACATGCTGAAAATGAATTGGGCTGTTACATATCATGTTTGAGATCAGATGGAGGAGGTGAATATGTCTCAAACTACTTTGACAGGTATCTTGCTAAAACATGGGATCAGAAGATAGCTCACATGCAGTTATACACCGTAGCAAAACGGTGTTGCAGAGAGGAAAAACAGGGTTTTGATGGAGTCAGCTAGAGCTATGTTGAATGAAAAATGTCTGCCAAATGGTTATTGGGCTGAAGCAGTGGTGACTGTTGTATATGTGCTGAATCGAACCCCTACAGTAGGGATGCATGATGTCACTCCGTATGAACGGCTGTATGGTCATAAATATGATATTTCACACTTGAAGGTATTTGGCAGCATTGCATATGTGCATATACCAGATGAGAAGAGGAAGAAATTGGATCCTAAGGCAGTGAAAAATGTGTTTATTGGATATGCACAGGAACGGAAAGCTTATAAGTGTTATGTACCTTCTATGCACGAGACACTCATAAGCAGAGATGTGGTATTTTATGAGTTAGCATCTTGGTATGGGAATCCTGTTGCAGTGCCTACTGATGGCTCACCTAGTATGAGTCATGCTGAAAATACTCCTGTAGAGAGTACTTCCATGACTGGTCAGATAGGTGATGTATCATCTACAGTGAGTCCTTGGACAAGACGATTACGAAGTCGCACTACTGCATCCACTGACACGGATATATCAGTGAGGGGGAGAACAGATAAGGGAAAAGAAAAGGTTTTTGAAGATTTAACAGGTCCACTCACTACAGGTTATGATTCATCTAGCAGTGACAGCTTAGATAGTGAATTGGGAATTCCGTCTGTTATGACGCCAGGTGCTAGACAGAGCCGTTATGTGCCGCCTCATGAGAGGCAAGCTCACAGTGAGCCACAGGTCAGGAGATCAAAGAGGGTCAGACGACTATTGATAGGTATACTTACACTGGATATTCAGTCCGTCATTATGCTTATATGACAAAAGTAACAGGTTTTAGAGAACCAAGTAAGTTTGATGAGGCAGTTTCAGATGAGAATTGGCGTGCTGCTATGGATGAGGAATATTCAGCTTTGGCTGAAAATTGTACATGGGATTTGGTACAATTGCTTGAGGGCAAAACACCTATTAGATGCAAGTGGGTATATAAGGTAAAATGTAAATCAGATGGATCGTTGGAAAGATATAAGGCCACGCTGGTTGCAAAAGGGTATGCGCAGCAGTATGGTCTTGATTATGAGGAGACTTCCAGCCCTGTAGCAAAGATGGCTATAGTTAGAACTGTAATTGCTTTGGTAGCAGCTAGAGGCTGGAAACTATGGCATATGGATGTAAAGAATGCATTTCTCAATGGAGAATTACAGGAAGAGGTTTACATGGAACAGCCTAAAGGCTATGTACATCCAGAATTTCCAGCACATGTATGTCGGCTGAAAAAGGCATTATATGGGTTGAAATAGGCACCCAAAGCATGGAATGCTCGCATCAGCAGTTATTTACAGCAACATGGTTTTCGATTGGGAGATGCTGGTCATAGTTTGTTTGCGAAGAAGACAGATAGTGGCTATGTTTTTCTAGTTGTCTATGTTGATGACTTAATCATTACAGGAGATGATGAAAATGGGATTGCAAAAATAAAGACATGTTTACAGGCTGAGTTTAAGGTCAAGGATCTTGGAGAGCTGAAATATTTTTTGGGGATTGAGGTTGTCTCTACACCTCGAGGCATATGGCTGCTACAGATCAGTATGCTCATGACATGTTACAGAAATATGGTATGGCTAATTGCAAGCCTATGGATACGCCTTTGGAGCAGAATGTCAAGCTGCAGATTGATGTTGGGACAGAGATTGAGAATGTTACTATGTACAGACAGATGGTAGGCAGCTTGATCTATCTCACCATCACTAGATCTGACTTGAGTTATGCTGTGGGGCTGATCAGTCAGTTCATGCAGAAGCCTCACAAACCACACTTGGATGTAGTTAGAAGAATTTTGAGATATGTAAAGGGTACCACAGATCATGGGCTGTTTTATGCATATGGGAAAACCCTTGACTTGATGGGGTACACTGATGCTGACTGGGCTGGTTGCACATATGACAGGAGGTCAACCAGTGGCTATGCATTTGGATTGGGTAGTAGCATGATCAGTTGGCAGAGTAAGAAACAGCCTACAGTTGCATTGTCCAGTACGGAAGTAGAGTATCTTGGTGCGGCCTTAGCGGCCTTTGAAGCCAAGTGGTTACAAAAGTTACTGAATGACTTGGGAGTACACTTGGACAGCAAAGTCAAGTTGTATTGTGACAATTTGAGCAGTGTTATGTTAGCAAGCAATCCTGTTTATCATGCAAGATCAAAACACATTGAGGTTCACTACCATTTCATCAGGGAAATGGTTTTAGCAAATCAGATTGACTTGGAGCATGTGAAGACTGAAGACCAGGTAGCAGACATCTTTACCAAATCACTTGGTAAAGATAAGTTCATTCACTTTAGACAACTACTTGGAGTGATGAAGATGATTTGAGTTTTGTTTTTGAGCTTGAGGGGGAGTGTTAGAAATCAAGCTCACCGTCAGTGTGTCTTCATCTATGACCGACATCTATGATAGCTAGTGTGTACAGCTGTCTACATGTGACTACATTAAATAAGTCGGGTTAGTAGTCAGTCAGTGACCTGACTAGAGTTAGTCAGTCTACTCTACATTTACACTAGGTCACTTTATCTTGTAATGTGTGTGTGCTTTTCAGTTTAGTGTGTGGAAATGAAGGAATGAGCTTGAGAGCCTGAAGGCTCATGGATATGGAGTCTTTCCCTTTCTCTCTCTCTACTCTTTGAACAGAGGAGAGGCATACTGGTAGGAAACCAGATATTTCTCATTTGAAAATTTTTGGTTGCATTGCCTATGTCCATGTGCCAGATGAGTTGAGATCCAAGTTGGATCCAAAAGCTGAGAAGTGATCTTTATTGGTTACTCTCTGCAGAGCTGAAAGGGTATAGATGCTATAACCCTTCTACCCGTAAGTTTACAGTGAGTAGAGATGTTGTTTTTGATGAGATGAGTAGCTGGTATAAACCAGTAAATGTGATTGATGATGTAGATGCATAAAATGGTAATGCTGCACAGAATTCACAGTAGTAGTCACAAAATATTAGTGGACCTGGAGTGTACTCTAGCAGTGGTTCACATTCTTCACCATGGACAGGTAGATTGAGATTAGGAGAATCTCCTCAAAGAAATGCAAATAGTGGTATGTAGGTTTCACGAAAAGGAAAAGAGAAGGTAGATCAGCCCATGTCTTATGTGAATGTAGGTCACTCTTATGTGGATGGTGAATCGAATGGCTCAGAACAGAGCATTGATGATGAGTTGGGTATTCCTTCTATTTTTACACCTGGAGTAAGGAAGACCAGGGATGTTTTGAGAGCACCTGGGAGCGAACCTACTTTGCGCTAGGTATCCTGTGGATAGGCTGAAATATGATGGATTTACAGCCATTCACTATGCCTATATGGTCAAAGTGATACAGGAACCAGAACCCACTTCTTTTGAGCAAGCCATGGGAAAAGAAAAATGGGAGAAAGCCATGGATGCCTTGGAAACAAATGCTACATGGGAATTGGTACCTTTGCCTAAAGATAAGAATGTAATTGGTTGTAAGTGGGTTTATAAGGTGAAGCACAATGCAGATGGTTCTGTGAATAGACACAAGGCAAGATTAGTAGTCAAGGGGTATGCACAAACATATGGCATTGATTATGAAGAAACGTTCAGTCCGGTTGCAAGGATGGCAACCATAAGACCAGTCATTGCTATGGCTGCATCAAAGGGATGGTCTTTACATCAGATGGATGTAAAGAATGCCTTCTTGCATGGTGATTTGCAAGAAGAGGTCTATATGGAGCAGCCACCTGGTTATGTGCATGCTGTTCATCCTGAGTTTGTTTGCAGGTTGAAGAAAGCCTTGTATGGCTTGAAGCAAGCACTTAGAGCATGGTCTAACAAGATAGGACAGTATCTTGTCACTATTGGCTTTCAGATTTCCAAGGCAGATTTCTCACTTTATGTGAGAAAAATAGAGAAAGGTATTATGCTACTTGTCATTTATGTTGATGATTTGATTATGACAGGTGATAGTGATGAACATATCCTTCATGTGAAAATGCTATTGAAGCAGAAGTTTGAGATGAAGGATTTGGGAGAGCTACGCTATTTCTTGGGCATTGAGGTGATTAGATCACCAAGTGGGATACGGATCTTGCAGAGGCAGTATGGATTGGACATGTTGTCCAAATATGGGATGACAGGCTGTAAGCCTATTTCAGTTCCTTTGGAGCAGAATGTGAAGCTGAGCGCAGATGCAGGTGAGCTTCTCGAAGACCCTACTATGTATAGACACATAGTAGGAAGTTTGATTTATATGACTATTACCAGGCCAGATTTGAGCTATGCTATTGGATTGGTAAGTCAATTTATGCAGGCTCCAAGGAAACCGCATTTGGATGTGGCTAGACGCATACTCAGGTATGTGAAGTCCACATTGCAGTATGGACTATTTTATGAGACTGGGGTTCAGATACAGTTGCATGGATACACTGATGCTGATTGGGCTGGTAGTATTTCTAATAGACGATCTACCAGTGGATATGTGTTCTCTTTTGGGAGTGCTGCAGTCACTTGGAGTAGCAAGAAACAGCCTACAGTTTCCTTGTCGAGCACAGAGGCTGAGTACAAGGGTGCAGCAATGGCTGCATGTGAGGTAGCTTGGTTGCATAAGCTACTTTATGATATGCATCAGCCTACAGATGGGCCAGTTTTCATTTATTGTGACAACATGAGTAGTATACACTTGGCAAACAACCCAGTCTATCATGCTAGAACTGTCAAGATTGTGGGAGAGAAGGAAGGAGTCTCACTTGTAGCTTTCTTGCTTGCACAATGGGGGAATACACACAAGGGTGGAGGCTGAAAACAGTTTTCCTATTCTTAGTTGTGTAAGCCAAAAAGAACTCAAGTACAAAGAAATAAAAGAACCCTATATATGGGTCTCAAACCAAACTCAACTAACTAAGGTGGCATACTAATTGAGCCACGAACTAGAGTAGAAAAGGATAGCTATCATGTAGCTATTATTCATGGGCGGTGTACCAACCGCATCTGCAACTGACAAGTCGGTGACATAAATACACAACGGTCACCCTAGCGTATTACGAGTGGAGCTCCATATCTCAACACTCCCCCTCGAGCTCAATCCCAATTCGTGCACACCAAGTAGGTCTCTGAACTTGCGCAGCTTCTCTACACCCAATGCCTTCGTGAATATGTCAACTACCTGATTCTCTGTGCTGACATAAACTAAATCAATAAGACCTAGTAAAACCCTCTCTCGCACATAGTGGTAATGCACCTCAATGTGCTTTGTTCTAGCATGATAGATTGGGTTATTTTCCAAGTGTATACTACTCATGTTGTCACAATAAATGACAACTGGCCCATCTATAGACTGATGCATATCATAAAGTAGCTTATGCAACCAAGCTACCTCACATGCAGCCATTGCTACACCCCTGTACTCAGCCTCTGTGCTCGACAAGGCAACTGTAGGCTATTTCTTGCTGCTCCAAGTGACTGCAGCACTCCCAAAAGAGAACACATATCCACTGGTAGATCGTCTATCAGAAGTACTACCAGCCCAATCAGCATCAGTGTATCCATGCAACTGTATCTGAACCCTAGTCTCATAAAATAGTCCATACTGCAATGTGGACTTCACATACCTGAGTATGCGTCTAGCCGCATCCAAATGTGATTTCCTTGGAGCCTGCATAAACTGACTTACCAATCCAACAGCATAGCTCAAATCTAACCTGGTAATAGTCATATAAATCAAACTTCCTACTATGCGTCTGTACATAGTAGGGTCTTCTAGAAAATCACCTGCATCTGTGCTCAGCTTCACATTCTGCTCCAAAGGAACTGAAATAGGCTTACAGCCTGTCATCCCATATTTGGACAGCATGTCCAATCCATACTGTCTCTGCAAGAGCTGTATCCCACTTGGTGATCTAATCACCTCAATGCCCAAGAAATAACGCAGCTCTCCCAAATCCTTCATCTCAAACTTCTGCTTCAATAGCATTTTCACATGAAGGATATCTTCATCACTGTCACCTATCATAATCAAATCATCAATATAAATGACAAGTAGCATAATACCTTTCTCTGTTTTTCTCACATAAAGTCAGAAATCTGCCTTGGAAATCTGAAAGCCAATAGTGACAAGATACTGTCCTATCTTGTCAGACCATGCTCTAGGTGCTTGCTTCAAGCCATACAAGGCTTTCTTCAACCTGCAAACAAACTCAGGATGAACAGCATGCACATAACCTGATGGCTGCTCCATATAGACCTCTTCTTGCAAATCACCATGCAAGAAGGCATTCTTTACATCCATCTGATGTAAAGACCATCCCTTTGATGCAGCCATAGCAATGACTGCTCTTACGGTTTCCATCCTTGCAACCGGACTGAATGTTTCTTCATAGTCAATGCCATATGTTTGTGCATACCCCTTGACTACTAATCTTGCCTTGTATCTGTTCACAGAACCATCTGCATTGTGTTTCACCTTATAAACCCACTTACAACCAATTGCATTCTTACCTTTAGGAAAAGGTACCAATTCCCATGTAGCATTTGCTTCCAAGGCATCCATTTCTTCATCCATGGCTTTCTCCCATTTTTATTTTCCCATGGCTTGCTCAAAAGAAGTGGGTTCTGGTTCCTGTATCACTTTGACCATATATGCATAGTGAATGGCTGTAAATCCATTATATTTCAGCCTATCCACAGGATACCTAACTCTGGTTGACCTGCGCAAAGTAGGTTCACTCCCAGGTGCTCTCAAAACATCCCTGGTCTTCCTTATTCCAGGTTTAACAATAGAAGGAATACCCAACTTATCATCAATGCTCTGTTCTGAGCCACTGGATTCACCATCCACATAAGAGTGACCTGCATTAACATCAAACATGGGCTGATCAACCTTCTCTTTTCCTTTTCGTGATACCTGCATACCACTATCTGCATTACTTTGAGAAGATTCTCCTGATCTCAATCTGCCTGTCCATGGCAAAGAATGTGAACCACTGCTAGAGGACGCTCCAGGTCCACTAATATTTTGTGACTGCTGCTGTGAATTCTGTGCAGCATTACCATTTTGTGCATCTACATCATCAATCACATTTACTGGTTTATACCAGCTACTCATCTCATCAAAAACAACATCTCTGCTCACTGTAAACTTACGAGTAGAAGGGTTATAGCATCTATACCCTTTTTGCTGTAGAGAGTAACCAATAAAGATGCACTTCTCAGCTTTTGGATCCAACTTGGATCTCAACTCATCTGGCACATGTACATAGGCAATGCAACCAAAAATTTTCAAATGAGAAATATCTGGTTTCCTACCAGTATACCTCTCCTCTGGAGTCATTCCATGTATTGCTGCAGTGGGAGTCCTGTTCATTATGTTGATTGCTGTAGCAACTGCTTCAGCCCAATAAAAATTTGGCAAGTCTTTTTCATTGAGCATGGCACGAGATACCTCTCCAATATGCCTGTTTTTTCTTTCTGCAATTCCATTTTGTTGTGGGGTATGACTGCATGAATATTGCTGCTTTATGCCATGCTCCTGCAGGAACCTTGCAAACTCATTTGAGAGGTACTCTCCCCCTCCATCTGACCTTAGGCATTTTATCTGCAGGTCTGTTTCTTTTTCAACCATAGCTTTAAGAGTTTTGAAATGCCCAAAAACTTCACTTTTCTTTTTCATAAAATACACCCAAACTTTTCTGCTATAGTCATCAATAAAAGTGACTAAATAATGACAGCCTCCAAGAGATGCAGCTTTAGTTGTCCACACATCAGAGTGGATTAATTCCAATGGCTTCTTACTCTCTTGAACATGTCTAGGAAATGGTTTCCTTGCCTGTTTTCCAAACTGACAGGCTTCACATACCTTATGCATTTCTGCAACCTTGAATTTCGGCAAACCTGCAACAATATTTTGGGCCTGCATTGATTTAAGTCGCTGTACATTAACATGACCAATGCGTTTATGCCAGATATCAATATCTGCAACTACACCGGTCCCATGTGCAAACATTGCTGCACTCAATTCAGACATGTCTACATCCAATGTAAACATTCTGCCCTTCTTCTTTCCTTTTGCTATCAAGCGACCTTTATTTTTCATATCCTCAACAAAGCATCCATGAGGATTAAATCTGACCTGCAAGCCCTGCTCAACCATTTGACCAATAGAAACCAGATTCTTGGTGATATTCGGGACATGAAATACATCGGACAGGTATTTCTTTTTCCCATCCTGCATAGACAAGGGAATTTTTCCAATCTGCACAATAGGATGTGCAGTATCATCACCAGTCTCCACAAATCCTGGTTTTTCCATTTTTCTTGCATCCTCCATCCATTCTGCATGACCTGTCATGTGGTTTGATGCACCTAAGTCAACATACCATACATCATTGCTTTCTTCTGCACTTGTCACAGAATTGTTCATGTGCTGCACCATAAACAAGTGCTCATTTCTATCATCACCCTGTGTACTAGAAGATGCATAATTCCCTTGTTGCAGTTTTCCATTCATGATGTCATTCTGCTTTTTATAGCAGTCTTTAGCCATATGACCCATTTTACCACAATAGTAGCATTCAACATTACTGTTTGCATTTTGGCCTCTTTGCCATCCACCATGACCTCTTTGGCTCCCCCTGCCTCTAGAGTTACCACGTCTTCCTCCATAGGACTAGTTTTCTTGAGTTTGTTGCATATTCTGATTTCTGCCACGGCCTCCAAATCGGCCTCCTCTACCTCTGCCTCTACCTCTTCCAGCATTTGAGTAGAAGACAGCTTCTTTTGAAGTTCCTCTTGAAGAAGATGCACCACCATTTCTCTACTCCTCAGAAATTAGAAGAGCAATGAACTCCTCAAAATCAGGAAATCTTTCATGGACGGAAATGGATGTTCGGAACTGTGCATAATCCTTTCCTAGACCATTCAAGGTCACGGAAACTAAATCATCATCTTCCACTGGCAACCCAATGGAAGCAAGTGCATCTGCAATCTTCTTCACCTTCATGTGGTAGTCAATGATGCTCATACTTTCTCTTTGCACATTATGCAAGTCTTGCTTGAGCTGCATTTTCCTGGCTTGCGTATTTGTGCTATACATTTTTGACAAAGTATCCCATGCCTCCTTTGGTGTACTTGCATCTTGAATATGCACAATCATAGAGTTTGAAATACTGATAGACAGCCAATACATAACTTTCCTGGCTCTCTCATGCCATGTTTTGAATGCCTGCATTTGCTGTTGATTGGGAACATCAAGAAGAACTGGTTCTTCTTCATTTCCTGCAACAAATTCCCAATATCCTTTTCCCATAAGGAAATTTGTCATTCTAAACTTCCATGCTTGGAAGTTGTTCTTGTCAAGCTTTTCAGTGACAATCTGTGAAAGAGAATTAGACGCCATTACAGAACACTGCAAAAAATTCTGTCACTGCAAAGAACACAACTTCAGCCTCACAAGGGCAAATCTGCAAAACTGACGAAAGTGGTATTTGACCATATAGTCACTTCCTAGTGACGATTTTGCATCAACAGGCAACAGGGATGATTCTGTAACTCCCAATGTCTCTGCGCACAGGCATACAATGCAATTTCTACAGTAACTTTTCACCGACCTGTAGAACAGTGGTCGCACAGCATAAAACTGGGCCTTTTCCTGAGTGCGTGCAGAAAACTTCCACCTCCAAAACAGGCCCCGAAATGGCCTCAAATAAAAAAAACAAGGTCGCTGAGGGCTAAAGCCCTTTCCCGCAGCATATACTGCCCTCTTGCTTCACTCGAAGGGCGTCTCAACCTGAGACAATGCACTCCTGCACTTTCCGGCTATGCTACCTGCAGAGATCTGCTCCCAAAACAGAAAATGAAAGCAACACTGCTCCTCTTACCAGAACACCACGAGCTTGGCTTGCTTTCTTGAGCTCCTTACCACGAAGAAGGCTCTGATACCATGTCAAGATTGTGGGAGAGAAGGAAGGAGTCTCACTTGTAGCTTTCTTGCTTGCACAATGGGGGAATACACACAAGGGTGGAGGCTGAAAACAGTTTTCCTCTTCTTAGTTGTGTAAGCCAAAAAAAACTCAAGTACAAAGAAATAGAAGAACCCTATATATGGGTCTCAAACCAAACTCAACTAACTAAGGTGGCATACTAGCTGAGCCACGAACTAGAGTAGATAAGGATAGCTATCATGTAGCTATTATTCATGGGCGGTGTACCAACCGCGTCTGCAACTGACAAGTCGGTTACATAAATACACAATGGTCACCGTGGCGTATCACGAGTGGAGCTCGATATCTCAACAAGAACAAAGCACATTGAGGAGCATTATCACTATGTGCGGGAGAGGGTTTTACTAGGTCTTATTGATCTAGTTTATGTCAGCACAGAGGATCAGGTAGCTGACATATTCACGAAGGCATTGGGCGCAGAGAAGATGCTCAAGTTCAGAGACCTGCTTGGTGTGCAGGAATTGGGGTTGAGCTCGAGGGGGAGTGTTGAGATATCGAGCTCCACTCGTGATATGACACGGTGACCGTTGTGCATTTATGTCACCGACTTGTTAGCTGCAAATGCGGTTGGTACACCGCCCATGAATAATAGCTAGATGACAGCTATCCATATCTACTCTAGTTTGTGGTTCAGTTAGTATGCCACCTTAGTTAGTTGAGTTTGGTTTGAGACCCACATATAGGGTTCTTCTATTTCTTTTGTACTTGAGTTCTTTTGGCTTACACAACTAAGAAGAGGAAAACTGTTTTCAGCCTCCACCTGTGTGTGTATTCCCCCATTGTGCAAGCAAGAAAGCTACAAGTGAGACTCCATCCTTCTCTCCCACAATCTTGACATTACATTTATCTACAGGAATTGTATAATAGTATGGTTTCGGGTCATGGATCTTCAGGAATCGGTAAGTCATTGGAAGTTCGGGGTATCCTTTCCTTTGGAACCCATTCTTTTCATGGCGCCCCAACACTTTAATCCTATCAGCGGGGATTACATGGGTTACTTCCTCATACACATATGAGTTCATCTCAACCCTTTGACCTTGAATATGTAAAGTTGAGTTTACATGAGCTTCCACAAAAATGAACAACTTTACGACTTTCAAGTCCTCCAACCATTTGATCCTTTTTAGGTTGGTTTGTAGATAAGCAAACCGGTGGGCGGCTATATAGTAGATTCCTGAAGCACCCATTCATCTTCGTTCCATGTACAAAGGTGATGGATTATAGATTTGCTCTAGGATGTTCATCATCTCAACCCTTTGTCGATAATGTGGAGAATGCATTGCAGTCATAAACATGAATCGAAATACTAAGAACTTGTTCCACGCTTCGTAATTCTGCAAGACAACGTTGAAGGTAAGGAAGTGTTTGGAACATCAACATTTGCTTTACTTCTTCTTATTAAGATTTCATAAAAACAATTCCGTTATTGGTTTGCTCTGATACCAATTGTAACGTGTCTACTTGTATCTTCTAGACACGTCTTAGCAGTCCATCGGAAAGGATGTCTAGAAAGCTTTGCCCGGTACTCCCATGGAATGTTACGGGATTTGCGATCTAGGGCTTTCCATGTCTGCTACGTAGCGGAAGTATTCCGGCCATTCCCACTTAGGATCGACTTGAATTAGGGTTTTCCTTATTGGCATTTCCTAACGGCAACTAGCGTCGGACCCAAGCGAACTACTTTACGCAGAAACTCCAGGTTCGAAGCAGATTCACGTTGCACTTGGTTCAAGGAGAATGGGAAACGAGAGGGATGCAAAGCTCAACCTCTCTGCCATAAGGCATAGTCCCATTCCGTTCCCCTAAAACAGTGCAAATCAGGACAAATCATAACTCTAGGTCAACGCTTTTGTTGTTTGTTTTCATTGACGATCTATTGTCCATCATGATTTGAGAAAAGTTCCTAGCCAACCGGGACCACCCATCCGTAGGAAGGATCTATGGCCCATCCTCCGCACTTTCCTCGGGTTGTTTTAGTTATTTAATTACCTAGCACATTAGTTGGACATGTATCAATTAGCTTCTTTAATTAGCCCGTTAGGCACTAGTTCTTTCACGTAATCATATCACATGACATAGAAAAACAATGTCAAACAAGTTCCTTATTAACAGGTTATCCTATTTATCTTTGAAATACAAAAATTCCAGCCCGTAGGCTTATCCACAATCCACCTGAAGGCTATCCAACAATCCATAGGGATCACTAATCCAAGTTTTTGCCCGTAGACTAGTATGTGGGCCTCGAGATCCAATCCCGAGTCACATTAGCCTCTTGTGCAGGGTCTAGAAGACGAGGGATTTACGACCAGAGCCCCCTCTGGCACCCAAGCGTTCTCCTGCTCCAAGTAGCGCTCAACGGAGAGACCTCTCGCGGCAAGTTCGGTCCACTTGCCCGGCGCGGTTAACAACCCCCTTGGTTAGGGTCAGGTAGGTAGTCGGGGGTAACTGAAGCTGCCTCTCCCTTCAGGCCTTCAACCTGTAGTATAGATATCCATTTATCTTTTAATTCATTGATCAAACAAAGCCAAACAGTACTCTAAAATCTGTAGCACGCACAAACATTTCCATTGATCCTTTTTGTTGGCAAATTGCTAAGGAATGAATCCTTCCTTTCAAATGCGTCTAGCACTCGATTCGGGATGACTTGCAACTTGGCAAGATCCCCTATATCCTGGGTTAGGGCGTACCCTAGTAACCTGACTTGGCCAAACCTTAAGTTCATAGGTTATTTTAGTTTATCGGTTGGCCTTTAGCTTCCAATCAATCTTCTTTACTCAAGAAAGATACTAAATTAGGATGATTACTCATCCTCTTGCAAGATAACTTGCGTAAGGACCTGCCAACCTCATTGCAAGAATTTGGCCATTCCCTTGTGATTCAATCCAAGATCATATGACTCCGCACTTGTTGCGCAAGTGTCGCATCGAACTATGAGACTTATTCTACTCATTGAAGGGAGTCACGAAACAATCTGTTCCTGATTACGTTAGGCTGACGTCGTCAGTCCTAGAGTTCCAAGTTCCATCTCGTAAGATTCTTGGGGACAAACCCTAGTTCACTTTCCAATTACATTTCACTGTCCCTACATTCAATGAATGTGGGCAAGTATTTAAGGTATAGGAGTTTCAGTTTTTAGCGATACGTAACGATTAGGTTACGTATTAATTTCCTAGTGAATTTCTTGGAATTTAACTCATTCTAAATGCGTACTTTGCAGTTTAGGTGTTTTAGGTTTATGCCAATTTATTTAACTCTAGAAGATAATTACGTGATTATTTTCACATGACTTGTTGTCTATGCGTAAATTGATTTTTCAACCCTAACTTATGGATTTGAGGTCAAGCATAGGTTAGGTTAATTCCAACTAATCTTCCTATAACTTTGCGAACAAAATTCATGCTAAACAAGCAACCTTTTACTTGATAATTTATACAGTTGACAAATGGTAATTTCCTAGAGTTATGCATCGTAAGAATCATTTCATGCCTTGCACTTTCCATGATGATTCATTACGAAGAGGATATGGGTTAATAGTGCGATATGCAATTTATACTTCCAGGCTTAAACGAAGTATACTATTTTAATGGACATTAATCTAATTTTTAATTCGTTTCAATGCATAAATCTATTTGCTAGAAATGCATTTATGCTTCTTTTATTTTTCTTGTTTCATTGAAAGTATTAGCATTTAGGACAAAAATGTATCCTATTTTCCAACAATTATCCTTGCATGATTGAATTACAACAATACTAAATAAAATTTAGGAAGGAAAACCTGGGCTTGGGGTGAGATGTCCACATGGATGCTGGGAGATGACCCTCCCGTGGCTGCGCCTTGGACATTCTTAGGAGGCATCGCAATTGTAGTCTTTCCGTCATGGAAGCAGCTTTATAATTCCTTTTTGAAATTCCACAGTGGCTCCCTTTTGTAATAACTTGCACCGTCCGTTGAAAGCAGTTTTAGAAGGCTTCATCCTTGAAGTAGGGAATTCGGAAGGGGGTGATTCAAAATCTTTCACGATTAAGACCCATTGAAGCCATGGGAGGGGCTTAATGGCCTTGTAAAGACTCACACAAACTGGGAATAAAAAGGTGTGGAATCCCTTACGAGAGCTTTTGAGTGGGAAAGGGAGGTGCCAAAAGACTCTCAACACTCTCTTTTCTTTTACGTATGGGGGAAAAACAAAGCTCCAAGGGGTATTTTGCATGGGGAAAGAAAAGGGCTAAGGGAGCCCTTAGGGGGGATTTGAGATATGGGGGGGGGGGGGGGGGAAATAAGGCCCTTTAAGGGAAAAACTTTTGGAGGGAAAAAGGGCCTAAGACCTCTTAAAGGCCCCTCCAAGGAGAATTTTGGGGAAAAAAAAAGAGCTTATAGAGGCCTAAAGGGAAGTTTCCAAGGGGGGGAGAAAAAGGGTAGTCCAAAAGGTTATAGGAAGGAGGCTTAAGGAAGATTTAAATCACGCAAGGGGTAAAATAAGACCTTTATGGTCAGATTCCTTTTGGGGGGAAAGGGGGCTTATAGAGCCCCCTCCCTTAGAAGCTTTTGAAGCTTCTGAAGACACGTGGGGCAGGGGGGAAAGACAACGCCGATTCAGCGGTGTTTGACGGCTAAGGCACGAACTGTGACAGCACAGGGCGACTGGAGTAGATCAGGCGGCTCCTTCCTTGGCATAGGCAACGATTTGCAAGGTCTCCCCTCAACTCCTCCTCTCCCTCATACAGCGGCAGAAGCGCCTTAACCTCTCCCTTCCTCACGGCGTCTCCGGCTCCATCTCGTCCACCTCCCCAAGCTACCCTAGAAGGCTAGCCTCCCATGGTTTATATAGGGGGAGGGGATAGGATCCTCCCCCGCCTGCGTGTCAACGGGCATGCCACAATGCCCTGGCAAGCTCCAACGAGGAGAGGGGAAATTTAAAAAAATTACTTATATATATATATATAAATTATCCCTATGCCCTATTCACGCGTGAAAGGAGGAAAATAGAATTAGATCGTTACAGGACCACATCATAGGAAAGAGAGACACTATAGGGACACGAATGAATTTAAAGGAGGTAGGCAAGATGGAGGCGCTTTGGCCATAGTCGAGTGCTGATGGTCGCTTGCAACTATCTCTCACTCCTTGGGTTTTTCCCACTAAAGAAGAGCGCATTGTGAAGCAAATAGTCAATTCTATCCGCACTCCAAAGGGTATGATGCATTCTCGCAGGTCTGCGTTATTGGAGGGGTTTTTGTCAAAAGGTCGAATCCACGGATCAGAAGTAGAAGAAAGTAGAGATAGGAGATGGAAGAGAAGATAGAGAATACCCAAGTGGTAAACACGACAAAAACAAATCACAATGAATTGAAACAATATGTATTGAAAGAACCTGGAATCTTTGCTCTACTTAGAAGCAATCTCCAGGCATTAGTTCTCCTAGAGCTCCTTCATAGACCAAAAACGTAGATAAGAAAAATCAGCTCTTTCTTTGCTGCCTGGAACCCAAATCTGATGGCTCTGTTGGCTCCGAAAGGGGGGTAAAACCTCAGGACACCTACTCACAGATCTCCCAGATCACTCCTTCTTCTTTCAGTTCAATCTGTAATTTTCCGCCTATTTATAACGATCACGATGTGCACGATTTCATCAATCTGTCCTCTTTGTGAAAATCCCCTAACTGGCTAAAAAAGCAACTAGATTTTTGCATGCCATCCTAATCTAGAAGCTTTTTCTAACTTTTTCAGATTTTTAGAATAAATAATATCAAGAATAGACTAAAATTATCCAAAAATCTAGTATTTTTAGATAATTCATGCAACTTGCACTAGTACTAATGGCTCAGATCACATTGACTCTCTAGACCAATAGAGAAGTCGAATGATGATGCATTCCATACATTTTCACACTATGTCCTCATAACATCACGACATCCACCCCCTCTGAACCTGCGCATCCTCCGGTACAAAATAGTCCTCCTAGATGGAAGGGCCACAACATTATTTTCCAAAGTAACTCCCGCATAGACAAAGCACCTCCAAGATAAAAAATCCAATGCTCTTCCATCCAACATAGGAACATCTCACCATCCAAACTCACCCCTCCTAGATCATAAGGTTTTATCATCGTATTCAAGCCATATAGCTTCACTTTTGAAGACCCTCTAGATACCAGAAACATACTCACAATGTGCCCATCTTCATAGACATAACAACACCCTTGCTCCTTCTGAATCCATTGCTTTGGAAGCAACCCATGTTGATACTTTACTTGATTTTTCACATCCAAGATCTTCAGAACATCATCCATATCCAAGCCATCCATAGCATCATGAGCATCCAGAAATAAGGTATCCGCTGTAGTTCTTGGCAAAGCATCAAATGACATCCTGCATTCATTAGCAAGGTCTTTTGACTACGTAAGAGCCATAGGCATGGTTCCTTGAAGCACACTCTCCTCGGCATCCCCTGGCTTTGATACTTCCTTTTCCAAAGCATCTTTTCCTGTGTTACCTATAACACATAAAGCATCAAGAACTAACTACTCAATAGTAAACAATGATTCTGCCTCTTGCACATCAAGGAAAGTATTCATAATTTCTTGTGCATCCTCATCATCCCTTACCACGGCATCCTCCAATGCATTTTTCCAATCATCTAGTGCATCCTTCTCATCTTGTTGACTACCCTGCTCCAAATATTGTGGAACCTCTTGAGCACAAGCCTCATCCATAGCAATAGTATCAAAGCCATCACCTGCATTAGAAATCAAGTGAGTCTCACATGAATCACACATGGATCCCTTTGCCTCTTCATAAAATACCTCAATGTTTCCAACATGCTCTTTGTCATTTTCATGCAAACAAGTAGCCAGAGAGTCTGATGTTTCTTGCATAGTCCTTTGGTCTAACACTTCTGTCTCTTCCTTGTGGAACTCTATATCTTCAGTAGTCTCTTGTAAACCTATCATAGAATCACAAGCTGCATTCACTTTCACTTCTAGAGCAAACAATTCAGCCACCAACTTTGAATAGACAACCTCGACTATAGCTTCATCAGAAGCCTTCCACAGAGTAGCATCTTCTTGCAAACACTCATCAACCAAAGCCTCAAGTAAGGAATGTGCCTCATGCACATGGCCATTCACTTGTAAACAAGTATCATCTACATCAACAGAAACCGCAGTAGGCAAGACATCTCCGTCACTGCTATCATGCACATGTGTATCAACACTGTCAGACTCAGGGAATTCTTCTTTCAAGGCATCCTTGAACCCTTTCCAAGTTGCACCATGCCCTCGTTGTATACCCTCAATTCAGTCCTTAAGATTTTGCTACACCAGCTGGAGAAAATAGAAAACCCTTTGTATCTTAGGCACATCGCGCCTTTGCATCGCTATGTCAAAGTAGTTGAGATATGTTGCTGCATATGACCCATCAAAGAAACCCAATTCTTGTGTCATCCACTGAAAATAATCCCTGATCAAATCCTCTTTTTCAGTCTTCACCTCTTCTAGTATGCTTTGTCCTTGCTCTTCTATTTGCTTCTGTTGCTCATACAATTGTCTACATGTGTCCAATAAAAACTTTTTGAAACCAATATTTGCATCTCCAAATTCAAATATCCAAGAACACATGTCAATAAATTGCTTCAAATCCGCCATAGAACTCAGAGCTAGAACTATGCCTCGTGATAAGTCACCCATGTCTACCCGCCTTCCGTTGACTTTCACGTCGGGTTCACCAATGTCGGAGGGGTTTTTGTCAAAAGGTCGAATCCATCGGGGATTAGAAGTAGAAGGAGGTAGAGATAGGAGATGGAAGAGAAGATAGAGAATACCCAAGTGGTAAATACGACAAAAACAAATCACAATGAATTGAAACAATTTGTATTAAAAGAACCTGGAATCTTTGCTCTACTCAGAAGCAATCTCCAGGCATTAGTTCTCCTCGAGCTCCTTTGTAGACCAAAAACGTGGATCATAAAAATTAGCTCTTTCTCTGCTGCTCGGAACCCAAATCTGATGGCTCCATTGGCTCTAAATGGGGGTTAAAACTTCAGGACACTTGATCACGGATCTTCCAGATCACTCCTTCTTCTTTCAGTTGAATCTGCAGTTTTCAGTCTGTTTACAATGATCGCGATGTGCGCGATTTCATCAATCTGTCCTTCTTGTGAAAATCCCCTAACTGGCTGAAAAAGCAATAGCTTTTTGCATGCCATCCTAATCTAGAAGATTTTTCTAACTTTTTCAGATTTTTACGATAAATAATATCAAAAATAGACTAAAATTATCCAAAAATCTAGTATTTTTGGATAATTCATGCAACTCGCACTAGTACTAATGGCTCAAATCACATTGACTCTTTAGATCAATAGAGAAGTCGAATGATGATGCATTCCATACATTTTCACACTATGTCCTCATAACAGCATGACAGTGTTTTCTAAAGATGACCAATTATTAGGGCTAGAGTCCCATGATTGACATAAGATATGTCATGTTTGTACTATGAATGGATTGTAAGTGGCTTGCGTATTTTGCTATTTGAAGTGTAGTCATTGTTCATAATGCTTTCTCATTTGTGGCAGTTTGTACTACCACGATCACAATCGCAGGATGCCTTACTCCAGAAATATGTGGGGCAATTTACAGGTTGTTGACTTTAGTGCAATGGATCTCACAAAAGGAGATTAAGACGTCCTCTATTGAATCTGCAAGACGGGGAGCAGTGGAGACGGTTTGTCTCTTTGAGAAATACCTACCTACCAATATGCTCACGATACAAATCCACCTTCTTGTGCATCTTGTAGATGAAGTGGAGATTGTTGGGCCTATCCATACGCGATGGATGTTCTTCTTGGAGCGCTTCATGAAAACCCTGAAAGGCTTTGTGTGACAACGAGCTTGGTTGGAAGGTAGCATGGCTGAAGGTTGGTTGGTGTCTAAGGCACTAGTGCATATTTCACAATGTCTACCAACGATGGATTCAAACAACCGTATGCTATGGTGCGCTGAAGGATGTCTCGCGTGGGCTATGGGTTTTTAGCCACGGCTTCCTATACGCGACACGGAGCTGGAGTCTGCTATTGCGCGAGGGTGGAGCACTTAGCCACCAACATTTATCGTTGCGGGAGATTACTTTGAATCGCTTTTGCATGAGATTTAGGATCTTCAATTTTTCGTTGCGGAAATATTACAGTTGTTGTGTTTTATTGAGTATTATTTTTTGTAGCAGCTTGATACTTTCTTATGGTTGTTGTTTGTGCATATTAGTTTGTGGGATTCAATGGGATGAGTCGCCCTATCCCGTGATCGCCAATGAGAGTGGATTTTTGAAGTGGAAAAGTGCCCAAAAGACTAAAACGACCAAATTTTCATGCAAAATGAAACACTTGTAGATTGATGAGCTGAAGTTATCCTAGATAGAGTTTGATGCCAAGAATGCAATGCAAGTATCAGTTCATTGATCAAAGTCCATTTGATCCCCCATTTAATTCCCATAAGGTTTCACATTATAAAGTAGCTATGTGATCTGGGAGCCAAAAAGTGTACAATGAAGGCCACATTTGTACATTTTAACATCACGGAGCCGGCTGTCCAGTTCGATCTTGCCCTATCAAAATACAAAAATTCACTTGTTGGGATTATTGAAGCATAAAACTTGAACTCGATATTTTAGAGTTTAAACCTTAAAGCCTTAATTGAAAGGAAAAAACACACAAAAGTGAATCATGGGGTAGGGAGAGGATGCAAATTTTTTTGCACTCCAAAATTTGATGAACTTGTGTCTCTTCAATGTTGGGGATTAGCAACAAAGGATTGATGGCACATCCGTGATCTACTCCTCAAGGGACTTCAATTTGATTGTGGACACATAGATTTTGAGCCAAGAAATCAAAATGTTGATTTTTAGTCTTTCTCTCTCCTCTCTCCTCTTGTTATGTGTTCCTATGCTTGGTTCTATGAGAGAAGTGGGTGGGCGAAGATGAAAGATTTTGATCGTGGGATGATGCTAGAGTATAAATGAGCATAGGTCAAGGTTGGAAGGATCATAAGTGGCTATTGAAAAGCATTAATGGGTCTCCAATCACCAAACATGTATGTCATAAGGTGTGATTTTATGAGTAAGCAGTAGCTTTTATTACATTATGATAAATTTTGGTTGAAAATGGTTGCATTTGGTTGTCAATGCTATGATTTATTAGAAATACTAAAGAAATCAAGAATATTCAATCATCTAATAATTTTTCTATAAACATGCAAAACTAGCAACATTGCAATTTTATGAAAAATCATGCGGTTTTGGGGTTTTGTTGTGGGTATTGTGTTCATATGGGATGGAATGAATGAAAAATACTTCTCAATAAGATCAATTAGTCCAAATGAGTAAATTAAAAAAATATAAGTAATTATCAATAACTAAATATTAAAAAAATTATTTGAATCTAAAAAATGGGATAAAATAATTTTGTGTTTATGAATGTATGGTAAGGCTAAGGCATGATTTTTAGCCTCAATTCAGCCCTATCTCTATGTTAAAGTGGGATTTTATTGTGTTTGTGAAGGAAACATACATAAAAATACACTCTAAACCCACTACCATATGCACAATCTTAAGCGGTAGGGGGAAGGGGGTGTTAACTGGTTAAAATACATTGAATTGTGATATATTTTTAATGCATGGCATATAGGATACATGTGGTTTAAAATTAAGAGAGTCTTTTAGCACAAGCATGCTCGATGCTAGCTACATTCCTTTCCTCTAAACAATTTTCTTATTGACAATAAGAAAATTGTTTAGAGGCAATGAAGCAATCTCGTTTAGAGGAAAGGAATGAAAAGACATGCTTTTGCACCTTCACAATGCTAGTTGTCAATAAGAAAATTGTTTGAGCACTATAAATCATACACAATTGCATTGCATGCAAAATATGGTATCATCGTGGATGCATAGCAATTGTTTTCATGAATGATGGCCTACATTGAGAAGTAAGGTACCCTAAGCTGTAGGGTTAGTAGTTCATTTCCTTGGGGAGCATTCACTAAGGACTATCTATTATCTTTTGGATCGACCAATTAAAATATTGGATTATGTATTGTATGTGCATTATGTGTTCATGATGCATCTTGGGACCAATCCCTAAGGTATAGGAGAGCCATAGTGGTGCTGTGGCAATCTGCGAAGGGGTGCTCCCTTTGCTTATGCTTACGTGGTGTATCACACCAATATGTGAAGGGACTCCCTCTGAGGAGTGTGGGAAGGGTTATCCATTGGATTACAATCCATACAAATGTGAAGTTCCATGGTAGAGGTTAGGATAGTATACCCCTTAGATGCTCTTGGCTGCGAGGCTGTGAGGGGTGATTTTGGTGTGTAGTAGTAGAGGCCCGGCAAGTGCCATAGAGTGAGTGTCATGCCCATTTTAGGTCTCGACAACACTATATTAGAGAATTTGGGAATTTCAATGCACTTTGGGAACCCCAAATATCTTTATTATTTAATCACATATTCAAATCAGATTGTCTTACTTAAAGGTGAAGTCTACCCTAAATACTATATAAGCTACCTTCCCAAATCCCACTTTCAAAAATGAATCAAGATTTAGCCACGTGGTTAAATATTTATCACTTATTTGAATTGGAACTTTAAAAATTTCCAAATTCTCTAATATGGTATTACATTTTTGAATAAAATTTTATTGCAAAATCCAATAGTATCCAAGTAGTAGTATGGCAAACAATTGGTGAAAATGTATTGTGATAATCCACTCCTATAATCTATGAATAGCCATTGTCAACTAATCAAGTTCTCATAAAAGGTTAGGTTTCTTTTATCATTTTTTAACACACCATTTACATTTTATAAGAGTAGATACAAAAGAAATTTTAGTGAGAATCAATGTACATTTTGATATTAAATAGCTATATTTTGCTTCCATCACCTCTTGGAATTCATTCTTTTCTAGATATGAAATTTTATTTGTTATATGTAATTGTATCTTAATGCATGCTTATGGTGTAATCAACACCATCCATGTCATTGTTATCATCATAATGTAAACCATACTCAAACTCAATATCCGAATAAGCAATGTGATCAATAGCATCATTAGAAGGCTTAGAATTATTACAATATGTATCATCCATTTTCAATATTTACAAATGATACTCTGCTACTTGTGAAAAATGCATTCAACGAAATACACTATTGAAGAAGGATGTATGTTAGAATAGATGGATGGTACATTATGAATGCTATAGGATCAATACAAAGTGACCTAAAAAGCAAGGTGATGTATGAGTGCATGAAGAAGTTGATATTTATAGAAAAATTAAAAATTTTTGTGTCAACAAAAAACTTATGGAGCTTAGCACATGCACTTAATCCAGTGTAGCTTTGTGATATGAACTCTATTCGGAGAAAATCATGACTCGTTTTGAAGGGTGCAAGTAGGTCTATAGGATTAACTGCATGGAAAAGTTAACCATGATTTGCTTTCTCCCATATTTGGCCAAATTACACTTTGAAATCCCCTATTTTTGGACCCCAAGTGAGGGTGGTCAAAATTATACTAAAAGAAAGACACTTTTGGAGCAATTGCCAAACATATGAATTTCATAGAATAACCTATCAAAATCACATCTAAAACACATAGAAAATAATTATAAAAATATAAAGTAAGTCAACTATATTGTAAGAATATAATTGATCATGTGACAATTGTTTTCATGATATGATTTCTTCTCTTACCTTTCTCGTTGCATGAAACCATGATGGCTTTGATATCATGTTGAGAGAGAGAGAGAGAGAGAGAGAGAGAGAGAGAGAGAGAGAGAGAGAGAGAGAGAGAGAGAGAGAGAGGATGAAGACATAAGACTATAGAGATACCATTATACTTCCAAAGTATGAATCATATTGATCATAACACTACACTCATACCCACGTTCAAAGCAATGAAAATGTTCAACAAAATAATTGTGCTCGTTGTCATTAAACATGTCAGTATTAGCATCTCCATAGAGCCATCGCTATTGTCATCGCTATTGGCATTGCTATTTGCATCATTATTGGCATCGTATTTACGATGTCAATAACAACGCTAATAGCGACACAAATGGCAACAGTTTGTGGTGCACATTACGATGAAAATAGCGACACGTGTAGTAAATTTACAATGCTAATAGCAACAGTTACAGAGAAAAAAAAAGTGGTAGGGCAATGTAGCACTATGTGTTGTATTTACATTCTACAAATGGATTACATGTAAAGTATACAATGGTTGTCAAAATGAAGGAAAAATGTTATTGAGCTTGCAAGACCGATACAACACATTGGTGAACCCGATGAGAAGATGGGGGACATTGGTGAACCCGATGTGAAGGTCAGTGTAAGAGAACTCCAAGATGGGGGGATTCTTCATGAGATAATCTACAACAATTGGTGCGCATATTGCAGCAGACTCAGCAATAACAAATCCAAATGTTACAACAACAACAACAAAGGAAAGACGAAGAGAAGATTGATTCCACAACTATCAAGGCCCTTGAGGAAGTTGGGTGGGAATTAAAACAATTTAATGGTCAAAATGTCTCTATTTTCATTCGCTTGTATGTTGAGAAAATGCTCTTCTTTGGTGTACCTCAACATGCACGGAGTCGCTATTTTGCTAGACTAGCCAAGCATGGTCTTCAAGAAAGAATCCATGGTCTTCTTCAGTGAGATGCAAATTCGACTACATTCAAAAAATCCCTATGCAAAGAATTCTTCTAGAAGACTCTGGTGTAATGACGAAGAAAAGTTTCACTGATTGGGTTCAGAAACCCAACAAGTTGCAAAAACTTTATACCATGAGTTTGAAAGTAAATTTGGACAACTTGATGCTGAAGAACAACAAAGTATGGAAGGTCAGAAGATTGAATTATTCCTTGAGGTTGCAGATCCCATTCTACAAGAGAAGCTTGGTGATCGCCTAGAAGATGCTACCTCCAAATCAAGAGTCAAGATTGCATAGACAGATGTTACTGATGCAGTTAATATGATTTCTCAAAGAGAGTGGATGTGACTAAGATTGGGTTCTACTTCAACTTCAACAACTCCATTAATGGAGCTTGTTCCACCTTCAAAATCCCCTATTCCTTTGACTAATCAACGAACTCTTTCTTCTTCTGGTCCTTCTAAAAATGATGTAATGGATGAACTCATTAAAAGCATGTGAGATATTCATCTATATCTTATAGAAATTAGTTCCAAGGTGGAGAAGGTGGATGTCAAAGTTGAAGAATGAGGACGATCATCAACTCAAAGACCCATGAGAGAAGGCTTTAAGAGTGTGACATTCCCGATTTCTAGGCACGCATTCCTCACATGAACCTCTACTTAATAGGAGGTCATTAATTGAATAAAGGAATTTTTTTAAAAAATTATCCCTCTCTCCTCCAGCCGACTGTCGTGCTGGAGGAGAAGGGAATAGCAAGAGCTATTAAGCTCATTTTTGCTGGAGCTCACAAGGGGATGAAGGCATGCATGATGCCGCGTGGGGAGAGGGAGGACCCCCTCCCCTCACCTATATAAGTGGTATGGGATAGCCAGGGAAGAGGGGCGGCGGTAGAAGAGGAGAGGGCTATGAGAGAGTAAGAGCAAAAATGTTGACGAGGAGAAAAAGGCCGTGAACAATCAGACGCTGTAGATTGGGGAGTAAGGGGAGTGAAGGAGGAAGCCGGGGCCAAGGAAGGGAAGGGAGAGGATTCTAAGAAGAAGAAGGCCATAAGTAGTGGTCATGTCGAGAGAGAGTGAGGGGAGATTATCATCGACCATCGAAGGAAGAGACGTAGTCATCTACGCCGCTGAGGTTGCCACCTGGATTCATGAGCCGCTACCTAGGAATTTCAAGATATCGCCAACAGTTGTTTCCTCCCCTCCACGTGGCATCTACACGACAAGCCCAGAAGCTTTGGAAGCTTCTTGGGAAGATTCCAAAGCCCTTAGGAAGCCCCCCTTCTTGTGGACTTCTTAAAGCTTCCAAAGTGGGTTTAAAAAATCTCCACCCCCCCCCTCCCCGAGGATTTAATCCCCTCACAGGCAATTTTTACACTTTTTCTCCCCTTTTATTTCCACCAAGTGAATTTTAAAACCTCCACTCCCCGGGATTTAAAACCTTTCCGATTGTACACCCACAAGCCCCCTAGCCCGGGCTTTGAAGAGAAGAAGGGGAAGTCTATAAGCCCCTTCCCACCCATCACCCACAAGGCCGGCCCTAGGATTTTAGGGAAGGAGAAGAAGAATTCTCAAGCCTCCATTTCCGCAAGGCCATTCACAAGAATCCTTTTCCAAACCCCCTCTTTTTCGAAATAAAGAAGGCCCAAGCCTAAAACCCTAAGGCCTTCCATAAGCCAAATTTCGCAAGTCGGTACTTCTGTCAAGGATCCGTACTTCCAAGGGGATCTCCGCATATGGATATCTCACCGAGCCCACAAGTCCAGGTTTTCTTCCTATTTCTTGATTTATGTTGAAGTATTACAATCACTCATGGTTAATTCATGGAATTAGGATACACTTGTGCTTGTCAAATCCACCTAGTTTGATGAGAAAGAATTACATTGGTTATTTCAAAAAGAAATAACTCACGATTAAAGATTGGTCATTTGTAATTTTCCAACGAAATGAACGAAATATATCCATGCATTTTTAGCAAGTTGCTTTTGTATATTACAAAGTAACGAATTTAGAATAACTAATGACTATCATTACAAAGTCGAGATTATTGTTGTACACCTTCGATTGGCTATGGAAAGATTAAAACATTGCATGTCACATTATTAGACAAATCTTTCTTCGTAATGATTCATTAAGAAAGTTGCTAACAATTGTAGGAAATTGCAAGGCATGGAAATGATTCTAGGTTGCATAAAGTAGGATTAACTCTAGTCAATTCAACTACGTAGTGGTTAGGAAAGATTGCGTAATTCTCAATCAACATACAAATATTTCATTCAGAAATGAAGTTAGGAAAAGGTTGCATGGTTTGTTTAACACAAAACCTTAAAAGCTTAGAAGCATAAGTTGTGAATGCATATCCTAGTAGAATCAATGGAAGTTATGCGAATTTTAACATGTGCTTTGTCTTAATAAGAAAAGTTAGGGATTATGAATCTAGAGGATATGAATCGCATGCTTACATGAATTATGATGTATTACTACTAGTTTTTTTTCCCTCTTCGATCAAGACAATATCTTTAGGAATAGTTCGTCATTATCATAAGACAAGTAAATTGGATTACCCAAGACACCTAAACCACAAAGGATTCGCGTAGAAATGAATAAATCAATACAATGTACTCCAAGTGCTAACTACAATTTAGCACGTTAAGGACTTGACCTAGTCGCACTTATTGCCAAGTCGAAACTTACATATCCTAAAAAGTCCTGCCCACATTCACGGAATGTAGGGACAATAAGACATGCCTGCAAGAAACGATCTAGGGTTTCTATCCTAAGAATTTCTCGTTCAAAGATGAAACTCGGATTAAGTTGGAACCCTAGGACCGACGATGTCGGCCTAGTGCGATTGGGAATGGATTGGATATAAAGACACCCTAAACCCTGTTTCCTATCTAATCAAGATTTCGTGATTAGAAGACGTCATGCGGTGGGTGAAATAGTCCCATGAATTAGATGCAAAACTTGTGCAACAAGTTACAACGTCACATGATCTTGTGGTTTGATCACAAGAGAATGGTAAATTCATCTGAATGAGATTGGCAGATTCTTACGCAAGGTTATCTTGCAAGAGGAGAAATAATCGTCGTGGTATAGTACCTTTCTTGGGTAAAGTAACCAAGATACGAGGATTAGATATTTGCTTGAAGCAAAAGACCAATTAGTAAATTGGAATAACATATTTATTGCTAATTGAACTTAAGGTATTGGTTAAGTTGGGTTAGTAGAGTACGGCCCTAACCCAAGGATATAGGGTTAACAAAACAAACCCTTGGGGATCTTGCCAAGTCGCAATTGATCCTGGATCGAGTGCTGGATGCATTCGGAGAGGAAGATTCACTCTTTAGCCATTAGCCAAATAAAACGACCACTGGAATTGATTGTGCTTGTAACAGTTTAGAAAGCACTGTTTGCATTGTTTGCTCAAGGAACTAAAGGATGAAAAGATATCTAATGCTTCAGGTTGAAAGCCTGAAGGGAGAGGCAGCTTCAGTTACCCCCGACTGCCTGCCTAACCCTAACCAAGGGGGTTGTTGACCGCGCCGGGAACGTGGACCGAACCCGCCGCGAGAGGTCTTTCCGTTGAGCTCTACTTGGAGCACGAGGACGCTTGGGTGCCAGGGGGGCTCTGGCCGTAAATCCCTCGCCTTTCGGGTCCTGCATAAGAGGCTACCGTGACTCGGGATTGGATCTCGAGGCCCGCATACTAGTCTACGGGTGGAAGCTTGGAATAAGTGATCCCTGTGGATTACTGGATAGCCTTCGGGCGGATTATGGACAAGCCTACGGGCGGAACTCCTTGTATTTCAAAGATAAAATGATGAAATGATAATAAAGAATTTGTTTGATATTGTTTTTCTATGTCACGTGATAAGATTACGTGAAGGAACCAGTGCTTAATAGGATTAATTAAAGAAGCTGATTGTTATATGTCAAATTAATGTGTTAGATAATTACATAACTAAAACAAACCGAGGAAAGTGCGGAGGATGGACCATGGGTCTGTCCTACGGTTGGGTGGTCCCGGTTAGCCGGGAACTTTTCTCAAAAATCTCGAAGAATAGCGGGATGATCATCATCATCAAAACGAATAACGAGTGCAATGACCTAGAGTTACTTCTTACCCAATTTATGCTGTTTTAGGGGAACGGAATGGGACTATACCTTATGGCAGAGAGGTTGAGCCTTGCATCCCTCTCGTTTCCCATTCTCCTTGAACCAAGTGCAGCGTGAATCCGCTTCGGACCTGGCATTTCTGCGTAAAGTAGTTCGCTCGGGTCTGACACTAGTTGCTGTTAGCTAATGACCAAATCAGGAGAACCCTAATTCAGGTCGATCCTAAGTGGGAACGGCCAGGATACTTCCGCTACGTGGCAAACGCGGAAAGACCTAGATCGCAAATCCCGTAACATTCCATGGGAATGCCGAGTGGAGCTTTCTAGACATCCTTTCGGATGGACTGCTAAGACGAGTCCTGGATGATTCTAGTGGACATGTTACAAAGAGGTGTTATATTTGGTGTGACAGCCAACAAAAAGACAAGAGGGAGTGTTCTACCTTCCGTGAGGCTGAAGCGAAGAAGCTCGTCTTTTGGAAAGATGGAAAAATTCATGTAGCTGAAACTGGTCTTCCACTGGAGCCAAATTTTGACAATGGTGGAATGAAGAAAAGATTAGAAGATTTAGTGGTAAAGAATTCCTATGCAACAATTGATGCAGCTACCTACGATTGCAAATTGAACCAACTCATTCAAATTTGAAAGCATATAAAGCTAATGTGCAATCTAAAGTATGGATGCAGGCATTAGATTAAATGGAACACGGCAAAGTAGCCAAAGATGATTTGACTAACGCCAGTCACTGCATTCGAGGAATAACTGGTTGGAAAGAACCAATAGATTCTTATTCTGCCTTTGCACATTTGGTTGACGTCAATCATAAAGAAGTATTGATTGACAAAAAGAGAAGATGAATCAGGGCCTTCCTCTTCTGGCCCTTTGAAACGAGTAACTAGAAGAACGCTTGAACAACCAAAGCTTTGCTGAAAATATATCTCAGATCAAGAGATGGAAGATGTGCCACAAACAAACAAGACTGAAGAAAAGAAGAAAGGCAAGCAGCTAGGCTACAAATGGTAGTCTGACATATAATCTACAACCGATCTCAAACAAGTCCTAGAATAATGAATTCTAGGAAAGCAAATTTGAATTCACCTTAGGCAAAATTCTTGGAATTGTCAAACGCGAATTCCATGATATAATTATTAATGTAATCAAAATAAAAAGACAATATGTTGGTGATGATGCTAAAGAAACAGTGCATGTTTTTTTGCAAGTTCTTTGAGTTTTTGTGCAGGATGAAGAGAAGTTGACTTCACAAGGATTTCAGCTTGAAGTAGCTAAAGAGTTAATTGGAGCAATTCAAGCTGAAGATCAAGAAAGCATGGATGAAAATATTAAAGAAGTGAAGGATAAAAATGTAATGGTCAGCTTGTTCAAACTAGTTGGGCAGCCCACCTCTCAAAAAGAAGGCCATCTACAACACATGCATAAGGAGGAAGAGGCTTGGTTCATTCCCAGTAGTCACTACTCCCGTACGCATTATGCAAGAGTAATAATAGAGACAATCGTCAAAATTGGATAAAAAGAAACACCATGTATTGCACTCTTAGACCATGGCTCAGAGATAAATGTCATGGCAAGGAGTCTCTATGAAAGTGGCGGTGGGCCCATAGATATTGATCCATGTTGGCAAATGAGAGCTACCAAAAACTCTTCTAGAGAGTTATATGCTGCATGTTCTGATGTGTAGGTAATTATTGGAGACATAAAGTACAATTTTCACTTTTTTGTTCAAGACTCTTGTAGTTACCCTATCATTCTTTGGCAACCTTACATTTCTGAAGGCCGCTTGGAAATAAAAGCTCTTGATAATGGTTCTTCCTATGCTCGAATTTGAAGCAAGGATAATGAACGAGCTGTCCAACTTCTTACTGAGTGTGTGAACCATCATCAAAATAGAGATCGATAGCGAGATTATCATGTGCCTCCTAATCTCTTAGAATTCAAGGGTTTCGGGCTGCACTGCTATAAAAGGAGGATATGATAGTGCGTCATGTAAAAAGATTGAACCTCCTTATACTACAGAAACTATCTCTCTAGCAAATCTATATGTATGTACATCCAATAGTATGGGTTGTTATAAGTCTCTTCCAGCCATGACTAAAGCTGAAAGAAAATATTTATGTCATGTAAAAAGGGAGCTGAAAACTTATGACATGATGGATGAAAATGAAGATGTTTTGGGCATTTCTTTTGGACTGATTACTACTGACACATTGGCTGAAATATATGTAGCTACTCATACAAAAGATCAGGCTGAAAATTAATACATAGAAGTATGTTTATTGGATTTTTATCAAACAATTCAATAATTTTTTGAGCAGGAAGACATTGGTTTACTCAACAAGGCTGAAGTGAAAGTGGAGACAAATAGCAAGACAATGGATAAGAAAGTCAAGTCTGTGGCAATTCCACTGCCTTTCCTGAAAGTGAAGGGCTAGCTGATAGGGCTATAAATCAACCAAGTCTTTGCTATCCTTCCAACATTGGTCACAAGTTCACATATGAAAGTATAAAAGAGCTCAAAATAGGTGAAAATTATTTCCTTTCATCGACTGAAAAACACTCTTTTATGTAAATGCTAATGAAACATGGAAAATCTTTTGCATTTCAGCCAAGTGAAATAGGCTGTGTGGATCAAAATATTGTGGCTCTTATGGCCATTTTTACGGTCCCACATGTGCCTTGGAACCTCCAGCCTAATCCTGTTCCAAGGGTGCATTTGCCCAAATTATTTGAATTTCTAAATGAGAAGATCAGAATAAAGAATTTAGAAATTCTTCAGCACCTTACTCAAACCAATGGTTTACCGTGCCCAAGAAAAATGGATCTTTACGATTCATTCAAGATCTATAGCATGTTAATTGTGTCACAATACAAAATTTTGATTCGGGTACAATTGTTGACGAAAGTTTGCTGAAGCTTTTGTAGGTAAAGAAATTTATTCTATGGGTGACCTATATTCAAGATATGACAAATTTCAGCTTTCATTAGAAAGCCGAGACATTACCACAATGAAGACACCTCTTGGATTGGTACGCATGTGAACTCTACCACAAGGTGCAACAAACTCCATAGCCCATATGATGAATGCCATGCACAAAGTTTTAAGGGACTTTATTCCACAACTTACTCTTCCATTTCTTGATGATGTACCTATCAAAAGGGATGTGAAGTCAATGAAAAGAATGAGGTGCTTGATGAAGATGGATGTAGGAAATTTGTAGTTAACCATCTTCATGATTGTGACAGGATTTGGACAAGACTAGAAGAGGTAGATCTTACCCTTTGTGGAGCTAAGTTGATTTTTGGAGTAGAAGAAGTCCTAATGGTCGGACATCTATGTGGCCCCTATGAAAGTAAGCCTTCACCAATCAAGATAGATGCCATCAGCAAAATGCAAGAAAAATGCACAAATATTTCAGAGGTTAGAAGATTTATTGGCACATGTGTATTCTATCTCATATGGATACCACATTTTTCTCATGTCACCAAAAATCTTTAAGAATTATTAGGAAAAGGCTAAATATTTTCTTGCGGGGAAGAGCATACTCTCACTGTACGCAAAATAAAGAGGTTGTTAATTTCAGTCCCCACTCTCAAAAGGGTTGATTATTCAAATGGTCAACCCATCATCCTTACTGTGGATACAAGTCCCATTGGGATAGGATGGGCTATTAGCCAAGAAGACCTTGAAGGTAATAGGTATTGAATTTGTTTTGGAGCAAAGGTTTTCAATGAACGTCAAAGAAGGTATGCTGAAGTAAAAAGGGAATTGTGGGGAGTTGTAACATCATTAAAGTGTGATCATGAATACTTTATAGGTGCTTCTGTAGTGGTAGAAATTGATTGTCTTCCACTCTTGGGCATGATTTCCAATTTCTCTACACCCGACATTGCTATACTAAGATGGATTGCATATATTAAATCTCTCAACCCGGAATTAAAGCATATTGTAGGAAAGGGGAATTAGTTGCTAACATGCTATCATGTGCAGGATATGAAAATGAAGAAGAGTTGATGGAAGAAGATGAAGCTAAAGAATCTATACTTGTTGAATTTCATTCCAAAGCTGCTAAAAGTACATATTCATTTGCTACATATACAACCCAAAGCTAAATCTTATAGGTGAAGCTGATCTTTTTAATGGTATAGCATTAAGTACAATAAGAACATGAAAATGTTCTATTGTAAATTAGTATACAACAACAAAGATAAAAGATTTACCTATGGAAAAAGAGTGATCAACTAGGAGCCAGCATGCTCATTGCATTGCTCAAGTTCTAGTTCATTTCCTTAAAGAAGATTATGAAAAATATTGTAAAGTCAAAGAAAAATATTGGTGGCAAAACATGTATCAGGACATAGCACATTTTGTTGAAACTTATTATGCGTGTCAGATATATTTTATGGTCAAGCATCGAGATGGGTTACAACCAACTTATTCTTTGTCTATACATTATAGATGGGTTATTGATCTTATAACTATGCCTACAGGAATATGGAATATGCGATATTTAGTGCTTGCAAGAGAGGATCTAACCAATCAAGTTGAAGGTAAAGCTTTAATAACCAAGACCACTCAAGCTATTTGTCGCTTTTTGCTTGAAGAAGTATTTTGCATATATGGCTGTGTTGGCAAGGTAACCGTAGATAGAGGAGAATTGGATGCCGATGAGGCATGAAACTTCTTTGCTCAATTGGGTATTAAGTTGGATTTAACATCAGTCTAAAACCCTAAAAGGCAATGGGAAAAGTGAGAGAGGGCACCAGCCTATTCTCAAAGCTCTAGCAAAGTCTTGTAGAGGAAAGATTAAAGAATGGCCTAAAATGCTACCTTTCGCATTATGGGCTAACCAAACTACTCACAGTACAGTGACTGGCTATATGCGAATTGAACTTATACTTGGAAAACAATCAATCATGCCAATTGAAGAATCTATTCTCACATGGAGTCTTCTACCTTGGGAGGAAGGCATCAGTAGAGAAGAGTTGCTAACTTTGTGCATATGGCAGCTAGAAAGAAGGCTTGAAGATATTCAAGTAGCTATTGAGAAGCTAAAGGCAGTAAGACTAAATAATAAAAGAAGATTTAATTAGCAACATCAACTTCAACCAAGAGCAATTCAAGAAAATGATTGGGTGCTTATCTATGACAACAGCCTAGACAATCAATTCAGTGCTTCTAAGAAGATAGTAAAGCATTGGTTTGGCTCGTATGTGGTAAAGGTTGTTCATGACAATGCCACATATTCATTGGCTAAATTGGATGGAACAAGCATAAAGATACCCATAGATGGAAAAAGAATCAAGCTCTTCAAATGAAGATAAAGTTCAACATATGAGCTAGAAGACTTGGATATATTTCAAGAGCATGAAGACATAGAGGAAGAAGAAGAGATAGAAGATGAAGACATTGACATAACAGAAGATACTTCTTTTAACACTGCAGATCCATAAAGAATTTGGCACATGTCAGAGGATGTGTAGGTTAGGAGGGGGTGGAAGTCATGCCACTGCGCATACACTATGTAAAAAAATCTAGTGTGTCTTTCTTATTGATTTAGAGAGCCGATGCCATTTTAGACATTAGTGTTAGTGTCCATGGTTCAAAAATATTAGATTTTTGGACAAGTTTTAGCCAATTTTTGATATTCTAGATATTATCTCTTGTGAAAATCCATAAAACTATAGAAAAATTCTAGATTAGGATGACATGTAAAAGAAAGCATGTAGCTTTTAGCCAATTTGAGAGGATTTTATGTAAAAAGAGAGATTGGCAAATTTGTGCGATGCGCGATCGTTGTTTTTAGGCAGTGAACAACACTCCAAAAGGGGGAGATGAAGGAGTGATCTGGTAGAATTCTGGCCAAGTATGCTGGTATTTTACCCCCCTTTTGGAGCCAATGGAAGTATCAAACTAGCGATTTGAGTAGCATAGAGGAAGGTATTATTTTATACACATTTTTGTCTATTAGAGTTATATCTTCTCATAATGCAGGAATAAAGTAATAGGCTTCATCTCTGTTAGTATTCTTCTACATTTTCTAATTGTTTTTGGGAGTATTCTTCTACGTCTTCAATTTCTTTGAACCCCTTATCTTCTATCTACTCCTCTCCTTGAATCTACCTTCACCCTATTGTCTCTTATCCCAGTAGTGGACTCTTGACACCAAACACACAGACACCGTGTTAGGGGAAGTTTATGCTATCATCAAAGGGTGAATTTTGGAAGATATTTGGGCTAATTTAGGGCTGATATTTTCAACCATATTTAGAGAATTAGCTACATCATTGTTCTTTTAATTCATTTCTTACTCCACAGGAGACATCTTGTCAAAATATATAATTATTATGTGCCCCTATGGCAAGGCAATGTTTGTAGATCATTCATAGATGCTTTGAGTTGAATTAAGAGGAGCTTTTTCTCTTATTTCTTGGTTGTGGTAACTTATCCTTATCAAGAAATGAATTTGAAGATCTATTGAAGCAAGTCTCTTTGCCCTACAAGACTTGTAATTGACTCATAAACTTTTGTTCCTAATAGTCTACATTGAATGTAATCATGCAAAGTTGATTCATGCTATGGCATCATGTATGAATGATGGGATGCAGAGTTGTTTATGATACATGACAGCATATTGTACTTGATTTTATGATTGGTGATTGCTCTTACAGTCAAGAAAACAAGCTTAATCTGAGTTAAAACTTATGAGATAATACTCTTGTGATGTTTGCTAAGAACATACAGTTGGAAGCTCTATCAACATCTTCAAGAACTTGGCTTGAAACCTTCAAACCTTCTCTTATCTCTACCATCTCCGGAGTCTAAGCTCATACATTCTTCTCTCTCAAACCCCTGTGATTGACCATGAAGTACCTCTTGAACCTTTAAACATTCACTATAATTTACTTATCTCTTGAAGACACATCTCTATCTATCTTGTCCAGTTTTCTTGCCAAACCCCTGTGGTGACCTTTAACCCTACACGGTGTGACACTGCCTTGAGGATTCAATAGAGGATGACTTGACCTCCTTTTGTGAGATCCATTGCACTAATTTTGACAACTTGTAAATCTACTTGTGTATTTCTAGAGTGAGGCATCCTGTGATCGCAAAAGGTAGTATAAACTGCCACAAATGAAGAAGCATTACGAACACCGACGAGACTCCAAATGGCAAAATATTCAAGCCACTTATAATTCATACGTAGTACACACCTAACATATCTTATGCCAATCATGGGATTTTAGCCCAAATAATTGGTCCTCTTTAGAAAAAGAGGATCTCAGAGAATGCATCATACTTGTCACGATAATTTGCTTCACAATTTGCTCTTCTTTAGTAGAAAAAACCCAAGGAGCGACCATCAGCACTCGACTTTGACCAAAGTGCCTCCATCTTGCCTACCTTCTTCAAATCCATTCGTGCCCTTGTAGTGTCTCTCTTTCCTGTGATGTGGTCCCATAGTAAGCTACCCACATTCTTGAAAATATGCATGGGATCCAACAAGTGGTTGATTTGTAAGTGGGTCCAATACAACAACTTGTAGAAAACTAAGAATCATCACATTTCATTTGGATGCAACTCCGTGTGGACCATTTTCAACTCGTATTACCAACTTTTGGCATTCATTCGTGCTGGAGGACGTCTAAGAAAACATTCCCTCAGTTCATGACCCTCCGACAAGAAAGAGGTGTGTCCTTGATATATCATATTCTTCATGGCTCGTGACCTTTGGGAGTCACCCAATGGACATGCATGATAGCCTGAGGTAATCAGACATGTCCCAACACCTCTATTTAGTGAACACAAACTTGAATGAGATATGATAGATATGATCAACAAGAACAAAAGCCTACCTACGTGAGCACTCTCCAAATTTTAGAAAGTCATGCATGGTCCACATGAGAATGGCTCGTATATTGGTGGACCGTCGACCATTGTACTTGCTCATATCTTCCACCATGACCCCCTCCTCCTAGAAAATCTTAAGCTCATGGACTAATGGACGGAGATAGATGTCCATATTCTTGACTTTGTAGTAGCTAGGAACGAGCAAGCTAAGAATCAGGTGTCCTTTCTTTATAGAAAGCCATGGCAGGATGTTGTAGTTAACAACGACTACAGGCCACACACTATAAGAAGTTGAGCGGAGACTGAATGGGTTCACGCCATACATAGCAAGACTAAGCCAATGATTGCTTGGCTCTCATGCAAAGCTTAGAAAGGCAGAGCCAATGTGGCTCCATGTGCATGAATTTGTTGATATTCATAGGACTCCATCTATGGATCTATTTTGTGCATGCCACGCTATCAAGCTCGCCATGCATGACGTACGAAACATGTGACGTATACGAGGGATAAGTGGAAAGTGTCTACGAACTTTCTGAGGGATGGCTTATCCTTGCAAGTCTTGTCGATACCTGTGAGGACCACACATTAGACATGTCTCCATAGTCTCATACTCTCCTTGAAACAGCACACAATCGTTGACACATGCATGGATTCTATGGTAGTCCATGCCAAGTTTTTGTAAAACATGTCAAGCATCATTACAAGACTCAAGCATGGTATTTCTAAGTGGCAATATATGATACTATAGCAACCCAAAAAGAAAACATAAAACACCTTGAAAAATCATACTTTTTTTAATAATGGTGTAGAAAAGAAATCAACGAAGCGTACATAGAAGGTACCTGAACAACACGGTCATACTCTCATTGCTCCACTCGTATTTTTCTTGCACACTTAGGAGTGCAAGTAGCATCTTTAGGCAAGATACTTGGCACCCATCGTATAATTGTATGGATGCTTCCTCTCTTAGAGGATCAGATGTCTCGGCATCCATGGGTATCAATGCATTGATCATTGCCTCCATCTAAGGCTCCAAGTTTGTAGTAAAGTCTGAAAGGATACAAGTCTCCTCTGGTATTGATCATATAGACTAGATTTTGCATTCCAAGTGGTGGATTGGTTCAGGCATTCCATCCATCACATGCCCACGAACTCTTCTAAGTGGCCGCAATAGGTGCATTCCTCCTTGGGATGAGGCGTCACCTCCTTCTATAGAAATTACGACCACCTCTAATGTTTTTGTATATGATATTTAATTAGTTTGCAAAAATATTATAAGGCATTATTTATACATATTTTTCTTACCATTTTCTTAAAGTCTTAGATTGCCTGATCAATCATCTCCGATTGAAACTCACAAAAAACATATTTTTCTTACCATTTTCTTAAAGTCTTAGATTGCTTGATCAATCATCTCCAATTGAGACTCACCAAAGCTTCGTATGTGTTCTATAGACAAGTAACGCTTTCGTCTTATTTTCAGCTTGCATTAAGAGCAAGGACACAGAGAACACATGACACACTAGTTAAGATATGCATTGCGATCTTAAACATCATGACCATCATCGTTTCCATTTTGTATAGTTACGTTAAAAAATTGGTTTTTGTTCTCATTCTCTTTTTCTTTCTTGATTTTTTTGAGAAGGGATTTCTTCTCTTGTAACTGAACAAAATTAACTTCAACTAAAGTCTTGTTTTTTTCCCCCTTTCTTTGCACTCTTCGTTTTATGTTCACTCCCCTTTCTCTTTCTTTCTCTCTCTCTCTCTCTCTCTCTTTTCTACTCTCTCTCTCTTTTTTGCCATTCTCTTTGTTTCTCACCACCCCTTGGTGTTTTCTCACTCATTCTCCTCTCTCCCTCCCTCTCTCTTTCTCTTTCCACATTTCTTTGTTATCTTTCATGTTTACTCTCTCTCTCGTTCTCTCTTCCTTTTCCTTTCTTCTTCTCCCTCTCTCATTTCCTCTCTTTTTCCCTCAATGCACCTCAGAAAAACAAACAAAAAAAAATGAAGAAAGAACAAGAACAAACCAAGAGGAGGATGGATTGTTTGTCTCCTCTTCGCAACAAACCCTCTCTTTGTTTCTCTCCCATCCCTCGTGTTCTCTCACTCATTCTCTTCTCCCCCTCACTCACTCACTCTCTCTCTCTCTTTAAATTAGCTAGAAATCATGGCTAGAAATCGATAGATCTAAACTTACTAATTGTAAACAAACCTACTAACTTACTAATCAATTATTTAAATAGATAATAATTTAAACAATACAAATCTCTCTCTCTCTCTCTCCTAATCATTGATCAGTAATCTAAATAATTTAAAGTAAATTATCTAACTAAACTAACTAACTAATAGATAAATCTATAAATCTATCACCCCCTTACGTTTTCTCACTCATTCTCCTCTCTCTCTCTCTTTAAATCAGTTAGAAATCATGGTTAGAAATCTATAAATCTAAACTTACTAACTGTAAAAAAACCTAGTAACAGCTTACTAATCAATTATTTAAATAGATAACAATTTAAATAATATAAACCTTTCTCTTTCTCTCTCTCTCTCTCTCTCTCAATCATTGATCAGTAATCTAAATAATTTAAAGCAAAGTATCTAACTAAACTAACTAACTAATAGATGAATCTATAAATCTATATCCCTAAACTATACAAATCTCTCTTTCTCTCTCTCTCTCTCTCTCTCTCTCTCTCTCTCTCTCTCTCTCTCTCTCTCCATTTCTCTTTCTTTTCCTTTCTTCTTCTTCCTCTCTCATTTCCTCTCTTTCTCCATCAATGCACCTCATTCTTTTTATTAAAAAAACCAAAAAAAGAAAAAGAAAGAACAAGAACAAACCAAGAGGAGGTTGGATTGTTCATCTCCTCTCTGTGCGACAAATCCTCTCCTTATTTCTCTCCACCCCTCGTGTTTTCTCACTCATTCTCCTCTCTCCCTCCCTCCCTCTCTTTCTTTCTTACATTCTTTGTTATCTTTCATGTTTATTCTGTCTCTCTCTCTCGTGCTCTCTTCCTTTTCCTTTCTTCTTCTCCCTCTCTCATTTCTTCTCTCACTTCCTCTCTTTCACCCTCAATGCACCTCATTCTCAACAAAAACAAACAAAAGAAAAGAAGAAAGAACAAGAACAAACCAAGAGGGGGCAATGTACTCACCGCAAAGGCCCAAGGATGGATTCTTCATCTCCTCTTCGTGATGGCTCCTCTTCTTCCTTCGTGCAGTTCCTCCTCTTCTTTGCAAAAGATGGCAGCGGCAGTGGTGATAAGCTCTCCTTCTCTCTCTTTCTCTCTTCCTCTCCCTCTCCCTCCCAAATCCATGATCTCTTTTGCTCTCTCTTTCACTCTTTGTGGAAAAATTCCGTGCTCAGGTTTTGCCCATTTTTTCCCTCCTTGAGTATCGTCGCTATTTGCAATGTAAATAGCGGCGCCGCTAATATTCGTCGCAACTACTCGTCACTATACCCCTATATCCTTGTTGTGTCAGTTATATATATATATGTGAGACCTAGATCAAAACAAGGTGAGCTATATATAGAGTTATAATGATTTCCATATTCCACTTCACTATTGTATTGAATATTTTTTTTTTCATGTCATGTTCCAAATACCCTAGAAGTGCTTGAGCTCTCATAGAGACCTAGACCATGCTATTTCTTCAACCTATAAATATGATATACTATTTGGTAATATTTTTATCAAAAAAGATAAATCTAAATTTTTTATAAGCATACTTAGATCTTGATCTCACAACCCATGGAGGAGGATAGGAGATTTTTGCCTCATCTTCAAAAAAAGTAAGACCAAAGTACTTGAAGAAGGACTCAATAAAATGCAACAAACCTTTTGTAATGCTATGCTCTGGTCTCAAACTACTTGAAATAAGTTAGAATCTCCATCGAAAAACTTGGTGAAATGCAAGTACCAATTTTAAAAACCCATGGTAGCATCCACAATACAAATAAATGGGGGGAAAAGAAATATCTAGAATAAGGCATGAAAAGAGCACATGTTAGAAGAAAAGTGCCTCTTATTAAAGCTAACAATTATTCAACAAACAAAATAGAACATGCATTAATAGCTATGTGAAGACAAAAGCTAGAGTGTAATGTATATTAATATCTCCAAGATATATGATTAGAATGTTCTATTCTCTAAGAAAACATAATATCAATCATCTTCTTTAGTCTCTTATTATGCATGAAATTGCCCCAAATAGCTATAGCCACACCAACAAAAATGACAATACCTACTTAACTAATGTTTCTTAAATAGAAAAAATGAGATTTTGAGTACTTGCCTAGCTCCCCCTATCCTCCATGTAAAACCAATATTCTCCCATACTCAAGAATTTTGGTGTCACCCTCTATCTCAATACATTTAAACTTAGCTACAGATAAAACTTCTTTGCTTATTATAACAATCATTGAATTAAATTATTGGGATCATCTTGGGTTTTTGTTTTCTCTCTTTTTAAAGATATTTTTGTTAATTTATAATGATCAAAGAAATTCAAATTGTTTTAAGTAGTAAAACTCATTAAAATTAATGAAATTGATCATTGCTAGCTAGTAAAACTCATGAATAATATTTCTATCTATCAACCATGCTCTAGCTGTAGCATGTCTCCAACCATAAATATCTCATTGCTACATATAAAGATTGTTGCTCAAATTTATTTTGAGAAACTTTCTAACTCATTGAGATCAAGATTTACTCAAATACATACATTTATTACAAATATGAGAATACCTTTAATGTAACCTAGTGTCTACCTGTAGAAAACTAATTTGAGATCCCTAAGATCATTTCATGCAATTCTAGTTTGACCCTTTCTTATTTTAAAACCACACAAGGAGCTTAAATCCTTTTCTTTGTGATTTCTTCTACTTATGACAATGTTCAACTACACAATGAACTAAGTAGAATGATAAATACCCAATCGTAGTAAATCTTTGATATTTATAACCATATGTTGCTTCGAGGGGGTTATTCATAAATATGTAAGTCTATCACATGGATTTAACATTCACTAAAACATAACGAAAGTATAGATATGAATGCCAAATGTGCACATTTGGTATAGTTGAAGTTGCATTTAAACTCCTAGCCTTAAGGGGTGGGGGGAATTACTCTTGTAAATGCATATACAAACATGAACAAAATTAATAGTAAACACATTCTTTTTAGTGCATTATTATATGCATGCCAATTAAAAAAACCATCACAACAAGTTTAGGCATTCCCAAAGCAAAAAGAAAATGGTAGACAAGAAGTTAACATGTAGAGAAAGAGGGAGAGTGAGAGAGAGAGGGGGGGAGAGAAGGAGAGGGAGGGAGGGAGGGAGAGAGACTTGATCCAAGGTATTGGGAGGTATTGGAGCTTGTATCCAATGTGCAAGAGACTTTATAACATGGAAAAAAACCTCTTTTGGAAAGATTGAAGATTTGGTTCATTTCCTATGTCTTAAGAATATATGGTTTGCATAAATTTCTTTTGGTTTTATAAAGAGACTATTTTTTATTTTTGTTATTTAGATACATGTTGTTTACTATTTAGGTTTATTAACTTTTGGAAATGTCATGCTTGTGTAAATGATATGCAAATAATTGCTTAAAGACATGTGTAAATGACCTATCTAAATACTTGTGTAAACAACAATGTAAATGGCTATCTAAACATCTCTATAAATGATAATTAAAATCACTAATTATACATGTATAAACCTACTAGAGATTCGTTTGTAGTCTCCACTTATACACTTGCTTGGATACTCAAATAAACACATAAATGTGTGCTTAAACACTTCTATGGATTCTGAACAGAATTCATATATGCTTAATTCCTATTTAAACCAAATTTAGGATTCCTTATCCCTACTTAAACACTTATTTTAGTACTTGGATATTGTTTAATTTGTTATATGTTATTGTGAGTGATGATTTTTTAATACTGAGAACTGCTTAAAAATAGCCAAAAAATCCAAATTTCAAGGGAAAAATAGACTTCATCGAAGGCACCAACTGAATCAGTACGATTTGAAGCAACAAGCTCCAAAAGTGCTTTAAAGACCCACCGAGAGACGCTTGGGAAATTTTAATAATTCCTCTGGATGATGGATGAGCCTTTTGGAAGTGGCCGATAGTGGGAGACTTCAAGACGAGTACGTAAAAAATTTCAGTATGCAAAAAGGAGGCCGGATGCGGGAGATAGGCCGGAAAAGGAGGCCAAGACCAAGGAAGTCGAGTCTAAAAAGACTTAAGGAGGTGTAAAAGGGTGTGACCCTTGGGGGATCCCCTTGGGGGGCCCCAAAATTTGACACGATGGCTGGGGGGGAGGACTATTTTTTCAGCCGAAAAAATAGCGATGGCATCCTCTCGCAATGCGATGTTTTGGAGAGGGGGGGCTATAAGCCATACCCCACTGTCAATACAACCCCCTAATCTAATCACACAGATGATCTTGTTGCTTTCCACACTCTCCATTGCTAGTATTCACGTGAGAAATGGCTACCTGGACATGAAGATGAGAATTGAGTCTTTCTCTACACTCCCTCTCTCTCCCCTCCCCCGGGCAGTTCATGCACAAGAAGAAGAACGAAGAGCGGTTGAAGGATGCTTGCCCGGCATGAACCGAATTGCTCCAAGATTAAGAGGAGGCTGAGGGGAAATATTTAGCATTGAAGATTTGTTGTTGGTCGGTCTATTGGCAACCTAGAAAAATAATTCAAAAAACCCACAACATGCAAGTAAGCGGTATGCGCCATTTTTACAAAGGAAATTTGTTTCTTGTTGATGTTTGATGGTTGAAATGGAATTCATATGGAAAAACAAATTTTTTTGGAGATTAATTGCATTATGATTGAGGGTTGTGCATAAAAGAAATGCATATCCATAATAATAAATGGTTGCAATAATTAAATTATAGCATGGAAAGTGCATTTTTAGTGTGAAAATGAAGGTTTTATTGGTTGCAGGTGGGAAAAAGAGATGTGCATGGGATAAAATTCTAAGACAAAACATCTTTGAGCTATCATAATTAGTCACTAGTCATAAATTAGAAAGAAATCTATTTTTATGCACAAATAAATAGAGAAAAATAGCTTTAAAATGAGAAAAATAGGATTTTCGCGCTATAAAAGTCTAGAAAATTATGATTTGTGGTTGTGGCTATATAACAAAGCTGAGGCATGAAGTTTGACTTCAGTTCGGCTTTGTTTATGTGTCATATTTCATGTTTTTTCTATTTTATGTGAAAACTACATACAAAATAATACCCTACGCCTATGCAATGCAGCATAACCTAAATGTTATAGGGAAAGGGTGAGGTTAAGAGATTGAGAGGGTGTGAATCTTTGAAATATTTGATTGTGCATTCCATTTAGAATTGCGATATTTTAGTTTAAGGGGCTAGTAGCACGAGGAATTGGTGCTAGTCTCCATACATCGAAGCATACGTTTAGTGAAAATCATGAACGTGTTGTTTTTCCACATCACAAAGTACTGATTTGATGAATATTGTTTGTGCACTAGGACCATATGCACTATGCATGATGCATGACATGGTATCAATCCTAGATTACATAGCAATTGTCTTCCTAGGATATGACTTATACGTTGAATGGAAAGGAGCCTTTGCTATAGGTCAGTTGTATGCTTTCCTTGGGACTATTTGGTAAGGATCTATATATTCCTGGATCGTACAAACAAGAAAAGAGTGGAGTTTTTGCATTATGTTTTATATGTTGGAGCAATGCATCTTCGGGCCAATCCCCAAGGTGTAGGAGAGTCGTAGTGGAGCCACAGCAATCAGCCGAGGGGAGCTTCCTAATGTTTGTGTGATGAGGCAATATGCCTAAATGTTATGGAATCTCCCTCTGAGGAGAAGGAAAGGTAAACATTGGACTACATATCAGCTACAAACACATAATTGAGTCTATCTAGTGAACATCGGTGTATTACAAATGCTCCTGGCCCGCGAGGCCATTGCCGAAGGGGTCTTTGTCGAAATGTCGAATCCACCAGGGATCAGAAGAAGAAGGAAGTAGAGATAGGAGATGGAAGAGAAAATAGATAATACACAAGTGGTAAACACTACAAAGACAAAGCACAATGAATTGAATCAATATGTATTAAAAGAACTTGGAATCTTTACACTACTTAGAAGCAATCTCCAAGCATTAGATCTCATGGAGCTTCTTCATAGAAAAAAAAGTGCATCAAAATTACAGCTCCTTCTCTGCTACTCATAACCCAAATCTGATGGCCCCATTGGCTTTAAAAGGGGGGTAAAACTTTAGAACACCTGGTCACGGATCTCCCAGATCACTCCTTCTTCTTCTTTCAGTTCAATCTACAGTTTTCAGCTTGTTTACAGCGATCACGACACGCATGATTTTGTCAATCTGTCCCTCTTGTGAAAATCCCATAATTGGCTAAAAAAGTAGCTAGCTTTTTTCATGCCATCCTAATCTAGAAGCTTTTCTATCTTTTTAGGATTTTTACAATAAATAATATAAAAATAGGTTAAAACTATCCAAAAATCCAGTATTTTCGAATAATCCATGCAATTCACACTAGTACTAACGGCTCAGATCACATTGTCTCTCTAGAGCAATAAAGAAGTCGGATGATGATGCATTCCATGCTTTTTCACACTGTGTTCTCATAACATCACAACATCCACCCCCTTTAAACCTACACATCCTCCGGTATGCGCCAAAATCCTAGTTGTCACCGGATTTTGAGTCCTCATCCTCTGCAATCATATCCTTTGCTTCTTCATCTTCCATATCTTCATGGCTATCCCCTGTATCATAGCCACCATTTTCTTCCAATTGTGGCAACTCATAGGCAATAGATTCCTGCCACTTGAATAATTTGATTCTTTTTCCTGCTATTGGAAGTTTTATGGTTGTTTCATCCAACTCATTTAATGCATAAGTAGCATTGTCAAATACCTGTCTTACCACATAGGGTCCAAACCATCTCTTGGAAACTTTACACATGGCACTATGCTAGTTGTCTAAACTGCTATCATAAACCAATACCCAATCCCCATCTTATATGGTTCTTGGTCTCAGTCTATGTCTTTTATCAAACTGTTTCTTATTTTGTATCCTTGTTGCCCTTAACTTTGCAATTGTTGCATCTATGTCTTTTGACTTTCTTTCCAACTGTCTTATGCGCAAGGCCAATAACTCCTCTCGATTCAACTTCTCCTCCCAAGGTAGCACACTCCATGTGACTGTCATCTCTTCTATCAACATGATAGGTTTTTGACCATACATAAATTCTACATGCATATATCCTGCAACGGCACTATGAGTTGTTCTATCAGCCCACAAAGCATAAGGGAGCAATTGTGGCCACTCTTTTACCTTCTCTCCACATGCTTTTGCCAATGCCTTCACAATAGGTGGATGACCTCTTTCACTTTTGCCATTTCCTTCAGGGTTATAGGCTAAAGTTAAAGCAAGCTTTATTCCCAACTATGCAAAGAAATCATGAGCTTCATCTGCATCCAACTCACCCCTATCTGTTGTAATTTTTCCCACAAAGCCATACTGACAAAAGATCTCGTCTAAAAGAAAAGTACACACAGCATTTGTTGTCTTAGTATGTAAAGCTTTCCCTTCCACTTGATTAGTCAAGCTTTCATGAGCAAGCACAAGATACCTCATTTTCCAAAGACCTGTAGGCATTGTGACCAAATCCACCACCCACTTAAAATGAAGAGACAATGGATATGTGGGTTGCAATCCATCCCGATGTCTCACAAATAATACATTTGACATGTCGTACATGTTTGCACAAAGTGAGCAACATCCTTATACATACCCTGCCACCAATATCTTTTTTTGATCTTTGTAAAAGTACCCCAATCACCTCTATGACCAGCCCACAAGCTTTCATGAAATTCTTGCATTACTTTTACTTGTGAAGCTCTGTCACCCAAAACTCGCAATGGCATACCTTGTTTCTTTTTAGCATGTTTCCATAAGTATCCATCTTTTTAAAAAAACCCATACGCTTTTCTCTTGATTTTCTTAAACTCCTTATCTGACCATTCATCTCTCTTTCTTAATGTACTGAGGTATTGACCAATTCTCAGCCACTCTCCTGCATATTTATCTTCCGGAAACACTTCTACACAAGATTGAAAACATCTAAAGTGTCTTCTCTTTGTTGTTAATGCTGTAGCAACACCTTGCATTGCTAAATTCACTCTTGCAACATCATTTTCAGCCATAAGAAAGTCATCTACTTCCTCCTCATCCATCATCCCATCTTCATTCTCATAATGTGCTTGCAATAATATGTCTGCCACTAGGTTATCTCTTCCTACAATATACTAAAATTCAAGGTTCAAAGATTTGATGTATGCAATCCACCGGAGCATAGCAATGTTCGGAGTAGCACAACTAGTAATCATACCCAATACCGGCAAACAATCGGTCTCAATGACTACATGAGCACCCATAAAATACTCCTTATCACATTTAAGGACTGTCACAATTCCCCATAATTCTCTTTTAACCTGTGGATATCTTCTCTATCGTTCAGTCAATACTTTAGCACCAAAGCAAATTGCATATCTTTGTCCTTCCTCATCATCTTGCCCAATTACCCATCCAATCCAAATTGGGCTTGTATCAACAGTAATAATGATAGGCTTTCCATGTGAATAGTCAGCCTTTCTTAATGTAGGAGAAGATTTTAAGAGTTGCTTCAACTTCTTCGTTGCTTTTTGCTGCTTCCTTTCCCAATGAAATTTCTGACCTTTTCTTAGAAGCTGATAAAGAGCATCAACTACATGTGCAAAGTGAGGAATCCATATCAAATGAAACACACATGCACCCAAGAATCTCTGCACCTCTGATATATTCGTGCATACATCTTGCATTCTATCAATCCCATCTATTTTTGGTGGTGATGGTCTTCGCCCATAAGGCCCACACATATGCCCAACAATCAAAACCTCTTCAACTCCAAAGACAGAAAGAGTTAAATGCACCTCTTCTAGATATGTCAAAATCCTCTCACAATCCACAATGTGGTTTGCAACAAATTGTCTGTATCCATGACCATCCATCTCTTCATTCTTTTCATCCACTGCACACCCTTTGATTGGAACATCATCCAAGAAGGGCATAGTCAATTGTGGTATAAAATCCTTGAGTACCCTATTCATAGCATTTGTCATGTGTGCCACTGAGTTTGTTGCTCCCTCTGGGAGAGTACACATTCATACTAACCCCAATGGAGTCTTCATGGTTGTGATATCCTTGCTTTCAATTGCAAGCTGAAAATGATCATAACTCGAGTAAAGATCACCCAAAGAATAGATCGCTTTGCCTACAAAAGCCTCTGCAAATTCATCAACCACAGGACTGTTCAAAGATGAGAGAGAGAGATAGGGAAAACTCCATATCCATGAGCCTTGAGGCTCTCATTGTGTTTTCTTCATTATTATGCAGAATAATACTAAACCACATAATACAATGTAAAGTAAACTAGACCGACTAGACTGACTAACTCTAGTCAAGTCACTGACTAACTACTAACCCGACTTATTTAATATAGTCACATGGAGACAGTTGTACACAGTAGTTGTCACAGATGTCGGTTACACACCAAGACAAACTGAGGGGTGGAGCTTGATTTCTAACACTCCCCCTCAAGCTCAAACCAAAAACTCAAACCATTTGCATCACTCCAAGTAGCTGTCTAAAGTGAATGAACTTATCTTTACCAAGTGATTTGGTAAAGATGTCTGCTACTTGGTCTTCAGTATTCACATGCTCCAAGTCAATTTGATATGCTAAAACCATTTCCCTGATGAAATGGTAGTGAACCTCATAGTGTTTCAATCTTGCATGATAAACATGATTACTTGCTAACATGACACTGCTTAAATTATCACAGTACAGCCTTACTTTGCTGTCCAAGTGTATTCCCAAGTCATTTAGCAACTTTTGTAACCACATAGCTTCACAGGCTGCTAAGGCCGCACCACAATACTCTGCTTCCGTACTGGATAGTGCAACTATAGGCTAAGTCTTACTCTGCCAACTGATCATGCTACTACCCAATCCAAATGCATAGCCGTCGGTTGACCTCCTGTCATAAGTGCAACCAGCCCAGTCAGCATCAGTATACCCCATCAAGTCAAGGGGTTTCCCATATGCATAAAACAACCCATGATCTATGGTACTCTTTACATATCTCAGAATTCTCGTGACTGTATCCAAGTGTGGTTTGCGAGGCTTCTACATGAACTGACTGATCAGCCCCACAGCATAACTCAAGTCAGGTCTAGTGATTGTGAGATAGATCAAGCTTCCTACCATCTGTCTGTACATGGTAACATTCTCAATCTCTGTCCCAACATCAATCTGTAGCTTGACATTTTGCTCTAAAGGCATATCCATAGGCTTGCAATCAGCCATACCATATTTCTGTAACATGTCCTGAGCATACTGCTTCTGTAGCAGCCATATGCCTTGAGGTGTAGAGATAACCTCAATCCCCAAAAAATATTTCAGCTCTCCTAGTTCCTTGACCTTAAACTCAGCCTGTAAACATATCTTTACTTCAGCAATCCCGCTTTCATCATCTCGTGTAATGATTAAGTCATCAACATAGACAACTAGGAATACATAACCACGATCTGTCTTCTTCATAAACAAACTATGATTAGCATCACCCAATTGGAAACCATGTTGTTGCAAATAACTGCTAATGTGAGCATTCCATGCTCTGGGTGCCTATTTCAGCCCATATAATGCCTTTCTCAGCTGGCATACATGTGCTAGAAATCCTAGATGCACATAGTCTTCAGGCTATTCCATGTAAACTTCTTCCTGTAACTCTCCATTCAGAAAGGCATTGTTTACGTCCATCTGCCATAGTTTCCAGCCTCTAGCTGCTGCCAAAGCAATCACAGTTCTAACTGTAGCCATCTTTGCTACATGGCTGAATGTCTCCTCATAATCAAGACCATACTGCTGTGCATACCCTTTTGCATCTAGCCTGGCCTTGTATCTCTCCAATGATCCATCTGATTTACATTTTACCTTATACACCCACTTGCAACCAATACGTGTTTTGCCCTCAGGCAACTGTACCAAATCCCATGTGCCATTTTCAGCCAAAGCTGAATATTCCTCATCCATAGCACCACGCCAATCCTCATCTGCAACAACTGCCTGATCAAACTTACTTGGTTCTCTAAAAGCTATTACTTTCATCACATAAGCATAATGACAGGCTGAATATCCAGTGTAAGTGTATCTATCAACAGGTCATCTGACCCTCTCTGATCTCCTGAGTTGTGGCTCACTATGAGCTTGCCTCTCATGAGGCGGCACATAACAACTCTGCCTAGCACCTAGCGTCATAACAGATGGAATCCCCAATTCACTGTCTAAGCTGTCACTGCTAGATGACTCATAACCTGTAGTGAGTGGACCTATTATATCTTCAAAATCCTTTTCCTTTCCCTTATCTGTTCTCCCCCTCACTAACATATCCGTGTCAGTGGATGCAATAGTGTGACTACGCAACTGTCCTGTCCAAGGACTCATTGTAGATGATACATCACCTGTTGGACCACTCATGGAAGTACTCTCTGTAGGAGTATTTTCAGCATGACTCATACTGGGTGAGTCATCAGTAGTAGGCACTGCAATAGGATTCCCATACCAGGATGCTAACTCATCAAATACCACATCTCTGCTTATGAGTGTCTCATGCGTAAAAGGTGCATAACACTTATAAGCTTTCAGTTCCTGTGCATATCCCACAAACACACTCTTCACTGCTTTAGGATCCAATTTCTTCCTCTTTTCATCTGGTATATGCACATATGCAATGCTACCAAATACCTTCAAGTGCAAAATATCAGGTTTATGACCATGCAGCCTCTCATATGGAGTGACATCATGAATCCCTACTGTAGGGGTTTGATTCAGTACATAGACAGCAGTCATCACTGCTTCAGCCCAATAACCATTTGGTAGACATTTCTCATTCAACATAGCTCTAGCTGATTCCATCAGGACCCTGTTTTTCCTCTCTACAACACCGTTTTGCTGCGGTGTATAGCTGCAAGTAAGCTGTCTTCTGATTCCATATTTAGCAAGATACCTGTCAAAGTAATTAGAGACATATTCACCTCCTCCATCTTATCTCAAACAGGATATGTAGCAGCCCAACTCATTTTCTGCATGCTTCTTGAAGTCTTTGAATGCATCAAATACATCATCTTTATGCTTCAAAACATAAAGCCAAGTGTACCTGCTGAAATCATCAATAAATGAGACATAATACCGCGCACCTCCAAACGAAGCATTATGTGAAGGACCCTAGACATCAGAGTGCACCAACTGTAAAGGCCTAGTGCTGTTTTTTACATATCTCATGAAAGGAAACCGTGCCTACTTCCCAAACTAACATGAAGGGCATACTTGACCAAATTCATTATACTTGAATTTAGGTAATCCAAGTACTACTTCCTTCTGCTGCATAGATTTCAGCTTTTGTACATTGACATGTCCAATCCGCTTGTGCCAAATCTCTACATCTTGAATGGCACTCTCATCATGAGCAAACATGGCTGCCTTAAGTCCCGGAATGGTCACATCCAATGTAAACATCCTGCCATCCCTTCTGCCCTTGGCAATTAACTTGCAGCCATTTCCATACTCCTCAATGAAACATCCATCTTTGTTAAATCTCACTTGCAAATTCTGTTCTGCCATTTGACCCACAGACAAAATATTCTTTGTTATGATCGGTACATGTAATACATCATGCAGGCCTTTCTTCTTGCCATCAGGAATCATGAGAGGAACAATCCCTTTATGCTTTATGTCATGTTGTGTGTCATCCACAGTACATACATGACCATGTGTACCTGCAACCATCTCATCAAACCACTCTCCATGCGGTGTCATGTGGTTTGACGCTCCAGAGTCAATGTACCATCTATCATCTCTATTATGTCTCGATGCATTTTTGGATACATACTGCATGGCAAAGAGTCTATCAACTTGCTCATCATGAGCACCACTGGAAGATGCATAGTGCCCATGTTGTCTGCCCTTTGCCTTCATATCTGTCACAATCCTTTGCAATGTGCCCATACCTGCCACAATAATGGCAATCCTTGTCCCTGTTGGACTGATCAGATGACTGCCATGAACCAAATCCACCACCTCTACCTCGGGGTGATCTCCCCCTCCCTCTAAAAACGCCAGATCCATGCTGGCCTTGTGTATTTGCACCATGCCAATTACCCTGCCTACTGCTACTGTCCATAAGCATTACGAGTGTCACCAGGACCTCGAAATGAACCACAACCTCTAAATCCTCTGCCACGCTGGCTAGAGTATAGCATAGTGTCTCTACTCTGAGATACAATGGAACCTGTATTCAAACCAAGTTTGACCTCCTCATGCAACAACAAAGCAACTAGCTCTTCTTAGGTAGGGGGCTCTTCTCTAACAGAAATGGATGTGTCAAAAGCTTTGTACTCTTTCCCTAATCCATTCAAGGAAACATCAATCATATCATCTTCTGATACACTTGAGCCAATGGTAGCAAGTTGATCAGCTATGGTCTTAATCTCCGTGGTATACACCTGGATGCTCCTACCATTCCTAGACATGTTGTTGAACTGCTGTTTCAAATAGATCTTTTGTGCATGTGTCATGGTTCCATAATTTTTCATCAGTATGTCCCAAGCATCCTTCGAAGTCTCACATCCAGTGATTTGAATTACCATAGCAACAGATATACATAGAGAAAACCAATGCAGCACCTTGCATGCTCTCTCATTCCATAGCCTATGAGCTCTTTTCTGTTCATTAGTTGGATTCGTTGCAGGCAACTTAGGAGCAGCCTCATCTCCTGTACATAGATCCCAATAACCCCTGCCAACTAGAAAGTTCTTCATTCTGAATTTCCATAATGCAAAGTTATTGTTGTCTAACTTCTCTCCAACTATCTAAGTGATATTATCAGTCCCATGTGCATTAGCCATGATGCAATAGACCATCTGTCAGATGTTTAACTACCTGCAAACCAATAAGTATGACAGACCAAGTTCAGTCCACAACAGTTTATGACAGTTTTTTGCAACTAATTGAAGTAAAAAACCAGGGTAGTTCAGCCCATTGATAACCCAAAGAGGTCCCAAAACAAATGGTCCAACCCGTAGGTAAAATAGTCAATACATATGCTATGTATTTGCTTCAGTTTAAACTCCTGCAACCTCACTACCAGGGACCAGAGATGCAGTTTGAAAACTGTAGACTGTGTATAACCAGCAACAATTTCAAGTCCAAAAACAACATGCATACATGTCATACATGTCCCAGAACTTCCCAGATAGCTACTAGTACATGTGTCAAGCCATACATAGGCATAGAAGCACAAAATAGTGCATAACCAGCAAGTACAAGTGTCAACTAATTTGGTTGCAGATTGCAGTCAACCAAAAATCAGCATAACAATATTTAAGCAGCTCCAAAATGTCTTCAAATCATGTCATACATTTGCTCCAGTGTGATAGAGTCAATACATGACTATGCGGGTAACTCTATGCTTCCTGCCTTCAATGAGCCAAGTCATACATTGCATTTACAGTCTATATTCAGCCAAGAAGATGAACTTGCATTTACTTCAGCTCCAAAACTTCAACATTCAGTAATATCCAAAGATCTCTTTGATCCTCTAAGAAATCAGCATACATATGTCACCTCATGTAGATGACGGGTGCCCAAGGTAGCATGTAATGCTTCAATGGAAAGTGATGCTTGTTGTCCACTATTTAATGACAGTTTCTAGCCTGTCAATGGATTTCAGATCTGAGTGTTCTGAGCAAAAAATCTCAGCTCCAAGACATTAGATCCAATGTATACATGCTTTGACACATTCTTGTGCTTTAATGATGCCTTCTGAGTGTAACACAAAGCTCTTGTATGTCAATAATGACCGAATGCATGTTGTCCATTCATTTTCACAGCAGTTCAGAACTGATTACAGGTCTGTGTCTAATTACTCCAGCTCATTATAGAGCTCCCACACAAGCATTTGCTTCTTGTACTCTTCAAGTATCTTCAAGAGTGAGCATTCATGCTTTATGGGTCTTGTTCATATGCCCCATTTGATGTTTCACACGTTGCAGTCCATTCTGCCCCACAGGCGAAGTTCACGCAGAATGAGCAAGGGTTGCTGCTGTACACGATGACTAATATAAGCCTATACAAGGCTTGCATAGGCTCAATAAGGCCTTTCAAATGCTCCAGTAGGGTCACCAACAACCTCTTGATTGGCTAGTCTCCTTCAACAATGCATACCTCTGTGTGACCAAATGGTAAAAATGAAAGTCAGTCCTCTTCTTTTTCCAGCCCTTTAGGTTAGTCTTGAAGTCATCTTGTGAATGCTCTACTCCACAGAGCCCAGTCTTATGGGTGCTCTGATACTATGTTCAAAGATGCGAGAGAGAGACAGGGAAAACTCCATATCCATGAGCCTTCAGGCTCTCATTGTATTTTCTTCATTATTATGCAGAATAATACTAAACCACACAATACAATGTAAAGTAAACTAGACTTACTAACTCTAGTCAAGTCACTGACTAACTACTAACTGGACTTATTTAATGTAGTCACATGGAGACAACTGTACACAGTATTAGCTGTCACAGATGTCGGTTACACACCAAGACAAACTGATAGGTGGAGCTTGATTTCTAACAAGGACCTGCACCCACATTTCTTATGGTTACTTTATTGACCAGTTGCATGTCTTGAATAAATCTCAAAGACCCATTCTTTTTTGGCACAGTAAACCAATAATTAGAGTACGGGGCTGAAGAAGGCTCCAAGATCTTCATGCGAATCTTTTCATTTAGCAAATCCATCAGCTTTGGCAAGTAAGCTTTAGGCACTAGAATAGGCCTCAAGTTCCATGATACATGTGGTACCATAAATATGACCATAGGAGAGACAACATTTGGATCCACACAACCTATTTCACTTGGCTGAAATTCCAATGCCTTTCCATGTCTAGCCAACATCCGCATAAAATAGTCTCTCTCAGTAGGCAAAAGGAACCCTTTTGCACCAACTTTCAATTCCTGTAATGTTTCAGATGTAAATTGATGACCTATATTATTAGGATCCTATAACTTTGGTTGCCTTTACATTTTTTCATACATACCCTCACTCTTTGGTGGAAGTGGCAAAGCAATTGGTTTCACCTTTTTGTCAACTATCTTATACTTTGTCTCCACAAGTTCTTCAACCCATTGTAATCCTTCCTGTTGAGCAAACAATGCTATAACATCCACCAAGAGGTAGCTAAACGTCGGATGAAGCAATTTCACCACCTTAAAGCGAAGAAGTATACCTTTAAAAAAGGGCAATTAGTTTTGTATTATGATGCACGTAGGGAGCTGTTTCCAGGGAAGCTGGAACCTAGATGGGATGGCCTCTACAAGATTGTTAGGATAGGGAAAAATAGGTCTACGGCTCTACTAGCTGATCTGCAGGGAGTAGAATTTAAAAATAAGATTAATCTTAATAAGATTAAACCTTATTATTTCTAAGTATGCTAACATGGAAAAATGCATTGCAGGTCCATGCTCGGACTGATTTGAGACCTACAAAAGAGCTTAAAGCTGGTTGATGGGGTGGTTAATTCCTTATTTGGAGCACCCATATTTGGAGTAGAGATACCATCAGGGGAAACTTATCTAGTGGAGCAAAGGATACAAAGTGATTGAGCAAGAAGACGAAACCTTTGTGTGGGAGATTAAAGTCTTCTGCCATCACTATTTACAAATGTTGACAAGTATCCCTGTTGAGTTCAATGAAGAAGGTGGGATGGAGCCGTCAGTTCATCCTCTAAACATGCTAAATTTTGACTATCATAATTATGAATAGAGGAGTTCGTGATGGCAAGCTGTGTAAACCCATTGTGGACGTACACATTATATTTTGATGGAGAGTCCAGGGACCCTATTAAAAAACGGAGTGTTGGAGTAGTAATCTAAGATTCTCGACATAGAGTTACGATGAAGTTAGCTGCTTATCTCGGGGTAGGATTCACTAACAACATGGCAGAGTATAAAGCCTTGATTATGGGACTGCATATTGCCAAACAAGGTGGTATTCGACGGTTGTTAGTAAAAGGGGATTCCCAATTGATCTTGAATCAGCTAGATGGGACATACACAGTACGGAATCCCATCCTTTGTATGTATCATCGAACTGCGATGACCCTACTTGAGGAGTTTGAGAGAGTGTCTCTTCAGTTGATTCCACATTACTAGAATCAGTTTGCGAATTCACTGGCAAATGTTGCTTATGAAGAAGACCTTTTCTTCAACTGTGGTCCTAGTTTGGATATTGCTATCAATAATGAGACAAGACCCGGTCACTTGTGGGGAATGTTATCGGAGCATGCAATATATGGCAGGCGATGGTTGATATGGGTGATGCAAAGAGTAGCCGAGACCCATCTACCATTGTTATCCTAGACCCATAGGCTGATTAGACAACATGTTATGCATACGCCTCTTGCTATATATGCAGGAGGGATGGGTCATAACCTTATGCATTTAGCTTAGGGCTACGAACCCTATTATTCCTCCTTGGAAAAGAGTATATTATTGTATATCTGTATTATTTTGGGGAGGGATGTGTAGGTGCTATTCTGTCTGATCTCGTTAGGCCAAGAGGGCTAGTTTTGTGAGGTTTTAACTGTTTTAGTTCATTAGGCCAAGAGGGCCGATCAGTTTTGTGGTGAAATGCTTTATTTCCTTAGGCCAAGAGGGCTAGTTGTCTATTTAGTACGGGTGTGGTTAATGGTCTCTTGTTCTAGTCCTATACTAGACAAGTTTGAAGAAGAGCTTGGAAGGAGCCTATGTCGCACGGGAGCTTCTCGTGGCCCTACCCAGGTGATATCTCTCCTTTACGAGTACCGTGTTTTTTTAATGCTATATGTGTCTGTGTACTTGTGGGGGATTTTCTTTTCTTGATTGGGGACCGGCATCCAAGGCATGAAGTCCCAAGCTTAGGTTAGGTTTGTCTGAGGGAGGTTTGAGTAGTCGTTACCTCCTGTAAAAACATTGCCAGGCATCGAAAGACCTATTTTAGAAGGCAGTTCTAGTGATCCAGTTTTGCTAGCCTGGTAGGCAACCGTTCTAGGAGTTCTTGTTAGTTGTGAGGCAGTTAGAGAAGCCTGCCGAAGGGAAATGATGATGATGGAGAGGGAAAAAAAAACCTGAATATCTCGAAGAAAATAAATATATACAAAGGTGTGTAAAAAGGGGTTCTAACCCCTATAAAATAGAAAAGGAAAGAAAGGAAAATTTATAAACAGTTGCTCATCGCCTTGCGAAGGCCTGGTAGGTTCCTGTGGACGAGTCAGACCCGGGGCCGATGCCTTGTCTTCCTAGGGGTGGCATCTCGCTGGAAAAGAAGAAAGTTAGGAAGGTTGGAGCAAAAATAAAAGTGAGCATCAGAAAAGGATTAAGTGTTGCCTTGCGAGGGCTTGGTAGGTTCTAGAGTATCGAGATAGGACCTGAGGCCGATGCCCTATTCTCCTTGGGTCACTACGCTCAGCTCCCTCCTTTTTACATGCCCGAGTATGGGGAAATAAAAACCTAAAAGAAGAAATGTCCTAAAAGAAAATACTTCTTCATCAGGCTATAGGAGTCCTCCCCTAGTAGGAGCTCCTGGCTGTGTTGTCCTTAGTTAGGTAGGTAGTTCAGACCACGACTTAGGGTGACCTCTTTGATAGTTCTTTTTAGTTTGGCCATGTTGGAGCAGTCGGTTAGTGACTAGCTTCGGTTCTTTTATCAGATTATACCAGGACTACTCCTTGTGGATTTCATGCCTTGGTTTTGTCAGGGGGTAGGGTGAGCATTGTGCTGTGTTTAGAGTTTTGAGGCCGGGATGTACCTAAAATTTGCCAAAAAATCCAGAATTTAGGGGAAAAATATTTAACATCGAAGGAGACGGCTGCAGCTAGGACGATTTTAAGCACCAAGTGAAAGACAGCTTTTAAAAGGCGCCCAAGCGGCACTTGTGGATTTTTGATAATTTTTTCGACTGCCGTGTGGGATTCAGGAGCTGTCAGTCAGTGCGGGATGTCGAGACGGACGTGCAGGATTTTTCAGAGGCTGAAACGGAGCGCGAACGAGGAAGAGGCCACAAATTGGCCAAGATACGAAAGGGTTGACAAAACCTTGGACCAAAGGGGGAGTGCCCTTTGGAGACTTTAACTCCCCCCCTCCCCCCCCCCCCCCCCCCCCAAAATTGATGAAAAAAAACGTGGAAGTGTGGAGCATGGCATGCAGTTCAGGGCGCCGAAAAATGCGCTATCATCCCCCCCCTCATGAATGGAGGCTGAATGCAACCTATCTAACCGATGATGCGTGGAAACTTCTCTCTCTTGGCTAATGATATCGCCGGTCTTTGCGCGAGGAATGGCTGTCCGGATGAAGAGAACAGAATCTAGTCTTTCTCTCTCCTCCCTCTCTCTCTTCTCTATGGGCTGTTCATGTGTACCATCTTGAAGGAGGAACCGGGGAACGAGAATGAAGGAAATGGTGATGGAGATTGATGGAGATGTTGAAGATTGAAGTGTAGCACTGGATTGAGAGCAATGGAGGCTGTGCCTACTAGTTATGTAGTCATTCAAGGCATCTCGGTTACGTAAAAACACGGTATGAGCATTTTTATGAAGAAAATGAAGGATTTTTTATAGTTTATGATGATAATTTTGTTCTTATTGGATGAAAATTTGTTTGTGTGCTAGTTTCATCATGAATAATTGCTGTTTATCGAAAAAATCTTGGTTTTGCAATGATTTACATGCTCCATTTAATTCCCATAAACCCAAAATGCGGTTTTTAAGTAGTAAAATGGTAGTTTTTCCGTTTCGGGTGGGTGAAAGGTGTTCCCATGGGGGGAATATGGAAGATAAATTGAATGATAGTATGCTGAAGTGGTTGGAATAAGAAAAACCAAAAAATAGTATATTTTTTTACCAAATAAATCAAGAAAACAATAAAAAATGAAAAAAATAGAAATACGTCTTGGAAAAATAAGGAAAAATATAATGATTGTTTGTGGATGTGTGGTAGGGCAAAGAATGAGGTTTAGCCTCAGTTTGCCCTATCTCTTTATCAAAGTTTGTGATTTACTGCTTTTATACATAAAAACATGACAAAATGAACCTCTACACCTATGCAATGAAAGCAATACCTAAACGTAGGGGGTTGGGATGTTTGAATGGTGTGATTTACATGCTGATTGTTGCTGATTTTCTGATGCACATCATGACATAGAGAGTTTTTTACTTTAATTAAGAGAATAGTAGCACGAGTGTGGTCTCGATGTTATCCTTATATCACCGCAACACATTAGGAAATGAGAATTGAAAGCCTAGTTGTGCACACCACGTGTCTGTTTGAAAATTATGTTTGAGCACTTTAGGATCATTCACTTTGCATGTGCATGTAAACCATGGTATCGGAATAAAAGGACTGGATGCATAGCACCTATTTTCAATGGCAATAACCTACGCTGAGTGTGGAAAGGCATCCTAAGCCATAGGATAGACGTTCGCTTCTTGGGGGATTATTTGGTAAGGACACATGGTATCTCCTAGAGAACTTTCGAAATGAAGAGTGGAGTTTGTTCGTTTTTTCTATATGTTGAGCAGCGTATCAAGGGGCCAATCCCTATGATATAGGAGAGCTGTAGTGGGGCCGTGGTGATTTCCATCGAGAGGTTGACTCCCATGTATGTGATTATCGTGGTATTTATTGCAAAATATGTATGGGTTCTCCCCCTGTGGAGTTTATAGAAAGGAAAACGTTGGACTATAAACTTATAAATGCATAGATTAGGCTTTAGGGTAGTTTGTCCTTTAGCAGAAGATTGATGCTCCTGGTTCGCGAGGCCGTGAGGGTATTTTTCAATTATGAGCATGAGGTCCGGCTAGTGCCATAGCCAGTGCCGGTCCATTCTGGGTCCCATCACACCTATATTTAATTATAGAATGATCTCTAAATGCTATGCACAAAGAGGAAAATCAGAATTTGTATCTTTCAGCAATTAGATCGTCGCACAAACTTCCTCCCCCCTCACCGTTTAGGTGTTGCTGTGGTGCATAGGTGTAAATGGTTGTTTTATATTATTTTTCTATGTAAAAAGCAATAAACATGGACTATAACATAAAGGAAAAAGCCAAACTGAGGCTTAACATCTTGCTTTAACCTTGCCAAACATTCACGCACATAAATCTTATTTTTCCATAATTTTTGAGCGCAAAAATCCCAATTTTTCCAAATTTTTGCTATTTTTTTCTATTTATTATTAATGAAAAATAGGTATTTTCTGATTTATTTGTATTGGCTTATTGTTTTGACTGAAACTTAACATTTTCTCTAATTTCATCCCATTTCCATCCCTTTTCTCTAACTCAAAATCGAAAAACACCACTAATTTCCACTAAAAATGACATTTTACGGGTTTTAAAGAATTAATAACGGCTCTAAATCATTTCAAGTTCTACATTTTTGTAGTTACAACCCTCAACCATGATGCAAAAAAGGTTCAGAAAAAATTCATCGCATATGAACAACATTTGGACCATGAAATAACAAAAACAAGCAAATTTCTTCATAAAATTGGAGCATACCGCGTGTCTTGCATGTTGGGGGTTTTTTAATCATTATTCTGAGCAGCCCACAGATTGACCAACAACCATTCTTTAGTGTTGAACCTCTTTCCTCAGCCTCCTCTTCATCTTGAAGCAATCTGATCACGGACAAGCCCCTCTTCTTCTTGATTTCTTGCACATCAATAGCCTCTATGCAGGAGAGGGAGGGAGGAGAAAGAAAGACTGGTTTTTGATCAGCACAACCAGGTAGCCAATTGACAGGCAGAGACTAGTGATGGAGAGCGAAGATTGAATGTAGATCAAGCATGAGATCAGTTGGGGGCCCTGTTTGTAAGTACCATAGCCCATCTCCTCCACAAATTGAATAATGGCGCCTCCATCCATGCAAGCGGCAAAAAAAACGCATCCCCCCCCTATGTTTTTCCAAATTTTGGGCTCCCGAGCCCCAAAGGGTCACGCCCTTTGGGCTCTCCTAAAGTCAATTTCCACCTTTGGCATTTTGGCCTTAACCTCGCAGGCACTCCCTCTTCCATGTCGAGTGTTCGATTCTTGGTCTGAAAAATCGTGGGCATCTGTCTTGAAATCCTCCACTATTGGGCATCCCCCAGGGTCTTGTCTTGCACGCCAAAAATTTATGAAAATTCTCCAACTGTCATCAAGTGGGTCTTTTAAGCATTTCTAGGGCATTGCCGCTTAAAATCGTACTAATTGCCACCGTTGCTTCGACAAAGTCTATTTTTCCCCTGATATTCGTAATTTTTGGCTAATTTTAAGTAGTTCTCGGCATCAAAAACCATTTTTCAATAGGTGTATTTTCAGCATTACTATTGCTAGCTGATCCATCAGTAGCCAGTGCAACAAGATTACCATACCACGATGCCAGCTCATCAAAAACAACATCTTTGCTAAATCAATGTCTCATGTGTAGACGGTATATAACACTTGTAAGCTTTCCAGTCTTGTGCATAACCAAGAAACACACTCTTGACATCTTTAGGATCCAATTTCTTCCTCTTTTCATCAGAAACATGCACATAGGAAATGCTGCCAAATACCTTCAAGTATGAAATGCACATATGAAATGCTTATGACCATACAACCTCTCATATGGGGTTATATCATGAATCCTTGTTATAGGGGTTCTATTCAACACATAGACAACAGTGACTACTACTTCAGCCCAATAACCATTTGGCAAACTCTTCTCATTCAACATAGCTCTTGCTAATTCCATTAGTATCCTATTTTTCCTTTGTGCTACACCATTTTGCTCTCGTGTATAGCTACAAGTTAACTGTCTTCTAATCCCATGTTTAGCAAGGTACCTATCAAAGTAATTAGAGACATATTCTCCACCTCCATCTTATCTAAGACATGAAATTTTATAGCTCAACTCATTTTCAACATGCTTCTTGAAGTCCTTGAATGCATCAAACACATCATCCTTATGTTTCAGTATGTAAAGCCAAGTATACGCTGAAATTATCAATGAAGGATACATAATAACGAGCACCACCAAACGAAGCATTATGAGAAAGACCCCACACATCTGAATGTACCAATTGCAAGGGTCGTGAGCTATTTCATACATGTCTCATAAATGGAAACCGTACTTTCTTTCCAAATTTGCATGCATCACATACATATCCAAAGTCATGATACTTGAACTAAGGCAGTCCAAGCACAATCTCCTTCTGCTACATAGATTTCAGCTTTTGTACATTCACATGGCCAATCCGCTTATACCATATCTCAACATCCCGTATAGTACCATCATCATTTGCAAACATGGCTGCTTTCAATTCTAGAATTGACGCATCAAGAGTAAAAATTATGCCATCTCTTCGGCCTCTAGTAATCAATTTGTAGCCATTACCATATTCTTCAACAAAGCATCCATCTCTATTAAATCTCACCTGCAGATTCTGTTTTGCCATTTGTCCAACTGAGAAAAGATTCTTGGTTATTGTAGGTACATGTAGTACATCATGCAGACTCTTTTTCTTGCCATTAGGCATCAACAATGAAACAATTCGTGTGTGCTGAATGTCATGTTGGGTGTCATCCCCAGTACACACATAACCATGTGAACTTGCAACCATCTCATCAAACTATTCTCCATTTGGTGTCATATGATTTGAAGCCCCTGAATCAATGTACCATCTGTCATCTCTGTTTTTCCTAGATGCATTCTTAGACACATGTTGCATGGCAAACAATCTCTCAATCTACTCATCATGAGCACCGCTAGAAGATGCATATTGCCCATGTTGTTTGCCCTTTGTCTTCATATCTCCCTGCTTCTTGTAACAATCCTTTGCAATGTGTCCATATCTATCACAGTTAATGATAGTCCTTATCTCTGTTTGATCGATCATTTGACTCCCATGAAATAGATCCACCACCTCTACCATGGGGTGATCTCCCCCTACTGCCTCTAAAGCCTCCAGCTATCCCTATGTATTTGTGCCATGCCAGGCATTCTCTTGATGCTGTCCATAAGCATTTTGAGTGTCTCCTCGACCTTGAAAAGAGCCACGGCCTCTGCTACCTCTACCACACTGGCTAGAGTAAAGAATAGTGCCTCTGCTTTGAGGCGTACTAGAACATGTGTTTAGCCCAAGCTTAACTTCCTTATGCAACAGCAAGGCAATAAGCAATCAAGGGATTCAGATCTCACAGAAATAGACGTATCAAATGCTTTATACTCTTTGCCAAGTTCATTGAATATCACTACAATCATATCATCCTTTGACACTTAAGATCCAATGGTGGCAAGCTGATCTGCTATGTTCTTGATCTCTATAGTGTAGGCCTGAATGCTTCTACCGTTCCTAGACATGTTATTGAACTATTGCTTTAGTTGAATCTTTCTTGCATGTGTTACATTTCCATAATTCTTCATGAGTATGTCCCATGCATCCTTTGGGGAACTACATCCAATAATCTATATAACCATAGCATTTGATATACATAAGGAAAACTGATGTAACACCTTGTGTGCTCTCTCAGTCCATAGCTTATGAGACCTTTTCTAATAATTTGTTGGATTTCTTTCATGTATTTCAGGTTCAGCCTCATCACCTATACATAAGTCCCAATAACCTCTGCCAACCAAAAAATTCTTCATACGGAACTTCCATAAAGAAAAATTTTTGTTGTCTAGATTTTCTCCCACAATTTGAGTGATATTGAAAATGCCTTGAGTATTTTCCATAGTTACAGCTTAGGTATTCAGTGATGTATACAACCTGTAAGTATCTGACTCATTTTCCTATAGTTTAGGACCAATTTCTTGCTATTCAGGACCGTTTCTTGCAATTCAGGACAGTTTTCCTGACAACCTGCTTGCTATAAGCTGTATTCCTGGTGCGCAGATCGGACGCAGGTAGCTCACGTAATGAATTCCCAAAGGTCCCCAAGAACAAAGCACTCTACTTTTTAGCACAAAAACCAATGTCAAAAACAAGCACGACATGAGACAAGAGACAAATTGGGTTGAATCTCCCCCATGCCTTGTGTGAGCGCTTCACAAAGCATGTATTTAATATATATTTCCAATCTTTTTGCTCAAAAATAGCCCAATTACAAAAATATGACAAGCTTTTAGCTTTTGAGTTTGCTTTCTACCAAAAATAGGAAAATAAAGCTAATGGACGGTGCCCAAAGAGTCTGGCACGCCCAATCTCAATGTCCAAATAAAAATAACATATCCAGGCGCATAAGCGCATACAAAATAGTCGATGTCTCTATAGACATAATCAAAATATAGGCGTGGCGCCTATCAAAATATAGTCCAAAGATCGGAAACCCGCTAGACTCCAATGCTTTCCTCCGCCACTGCTGCTATCTCTACACATCAACTAAAGCATTCACAATCGTTAGTAAAATAACACAATTAAACCGACAAAAGTGAATACCTAGCATTCTTCAGCTACATAAATAAATAAACTGGTTAGAAATAAATCCTAACCTTAATTTATTACGAGTGCGCACTCTAAACTCATAAACGTTTATTAATTTAATATGCATTTTGCGGAATCACCCGCTATGGAATCACCCATGTACACACTAAATTAATGAAACGCCCGAAAAGGACAGGCGTCCCCATCAACTTCTCACACAAAGAATCCTCTTTGCGTATGAGCCCCGGTCATCTAAGTTTACGAAATCCACCGTAAAACCTCACGGAATCCACCGTGGAATATGCCTCCTGGCATCAATTCCAACAATGAAAAAACATAGTCAATTGAGCATAAACCAAGCTCAAATCAGTTTAAAACATTCTATGGTAGTGGCAAAACATCCCAACAACAAACTATGTCCATACAAGTATCAATGTTTGTACTGTATGCAAGTAGCAATACCAAATACAGTCAGCCCACTACTATAACCAGCACTATTTTCTTTGTTAAAACAAGAGTATTTAGACCTCAAAATAGCCCCAAAACATCTCATTCAGTTGCCACTTTATGCAAGAGTTGATACATGTCCAACCGGTCAAAATATGTTGCGTATATGTCAAGTGAAGATTATAGGTATCCTTCCTGCAAACAATAACCAGTCAATACCCTAGTATAACTAGCAACAAATCAGTCCAAACTTTTGACTTTCAGCACTCACAATATCCCAAAAAGCATCTACCACTCAAGTGGTATGATCCAAGCATTTGTCAATAGCAAATAAGAGTCACAGATACTTCAACCCTATAGGTATATTGTTTCCAAATTCAGGATAGCAACCAATTCACTGTTTCCAGCTTGCAAATATGCTCCAAAACTGAGCATTTAACACTCCAATATCATGCTCAAATGCATGATAATAAGGGCATATACATTGTTAGGATGAAAGCCACTAGTGCCTTGGAATCACTTGTTGTTAACTGCAATAAACAGTCAATCTGCAAAGGTATGTGCTAGATATCTCAAAATCTGTGAGAAATTTGAAAAAGCTTTCTTTTACAAAGTTATAGATCACATCGAAAACGATCAGGAATCCTAGGCTGTTTCTCTAAAAACCATTTCTGTAGCAAGATATATCTTTTGCAAAAAAAAAAACGGGTTGCATGCACAGTCTCCTTTGATGACGTTTTCTTCGAATATGATGTCTTGATGTCAAATGACCATTGCCAAGCCTTCAGGTTTCATGTGTTCAAGCTTTGATACCATGTTGGAAGAGAGGGAGAGAGACAAAGTGGAGTGAAAGATGTGCCTTAGCTCATTGTTGTTGTTCTTCCATTATTCTTCCATCATACTAACTGAAAGAGACTTACACACATAGGCATGACTAACCAAGACTAACTGTGGTTAAGTCACTGACTACACCGACTTATTGAATGTCACACACGTGTACAACTGTATCCAGCTAATGTCACACATAAAGATAGAATGATAGAAGAGTAATGAGAGCTTGATATTCTAATAGATGGAAGCAGAAGATGTGGATTCGACAATTTTAAGTGACCACAGAAGACAAGAATGCGAATTTCGATCTTTGCAGTGGTTGTGGATTTTTCATAATTTCTTCAAGTGCTAGATCAAGGTAAGACAATTTCACAACCATTCAAGACCTCAAGCCGGATGCGTAATCGATCATCACCAAACGAGGAAGAAACTAGAGACATGCACCTAGAAGATTCAAATTGGACCACAAGCGGCCTGCAACAAAACAAGGCCCCACTCCTTCACGACGATTTGGAGAGAGGGGAGATGTGGGGAAACAAAGAAGCAATCAAATTGACCATCTCAATGGATTCCTCTATTTTTTTTCTTCCAATCGCCTACTTCCTCATGTGAAACGGATGCTTGAATGAGAAGATAAAAGTTCAATATTTCTCTCTCCTCTCTCTCTCTCTCTCTCCTCTTGATGCATGTTTCTACGGTTCAATCTATGAGAGAAGGAGGTGGGCTAGTTTGAGAAATTTTGATTAGGAGTTGATGTTGAGATACAATGGAGCATAGATTGGTGTTGGAAGAAGCATTAGTAGCTATTAGTGAGTATCAATTGCCTTCCAACTACGAGACATATGTGAGATAAAGTGTGGTTTTATGAGTAAGTGATAAATTTCATCATTTTATGATAGATTTTGATTGCAAATAATTAAAAATGACTGCTCTTGATTTTCAATGATCTATTTTATGAAAAATTTAAGAAAATTAGTAAGAATTAGTCATCTATTGATTTTTCTATAAACACACAAAATCTGTAAAATTATACTTTTAAGGTAAATTATGGATTTTGGGGGTTTTGATGTGACAATGGTATTCTCATGGAATGAAATAATGAATGAAAATAATTCTTAGCAAATCTAAGCAAGTCACATCAAAAAATAAAAAAACTATCAATATTTATTAATAAATAAAATAGAGAACAATTAAAATAGATTTTTAGTACTTAAAAATAGAGAAAAATAATATATGTGTTCGTGGATGTACGGTGGGATTGAAGCACAAGATTTAGCCTTAGATTGGCCCTATATTTATGTTAAAGTGAGTATTTATTGCTCTTTATGAAGAAAAGTACATCAAACCACTCTCTAAACCTACCACCAATGCCCAATCCTAAACGATAGAAAGAGGAGGGGGTAATAAGTATTGATTAAACGTTGTATCTTATTTTTACTTATGCACTTTGTGTATAGGATACATGTGTTTTGAAAATTAAATGGTTTAGTAGCACAAGCATGCTCCATGTGGTGACCCTTTGTGCAACGCAACAATTACGCTTAGAAGCTTTTGCACTATCACAATGATATTTTAAATGAAAAAAATGGTTGAGCACTTTGAATCATTCACAATTTTATTGCATTCAACACATGGTATCATCATCGATGCATAGTACCTATTTTATAAACATTGACCCATACTGAGGGTGAGGTATCCCAAGCCATAGGGCTAGCAATCAGTTTCTTTTGGAAATCTGTAGTGAGGATCATATTCTATCTACTAGAATGAATGTTTATAAGAGATGATTATATATCATACGTACTTTATGTGTTCACAGTGCATCTGAGGGCCAATCCTCGAGGTGTAGGAGAGCCATAGAGGAGCCAAAATGGCAATCAGTCGAGGGGTGCTCCATGTGTCTATTTTACATGGTATCACACCAATATGTGTAGGGACTCCTTATGAGGATATTGGGAAGGGTTATGTGTTTAGAATATGAGCCATAAAAATACAAATATCTAAATTAGAAGTTAGATCAGTGTTTAGCCTCTAGATGCTCATGGTTGCGAGGCCATGTGGTGTTTTGGTTAAGCATAGAGGCCTTGGCTAGAGCCTTAGAGCCAATGGGCCCGTTTTAGGTCCCAATATCTTGATAATATTTATGCTTTTTGTATGAAATTATCATTTAGAAATCCTAAGGACTTAACCCCAAAAAAATTTTCACCTTGCTATTCAAAAGATTTTTCTCCAATAGTTTCTTCAAATCTATTACTTTTTCAATATCATAGTGCAACTTACATGTTGGATATTTTTCTTTTTCTTTTTTTAGTCCAATTTCCTCTCCTTTGATGTATTATCCATGGACACCTTAAGTGGAGAGCTTTCATGAGGTATGTACTACTCAAATTGAGGCTTTCTACTTCCTTTGGCAACCCTTTTTGAAGTTCCTTTATCTCCATTGTCCCATTTATGCTTCTCTTCAATAATAACTTCAATGTTCTAACTTTGAGCAAAGGAAGCACACATGTGAAAAAAATATAAAGGATCATACTAGCTAGTCCTTTTTTTAATGCAATTTTTTGCTTGATTCAACTTATCCCTATTGGAAATCTTCCGAGACCAAATATCATTCCGTAGTAGTAAATGAATGTCTTGTAGATATATCTTTCACTAGCTTCCTCATACCACCTTTACCAAATTTGGTACCATAAGCGAACACCCTATTTCTCATATATCAATATTACCATATTTTACGAAAATTATATCCTTTCTCAAAGCATCTTTATAGGTATTAGAATCTTTTTAGGCATGCTCTCTTCTATCATACCAAATTTTCTACATAAATCCTTCTTGATTTAGTGGCATCTATTCGAAAAATCCTAAAGATTCATTTTTCTCTAACTTTGTAAACTTCAATTTGCAAATCGCACATTCTTTTTCTTATTCTTCCATTTTTTGAGCCTTATTTGGAGATGCATTGATAACAATAGCTATCTATTTCAACACTTTCTTTGACTTATTTGAAATGGGAGTAATTCTTGCAATTCAACTTGTCTCTTCACCTCTATCTATTAACAAGCTTAGAAACTACAACTTGTAGTACATCTTTCCAATCAGTTTTCAACACTTGTTTTGTACATCCTCAAGGCTTGACTGCAATGAAGAATTCACTGCCTGAAGAAATGATTCAATTTGTTACATTTTCAAGAGTTAGTTACTTTGTTCTATCTAAGAGTGAATATATATGCTCACATTTCCATAACAATTCTATGCCTGATAATCCTTTATGGGGCGTAATAACCCATTCCAAGAAGGTTTTTTTTTCACTTTTTCCACTTCTTTTATAAACTATTCATCCTTTAGCACTCTTTTAAAAGCATTCCAAGTTAAGCCATGATTTTCCAAATATCACCTACACATGACTTGATCTCTAAGACTACAATTCATGTAGCATCTTCTCCTGATGCTCTTCAGTGTGCAAAAGAGATTATTGGTACACACTTCCCTTCACCAACAATGGACCATGTTTATATTTCTTAGGCATGAAAGTTGAAAGAGATCAATACTCCATCTGGATCCATGAACAAATGTATATCAATAAATTCCTTCATAAATTTCACTTACAATCTAGCTTCCCTACTTTCACTTCTCCTCTTGCTACTCTCAAACTTGAACATTCCAATACTCCTCCATTACCTCAAGAACCATATTCTCAAATCCTCAATCAGATTTGATACCTCATAACTTGTATACGTCTTGATCTTTGTTATTATCTGATTCAGATTCTCTCCAAATATCTCCAAAAACCCATCCAAGATCATTGGAAAGTCTTAAAGTGGCTAATCCAATAAAACAGAGCCACTAGTTAGTTTAGCCTAGTACCACCTTTGATCAAGAGATGCCCTCTCTACCTATTGTGATGTTGATTGGGGTTGTGATATTCTCATGCATAGATTAAATACTAACTATTTACTTCTCATGGGTCCCTATCTATTGGAGTACCAAAAGGCAACACTCTATTTTATTATCGATCAGACAAAATTTGAATATGTAGCTAGTAAATATTCTCACATGTAGATCAACTACTAACTATTTACTTGTCATGGATCCCTATCTATTGGAGTACCAAAAAGTAGCACCCTATTTTATTATCTGTTACTGAAGTTGAATATGTAGCTACCACTCTTGCAGCCAAAGATTGTCTATGGATCATACAAATGATACAAGAATTGGACTATCAGAACAAAGATTCTTCCTTTACCATTTATAGTGACAATCAATCCTCTTTTGTACTTGCAATCCATTCATTTCTATAAGGGGGATATAGAGTAGCAACTCATTTCCTTGCAATTATATATTAAATCTACCTTTTTGGCTTAAAGGGGGAGAATATTCAAATATCTAATATAAGCCTGAAAAAGTAAAAAAATCTTATCTCTTCCACCTACTTTTATTTATGACTATCTTATCATATAACGCTTAGCAAGTGGATAGCTTTCCCCCCCCTACTATCCACCTACCACATTGAGCTCTTTATGAGACCTTATTTGTACAATAATGTAATGTATCAGGATTTCAATCAAGACTTCCACTTTCTTGCACTCTTGCATTCTTATTTTGATTCTCTCACACTCTTGATATCTCTTTTGGTGAGCCCAATGTGAAAAATCTAGGGTGGGAGACCTACATCATGGGAGACTCTTGAGATATAGATGTTGTACAGAGGTAGATTATGTAGACACTTGGAATGTATAGGCATGAGGAAGCAATGAGAAATATGGTGTAGCAATTGTAAGTGAGCTAAAGTGATTTCAAGAGCAAGGTGTATCTAAGTACTTGAGGATTTGTGCACATCAAATGGATTCAATTGGAGTTCGTGAAGATTGGATGAGTTGTGATGGGGATGTCATCAACATAGAGACCTGAGATAAGGAAGAAATCATCATTGTTGAAGATGTACAAGTTGCAGTAAGCTTTGATGCATCTAAAACCATTTTCCACAAGACAAGCATTTATTTCATGGTATCATTGTCAAGGACTTTAAGCCATATACATGGGGGAATTCATTAGTAATAAAAAGGAGATGTCACCTGCGTGCAAGACATATATGAAAAAACCCCTTATCTACCCCCTATTTATGGGACCTTACCTTATAAAATGTACCTTCCTTCCCTTAAATAACCCCCCTCCCTTACACTCACGTGGTACCACACAGTAAACCCTAGTGAACCCCTCGGGGCCATTATAATCAATATCACATACCTAAGAAAAAAGCCACAAGTGAGAAGGCCGACTTTAAATGTTGCAGTAGAGTTTTCAGGATTATTTTTGCACTTGAGAACCCACTTGCAGGAGACAACAATTGGAGGGTCATCAACTTCTGGAATATGTGGTAATCTAGGGTCTTGAAGTTCCCCTGTGGCAAGTCATTAGCATAGAGTGCATCAAGTGATGTGTGTTGGTCATGTGGAGACGAAATAGAGTAGCCACTTGATATTTCCTGGGAATCATCAATGTGAGAAGAGAGGAAGATGTTTCACAGGAAGAGGAAATAAAGATGATTGGTTGGTAAAGAGGAGATAATATTTGCACATTGAAAGTGGAGGATGGGGAAGAGTAAATGGATGCAGATGGAGTATAGCCATGCACAAAAATTGATGAGAGAAAAGTAGTGATATGACATGTGGCTAAGGCTTGAGAGGAGGCCATTCAAAGATTTATAAGGTCTCCAAAAATGGAGATGTGAGGGCTTGATGGTGAATTGTGGGAGGGTTGTAAAGGTATAGGATGAGAAGGGCTAATTGCACCATGGGGATGTGGTAAAGAAGCTTATAATGGGTGTAGGAGTATAAGCAATGAAGAAGGATGATGGCAATTGTGGTTTGGAAGAGGTGAAGTGTGGAGGGCAAAGAGACAGGAAGTCCCTTGGACTAGTATTTTGGGACTTGAAATGTGTGGTTGGGAGAAGTGTGGGGTGCCAAACATGGGGATTTGGGTCAACATGTGAGCTAGATTTCTTATGGTATCAAATAAATTTGTCATAGAAAGATTGAAGGATGTAGACAACAGGGAGAGAGAAGGTTGGCTCTTGAATGGTTCAATTGATAGATGGATGTGAAAATGGAAGCAAAGGATGCATATGAGCAAGGTGAGGGGAATGGTGGGGTAAATGTGGTGTGGGCATTGGAAGTGAGGATTTGGATGGATCAATGTGTTGCAAGGCATGTGAGAGCAGGGGAACATGGGAGATGGTGGGTAGGACAAGGTCTGATCTTTTGCAAGTGTAGTAGTACAAAATAAGGAGGTACCAACCTGTAATATTTCTGCAATGAAATATTAATGACCCTAGACCCCGCACATCCCACGCAAGATCAATTTTGAGTGATCTCCTGCAACAAAAAAACTTTGGGCTAAGTGCTCCCTCCGTGTGCATCAACAAACACCAGCCTCGCATCGTGTATAGGAAGTCGTGGCTAAAAACCGTAGCCCACGCAGGAACACCCCTTCAAGGGGGAAAAGAGATAATGGATAATTTTTGTAATTTTTTAAAATGTAATAACTCCCTCCCCTTCAGCCGTTGCATGGCGGGGAGAGGGAGTATGAGTAAGTGGTGGAGGGGCATGGGGAGGAGGCATGCAACTTGCCACTTGTGTGGCTGCCCCCTCCACCTTCATGCCTATATGAACCCCCCTCCCAAGCTTGAGGGGAGGAGGAGGATCGTGTGCTGCTACTGCCCCTTGTGGAGATGCTCGTTGCCATCGACGACCTGCTGCTGCCCCTGCCGTTCTCGCCATGCCGCTAGGCTGTACCCATCCCCATCATCGTCATCATAATCATCATTACCATCATCATCATCTTCACCATCAATGTCGTCGTCATCTTGTCCATCATTATCCCTAGCTCCACGTCATTTCCTTGTGTGACAGAAGCTTGGAAGCTTCTATTGAAAGCTTCTATTAAAGCTTCCTTAGGCATACTTCACCCGTGTGCCCCTGGTTTTTTAAAGAAGAAGTGACTTCGGGCAGAAGTAATCTCGGACATAAGTGACTTCATAACGCGTAAGAGAGCCAAGGGGAAGTTTGCTGAATCGCAATCTGATGCATCAATGGCTCCTAAGCAAAAGGCGAGAGGAGCACATGCGGGAGCTTCCACCCCGAGTTTGAGAATGGACAATGCCCCACTTCTTAATGCTCAGGTTCCGAAAATATTTCCGCATGGAAAAGAGGCATTAAGCATGTTTTAATTCTCGTAGGGAACTTTAAATGCATTAGGAAATTTATTTACTCATTCGATCTACAAGTTAGTTGCATGTCATGTATTTGCAATTGCTTGCACTTCCATGGTCAAGGGTAGTTGAAATTCCAAACGTATGATGCATAAGTTAAAAGACAAATTTGTGCGAAGGCATCCTTGTTGCATCTCCCAAAGGAAAAGATTTATGAACTTGATATTATGCAATTCGCATGCAATGTTAGTTACAATTTAGGTTGCGATAAGCTGTAGAAGAAGGATTAAGTCAACAATCTACTCATTGACATCTCGTCATGAAAGAATGATGCATCCATGCATAGAAGCTCTTTTATCAAAGTTCAAAATTGGGAAATGATGCATTTTCATTAAAAGACTAAAGTCTTGAATTTGATGCATATACGTGGGATTTACAAGAAGTAGTTCTGAATGTCAACCAATACCATCTAGGGCAAGAGAAAGAAAGATCATTGTAGATCTTATAGCTGCATAGGAGGAAAAGGTCTATGTTCTTGAAATCGCATATTTGCATGGAATGATTCATTGCATACATCTTGCAGTTACTTCCATTTTTTTAAGGAAAGTCTTGCAAACTCTAGAAGGAAGCATTTGCATCTTTAGAGGAATGATCATTTTTAATCATGGGTTGGTTAGATCAATTAAGTAATTTGCATATAAATGAGTAGCCTACATGAAACTCATAAAGGTGTGATTAGTTAGCATATGACAGTCACCTCGATGTGCTAGGTAGGGTTAAGCTATGATAAAATTCTGCCTAGTATCGCACTTGGGATGCTGATTTAAGACTTTCGATCTCAAAGGTCCTACCCATATTTACGAAATGTTAGGATTATTTAAACACCGTGCAAGAACGATCTAGGGTTCTCACCCTAAGGATCAATTAACCAAATACTAGACCTCCGTATGAATTTAGGAACCCTAGGGCCAAAGCGTTATCGGCCTAGTAGGGTTAGGGTTGGATTGGGTCAAGAGGACTCCCAAGCTCTTATCTTGATCAAAGGTATTCTTGATCAAGAAAGACTGTACGAAGGGATATATAATCCGACAAGTCAGATCATGACACCTATCTCATGCTACGAGCTGCAATGTCATATGGTCTTGTGTCTAAATCACAAAATAGTATTGGCACTCCTTAGACCAAGTTTGGCAAGTTCTAAGTACAAGTCTAATTTTTTAGAGGATGAGTAGTCATCCTGCTACATCACTCTTCCCTGGGAACTGATTTGCCAAGCTAGGGTAGTTATGAATTGCTAAGAAAGCAATTGATTAACCAAGTTAGGACAACGGGGTTATCCAGGATGTATTGACTAAGACATAAGGATACCTAAGGTAGTGACAATTTGGGTCAACAGGGTATAAACCCTAACCCAAGGAAAAAGGGGTAAACAAGTAACTGAGCTTACGAAACCCTTGGGATCTTGCCAAGTCGCGATTGATCCCGGATCGAATGCTAGATGTATTCGGAGAGAAGGATTTACACCTTAGTAGTTGGCCGTATAAACGACCACTGGAATGCTCTTGATTGTACACTTAGGTGCATTGTTTGTACTTCTTTGTTCAAAGAACTAATTCAGGAAAAAAATCTAATGCCTCAGGTTAAAAGCATGGAGGGAGAGGTAGTATCAGTTACCTTCAACTGTCTGCCTGACCCTTTCCAAGGGGGTTGATAGCCACACCGGGTACCTGGACCGAACCCGTTGCGAGAGGTCTCTCCGTGGTGGGTGCTACTTGGAGCAGAAGGATGCTTGGGTGCCAGGGGAAGCTCTGGCTGTAAATCCCTTGCCTCCGAATCTTGCACAAAAGGCCGATGTGACTCGAGATGGGATCTCTTGCCGACGTGGGTGCTACTTGGAGTAGGAGGATGCTTGGGTGCCAAGGGAGGCTCTGGCCGTAAATCCCTTGCCCCCGGATCTTGCACAAGAGGCCATGTTAACCCCAAGTCGAGATGGCAAAAAAAGAAAGGAAAAAGCCAAAAAAAACATGAGAAAAGAGCAAAGCACGCAGGTGACCTCCAAAGCTAAGCCGGGGCAAAAAGTGCAATATTAAATGAAAGGCGCCTCAAAAAACTTGGAAAACTCTTGTAAAAGAGCACCAGACTCCCTCCTATGCCAATTGTAAAGTATTAAACGGGTGTAGACTAGAGGCATGAAGCAAGAAGAGGGAATTAGAAAAAGGGACCTTGCCACAATGGCCGATCATGTAAAAAGGGATGGGCGCCCATGGGGTTTTTAGGGTTTGTATATATAAAGGTCCAAAAGTAAATGGAAGCTCATTCTTTGGTGTGTGGCTAACAAGAGCTCCCTTCTTCTTCTCTTCTCCTCATCTTCTTGCATGTGTGTGCTCTTGAGAGACGGAGTGTGAGAGTGTGAGGGAGTGAGTGTGTGAGAGTGAGGGATCAAGAGGGTGAAGCTCTTCACAATCTCCTCTTCTCTTCTTCTCTTCTCTTCTATTTTCTCGCGTGCACGACTATGGAGGATGGAGCTTTGAGATGGAGGAGGCTTGAGGATGCTTGATCTCGCATCTAGGATCTTGGAGCTACCGGGGTATGCGAGAGAGGAGGCAACTCGTATCGGCATCAAGGTAAGCTCGCTACACTCATAGGATCGACGGCGCGTCGGCTAGGTGAGAGATAGCCATTAGAGCTCTCTTGAAACGCTTGAACCAATAAGTGGTCCGTGGGTCTTGGCGGTTGAGCGTGAGCTCCCGCTACATTTTGGTTCCATTGCCGGGACCAACAGATTCAAGCTTGAGCACTTGCACACCTCATATCAAGCATCGAAGTAAGGGATTCATCCCCGAAACAGAGCTTGAGATAGGTAGGAAGTTTGGGTATTTTTTATCTTCAAAACAAGTAAGTATTTTGGGATATTTTGTTTGTTTGATGATTGGAAAACATGGAGAAATTATTTTAGTTTTTTTCTTTTGATTCTTGTTGCATTTAGCGTAGGTTAGGATTAGGAAATCGCACCGGAGAAGGGTAAGGTTTACTGTTGCAAAACAGGGCAAAAATCGTGCAAAAAATTGTAAAAAGCTCGCTAGTGATGCCTAAGCTCAGCAAGTGAGTGATTGGGGGCATCAACACCATACCCAGGAAGGGGTATAAGAGCCAAAAGGCCAAGGGAGAGCTCATTTGTGACCATTTCAGTGAGAGAGAGAGAGAGAGAGAGAGAGAGAGAGAGAAAGAGAGAGAGATCCATCACACGATTCGATCCGATCGCACCATCGACAAGCCTACCGCTCTATTCAAGTATATGAATCCCTTCCCCTATCCCCCTAGATAGGATCTGGAGGTTTATGCTTGCTATGATTGATTAAATCACAAGAATCGAGCAAAATCGACCTCTCATTGTCGTCATCGTGCCGCGTTCGACCCGTCCGAGCGGTCGCTTCTAGGCCGACTGAGTCCCAGAATCGGCCCTCGGCCCTCTTTCATTTGGCCCACTCGGCTAGAAACCCTAATTTGTCCTCAGCCCAAACCTACTCCGCCCATCCAAGTCAACCATTCGGACTATCGACTAAGCCCTCGACCCGTCCAAGCCAAACAGTCTGAGCCATAAGATTCGACCCTCAGCCACGTGTCATATTTGGCCCTCGGCCCAAGTGCCTCGGCCCTTCCGAGTGACCTCGTTTGAATTGACCATTCGGCCCGTCTGAGCTAACCTATCTGAGTGACTTTGTCCGACTCTATGCCTCGGCCCGTTCGAGTCTACCTTGTCTGAGTCACGAATTCGACCGTTGGCCCATGTACCTCGGCCCGTCCGAGTGACCCACTCGGACCTTGCAATTCGGACCAGCTGGATAGAGTGTAAATTTTTATCAAATTCTTAGAAATTTAACCTGACCCGGCTAGAGCTCAATAACGCAAACTGTTGAAAGTCCTTTTGATGCTTAGAACTTGATTCTGGCATACAGAATAAACGAAATCGTAGGGAGAAGCTACTTAGCAGCTTGAAGTAGGCAGCAGCAAGACCCAGAGACCTAGACGCAAAGCGCTGAGCAGTTAAAACCTGATTGGCCAAAAACAAACGAGGCAATATATTAGAAAAACATTGAACCCTGTCAAGGCAGCCAGAAAATTGACCAACAAGTCTATTAGGCCCGAAACAAAGCGAGAGTGTGTAAGACACTTCGAGATTGTGACGAAGGAAATTCGGTATGGCAGCCTCTATACTATGCCAAACTCCCTTCTGCCACAAAGTGAATGAGGTAAGGGCACCACCTAGTCATGGAAGAGCAGACTAGGACGCTATATAAGAGGGAGAGGAGATTGTGAGGGAGAAGAGATGAAAACTAAGAGAGGGAGAGAGAGAGAGTGTGTGAGAGAGAGAGAACTACGAAAAAATAAATGAATCAATAGACTTAAGAGATGGAGAACCATCGGGACATAACCAATATACACAATATGGACACCAATATCATGGGCTTATTACATTGTAGAGCATACATAAGCTATAGTAAGAGAAGGAATTTCATAAGCTCATGAGGGAGAATGGGGAAGGCTCAATAGGGCTGAAGGAGGCCTCTTTGCTCTCTCTCTTCTTCTTACAAATTACAAAGGAGAAGGCCTCTTTATATAGGCCTTGAGGGTGTTTAGGGAGGAGGTTAAGATGTAATAGGAATTAGCACCACCAAAGCTGCATTAAGGCGGTTCCACCAATGTGAAAGCTCCATCTAGATATTTTGTTGATCAATTTGTACTTAATCAAGCTCCATCATAGGTGAGTTGTCTCCATTCTCCCCCCCATAGCTTGAGTCCAAGAGCTCTCCTATAAAAAAATATAGAGAATCTTCATAAAATAAGATCATATCTAGCAATAATAGAGAGAGAGTAATGAGAGTTCATACATTACTACTACAATTAAGGATGATTTGAGGGTGATTTAGGAGGGGAATTCTAATGGTTTATTAGCTTGAGAGAGAGGAGAAGAGAGGGGAAAGGGTTGGGGGTCTAATGAATGATGTTTTATGAAAGTGTTAAGTGTGGGGAAGAAAGTATGGATGTGTATAAAATTGGGAGGTGGTTTCCACTGCAATTGGAAAAAGTTAGCATCCACCATTTTGGCCATATCTCCCGACTCATAGCTCAAAAAAAGTATAAAAAAATACCAGCCAATACTTTAGCTCACGCGCTCCAACTTTGATGTTGAAAAGTTCTTTTGGATCGGAGTGAAAGTATTTTTAAAAAATATTACAAAATCATGTGCCTAATTTTTCTTCCACTAATGCTTCCAAGAAGGGTCCCATTTGGTTGAATTGTTGTAAGGCTCCAAAGTCATGACATTATGAGCCTCACATGCCCTTTGGATGTCTCCAAATCTATTTCATATCTTTTCTTTTCACATTATATAATTTCCCTTCACCTTTCTCCATTGATCTTTACTCTTCACCCCCCCTTGGTAAACCGGTCCATGAAATATTTTCATCCAGTGATTTCTTGGATTTCCCAAGAGGTTGTTCCGACCCTCTTCTTTATTTCAAAGCTCCAAATGTACAAAAAATCAACAAAGTATTAGACAAATATTTTTTTGTGATTTTCTCGGATTATATAGCCCTCCCCAACCTGGCTAGAGGTATTTATGCCTCTAGACACTCTTTGGTATCTTGAGCTAACCCCACCCTGATCTGATAGGGTTTTAAGCGCCACCCATTTACCCTGGTCTTGTGAATTTTTCCCTCAATGTCTTGCAGTTTGTAGGAGCCATTGTTGAATTTTTTTGTGACCCAAAACGGTCCCTCCCACCGGTAGAGAAACTTGCCATCCTTTCTTTTATCAAAGCGATTGTCATATCAAAGCACTAAAGATCCCTCCTTGATGTTTTTATCTGTTAGCTTCTTGTTGAAATTTTCTCTACGCTTCTCAGCTTCCTGGGAGTAGTGGTTGATGGCTTCTTCACGATCCAATTGTAGCCTCTCTAGGTCCAGTAATCTTTGATGTAACTTCTCCTTTTGAGAGCCTACTGTGCCACCTAATACCCGAAGGCTAGCTAATTTCACCTCGATAGGCAAAAGAGCCTCTTGTCCATAAACTAGATGAAAAGGTGTGAACCCTAACATGGTTTTGAAGGAGGTTCTGTAAGCCCATAGAGCTCCACTAAGGTGCTTGTCCCAATCCCGGGGCCTTGAATGTACATGTTTGCTGATGATTTTACAAATCATTCCATTTACATTTTCCACCAATCCATTGCATTGAGGATAGTAAGGGGTAGAGTGTTGTCGTTGAATATTTAGCTTTTGCATGAGTTCACCAACCACATTAGCTCTAAACCCTGGTCCTCTATCTGATAGTATTTCAAGAGGGGTACCAAACCTACAACAAATGTGGTCAAAGATGAATTTACTCACTTCCTTAGCAGTGATTCTTCTAGTTGGCATAGCCTCGGCCCATCTAGTCATGTAATCTACCCCCATGATAATATACTCTTTTCCTGATGGAGTGCATGGTAGAGGCCCTATGGCATCAATTCCCCACTTCTCAAAGAGTCCATAGACCTTGATTGGGGTTTGGGGTTCTGCTATGAGCCATCGTGGTCCTGATTTCTGACATTCTTCATATGTTTGACACCAATATTTGACATCTCGGTGTAGACTGGGCCAAGTAAAGCCGGCTTGTAGAACCTTTCTACTTGTGATGTCGTGTGCAAAGTGGCCTCCACACACATCATCATGGCAAGCTTTTAAGATTTGTTCAATTTCCCATTTTGATGGCACTTTCCTAAGCACACCATCCTTACCAAGACAATACAAACTGTCATTTACTATGCGATATCTTGTAGCCTTCCGAGCTAGCCACTATCTTTCTCCCTTAGTCAGGTGTTTGGGAGCTTCTCCTTGTTCTAAGAGATGTAGAATATCTTCTAAGTCTTCCTTGCCTTGTCGAAGTGGGGGTTTGATAGCCACTGCTCCCACCATTGACTCATTCAGCTTTGATGATGCTAGATGGTTGGCATCTTTGTTCTGGTCTCTTGGCACATGATGTACTTGTGCCTCCCTAAATCTTCTCATAAGAGATTTGGCCTCTCTCATTTTACTAGAGAGGTTTGTATTTTTGCATGCCCATGTACCTTGCATCTGCCTTACCAATAGCATGGAGTCTCCAAAAGCATTCAATATCTCGATTGAATTACTAAGACACCAACAAAGACCATGAATTAAAGCTTAATATTCTGCCTCATTGTTAGAGTGGACACCTTCCAAGATGATTCCTTCACCATAGATTTTCTCTCCTAAAGGAGAGAAAACAACGATGCCTGCGGCTGCCTTTTCCTTAGTTCTCTTGTATGCACCATCAAAGTAGAGGCTATAAGCATCTACAAGAGTTTTTATGGATGGGCGTGGTGGAAGGTTCTTTCTTTTCACCATGAGATTTTTCTCATAGCACCTATTTGTCAAAATATCAACCAAGCATGCTCGAGTTGTTTTTTCAACCTGCACTGTACAGTCAAACTCTTGAAGTCGGACCACCCACTTTGCTATTTTGTCAGAGATTTCCATATGTTGTAGTGCATAGGGAAACATATCCTCCACAGTGATGATCACAAACCTCTTTGGAAGTAAATATGGCCGAAATTTGGTTACTGCAAACATGAGGGCCAACACTAGTTGTTCCATGGAGGTGTAAGCCTTCTCTGAGGCTTTCATGAGGCGGCTGGCAAAATACACAGGCCTCATGAAGGATGTTTTTGGATCTTTTTGTAGGAGAGCAGCACCAATGGCCTCTTCTCCCACACTAGGGTTTACAAAGAATGTTTCTTCCCAACAAGGTTGGAGGATTATAGGAAGTGACCCCAACATTTTCTTTATCTCCTTAAAATGTCCTTCACTTTGTTCACTCCATACAAGTGTTTCTTGGCGTGTCAGTTGCTGCAGGGGGTATATGGCCTGAGAGAGTAAGTGTATAAATCTACCCAAATATCTTAGCTTTTGTAAGAAGGAGACCAATTGTTTGATGGAGGTTGGGGAAGGTAGAGCTAGCAATGTTTCTACGTTATTTGGATCTACCTCAATTCCTTCAATTGACACTACATGCCCTAGTAGTGTAACCTTGCTTTCCCCAATATGACATTTATCCTTATTTAGTTGTCCACCCAACCTAGCTAAGCGAGTAAATCCTTCATCAATCTTGCGTAGATGTATGTTCCTTGAGCTGTAATTACAAAAGTCATCTATGAAAACCCTTATGGACTTACCAAAGTAAGGTTGGAAAACCATATTCATGAATCGTTGAAAGGTTGCTGGGGCATTTGTGAGACCAAAGGGCATGACCCGAAAGGCAAAACAGCCCCATGGTGTGATGAAAGTGATCTTCTTTTGATCCTCCTCTGCAATGAGAATCTAGAAGTAGCGAGAGTAGCCATCACACACCGTATACCGCTCATGTCCCGCTACTTCATTCAAGATTTCATCCTGAAATGGGAGAGGGAAGTGGTCCCTCTTTGTTGCAGCATTTAGTGGCTTGTAATCTATGCATACTCGCCACTTACCATTTTTCTTTGGCCTCACTACTACTGGGGAAACCCATTCTGAATCTTCCACTGGGTATATGAATCCTGCATTCAAGAGTCTCTTCACCTCCATCAACAGTGCATCATGTTGCACAACTCCCAGTCTTCTCAATCTTTGTACTATAGGTTTGCTTCCTTCTTTGAGTTGGATGTGATGCTTCACTACAGTGACACTTGTAATGTGATTATAATAAAAAATAAACAATGATGCATGCTTCTTGAGAACATTCACATAACCCTCCCTTTCTTCATCCTTTATATCCTTGGATATCATCTTCTCTAGGCTAGCATCCCACACATCTTCTCCTTGGATTCTTGCGTTATCTTCTGATGAGGTAGGTTCCTTTAAGGTGACGCCCATAACTTTGAGAGTGCTATCACTCTCTCCACTTGAACTCTCTTCCTCTTCTACCGATGAGAAACATCCGCTTGAGCTCCACTCATCGGCAGACGTTTCTAGTTCAAGGTTCTCTTGACGCCCACTCTTCAAGTTGTAAACCACCTTTTGATCGTGGCCACCCACCTTACGTGGCCTCAACTCCAAATCTCCTATTGCCCAATCTTGCTTAGCTCTGATTCCCATAGGCAAAGGTCTCCCTAGGATGAGGGGATATCCTTCCCCCTTTACTGGCATCACATAAACATCCACTGCTACAGTGATTCCAAAAACAAAAACTCCAATGCAAGTGTATCTGAACCCCAATCTCATAAAATAGTCCATACTGCAATGTGGACTTCACATACCTGAGTATGCATCTAGCCGCATCCAAATGTGGTTTCCTTGGAGCGTGCATAAACTGACTTACCAATCCAACAGCATAGCTCAAATCTGGCCTGGTAATAGTCATATAAATCAAACTTCCTACTATGCGTCTGTACATAGTAGGGTCTTCTAGAAGCTCACCTGCATCTGTGCTCAGCTTCACATTCTGCTCCAAAGGAACTGAAATAGATTTACAGCCTGTCATCTGATATTTGGACAGCATGTCCAATCCATACTGCCTCTGCAAGAGCTGTATCCCACTTGGTGATCTAATCACCTCAATGCCCAAGAAATAACACAGCTCTCCCAAATCCTTCATCTCAAACTTCTGCTTCAATAGCATTTTCACATGAAGGATATCTTCATCACTGTCACTTGTCATAATCAAATCATCAACATAAATGACAAGTAGCATAATACATTTCTCTGTTTTTCTCACATAAAGTGAGAAATCTACCTTGGAAATATGAAAGCCAATAGTGAGAAGATATTGTTCTATCTTGTCAGACCATGCTCTAGGTGCTTGCTTCAAGCCATACAAGGCTTTCTTCAACCTGCAAACAAACTCAGGATGAACAGCATGCACATAACCTGGTGGTTGCTCCATATAGACCTCTTCTTGCAAATCACCATGCAAGAAGGCATTCTTTACATCCATCTGATGTAAAGACCATCCCTTTGATGCAGCCATAGCAATGACTGCTCTTACGGTTGCCATCCTTGCAACCGGACTGAATGTTTCTTCATAGTCAATGCCATATGTTTGTGCATACCCCTTGACTACTAATCTTGCCTTGTATCTATTCACAGAACCATCTGCATTGTGCTTCACCTTATAAACCCACTTACAGCCAATTGCATTCTTACCTTTAGGCAAAGGTACTAACTCCCATGTAGAATTTGCTTCCAAGGCATCCATTTCTTCATCCATGGCTTTCTCCCATTTTTCTTTTCCCATGGCTTGCTCAAAAGAAGTGGGTTCTGGTTCCTGTATCACTTTGACCATATATGCATAGTGAATGGCTGTAAATCCATCATATTTCAGCCTATCCACAGGATACCTAGCTCTCGTAGACCTACGCAAAGTAGGTTCACTCCTAGGTGCTCTCAAAACATCCCTGGTCTTCCTTACTCCAGGTGTAACAATAGAAGGAATACCCAACTCATCATCAATGCTCTGTTCTGAGCCACTGGATTCACCATCCACATAAGAGTGACCTGCATTCACATCAAACATGGGCTGATCAACCTTCTCTTTTCCTTTTCGTGATACCTGCATACCTTTATCTGCATTGCTTTGAGAAGATTCTCCTGATCTCAATCTGCCTGTCCACGGCGAAGAATGTGAACCACTGCTAGAGGACGCTCCAGGTCCACTAATATTTTGTGACTACTGCTGTGAATTCTGTGCAGCATTACCATTTTGTGCATCTACATCATCAATCACATTTACTGGTTTATACCAGCTACTCATCTCATCAAAAACAACATCTCTACTCACTGTAAACTTACGAGTAGAAGGGTTATAGCATCTATACCCTTTTTGCTGCAGAAAGTAACAAAAAAAGATGCACTTCTCAGCTTTTGGATCCAACTTGGATCTCAACTCATCTGGCACATGTACATAGGCAATGCAACCAAAAATTTTCAAATGAGAAATATCTGGTTTCCTACCAGTATACCTCTCCTCTGGAGTCATCCCATGTATTGTTGCAGTGGGAGTCCTGTTCATTATATAGACTGCTGTAGCAACTGCTTCAGCCCAATAAAAATCTGGCAAGTCTTTTTCATTGAGCATGGCACGAGATACCTCTCCAATATGCCTGTTTTTCCTTTCTGCAATTCTATTTTGTTGTGGGGTATAACTGCATGAATATTGCTGCTTTATGCCATGCTCCTGTAAGAACTTTGCAAACTCATTTGAGAGGTACTCTCCCCCTCCATCTGACCTTAGGCATTTTATTTGCAGACCTGTTTCTTTTTCAGCCATAGCTTTAAGGGTTTTGAAATGCCCAAAAACTTCACTTTTCTTTTTCATAAAATACACCCAAACTTTTCTGCTATAGTCATCAATAAAAGTGATAAAATAATGACAGCCTCCAAGAGATGCAGCTTTAGTAGTCCACACATCAGAGTGGATTAATTCCAATGGCTTCTCACTCTCTTGAACATGTCTAGGAAATGGTTTCCTTGCCTGTTTTCCAAACTGACAGGCTTCACATACCTTATGCATTTCTGCAACCTTGAATTTTGGCAATCCTGCAACAATATTTTGGGCCTGCATTAATTTAAGTCGCTGTACATTAACATGACCAATGCGTTTATGCCAGATATCAATATCTGCAACTACACCAGTCCCATGTGCAAACATTGTTGCACTCAATTCAGACATGTCTGCATCCAACGTAAACATTCTGCCCTTCTTCTTTCCTTTTGCTATCAAGCGACCTTTATTTTTCATATCCTCAACAAAGCATCCATGAGGATTAAATATGACTTGCAAGCCCTGCTCAACCATTTGACCGACAGAAACCGGATTCTTGGTGATATTCGGGACATGAAATACATCGGACAGGTATTTCTTTTTCCCATCCTGCATAGACAAGGGAATTTTTCCAATCTGCACACAATAGGATATGCAGTATCATCACCAGTCTCCACAAATCCTTGTTTTTCCATTTTCCTTGCATCCTCCATCCATTCTGCATGACCTGTCATGTGGTTTGATGCACCTGAGTCAACATACCATACATCGTTGCTTTCTTCTGCACTTGTCACAGAATTGTTCATGTGCTGCATCATAAACAGATGCTCATTTCTGTCATCACCCTGTCTACTAGAGGATGCATAATTTCCTTGTTGCAGTTTTCCATTCATGATGTCATTCTGCTTTTTATAGCAGTCTTTAGCCATATGACCCATTTTACCACAATAGTAGCATTCAACATTACTGTTTGCATTTTGGCATCTTTGCCATCCACCACGACCTCTTTGGCTCCCCCTGCCTCTAGAGTTACCACGTCCTCCTCCATAGGACTGGTTTTCTTGAGTTTGCTGCATATTCTGATTTCTGCCACGGCCTCCAAATCGGCCTCCTCTACCTCTACCGCTACCTCTTCCAGCATTTGAGTAGAAGACAGCTTCTTTTGAAGTTCCTCCTGAAGAAGATGCACCACCATTTCTCTACTTCTCAGAAATTAGAAGAGCAATCAACTCCTCAAAATCGGGAAATCTTTCACGGACGGAAATGGATGTTCGAAACTGTGCATAATCCTTTCCTAGACCATTCAAGGTCACAAAAACTAAATCATCATCTTCCACTGGCGACCCAATGGAAGCAAGTGCATCTGCAATCTTCTTCACTTTCATGTGGTAGTCGTTGATGCTCATATTTTCTCTTTGCACATTGTGCAACTCTTGCTTGAGCTGCATTTGCCTAGCTTGCGTATTTGTGCTATACATTTTTGACAAAGTATCCCATGCCTCCTTTGGCGTACTTGCATCCTGAATATGCACAATCATAGAGTCTGAAATGCTGATAGACAGCCAGTACATAACTTTTCTGGCTCTCTCATGCCATGTTTTAAATGCCTGCATTTGCTGTTGATTGGGAACATCAGGAAGAACTGGTTATTCTTCATTTCCTGCAACAAATTCCCAATATCCTTTTCCCATAAGGAAATTCGTCATTCTAAACTTCCATGCTTGGAAGTTGTTCTTGTCAAGCTTTTCAGTGACAATCTGTGAAAGGGAATCAGATGCCATTACAGAACACTGCAAAAAAATTCTGTCACTACAAAAAACACAGCTTCACCCTCACAAGGGAAAATCTGCAAAACTGGCGAAAGTGGTATTTGACCACACAGTCACTTCCTAGTGACAATTTTGCATCAACAGGCAACAAGGATGATTCTGTAACTCCCAATGTCTCTGCGCACAAGCATACGATGCAATTTCTACAGTAACTTTTCACCGACCTGTAGAACAGTGGCTGCACAGCATAAAACTGGGCCTTTTTCTGAGTGCGTGCAGAGAACTTCCGCCTCCAAAACAGGCCCTGAAATGGCCTCAAATAAAAAAAACAAGGACGCCAAGGGCTAAAGCCCTATCCCGCAGCATATAGTGCCCTCTTGCTTCACCGCGAAGGGCGTCTCAACCTGAGACAATACACTCCTGCACTTTCCGGCTGTGCTACCTGCAGAGATCTGCTCCCAAAATAGAAAATGAAAGCAACACTGCTCCTCTTACCAGAACACCGCAAGCTTGGCTTGCTTTCTTGAGCTCCTTACCACGAACAAGGCTCTGATACCATGTCAAGATTGTGGGAGAGAAGGAAGGAGTCTCACTTGTAGCTTTCTTGCTTGCACAATGGGGGAATACACACAGAGGTGGAGGTTGAAAACAGTTTTCCTCTTCTTAGTTGTATAAGCCAAAAGAACTCTAGTACAAAGAAATAGAAGAACCCTATATATGGGTCTCAAACCAAACTCAACTAACTAAGGTGGCATACTAACTGAGCCATGAACTAGAGTAGATAAGGATAGCTATCATGTAGCTATTATTCATGGGCGGTGTACCAACTGCGTCTGCAACTGACAAGTCGGTGACATAAATACACAACGGTCACCCTGGCGTATCACGAGTGGAGCTCGATATCTCAACATCTTGCTCTTGAGTCCTAGCACGAGGAGGGCTTACTTGTTGTCGAGGACCTCTGGCAGGGTGATCATATCTTCTAGGGTGAGGAAAATTGTACATGCCATGTCCATTTTCTCCACAGTTGTAACACAACATCTCCCTTGCTTGTCGTCGCATTTGTGGTCGATTCCCACCATTCCCCTCGATAGGTCTTCTTGTACCTTGCACAAGATTCACTCTCAAACCCTCTAGTTGATTAGTAAGATTGTTTATTTGTTGGATCATGTCTTCTTGACCTCTAACAAGGCCTGGTGCATTAGATACATTTGGGGAAACTTGAGAGGCCTCCATAGTTGTGATGTTGTTTCCCAAACTTGCTTGGCTAGCTTGGGCTTGATACAGAATCTTTCGATTCTTTTTCCTAGTGATTCTCAAAGCATCTTCAAAAGTGTTTGGAAATTTCACCTTTACCTTCTCCCTGAGCAAGGGATACAAACCTGAAATAAATCGATCCTTTTGAAGGCAGTTTGGAGCTCTCTCTCCAGGGTTTAGTGAGTCTGGCCACTGTCCCCAAAACTTCAAAAACCCTTCCTCATAAGTTGCATAACCATAAGGATCACTTTGATGGAGGGACAAAAGCCATTGCCATAACTCTTCAGCTGAATTAGTTTGTTGAAATCTCCGCAAGAAAGCCGCCTTCAATCCTTCCCATTCAGCTCTTTGGGCCGGATTTAGAGTTTGGAACCACATTCTAGCTTCTTCCTTGAGTACCAAAGGAAAAGCCCTCAACTTTAATATTTCATCATCCCTCCGAGAGACAAGGAAGGCCATCTCAAGGTTGTCCAAAAAATCCAATGCATTTTCTCCATTGCGCCCAAAGAAGCTTGGAAATGCCATGTTGCCTTAGTAGAGTACAAAGATGAACACGTCTAGACTTAAGTTGTATTTTATGAGGGGAAGGATGAATGGGTTTACAGATGCATTGATTTTAGCAAGACGTCTAGGCCCCAATATGCTTCTAATAATGCCTTGGAATCTAAGCTTTGTGCTGGCTACAATATGCACAGTTTGCATAGCAAGTGGACAGATAGGTCCATACAACTCGTTGTGATTCATGAGAAATTATTATAATAGGATAAAGACATGTACATTGAAGGATGCATTGTAGTCTAGCATTGGGAAGATTATAGGTTCTGGTGATACAAGAATCTTCGTTAATCTTTCAGCCCCAAAGTACATTGCAAGACGCTGTTGGAAGAAAATCTTCCTACTGATGCATACATTAACTTGGATGTTTTGTATAGAGTGGAAGGTGTAGAAATTCCGGCCATTATTATTATTCATGAGTAGAAACTACTTAAGGGAGTAGAGGGAATGCACTTTCTTGAATTATGAAGGATTTCTCCCAGAATGTTTCTTTCTGGATCCCACCAACTTTGCTATACGGAGAATTTGCTCACCAATGATTATTCTTGCCTTAGTGTGTCCATCCTGGGCAACATATATTTCATAAGGTGTGATGTCCACCTTTTCAACCACACCCAACCTTCGAGCTAACAACAGTTGAAGGTAGTCTTCATACTTTGCACTTCTACAAAACTCCACACCGTTCATGCATAGTTGTCCTCCTTTGATGTGGATTAGGCCAGAGAGAGAGAGGGATTTGATGATTTGGAGACGAGGACCTCCCGGAAGGGCCTTTACTTTGTTTGCAAAACACTCACTACAATTATGAGAACCTAGCAATTGATGGAAACATGATTTTTTCCGTTGTGAGAGAATGGAATTTTTAAGGTGAACACCTTTTACCCGCATACGTGCCGTCATCCGATAGGCATACTTCCTTTCTTGGGCTTCCTTGGGAGACCATTGTGGGAGTCGTGGACTTCGACCAGCTTCAAAAAGAGTTGATGAAGGCGTTGGAGAAGAGCCACTTGGAGTACTTGTTGTAGAGGATGCACCACCATGTGTTGTATCGTCCCGCATGGATGAGAATGTCCTCAGCAGGGGCACCAATTTATGACGAAGGAAATTCGGTATGGCAGCCTCTATACTATCCCAAACTCCCTTCTGGCACAAAGTGAATGAGGTAAGGGCACCACCTAGTCATGGAAGAGCGGACTAGGATGCTATATAAGAGGGAGAGGAGATTGTGAGGGAGAAGAGATGAAAACTAAGAGAGGGAGAGAGAGAGAAAGAGTGAGAGAGAGAGAACTACAAAAAAATAAATGAATCAATAGACTTAAGAGATGGAGAACCCTCGGGACATAACCAATATACACAATATGGACACCAATATCATGGGCTTATTACATTGTAGAGCATACATAAGCTATAGTAAGAGAAGGAATTTCATAAGCTCATGAGGGAGAATGGGGAAGGCTCAATAGGGCTGAAGGATGCCTCTTTGCTCTCTCTCTTCTTCTTACAAATTACAAAGGAGAAGGCCTCTTTATATAGGCCTTGAGGGTATTTAGGGAGGAGGTTAAGATGTAATAGGAATTAACACCACCAAAGCTGTATTAAGGCGGTTCCACCAATGTGGAAGCTCCATCTAGATGTTTTGTTGACTAATTTGTACTTAATCAAGCTCCATCATAGGTGAGTTGTCTCCATTCTCCCCCCCATAGCTTGAGTCCAAGAGCTCTCCTATAAAAAAATATAGATAATCTTCATAAAATAAGATCATATCTAGCAATAATAGAGAGAGAGTAATGAGAGTTCATACATTACTACTACAATTAAGGATGATTTGAGGGTGATTTAGGAGGGGAATTCTAATGGTTTATTAGCTTGAGAGAGAGGAGAAGAGAGGGGAAAGGGTTGGGGGTCTAATGAATGATGTTTTATGGAAGTGTTAAGTGTCGGGAAGAAAGTATGGATGTGTATAAAATTGGGAGGTGGTCTCCACTGTAGTTGGAAAAAGTTGGCATCTACCATTTTGGCCATATCTCCCGACTCGTAGCTCCAAAATTATAAAAAAATACCAGCCAAAACTTCAGCTCATGCGCTCCAACTTTCATGCTAAAAATTTTTTTTGGATCGAAGTGGAAGTATTTTTAAAAAATCTTACAAAATCATATGCCTGATTTTTCTTCCACTAATGCTTCCAAAAAGGGTCCCATTTGGTTGAATTGTCATAAGGCTCCAAAGTCATGACATTATGAGCCTCACATGCCCTTTGGATGTCTCAAAATCTATTTCATATATTTTCTTTTCACATTATACATTTTTCCTTCACCTTTCTCCATTGATCTTTACTCTTCACCCCCCCTTGGTAAACCGGTCCATGAAATATTTTCATCCAGTGATTTCTTGGATTTCCCAAGAGGTTGTTCCCACCCTCTTCTTTATTTCAAAGCTTCAAATGTACAAAAAATCAACAAAGTATTAGACAAATATTTTTTTGTGATTTTCTCGGATCAATTGTTTGTTGCATTCACCTTGAATTTCCGCACTTGAATGCACTTAAGGAAATTGAAAGCCTGATTGAGCACAAGTGCACGAGAAGCAACACACACTGATTGACCATAAATTGAGGATTGTATTCAATAACTGAAGGAACTCACTCAGATAAACCACTCAAGGAACCCACCAGTAGGAGTGGACCCAAGATGTAGACAAACCATCAACGGGTGAAGTAGGACCAAGCAGGTGGCGTCAACGACATGGATTTGACAAATCTACTCAACCTGATCGACAGCTTGGTGGAGCACGACAACACGACTATGGAAAAAGGAGGCTCAGACCATAGGTCTAATGAGGAACTCGACTTGAATGTCTTACTAGAGGCTATTCAGCAGAGCTGGTCAGCAGCAGCTACAATGCACATGCCCGGTACGAGCACCGTGGCAGAACGGCAGACGCTATTATCATAGACCTAGAGGAAGAGAGAAAACTAGCCCACAAGGCTTTGCAAAGTATAGTTGAATACAATAGGGACCAACAGGCTAGGAGCCAAAGGCAAAGCACGGAGTTGCGTGAGGTATAGCGAGTGCTGAACTTAGCAGGTAGAAACCGAATAGATCACGAGAGAGCCCTAGAAGGAGACTTGACATTGAGCGAGCTTCTCATGAAGCGACTGCTAGATAACACGATAGTAGAGCAAAGTGCCGCAGCACTAACGACATCACTGCTCCAGGATTAGGAGTGAACCAAGGCTCAAAGAGCCAGACTAAAATCCCTATTGTTGCCAAGCACTTCGACAAATATCAACCTCACGATGATCCATACAGCTTTGTAGAGCAGTTCGAGCAAGTCTGCAAAGCCAATGGCCTCAATGACCTGACTCAACTCTCTCAAGCATTTGGGCTGTGCTTAGGTGACAAGGGAAGGACTTGGTATACAAGCCTAGATGCTGCAAAACGAGCCAACTTCAGTGGCCTCAAGAATCCCTTCATTAAGAGATTTGCCAAGCTTGGATACTCTGATAATCTGCTAGTACGCTTCATGAACATCAAGCAGAAAGAGAAGGAGGACATTCACGACTACATAACCCACGTGAAGAGTCTCTTCAAGAGAATCCCTATGGGTGAGCGACCAACTGAAAGAGCATTTTCGACTGTATTCATGAGTAGAATTCGAGACGAGGAGTTATATAAGGCTTTGGTAGGCAATTTGAGCTTGCAGCGAGACGTGCTAGCTAGAGTGTTTGAGAAAGCCATCATAGTCGATGATCAGCTGAAAGAGTGGAGCTCCAAGAGCTCGAACCTAGAAGAGACCAACTCGCAAAGCTCAGAGAGAGCGTCAACCTCTAGTGAGCGATCAGTCCCATCATCCCAAGATAAGGGGAAGGCCACCAGACGAACGAAGACTTGGCTGATGTAAAGATGGAGTTAGCCAAGTTGCAAGATATGTTGAGATGACCAATGCGCCCACACGTCCAATGCGTGTATTGTGGCGGAAACCACTTGCCAGCCGAGTCTCAAGACCCTGGGTCAAGACCTTGTGCTAACTGCAGTAGGTACGGTCATGACATCGCGCATTGTAGATTACCAAGAAGACTTCCGTACTCGCAACCCTTTGGCCAGCCTTACCTAGCAAACAAACCGTAGCCATCCTTCGGAAGGGGAGCCCCATTGGCCCTTCCTATGCCTCTAACAACATTAAGCCGGATATTCATAGGATGGACATAAATCCTATTGGCATACCTAGACCACCTGGTCCTTACGTGACCCATCCAGTAAGCGATGCTCCAGTCCACTACATGGAAGAACCAAATGAGGAAGAAACTTACATATGCCCTTATGTCTCGCATGATGATGAGGGCAACACTGTCCTCATGGATTATCGCCCCGTGCCAGTTATGGCATTAGGAAGAGGACGAGATAGAGGCCTAGGAGGGCAAATGCAGGATCCAATCACGTGTTGGACTTGTGGTCACCCAGGTCATGTCTCATCACGTTTCCCTGAAAGGGAGCAGCAAAAAAGAGACAAGGCTGACCAAAGGTGTGCTGAGTGCGGAATCACTCATCTCTTCGTTGATTGCCCAGATCAAAAGCCCTCTTCTAGCTCAGCCAACGTACCATCTTTCCCATTGGGGTTGTTTGGTGTGAAGAATCTCGATGGGGAGGCTATACCTATCCCATTGCGGGTCATGATCCGTGCCCAGACAAAGTAGGTTGGCATATCACTGCCAGGACCTAGCAACCTTGACGTAGCTTTGATAGGGAAGAAAAGTTGCAGGCGGAAGAAGAAGAGGTCGGAAGCTAAAATCAAACTAAAAACGGAGAGTGCTACAACTCTACCTACTGGAAAGAAGGTCTCTGACACAGAGGCAAAGACTTCATCCCCTAAGACGGCCAAAAAGGGAAGTGCTAAGATAGGGGAATACCCGCATTCGAAGCGACAATTAGAGGCCATAGAAAAAGTGAAGGAAGGGTTGAAGGAGGCTCAAGAGCATCTAAAAGACGCTGAGCCCATCATAGAGGACGAGATCGATGATCTCTCCAGCATAAGCATGCCAATCTCACCTCCTCAACCAAAGTTGGGAGAAGCAACTGCACCACAAGCAGTGTCACTAAGGCCAAGCCTTGATGCTACAGGGCCGTAGATCAGTCACGGCCATTGGCCAGGACAATCCAGGTTAGGAGAAAGACGAGCATCCAACGATCTCCTGACCACATTGGTGACTACCCCTGTAACACTTAGCCTGGGAGATCTGCTTAGGCAACATCCCACCCTATGGCAAGATCTTAAGTAGTGGGTTGAAGGGTCACGAGAGCAGGTCACGACAGACCCTCATGACCATGATGCACAGACGCAAATACCAAGTTTGACGCTTCACTCTATGCCTAAATCCTTACACGTCAATACCTTTTGGGAAAGTTAAAATGAGAAAGGGAATCGGGACATGGGAGCTGGGGTTAGTGTGCTTAGCCATGTGGTGCTTCAAACTTGGGGAAACCTGGCTGTCAAAATTGCTAGGTTTAATGTCACATTAGCAAATGGTATGAGAGTCAAGCCATTTGGGGTGCTTAAGAATTGGCCAGTGAAGATCGCAGGTGTCCAATTCTCTGTGGACTTTATAGTCATGAAGGGAGTGGACTACGATATCCTATTAGGTCGACCCTGGATGCGCAACGCTAGAGTCATTGAAGATTGGGGTAACGGCTTGATCTTCCTTGGCAATAGAATGGATGCCATGATAATAGAGATGGACACTTGGAAGACCTCACCAGTCGACTTAGATGCCATCTCTACTATGCTCAAGGGTAACACCCAGGTCAAGAAGTCCTATGGGCCCTTGACCAAGTATATCGCATGCCCAGAGGACGAGCGGGATTGAATGCACGTCCTTGCTATAATCGACTTGCCGTTCTTAGATCATGAGGCATATGAGCAAGCCATCAAAACAATCAACAAGTCTAACGACACACCCTCCATACCAGTCTGCATGATGGCAGGAATCCTTCGTGGGAAACCTAAGCCTGTCAACTTCCAAGTCCCAACCAACAAAAGGGAACTCTAGGAGATAAATACTTAATGGACAAGCTAGCTGGCAATCCAGCTGCAAACTTCAAACCACTCCAGGATCTCTTAGATGAATCCAAGTGGCAATGGACCAGAGTGCATGACTTAAACCTCATGTATAACTGGGCCCTAGTTCCTGACCAACGACAAGCCCTAGGAGACGACGAGCAGTCTGGCAAAGAGGATTCTAATGACGAATACGAAAACTGCCAATCCTTAGTGACAAAAGTGAGGGTGAGGTAGATACCGTGGAATATGACACTGAAGGACAAGAAATAGAGCAAATACAAGCAGACTCCAAGCCACGGAAAAAAAGTATCTTCAGGATAGAGCGAGGAGTCATGCACATGGAATGTGATCGTGCCTGGGTGGAATGCGTAGGAGCCATAGACCTTGAACAAGCAGGCCTAGCCCAGCCAGGAACGAAATTTGTGCTTAGGACAGAGTCGCCATCTGAACTGCGCCCACCAAGGGAGATCACCTCTTCTAGCGAGGACGGGGAGTTCAATTCTGAGTCGGAGTTTAGTTCGGATAGTGATCCAAAAATCCCTAGGCCACCCACAGCTAGATGCACCAAGGGGGACCTACCCGTCCACCTGAGACATAGACGATTAAGGCAGAAAAAGGCAAAAAAACCCACGAATACACGAACAGAAGAACAACGAAAACCGCAGGACCTCCCTAAACGATTTACGAAACTCAAAAAAGGGGATAGGGTGGTAGTTCTGTTAGGTGCCAAGCGTCAAGGGCAAAGGAGCAAACTGATCGAGGGATCAGCTGTGCTGGGACCTGAAATGGGCTAGCACTGTGGCTATGGCACTAGCCGGATGTCATGCTCATGACACAAACACCCTCACGGCCTCGCGGACCATGAGCGTCAATCTAAGGCTGAAGAACAAACTGCCCTAGAGCTTAATTCCTACGTTTATAATTTATAGTCTAACATTTCCCTAAAACTCCTCAGAGAGAGATCCTAAAGTACTTAGGCATAACGCCTCGTCACACACATATAGGAGGCACTCCACCGAAACTAATAGTCGGAGCCCCACTGCAGCTCTCCTACATCTCAGGGATTGGCCCTTTGATGCGTTGCTAAACATATAACACAAACCAGCACAAACTCCTCTCAAGGTACCAATATTTTACATTCCAGGATGTACCATTCCTCACTACAACTTTCCCTTTAGGACCCAACGACTAACCTACAGCTTGGGATGTCCTCTCACGCTCATCGTTGGTCACACCCTAAGGAAGACACGTGCCATGCATCCAGGAGGTTTTTCTGATACCTTTGAATTATTATGCTTAATGCAATTCGTGTATGGATATGTGCTCAGACAAAAGAAAAATCAGCATCGTGCATAGTGCATAAAGCATTCTTTCCATGAATTTTACTAGCGTGTACTACGTTGAAAGGAGGCACCGGGCCATATGCTCATGCTACCATCCTCTTTATTTAAACCGTTTCATATATGCCAAGTGCAATGCATAAATCAAATCTTTTCTTATCTTTCAGTGTTCTAGCCCCTCTTCATCCAACTATTAGCATTTTGCATCATTGATCGGTTAGATAGGGTTTTTATACATTTTTTCCTTTTAAAAGAACGATAAATACACACAAAACATAGAAACCGGAACAAATCGAGGCCAACCTCGTGCTTTGCCATCATTATACATTGCACAAACATAGATATAATTTTCCCTAATTTTCCTCAGTCCATTTTTCATTTTTTCCTAATTGTAAACCCATTTTTTTCATTTTGGACATTTTTCTCTATTTTTCTTTAATAAATAATGACTGAAAAAGAAAGTTGATTGTGGGCTATGGCCCTTAGGTTCATTGACAACAAAAAACTCAGATTTAGTTTGTGTGACATATCATTTTTCTCATTTATATAGCAAAAAACCCAATTTTACCCTTAAAACGTGTGTTTTCATGTATTTTAACACTAATTCCGGCCATGTAGCCTTATATTTTCTGATTTTCAGAGCATAAACTGATCAAACTCATGGCAAACAATGTCATAAAGGACTTTCATCCCATATGAACAAGATTTCATAAAGCAAATAGCATAAAAAGATCATTTTTCTTCATAAAAATAGCATTACCGCTTATTTTCAGGTCTCGGTTTCTTGGTCTTGATTATGGGACTAATTTCCAGCATGCATTTAATGCTTAGCATCTTCAAGAAGAGCACTCTTCATGTTTTCATCCATCAGGAAGCAATCCGGTCTCATCCGGACAAGCTTTCCTCCATCATTCTTCATTGTCTTCTTCCACACAAGAACAACCCCTTAAGGGAGAGAGAGGGAGGAGAGAGAAAGACTAAAATCAGAGATCTTCATCCAGGCCACCATTTGACGGGTGAGAGGTGGCGATAGATTCAGCATACAGAGGGTAGGCAAGGCCCATGATCAAATGGGTAGGTTGTTCACAGCCAGCATGATGCCTCCTCCCTCCATCAAGCGCAATTTTCGGCCGTTCCATAGCGCCCTCTCCTCCATATTTTCTTCATCTTCTTTTGCCCACGATTTCATGCTACATTAAAATTCTACATGCTCCCCCCCCCCCCCCAAAGGTCATGACCATTTGGCCAAACTTTGGTCCACCTCTTCAAATCTTGCCCATTTGTTGGCCATTTCCACGTCCGGTGTTCAAATCAAGTGCTGTAAATTTTTGCATGTCCGTCTTGACATCCTGCATTGTCCAATAACTCCTGACAACCCACGTGGCAGTCTGAAAAATGATCAAAAATCAACAAGTGTCGCTCGAGCGCCTTTAAAGCACTTGATGCTTAAAATCATCCTAGTTGGAGCCGCCGCCTTCGAGGTTGAATATTTTTCCCTTGATATTCGTAATTTTTAGCTATTTTTAAGTACTTCTCGGCATCAAAACGCCGCTCTCATTGGCAACCATGGGATAGGGTGACTCAGCCCGTCGAATCCCACAATAGATATGCACAAAACAACCAAAGGAAGCATCAAACCGATACAAAATAGATACAGACTAAACACATAGCACAGTGCTCACCCTACCCCTTGACAAAATCAAGCCATGACATCCACAAGGAGTAGGCCTAGCATAATCTGATAAAAGGTCCAAAGCTAGTCACTAACCAACTACTCCAATACGGCCAAAACTAAAAAGAACTATCAAAGAGGTTGCCCTAAGTGGTGGTCTGAACTACCTACCTAACTAAGGACAACACAACTAGGAGCTCCTATTAGGCGAGGACTCCTATAGCCTGATCAAGAAGTATTTTCTTTTAGCACATTTCTTCTTCCAAGGTTTTATTTTACTGACATACTCGAGCATGTAAAAAGGAGGGAGCTGAGTGTAGTGGCCCAAGGAGAACAGGGCATCGGCCTCAAGTCCTGTCTTGGTACCCAAGAACCTACCGAGCCCTCGCAAGATGACACTTAATCCTTTTCTGACGCTCACTTTTATTTTTGCTCCAACCTTCCTTAATTTCTTCTTTTTTAGCAAGAAGCCACCCCTAGGAAGACAAGGCATCGTCCCTAGGTCTAACTCGTCCCCAGGAACCTACCAGGACTTCGCAAGGCGATGATCAACTGCTTATAAATTTTCCTTTCTCTTCTTTTTTATTTTTATAGGGGGTAGAACCCCTTTTTATACACCTTTGTATATCGTTATTTTCTTTTGGAATATTCAGGGTCTCTTTTCGTTTATCATCATCATCTTTTCTCTACAGGCTTCTCTAACTGCCTCACAACTGAGCAAGAACTCCTAGAACGGCCACCTAGTAGGCTAGCAGAACAGGGTCACTAGAACTCCCTTCTAAAATAGGTCTTTCGATGCCTCGCAATGTCTTTACAGGAGGCAACGACTACTCAAACCTCCCTCAGACATACTTAACCTAAACCTGGGACTTCATGCCTTGGACTCTGGTCCCCAACAAGAAAAGAAAAATCCCTTACAAGCACACAAACACATATAGCACAACAACCACAGTACTCATAAAGGAGAGATATCACCTGGATAGGGCCACGAGAAGCTTTAACGCAACAAAAGGCTACTTCCAAGCTCTTCTTCGAACCTGTCTAGCACAAAACTAAAACAAGAAACTATTAACCGCACCTGCACTAAACAGACAACTGGCCCTCTTGGCCTAATGAAATAAAGCACTTCACCACAAAACTTAATCGGCCCTCCTGGCCTAACGAAATAAAACATTCAAAACCTCGAAAAATGGGCCCTCTTGGCCTAACGAGATCAAACATAATAACACCTACACATCCCTCCCTAAAAGAATCCAAATATACAATAATAGGCTCCTTCACAAGGAGGAAAACATAGGCTTGCAGTCCTAAACTAAATGCATAAGATTATGACCCATCCCTCCTGCATATACAGCAAGAGGCGTACGCATACTATGTTGTCTAATCAACCTATTGGTCCATGATAATAATGGTAGATTGGTCTCGGCTACTCTTTGCATCACCCATAGCAACCATCATCTGCCATATATTGCATGCTATGATAACATTCCCCATAAGCGACTGGGTCCTGTTTCATCATTGATCACAATATCCAAATTAGGACCACAATTGAAGAAGAGGTCTTCCTCATAAGCAAGATTTGCCAATGAATCCGCAAACTGATTCCAGTAACGTGGAATCAGCTGAAAAGACACTCTCTCAAACTCTTCAAGTAGGGTCATTGCAGTCCGATGATACATACAAAGAATGGGATTCCGCACTGTGTATGTCCCATCTAGCTAATTCAGGATCAACTAGGAATCCCCTTTTACTAACAACTGACGAATACCACCTTGTTTGAAAATATGCAGTCCCATAATCAAGGCTTTATACTCCGCCATATTGTTAGTGAATCCTACCTCGAGATAAGCAGCTAATTTCATCGTAACTCTACGTCGGGGATCTCGGATTACTACTCCAACACTCCCTTTTTTATTAGGGCCCCTGGACGCTCCATCAAAATATAATGTATACGTCCACAATCGGTTTACACAGTTTGCCATCACAAACTCCTCTATTCTTAATTATGATAATCAAAAGATAGCATGTTGAGAGGATAAACTGACGGCTCCATCCCACCTTCTTCATTGAAGTCAATAGGTATACTTGTCAACAGTCGTAAGCAGTGATGGCAGAAGACTTTAATCTCCCAAACAAAGGTTCCATCTTCTTGCTCAATTACTTTGTATCCTTTGCTCCACCAGATGAGTTTCCCCTGATGGTATCTCTGCTCCAGGTATGGGTGCTTCAAATAAGGGATTAACCGCCCCATCAACCAGCTTTAAGCTCTTTTGCAGGTCTCAAATCATCCCCAGCATGGACCTGCAATGCATTTTCCATATTAGCATACTTAGAAATAATAAGGTTTAATCTTATTAAGATTAACCTTAAGCTTGTAGGGGCCATCCCATTTAGGTTCCCATAATGTGACAATTTATAGATTAGCTAATAGGGCCGTAGACCTATTTTCCCCTAACCTGACAATCTTGTAGGGGCCATCCCATTTAGGTTCCAGCTTCCCTGGAAACAGCTCCCTACGTGCATCGTAATAGAGGACTAATTGCCCTTTTTTAAAGTTATATTTATTCGCCCTAAGGTCATGCAACTGCTTCATCCGAGGTTTAGCCACCTCCTGGTGTAATAAGCTCTGCAACTTCAGCTCATCCAGGTGGGCTAAGGCCGTGAAACGTTCAAAAAGGGAATCATCATCTCCCAAAGAGTGGTTAATTGCAAATCGTATGGTTGGCAACTTGATTTCAAAGGGTAACACACACTCTTCCCCATAAATCAATTTAAATGGAGTATGGCCGGTAGCTCGCTTGAACGTTGTATTGTACGCCCATACTGCCACATACAACTTCCTATCCCAGTCTCGTTTCTTCTCAGAGACTATCTTAGATAAGATACCCACAAGCTGCTTATTAGTACTTTCGACTTGTCCGTTTGCTTGCGGATTATAAGGAGTCATTTTATTATGCTTGATTTGCCAAGCTTTAGTCAAGCTTTTAATCACTTTGTTCAAAAAATGGGTTCCACAGTCTGACACTAATTCTTTCGATGGACCAAAACGACAAATAATCTGCTCTAAAAGGAAACTTGCAGTCTCTTTTGCATTGTCATACCTCATCGCCCGCGCTTCTAACTATTTTGTAAAATAATCAATGGCTACTATAATGTACCTCTTCAGGGTAGTAGACGACGGAGTAATAGGACCCACAAAGTCAATGCCCCACTTCTCAAATGGAAGGATAGCCATGATGGGCGTAAGTGGACGTTTCCTATTCTCTCTACTATCATGCCTTTGACAGGTACCACATCTCTTAACATACTCAAAAGAATCTTGGAAGATGGACGGCCACCAATACCCAGCTCTTAAAGCTTTTTGTGCCATCAATCATCCCGCAAAGTGCCCTCCACATGCAGAGCCATGACACTCCTCCAAAATAAAAGGAACCTTGTCAGGCATCACACATCGGCGATAGATATCATCAACACCCTGTCAAAGCCTGTTGCTTGATTTTCCTCTTTTCAGAATTTGATAAACCAACTCCTGTCTCTCCTATTGATAAATAGTGTGTAATAGCAGCATACCAAGATGGGATAGAAGCTGTATCAATTTTAAACATTTCCTCAATATCACTTTCTTCAGCCAAAATCTCTTTTGGCTCCCCGAAATCCACAAGGCATTCCACAACACCCTGAAACCTCGGTGGCTTACTCTTAATCTCATAATCTAACTCCTGCAAAGTGATTAACCACTTTGCCAACCAATCAGGCAGCTGTAGCTTGTTCATAAGTAATCTAAGCCCTTTCGGCTTCGTATAGAATACTACCTTTTCATAGAGGATGTAGTGCCTAAATTTCTTAGTCCCAAAGAGCATTGCAAGACACAACTTCTCCATGTAGGTATAATTGATCTCTGAAATGCCCAATTTTCGACTAGCAAAAGCTATCGGATGATACCACTTTTCCTCCCAAATTTGGGCTAAACAACAGCTTATACTATGCATGGTGGCTGCTGAAAATATATAGAACACCTCGCCTCTTTTAGGTGCTTTTAAAATGGGTGCTTTTACTAGCTCCAGTTTCACATCCTCAAAAGCTACCTTACAAGGGTCGCTCCATTCAAATGAACAGCTAAAGGATAATAAGTTCGTTAATGGCAACGTTCTTTCAGCCAAGGCATTTATAAACCTCCAATAATACCCTATCAACGAGACAGAAAGCTATGAACCTCTTTTGGAGTGTGTGGTGGACTCATAACCACTATGACTTTGATCTTTTCAGGGTCAGTTGCGATTCCCACTGAACTGACCACATGGCCTAGCAATAGCCCATAAGGCACTCCAAAGACACACTTCCGTGGGTTAAGAGCGATACAAAATTGTTTGCAACGCTCAAAGCACTTTCTTAAGATAACCAACATCCTTTCCCTTACAATGGCTGCCCCCAGGTCATCAATAAATACTTTCAGCTCATCTGGGGAGATGTCACCAAAGGTCTTATCCGATGTTCGTTGCCATGATCCAGGTGCATTGCACAAACCAAAGGCCATCACATGGTACGCAAAGTACCAAAGACAGTAATAAAAGTTGTTTTCAACTTGTCCTTCTTTGCAATTGCCATTTGGTTGTATCCTGCAAAGCAATCCATGAACGAATATATTTCTCTACCTACTAATTGATCCAAAATCTGGTCAATAAATAGCAACGGGTAGTAATCCTTAACCGTCTACTTATTCAGCTCTCTAAAATCCACACATAGTCGGATCTGGTTATTTTTCTTCTCCCTGATAACAACTGGGGAACACCATTCTGTGTGTTGTATAGAGAAGATTAAACCCGCTTTCCTTAACTTCTGTAACTCCTCAAATAGCCCGTCCCTCAATTCAAAAGGCATACGCCTTACTTTCTAACGCACAGGACGACTGCCTTCTTTTACAGGAATAGTATGAATAGCTAGGCTGGGAGGAATACCTCTTAGCTCATCATAACTCCAAGTAAAGATATCGGGGAATTCTTGAATCAAGGACATATAGTCCTCCCTTTCTGCTGAACTGAGCATGGAACCTAATTTAATTGGCCACAAATCATTCGGTGTGCCAAGGTCCAACTCAATCACATCCACATCTCTTATCATATCTTGCGGCTCTATCGGCTCATTTAGAGTTATCTGATAGATATCCTCTGTAGTGGACCCCTCTTTAGATTCATCACTGGATGATGTCTCACTACGAGATGGATCATCTTGCTGGCTCTAATTCAGTAGAAGATAAAGGAGCTCTCTCACTTTGAGGAGACTCAGGATAAGTATCGACTATTACTCAATTAGCACCTTGACCTAGAACCACTCGACTAGCAGGTATATCGACTTGACAGTCGGCTCGTAAGATCCAAGGCCTACCTAGCAAGACTTGATAGCTAGGACATCCTGCAAATCTTATCACCCTGAATTCCAAGAAACATTCTACACTCGCAACTGTAACATGGACTCTAGTAACGCAACCTTCTATTTTTCTCAGACTGTCATCAGCCATTCTAAGAAGGGTGGAGCTGTCCTTTTGGATGCCTAGACCCAGCCTCTCCATCAACTCTAAACTCATGATATTGGTGGAGGATCCAGTGTCTACAATGGCATGTTCCACTAATATTCCATCTACATAAGCTGGAACCCTAGGGCAATTCTTTTCAGCATGATCAAACCAATCTTCCCCTACTCGTGCTATGTGTTGAGAGATCGAGCTCTACTCGTGATATGCCAGGGTGACCGTTGTGCATTTATATCATCGACTGCAGATACGGTTGGTACACCGCCCGTGAATAATAGCTAGATGACAGCTATGCTTATCTACTCTAGTTCGTGGCTCAGTTAGTATGCCACCTTAGTTATTTGAGTTTGGTTTGAGACCCATATATAGGGTTCTTCGATTTCTTTATATGAGAGTTCTTTTTTGCTTACACAACTAAGAAGAGGAAAACTGTTTTTAGCCTCCACCTTTGTGTGTATTCCCCCATTGTGCAAGCAAGAAAGCTACAAGTGAGACTCCTTCCTTCTCTCCCACAATCTTGACACTATGCCCAAGGGTTCTACAATATACCCAATACACAGGATCTTCTTAAATTCCTTACGTACTCCTAGAGATAATTTGATCAACTGTAGAAGGTTTACATCTGGTTTGACTTCACAAAGAGAACTTGCTAAATCAAAGTCATGATAAGTAGCCAAAGCTCTCTTTTCTCGCCAAACCATCCTCTCTTTTGGTCTTTGGACTGGTTTTGGTGCTTCTTTCTTAGCTCTTGCCTTCATTCTTGGCACTTCTTTATCCTTCTTAGGGTCAACTTTCTTGTCAACTGGCCTTAGCGGTCCCCCTTCCATGCTAGGATTCTGGACTTGCGTCCCCTTATCCCCTTGTTTAGGGTTTGCCTCAACCGGTTTTGCATTATCTTTATTAACCTCTTTAGCATTTTGGCCTCTTTTCACGGCTCTTAGGTTAGAGGTTTCAGCATCATTGACTCGTATAGCCTCAATAAGGCTGACTCCGTTGCCTTGTGGCAACTCTTCTATAGTTGTTTTTCCCCTCTGCAATATTTGTCTTGGTGTATCATTCTGCTGCAAGTTATTTCCTTGCGCTCTATGATTCACTGGGCTCGGTTGTTTACTCCCTTGTTGGAGAGAACTAATCTTACTCCAACAGGTAGCAGCTAAGTGCCCCGACTTCCCACAAATGTCACATTTCACATTTGGATAGTTTTTGGGTTGTCCACCACACCATTTACAACTGAATCTAGAGGGTCCACCCTCTTCAGGGCGTCGACTCCCTATCAGATTTTGTTGCTTCTTTAAGAAATTAATGTTGACAGCTATTTGTCGATATTGTTCGGAAATCATGTCGGTATAATGGTTCATCATGTCCTTAACTTCGCCAAGGACATTAGATGCACTCGACTCATAGCCTCGATCGTCGACTTGTGGCAGCAAAGGTACATTCTGAACCACGCTCCCTCTCCCAATAGGGTTAGTCATAGGCATCCCTTGACTTCCATTCGTCAATGATGGATTTCCGCTAGGTACTAAACCCCCATTAACATTCATTCGAGAGGAGTAGGCCGTTTGTAATCATGCTTTTACTCCCTCTGCCCACGTAATAGCGGTGTCTATGTCTGCCAAGGCCACAATGCTCAATTGTACTTGGATATTAAAATCCAACCCATGCAAAAAGTATTGCAATTGGGCAGCTGGTGGAATGGGGATGTAAGTTTGCAACTTACGAAATACTTCCTTCAACTTCTTGGCATATGCTTTCACATTCTCGTGAGGATCTTGGCGCGTTACATTTAAGACCCGCAACCAATATTGGCCATCTCTTTCAGGGGCATATTCCGCTCGGAAAGCTGCATAGAATTGATCAATGATGGTTATGGTTCCAGACTCTAGGCTGTGATACCATACCGTAGCCCTTCCTTTTAACGTCATATTGAAGAACATCATGAGATGTCCCTCATCTTGGATGCGATAATTGAACATCAATCTTTGAAATTCACAAATGTAAAATTCTGCATCCTCTTCCGCTAACCCATTAAAAATGGGCAAGGGAACTCCTAAGGCTGGTAAATTCACAACAAGAGCTTGAACAGGTGAATTCACCCCCCCACTTGAAGTGGGTAGACTTGGTGGAGAAGAAAAAGAACTTACGCTTCCTCGTACACCTAACAGACTATGTGGAGCAGTTGGGTGACTAAGACCACTGCTTCTTATATGTACTGGGCTACTCCTTTGAGGAGAATAACGACTAACAATCTCTAACCTCCATCTAGCCCTCTCAGCACGTTCTGCTTTTTGGATTTCGGCTTGACGGTCCTTGTCAGAGAACATAAATCAAATTCCTTTTGGTCCCTAGAAACCCTAGATCCAAAAATCACCACTTATAGGTGGCTCCCAATAAATGCACCACTGCTGGGACCTGAAATGGGCCAGCACTGGCTATGGCACTAGCCGGACCTCATGCTCATGACACACAAACACCCTCACGGCCTCGCAGACCAGGAGCATCAATCTAAGCCTGAAGAACAAACTGCCCTAGAGCTTAATTCCTGCGTTTATAATTTATAGTCCAACATTTCCCTAAAACTACTCAGAGGGAGATCCCAAAGTACTTAGGCATAACGCCTTGTCACACACATATAGGAGGCACTCCACCGAAACTAATAGTCGGAGCCCCACTTCAGCTCTCCTACATCTCAGGGATTGGCCCTTTGATGCGCTGCTAAACATATAACACAAACCAGCACAAACTCCTCTCAAGGTACCAATATTTTACGTTCCAGGATGTACCATTCCTCACTGCAACTTTCCCTTTAGGACTCAACGACTAACCTACAACTTGGGATGTCCTCTCACGCTCATCGTTGGTCACACCCTAAGGAAGACACATGCCATGCATCCAGGAGGTTTTTCTGATACCTTTTAATTATTATGCTTAATGCAAATGGTGTATGGATATGTGCTCAGACAAAAGAAAAATCAGCATCGTGCATAGTGCATAAAGCATTCTTTCCATGAATTTTACTAGCGTGTACTACGTTGAAAGGAGGCACCGGGCCATATGCTCATGCTACCATCCTCTTTATTTAAATCGTTTCCTATATGCCAAGTGCAACGCATAAATCAAATCTTTTCTTATCTTTCAATGTTCCAGCCCCTCTTCATCCAACTGTTAGCATTTTGCATCATTGATCGGTTAGATAGAGTTTCTATGAATTTTTTCCTTTTAAAAGAATGATAAATACACACAAAACATAGAAATGGGGACAAACCGAGCCCAACCTCATGCTTTGCCATCGTTATACATTGCACAAACATAGATATAATTTTTCCTAATTTTCCTCAGCCAATTTTCCATTTTTCTCTAATTTTAAACCCATTTTTTCCATTTTTTGGTATTTTTCTCTATTTTTCTTTAAAAAATAATGAGTGAAAATGAAATTTGATTATGGGCTGTGGCCTTAGGTTCATTGACAGAAAAAAACTCAGATTTAGTTGGTGTGACATATCATTTTTCTCATTTATATAGCAAAAAACCCAATTTTACCCTTAAAACGCGTGTTTTCATGTATTTTAACACTAATTCTGGCCATGTAGCCTTATATTTTCTGATTTTCAGAGCATAAACTAATCAAAATCATGGCAAAAAATATCATGAAGAACTTTCATCCCATATGAACAAGATTTCATAAAGCAAATAGCATAAAAAGATCATTTTTCTTCATAAAAATAGCATTACCGCTTATTTTCAGGTCTCGGTTTCTTGGTCTTGATTACGGGACTGATTTCCAGCATGCATTTGATGCTCAGCATCTTCAAGAAGAGCACTCTTCATGTCTCCATCCATTGGAAAGCAATCCGGTCTCATCCGGACAAGCTTTCCTCCATCATTCTTCATTGTCTTCTTCCACACAAGAACAACCCCTTAAGGGAGAGAGAGGGAGGAGAGAGAAATACTAAAATCAGAGATCTTCATCCAGGCCACCATTTGACGGGTGAGAGGTGGCGATAGAGTCAGCCTACAGAGGGTAGGCAAGGCCCATGATCAAATGGGTAGGTTGTTCACAACCAGCATGATGCCTCCTCCCTCCATCAAGCGCAATTTTCGGCCGTTCCATGGCACCCTCTCCTCCACGTTTTCTTCATCTTCTTTTGCCCACGATTTCATGCTACATTAAAATGGTACATGCCCCCCCCAAAGGTCATGACCATTTGTCCAAACTTTGGTCCACCTCTTCAAATCTTGCCCATTTGTTGGCCATTTCCCCGTCCGATGTCCAAATTGAGTGCTGTAAATTTTTGTGCATCCGTCTTGACATCCTGCATTGGCTGGTAACTCCAGACAACCTGCATGGCAGTCTGAAAAATTATCAAAAATCAACAAGTATCGCTCGGGCGCCTTTAAAGCACTTGACGCTTAAAATCGTCCTAGCTGGAGCTGCCGCCTTCGAGGTTGAATATTTTTCCCTTAATATTCATAATTTTTAGCTATTTTTAAGCACTTCTTGACATCAAAACTCCGCTCTCATCAGCCAAGGTCAAGGAGGTGAACCTAGCCCAGGAAGGGGAAACACCCCGACCAGTCTTCATTGCCGATGACTTGACTGAGGAAGAAGAAACGAGTCTGGTCGCTCTCTTGCGAGAGTACATAGACGTGCTTGCCTGGTCCTTAGAAGAGCTTAAGGGGCTAGATCCGAGTGTCGTGACTCACAACATACCCATGACGCCAGACGCAACGCCAGTCAAGCAGCGACCGTACCCTATGAATCGAAAACACGCTCATACTGTCAAAGAGGAGATTAATAAGCTAATGAGAGCGGGTTTCATTTACGAAATTGAACACACAGATTGGGTATCACCCATAGTCATTGTGATGAAGAAGAATGAAAAAATCCGAGTGTGCATCAATTACAAGAAGGTGAATGCTGCTACTAAGAGGGACAATTATCCATTACCGTACACTGCGCACATGCTTGAGAGAGTGGCAGGCAAGGAAGCCTACAGTTTTCTAGACGGCTTCTCAAGGTACAACCAGGTGCAAATGCATCCTGTGGACAGGCATAAGACTTTGCCTTTGCCACTGATTGGGGCGTCTTTGCTTACATAGTCATGCCCTTCGAGCTGACTAATGCCCCTGCCACCTTCCAACGCCTCATATGCACCATCTTTAAAGACATGCTTTGCAAGGAGTTGGAAGTCTGTCAATGACCTCTGTGTCCACTCGACCTAGATCGAACACTTAGACAAACTCCGTGCAGTCTTTGAGTGGTGTCACTTATATCGTCTCTCCTTGAACCCCTTAAAGTGCCAGTTTTGGGTAAAGCATGGATGCATCTTAGGGCACGTGGTGTCGAAGAACAACATTGCCACTAACTTCTCGAAAGTCAGGGTTATTGTTGACCTTCCACCCCCAATCGACTATAAGGGAGTTCAATGCTTCCTAGGCCATACGGGGTACTATCGGCGGTTTGTATTGAACTATGCATTGATCTCCAGACCTTTGTACAAACTGCTGATCATCTTCGAATGGATCGAGGCATGCCAACGAGGATATGAAGAGTTGAAAAAGGCTCTAACCACAACATCAATTCTATGAGCCCCAGATTGAACCATTACTTTCCACTTGCATATCGATGCTTCTAAGTTTGCCGTGGGGACAGTGTTGTGCCAACTTGGCAAACACAACTTAGACTATCCAGTGAGCTTTGCTAGCAAACAACTCACTGAGATGGAGATGAACTACTCGATGACATAAAGAGAAGGATTAGCCATGGTGTTTGCTGTGAAGAAATTATGGCACTATCTATTGGCCACACCTTTTACCTTTTTTATGGACCATCAAGCCCTGCTCTATCTAGTAAACAAACCTTGCGCTACAAGACGCATAGCTCGGTGGCTCCTTCTGCTCTTGGAATTCGACTTCTTTGTAGTTGTACGAAAAGGAAAATAGCACTACATGGCTGACCATATGTCACGCATTCCCACGGGAGAAGCCACTGGACAAGGCATTGTTGACGAATTACCCGACGCCCATCTATTTAACCTGTCCAACAAGAGAGATTTATTCAAGGCTGATCTAACACCATATTGGGTGGATGACATAGTCCAAGTGCTTGAACAAAAACTACCTGATCGATCGATAGAAAAAGTCCAGCCTTATCAGCTGATCGCAGGCCAACTCTATAGGCTGGGGCAAGATGGATTGCTGCGCAGATGCTTATGCAAACATGAGATGCACGATGTGCTCTCAGAGACACACAACGACATTGCTGGAGGGCACTTTAGAGGAGATACAACAGCATGAAAGGTGTTGCAATCTCAACTGTGTTGGCCCATGCTTTTCCACGATGTAGCACGCTTCGTCAAGCATTGTGACAAGTGCCAAAGGAAAAAATTCCCGATTCGCAAGGATCAGGTGGAGTTGACCCCAGTTATTGCACGACAACCCTTCGAAAAATGGAGAATTGACTTCATAGGACCCATCAGTCATGCGGCATAGTATTCATAGGCCAAGTACATCATTGTGGCCACGGACTACCTCACAGAATGGGCAGAGGCAAGAGCAACACGAAAAAATGACGCTAGGAGGACTGCCAAGTTCTTATGGGAGCAAGTGATCTCGTGATTCGGCTGCCCCATCAAACTGGTCAGTGACCAAGGCATGCACTTCATCAAAACGAAGTGATAGCGCATCTCCTATCCACCTTTCTCATCATCCATTGCAAATCCTCACCATACTACCCTTAGGCAAACGGTTAGGCAGAATCCATGAATAAGATTCTTGTCAATGTCTTGACCAGGGTGGTCTCAGCCTCACATAGCGCGACTGGGACAACAAGCTGATGGCAGCTTTGTGGGCTTACCACACAGCTTATAAAATGACTATCGGTCAAACCTCCTTTAGGCTAACCTATGGAACTGAAGCGGATCTACCAGTATAATTCTTCGTTCCTAACCTGAGAATAGCACTTCAAGAACGATGGGAAGGGAAGGAGGCATGGATGCAACGCCTGGTCAAACTCGAACGCCTCTCAGAGACTCGCCTTCTAGCCACCCATGCACTTATATGTGAGAAGGCCCGACGCAAGAGTTGGTTTAACAAGCATGTCAAGCAGCACAACTTTGAACAGGGCAACTTAGTTCTCCTCTACTCAGTTAACGGACATAAGTAGAAAATGAAATTTAGAGGTCTTGGACCTTTCAAAGTTCGTGCGATCAGCCGCACAGGCAATGTCAAGCTCGAGACCTCAATGGTAGTCGTGTCAATAAGTACTACCCTCCCACCCATCCTTTGCAAGAGCCCCCGATGTTAGAACCGCCTCTCAAGATACGAGTGGCCATAATCACTGAGATTGATGATGAGGATGAGGAAGCCGTAGAGCCCACATACCTCCATATCACGGTCACTACAAAACAAACATGCACTTTCAACGCTTTGATCGACGAGGGAGCAGAGTTCAATGTCTTAACTCACGATCATTGGACTCAACTTGGGCAGACCAGCACTTCAACCCACTAATGCAAAATTAAGCCCATATGGAGCCCATTTCTATGCACTTCTCGGCAAGTACAGAGCCGCCATTTCTATCGAGTCTGAGACTGTCCCAACGATTTTTTACGTGTTTCAAAATGCTAAAAATGTAGGCATGGAGTTGCTATTGGGGCAAACATTCAAAAAGCTGACTCACTGCAATGTTGATTATGAGTCGCAGCGCATCCACCTTGCAATAGGCAACGTTCACATTGTCATAGCTTTCAGCAAAGGCTGTGAGACCTCATCACTGTCCGCAATGCCACCGGTAGAAATATCCGTAACTAAGGAGGGGGGTAGTGCACGGCCGCCACCTCCCAGATTTCATGAATCACAGCCCACAACAGCAAAACCTAAAGTCCAACAGCCTAGATTTCAATGGCAGCCTAAGCAGCCGCAACCACTACCTAGGAGTCGACGCTCCTATCCTCATAAAACCAAAAACTCTAAATCTAGGAGGCCAAGACACAGTCACAGAAAGCGCCGCATGATCAAGCAAAGATGGGTCCCTAAAGCCCTCTTGCATGCATAAGGCTACTACGTGGGCAACACCTGGCTGTGGATCCCTAAGGCCTACATGGCCAAAGGCACTACTCATACACCGCCCTCAAGCTTGATCAACCCAAGTCCCATAAACCCTCCAAACCATAAGCCATAGTGCTTTCCAAAGCCACATCCATCTGACTCATCCATGCCTAAACCCAAGAGAGTCACACAAGCCTATCGGCCCAAACAGAAAACTCTGTCACAAGAGTCGTCACTCGACCAAGTCAAACCGACTCCCCAAATCCAACCTGAATGCAGCAGTCTATCCGTCGTGGCTACTCCTAATCCACCCATAATCCAATCAGCCCAACCGCAAACTCAAGAACACTCCCAACTATAGAGCAGTATGGCATATCCCTAGAAATCCGTGCCTACAATCAACTGAAGTTTCGGACCATCCAGAACATCGAAGAAGTAGTGTCGAAGGAGGAAGCAGCCAAGAGAGTTGTCGAGCAGTGCAACCTCACTAAGTACTTGGAGAAATTTCCACAAGAGCCTGACCACACGAAGTGTGTGGAGTTTCTCAGGACATACGACCCCGACCATGAGTGCGGCACCGTGACGGTGGGAAGAGGAGAAAATGCTAAACAGGTACAGGTGCACTTGAACCCAGCCTTGGTGGAGAAGGCGTTGGGATTGGAACCAAAGATAGAGAAAAAACAGAAAAGAGATGTCCTGAAAATGAAAAGAGAAGAGGTGCTAACCAATGACGGTATCAACATCCATGACATCCCTAATGCTGAAGCCAGGCTACAGGCAAAGCTAGTGCACGCGCTCTTCTCCAGCCAGCACTACAACGCCTTAACGCATAGAAACAGCATTCCTGTGCTGGAGAATGTAGTGGCCCCACCTTAGATGAAGTCAACTAGAATGGGTATGTCCGCAAAACCATTGACCAGGCGGCTAAAGCACTGGCTTTGGGAAGTACACTAGTAGGTGGAGAGTCTCCAGCTTCCAAGGCCACGAAAGGAAGAAGGCCTCGTCCAAGGCCTCATTTATCGGCTACCGAAGCATTTTGACTGCACTCATCCAAGAGGCAGTAAAGGAGACAAAGAATGCAGAAGAAGGAGAAGGAGAAACATTGGATAGGTCGCCCCCTCACTAGGACAAAGAAGGGTCCACCGACAAAAATGAGACCGAGGAAGAAGGGGAAGAACAGAAAAGCAAGAAGACGACCAAGAAACCCAAAAAGAAAATGGCCCAAAGGAAGAAAAAGGATGACGAAGGCCGCAAGAAGGAGAAAGAGGACTTGGAAAGGGCCAAAAAAGAATCCCTTAAGGAGGCCAAGGAGAGGGAGAAGAAGAAGAATTAGGAAAAAGAAAAGGAAAAGGAGGAATTATAGAAGGCAAAGAAGGCATCAAAACAGGAGGCTGAGGAGAGAAAAAAGAAGGAAAAGGAAGAAAAAGACAAAAAGGAGGAAGAACGTCGAAAAACAGAAGCGAAAAGGCAAGAAAAGCCGCTGAGGAAGAAGAGGAACTAAGAAGAAAGGAGAAAGAAGACTTGGCTGAGGCTACATGCCGGTCTATCGAACTACAAAGCAGGGAAGATGAATTGGGGAATCTGAGCTCGCAAAGTGAAGAAGGGCCTAATTCTAGCACACAGGCGCCGGAAATCGTGCCGCGTGCTGTCATTGAGGGCAAGGGAAAAGCCCCAATTCACCTAATTCCTCCCCTCATGGTGCCTCCCATTGAACCAACCACCATCACCCTCAACATCCCGACCAGTGCCGATGTTTTGAATTTCGTGGTATGGATGCAATACTTCATCAACAAAGAAATGGCCCAAGGACAAAGCACCGAAACTACAGCCACATAAATGGCAGAAGGTGAAAGCCTCGACATCACCAATCCACACAACGATGACTCCATAAGCTAACTACGACGAGTACGTCACCAAGCTACTCTCCCAATTGGAGAAAGCTAAGGAGGAACGAAGGATAGCTGTGGCTGAGTTGGCGGCTTAAAAGGAGTCAGTAGCTACCTTCCAACTCGACAAAATTAGGATGATAGCCATGCAGCAAAGGGAGATCTCGGATCTCAAGCAAAAAGTGAAGGCTAAGGACGATAGGAAAGAGCACTGGAGGCAGCTACTAGACAATGAAACACAGAAACTTGTGAAAATGCAGAGAGAACACAAGCTCTTGATCATGCAGTATGAGGAGCTCATTGCAAAAACCGCCAAAGTCGAAGCGCTTATGGCTAAGCTCAATGCCAAGGACAAGGAAAGAAAACAGAACATGGAGCAGCAAAACAGAATGAGATCGAGTCCCTAACCGATCAGCTGAACTCCAAAAAAAGAAGAACAAGAGAAATTGGTCAGAGAACGGGAAGAACAAGAACAAAGGCTCTTGACCCTGGCTTTAAGCCAAGGAGAGAGCCTAGAAGAGATGAACAAGAGAGCAAAGGAGTGGGCCATGCAGAATGAAAGAAGAGTGAAGACACTGGCACAACGCCTTGCTCTAGTGGACAAAAAGAGAAGATCATCGTAGAGAACAAGGCAGAAGCCACCCAGGTGGCCTTCACTGCTCAACAAAAGGCCTTCCTCAATACAATCATGGACACCACCTGCCCAGAGGAGGGAGAATCGTTGGAGATGGCATAAAAGAAGCTTAACATTGCACGCAGAGCCCTGCACGCAGGACTGCAGATGCCACCCCAACTTGCGCAGGTTAGACTGAGCCTGGAAGAGCAAAGGAATTACCTACTGCTGGCCGGTCTAACCCCCCAAGAAATAGATGCCATAGGATTTGAAGAGGGAGCACAACAAGGAGACTGGTAGGGGGAGGAAGTAGAACTCGAATTCGACATGGGCAGATTTAGAGAGAATGTGATTCCACAACCCCCCTCGCCACAATCTCAAGAGCAACAACAGGAGGACCCATCTACGGAGAGACAAGCCGCACTTAAAGAGAGACGCAGGAAGTTAGTCGAAGAAGCCAGGAAGCAGTTAAGGGCCAAGTCAGCCGTGTAGCCATCCGCACCACTCCCACCTTGCCATAATGACATCCCAACTGGATTCCACGTAGAGCTAGTGGTTTGGGAGAGACAAGAAAAAGAAAAGGATCCATTCACCTTTAGCTTTCTCTTGCCCAACAGCATGCGGAGGGTCTTGCCGGTTAAGGTGATGGAGGAGGTGATCGCGATTGGTGGCCGACTAGGGCAAAAGTGGCTAGAAGAGAGAGAGAAGACCCCCACCTCTTGGGGAATTGAAGAGGCCAACTACTGGCAAAACAAAGTTTTTGAAGTCCCACATACAGTATAGGGCTATAAAAGCTAACCCCTATGGAGAAGGCGAGTATGCGACATTAGTATGCTCGCCTGGATGGCATTTTGTAACATGTTGCCCTTCAAGAGGAACAACCCCACATACATGGCATATCCTCGAAGGGTAGGTGTGGATTTTGATGCCACCCTCCACGGGCGTTACGACTTTCCCATTATCTATAACTCTAATGTAGTATCCTTCGAATATGCCCTCCTCTTTAACTCAGAAAGCCTAGATGACTCTATGATGCGCTTCCTTGCAGATTTCTCTTCATGCCCTGATCCAGCTTTTGTAACTACATGTAACTACCTTAGATTACTTAAGCTATTACTTAAGTAGGACCCGACTCCACAAGAGCGCGGCCTGCCTCCCCTCTTCTTTGACCCTAACGCCATTGACAGCTATGCCATGGCTCATCTAATGATGAGGGCTAGTCTCCTCCCCTCTTTTTGCCTGGCCCTCCTAGAAGACATGAATGACAACCAATTTACTAGATGCAATCACCCTTTCCTCTCCACCACCTCTCTCCATGTCTGCATGAATCTGAAAGTATACATACAAAGCTACCAATTTTTGAGCAAATCCATCCAACCCCCTTTCCCTCCTCATTTAGATGAAGAGAATTAGGCCCTGGCTGTCATTCCACTACAGTAACTTCAAAAAAAAAAAGTAAAGTAAAGTAAAAGTGAAGAAAAGAACAGCATGAAAGGAAAAGCATGAAAAACACTCTCCACTGACTGGACAACATAGCCCACTTGTGCAGAAGCACTTACCACCACATAAAGCACGACCACTACACCTAGGGGTTCTCAAGCTAGGCGTGCCTAGTGGCTTCGGTTGGCCAGCTCCACTCCTAACCCCCTAGCCCTTTTGCTCCTCCACTTCACGCTTAGGGCACATCAAGGGCGGGACATACCTAGGGAGGTAACACTTGCCTACAGTTAGACCTGTCACCCTAAGCCACTTGCACCGCACCTCCCTTGGCACAAATGGGGTCCTCAAGTGTGGGACATCACCTAGGCTTGCCTGCGGTAGACCCACCTCCCCATTCCACTAGCACGAGCACAATGCACTAACACAATGAGGTAGGCACTCCCCTTAGGAATAGCACCGCACCTTCTCCTTTTAGGCATCACAAAAAGCAACAAACCACCAACTTTGAAGGCCCCCGTCAACCCCGCAATATCCATTTGGCCTCTCCGAAAAAAATCATTTCACAGCTTCCACAAGCACATGAGTCTCCAAGTGGCCCTCACAGCCCTCACCTTTACACCAATTGGCCAATTGCGTGCCAACCTACAACAACACAGAAGTGCCATGGGACTGGAACCCATCTAGGAGGGGGGTAATGTTAACCCCAAGTCAAGATAGTGAAAAGAGTAGAAAAAAACATGGAAAAAGAGCAAAGACACACAGGCGACCTCCAAAGCTAAGCCGGGGCAAAAATCACAATTTTAAATGAACACCATATTGGGGAATATTAGAATTTTCCATAATTTTGGGACACATGGTCAAATCTTTGGATTTGTCATAACTTGAACACTATAACTCCAAACCAAGTGCTCTATAGCTCAATAGATTCCATTTTTCAAGCGCTTTCCAATGATAGGTCACATCATATGGTTTTTGAGAAACTTATGGGTATGTTATCTGAGTGCCACCTTTTTAGTATTCAAAAAATGGGAATCGGGAGATTCCCAAACTCACTAATATTGTGTTAATGAAAGGCGCCTCAAAAAACTTGGAAAACTCTTGTAAAAGAGCGCCAGGCTCCCTCCTCTGCCAATTGTAAAATATTAGATGGGTGTAGGCTAGAGGCATGAAGCAAGAAGAGGGAATTAGAAAAAGGGACCTTGACGCAATGTCCAGTCATCTAAAAAGGGATGGGCGCCCATGGGGTTTTTAGGGTTTGTATATATAAAGTTCAAAAAGTGAATGGAAGCTCATTCTTTGATGTGTGGCTAACATGAGCTCTCTTCTTCTTCTCTTCTCCTCATCTTCTTGCTTGTGTGTGCTCTTGAGAGAGGGAGTGTGAGAGTGTGAGGGAGTGAGTGTGTGAGAGTGAGGGATCAAGAGGGTGAAGCTCTTCACCATCTTCTCTTCTCTTCTTCTCTTCTCTTCTCTTTTCTCACGCACGCGGCTATGGAGGATGGAGCTTGGAGATGGAGGAGGCTTGAGGATGCTTGAGCTTGCATCTAGGATCATGGAGCTACCAGGGTGTGAGAGAGAGGAGGCAACTCGTATCGACATCAAGGTAAGCTCACTACACTCATAGGATCAATGGTGCGTTGGCTAGGTGAGAGATAGCCATTAGAGCTTGCTTGAAACGCTTGAAGCAATAAGCGGTCTGTGGGTCTTGCCGATTGAGCGTGAGCTCCCACTACAGCCGACGCGACTCGAGATGGGATCTCGAGGCCTCTATACTAGTCAACAGGCAAAACTTGGAATAGCGATCCCTGTGGATTGCTGGAATAGCCTTCGGGCAGGTTTATTTAATGTATTCCAAACACTGATAAATAAAGATCAAATGTTGAAAAGGAACTTGCTTGATATTTTTTTTCTGTATCAGTGCTTAAGTTACATGAAGGAACCAATGATTAATTGGTTAATTAAGAAAGCTATTTTTGCTTGTCAAACTAAATGTGGTAGGTAATTAGATAACTAAAGCAACCTGAGGAAAGTGTGGTGGACGTGACTCTGGGTCCGTCCTATGGAAGAGTAGTCTCGGTTAGCTGGGAACTTTTCTCAAAGAAATTGACAACAGGTAACAATGACCTAGAATCTATAGAGCTAGAGTCCCGATTTATGCTATTTTAAGGGAACGGAATGGCACTATACCTTACGGGCAGAGAGGTCGAGCTTCGCATCCCTCTTGTTTTCCATTCTCCTTGAACCAAGTGCAGTATAAATCCGCTTCCACCCTGATGTTTCTGCATAAGTAGTTCATCGCTAGTTACCTTCTAGGAACTTGACTATTAGGAAAACCTTGATTCAAGTCGGTCCTAAGTGGGAATGGCCGGAATGCTTCCACTTCGTGGCAGACTCAGGAAGACCTAGATTGCAAACCCTGTGACATTCCTTGGGAGTGCCGGGCGGCGCTTTCTAGACTCTCTTCCCAATGGGCTGCTAAGATAGGGGGACACATTACAGTTGGTATCAGAGTGAACAAACGGGATCTAATATTTACAAGGAAACTTAATGAGGGAAAATAGAGCAATATTGCCGTTAAGAACATTTCCTTACTTACTTATGGATGTTGGCCTACAGAATCGCGAAGCATGGAACAAATTCTTGGTGTTTCAGGTTATGTTTATGACTGCAATGCGTGCTTTGGATTATCGACGCAGGCTAGGCATAATGAATATTCTGGACCGCAATTACAATCCTTCACCCTTGTATGTGGAATGGAGATGGACGGGTGAATCAAGAATTTATTACATAGCGGCCCACCGACTTGCGTACCTTCAGACCAACTTGAAGAGAATCAAGTGGATGGAGGACTTAAAGATCGTGAAGCTGTTCATCTTTGTCGAGGCTCACACAAACGCAACCCTACATGTGGGCGGTGGAAAGATCAAACAAAACAAGTATGTGTACGAAGAAGTGACTCGAGTAATCCCTGTCAGCAGAATCAAGGTGCTGGGACGTTATGAGAAGAATGGGTATCAAAGGAAGGGATATCTCAAGCTTCCTATGACCTATCGACTCTTGAAAATCCATGACCCCACTCCATATTATTACTCAGTTCCCGTAGCCGAATGTAACACAATCTTATTCTCCCCAAACTGATGTGCCAATCAGCTTGTTCTACCTTCCCAAAATAATTGTACTCAGAAGGGCTATGCCCACATGAATGAATAAGATTTTTCTATCACTGTCTACCATGGCTATAAGTAATGGTAAAGGAGTTAAGCGATTAGGTCACTTGGCTAAAAGCTGGACTGGGCATATTAATGTAATGTGAGAAACATTTAGCAAGTTTTAACATAGAGAATCTTATTGCCCAGGCGCAACCTCAAGTGCAGATACCTAGTCCAATCCCTGCACCAAATACGACTGTAATTCAAGAGAAGAAGTTCCTTCTCAAACAAATTAAGCCACCAGAATTCAATGGCAAGGAAGGACCGTCCAAAGTGGTGCTGAAGTCTGGATTGAATCCATGGAGGATTACTTCGAAGCAATAGGTATTGAACCCGCCAACCAAGCTATGCTTGCCAAACTGAAGCTTACCGGAAAGACAAGGCTTTGGTGGAAACAATGGTGCAGAGACCAAGGGATCTCGGAAGGGTCAGTTACTTGGGAGAAGCTTAAAAGAGCTGTGCGAGGGAGATATTTACCACCTACCTACTGCACACAGAAGACGAACAAGCTCTATGAACTGAAGCAACTTGTTCTATCCCTTGATGCAAACTATTCAAAATTCGTCTCTCTCTTAAAGTATGCGCCACAAATGGATATGACACAATAGGTGTCAAAGTTTTGTGCTGGATTAAACCCACCCATAAACACCTACTTAGAGTCAATGCACCCAATGGACCTTCAAGACGTGCTCATTCAAGCTGCACCCATAATACAGGAGGTGCAAACCAAGCCAAGAAACAACAAGACTTGGTCTTACAGGGATCAGAACAAGGGAGTGTATAGGTCTCAGGCTAAGAGAGCGCATGGCCAAAATTAGGGACAACGGAAGAAAGCTAGAGCCAACAATGTCAACAATTTTGTTCCTACCCAAGGTAATGGCCGCAATCTTCGTTGCTTCCATTACAATGAGCCTTGTCACTTCAAGAGGTAGTGTCCCAAGCTTGGCAGAGGACAACATCAAGGACCATCCCAAGGAGCCGCCCATGGCCAAGGAGCTACCGTCATGGCCAGAGGGAGAACCTCCAATGTTGCCCACAAGAAGTTGGGTGATGAAGAAGATCCAACCATGGAAGCTGACATTGAGAGGGCAACGGTTCATGCCACTCTTCACAAGAAAGGTCCGAATCGCCAATTCTCGGTGATTCAAACTCCATCAAATTATCAAGGTAAAAGCTTCAAAACCTTGATTGATTGTGGCAGTACACATTCCTTCATTTCACCAATCTGTGCAAAAAGATTAGGAATAGCTACCAAAGATGCACCTACCTTACTTGTGGAATTAGCAAATGGTCATGAGGTCTCTTGTACCAGGCAAATTGCTAAGGTGAAATTCCTATTGGGTGGAAAGTTGACTTCGGTCAGATTTCGAGTAATGAATCTAGGTGTTCACGAATGTTTACTTGGAATGGATTGGATAATACCCATGATGCACACATTCACTGTGGAAAGGGCCAAGTCTCCTTTCAAAATTTTGAAGGGGAACTAGTTACAATTGAAGGAAAGATTGGTAAGACAAAAATTCAATTGGCCAAAGCAAAACGGAAAATAAAAGGAGTTAGAAAGGGGCTACCTATCTATTTGATTAAACTAAATAAGCTAGATCAGAATCAGGAATCTAAGGAAGAACCTTCATGGTTAAAGGAATACGCAGACGTATTTCCTGAAGAGCTGACAGAACTTCCTCCTCAAAGGGAAGTCGATCATGAAATCAAGCTAGCACCAAGAGCTACACCAATCGCAAAGAGACCATATAGGATGTCCATCTCGGAAGTGATTGAGCTGAAGGAGCAACTCAAGCAACTGTTAGACCAAGGCTACATCCGTCCTAGCAGTTTGCCATGGAAGCTCTAGTGCTATTCCAGAAGAAGAAAGATGGAACGCTTCGGCTATGCATTGACTATAGAGGGTTGAATCAATCAACCATTAAAAACAAATACCCCATTCCAAGAATAGATGAACTTCTTGACCGTCTTCAAGGTGCGAAGATCTTCTCCAAGAGAGATCTCACGTCTCGATATTATCAAATAAGGATCAAGGAAGAAGATATCCCAAAGACAGCATTCAGCACAAGGTATGGACACTTTGAACTCCTAGTCATGTCATTCGGGTTAACAAATGCTCCTGCTACCTTCAACAGGTTAATGCAGGATATCTCTAGGCCCTATCTCAATGACTTCGTACTCATCTTCTTTGACGATATCCTAGTCTACTCCAAGTAGGAAAAAGATCATGAACCCCCAGCTTCGCATTGTCCTTGAAACAATGAGGACACACAAGCTTTATGCCAAGAAGAAGAAGTGTGCATTTTTCAAGCGACAGATTGAATATCTAGGATTCATTGTATCAGCGGAAGGAATTTCAGTAGATCTGGCCAAGGTCAGAGACATTCTAGAGTGGCCAACACCAACTTCTGTCAAAGAATTATATAGTTTTCTTGGATTGATAGGATGGTACAGGGTCTTTATCAAAAACTATGCTTTGATTGCAGTGCCTCCTCTGACTAATCTACTAAAGAAGCAAGTATCAATTGTATGGTCACCTGCTGAATAGTCCAGCTTTGACAAACTAAAGCAAAGCTTGGTATCAGCACCCATCCTGAAACCTCCGAATCTTAGTAAGAAGTTTGAAGTGATAACTGATACTAGCACACTTGCCTTAGGATGTGTGCTTATGCAAGAAGGTCATCCCGTAGCATACTCTTCATGAAAACTGAAGAGCCATGAAAGGAATTATGCTACCCACAATCTGGAGCTATTGGCTGTCATCCATGCTCTCAAACTTTGGAGACACTACTTGATGGGTAATAAATTTACCTTAGTGACAGACCACAAGAGTCTTAAATGGATTTTCACTCAGAAATTGCTCAATGTGATGCAACGTCGATGGATTGAAGTGCTGGAAGAATATGATTTTGAAATCAAATACCGGCCTGGAAAGGAGAATGTAGTTGTCGATGCACTCACTCGCAAGGCATTTCTAAATTCTCTGATTTTTCAAGATCCATCAACAGCAAGATCTCTATCCATAAAGGTATCCATGCCAAACAACCCAATTCTTAAGCTAGCTAGAGAAGAGGCATGCCATGACCCAACCTATCAAAAATTGCTAAGGGAGATCCCCATCAAGGATCAAGACCTGAAGCTACAAGCTAAGTATCAAGAATTCTCTATCAATAGTGGACTTGTCTACTATAGAACGAGATTATGTATTCCGGCAAGCCAATCACTCAAGCAGAAGATACTTTGGGAAGCCCATGATTCCCCTTTATCAGGACATCCTGGCTATGCCAAGACCCTTAATGTGGTCAGGAAGAGCTATCATTGGGATAGGCTGAAAGGTAACATTCTCAAATATGTCACGGAATGTTTGTCTTGTCAACGCATTAAGGCCGAACATGTCAAAATGCCTGGGAAATTTCAACCACTTGACATTTCCCAAATGAAATGGGAATTCATTAGTATGGACTTTGTTGTTGGTCTGCCCTGTCCCAAGTTTAGGCAGGATACAACTCCATTATGGTCGTGGTAGATATGCTCACCAAGGTTGCACATCTTATCCCTGTTAAGACAAACTATAAAGCTTCAGACATCACAAGGTTATTCATCAAGGAAATATTCAAACTGCATGGGTTACTGAGAAGAATCATTAGTGACCGTGACTCCCTCTTCACATCACACTTCTGGAGGGCTATCTTCAAGGCCATTGGGACTCAACTCTATTTCAGTATAGCTTACCATCCCCGAACCGATGGTCAAACGGAACGAGTCAACCAAGTCATTGAGGATATGCTTAGGGCACACTTCTACCGCAAACCCAAAAAGTGGATTCAATATTTGCCACTAGTTGAATTTATCTACAATTCTTCTTACCAACAAAGCATTCAGATGACCCCTTTTCAAGCATTATATGGGTGCGATTGTCGTAGTACTTTGAGCTTTTTGGATCCAACCTTGAGAGTTGAAGCTTCAAAGTAGATGCTAGAAGACATGGATGACCAGATCAAGTCAATAAGACAGGACATCCAAGCCTCCAAGGATAGAGAGAAGGCTTACGCAGACCTGAAATAGCAAGACAAATCCTTCCTTGAGGGTGATATGGTCTTCATTCGTGTATATCCAAAGACGAGTTCCCTATCCTTGGGTGAATGCAAAAAGCTAAGTCCAAGGTATTGTGGACCCTACAAGATTATCAAGTGCCTAGGGCCTAATGCTTACAGACTTCAACTCCCTGAATACCTAAAAGATCATAATGTATTCCATATCAGTCTATTGAAAAAGTATGTGCCTAGCCCTAGTCACATGCTTGATGATCAACAAGTTGTAATGCCTAGCCAAGGAGTCCTTGAGACAGGATCTTAGATGTTAGGGAGAGGCATTTGAGATCTAGAATCTTGAGAGAATACCTCATTCAGTGGAAAGATTATCCTGAAGAAGATGCCACTTGGATGGATGAAACTACTCTCAACCAACAATACCCCCATATCTTCTCGAGATGAGGACATCTCGATTCCTCTAAGGGGGAGAAAATGTAATATTTCTGCAATGAAATATTAACAACCCTAGGCCCCGCACATCTCGCACACGAGCAATTTCAAGTGATCTCCTGCAACAAAAAAACTTTGGGCTAAGTGCTCCCTCCGCGTGCATCAACAAACACCAGCCCCACGTCGTGTATAGGATGTTGTGACTAACAACCGTAGCCCACGCGGGAACACCCCTTCAAGGCGAAGTATGAGTAAGTGGTGGAGGGGCATGGGGAGGAGGCATGCAACTTGCTACTTGTGTGGTTGTCCCAAACCCCCCCCCCCCCCACCCTCCCACCTTCATGCCTATAAGAACCCCCCCTTCCAAGCTTGAGGGGAGGAGGAGGATCTTGTGCTGCTGCCACCCCTTGTGGAGCTGCTCACTGCCGTCGACGACCTGCTGCTGCCCCCGCAATTCTGGCCACGCCGCCAGGATGTACCCACTCCCATCGTCGTCGTCATCATCATCATTACCATCATCATCATCTTCACCATCATCATCGTCGTAATCTTCTCCATCATTATCCCCACCTCCACGTCATTTCCCTATGTGACAGAAGCTTGGAAGCTTCTATTGGAAACTTCTATTAAAGCTTCCTTAGGCATAGTTCACCCGTGTGCCCCCAGTTTTTTAAAAACCGTGTCTTGCAAAGCCCTATTTCTGCGTAGGGAAGTAATCTCGGGCAGAAATGACTTCGTAACGCATAAGAGAGCCAAGGGGAAGTTTGCTGAATCGAAATCTGTTGCGTCAATGGCTCCTAAGCAAAAGGCGAGAGGAGCACACGCGGGAGCTTCCACCTTGAGTTTCAAGAATGGACAACGCCCCACTTCTTAATGCCCAGGTTCCGAAAATATTTCCGCATGGAAAAGAGGCATTAAGCATGTTTTAATTCTCGTAGAGAACTTTAAATGCATTAGGAAATTTATTTACTCATTTGATCTACAAGTTAGTTGCATGTCGTGTATTTGCAATTGCTTGCACTTCCATGGTCAAGGGTAGTTGAAATTCTAAATGTATGATGCATAAGTTAAAAGATGAATTTGTGCAAAGGCGTCGTTGTTGCATCTCCCAAAGGAAAATATTTATGAACTTGATATTATGCAATTCGCATGCAATGTTAGTTACAACTTAGGTTTCGATAAGCGGTAGAAGAAGGATTAAATCAACAATGTATTCATTGGCATCTTGTCACGAAAGAACGATGCATCCATGCATAGAAGCTCTTTTATCAAAGTTCGAAATTGGGAAAGGATGCATTTTCATTAAAAGACTAAAGTCTTGAATTTGATGCATATACATGGGATTTACAAGAAGTAGTTCTGAATGTCAACCAATATCGTTTAGGGCAAGGGAAAGAAAGATCATTGTAGATCTTATAGCTGCATAGGAGGAAAAGGTCTATGGTCTTGAAATCGCATATTTGCATGGAATGATTCATCGCATATATCTTGCAGTTACTTCCATTTTTTTAAGAAAAGTCTTGCGAACTCTAGAAGGAAGCATTTTCATATTTAGAGGAATGATCATTTTTAATCTTGGGTTGGTTAGATCAACTAAGTAATTCATGTGTAAATGAGTAGCCTACATGAAACTCATAAAGGTGTGATTAGTTAGCATATGATGGTCACCTCGATTTGCTAGGTGGGGGTAAGCTATGATAAAACTCTACCTAGTATCGCACTTGGGATGCCAATTTAATACTTCCGATCTCAAAGGTCCTACCCATATTTACGAAATGTTAGGATTATTTAAACACCGTGCAAGAACGATCTAGGGTTCTCACCCTAAGGATCAGTTGACCAAATACTAGACCTCCATATGAATTTAGGAACCCTAGGGCCAAAGCGTGCAAGAACGATCTAGGGTTCTCATCCTAAGGATCAGTTGACCAAATACTAGACCTCCATATGAATTTAGGAACCCTAGGGCCAAAGCGTTATCGGCCTAGTAGGGTTACAGTTGGATTGGGTCAAGAGGACTCCCAAGCTCTTATCTTGATCAAAGGTATTCTTGATCAAGAAAGACCGTACAAAGGGAGATATAATCCCACAAGTCAGATCTGACACCTATCTTGTGCTACAAGCTACAACGACATATGGTCTTGTGTCTAAATCCCAAAATAGTATTGCCACTCCTTAGACCAAGTTTGGCAAGTTCTAAGTACAAGTTTAATTTTCTAGAGGATGAGTAGTCATCCTACTACATCACTCTTCATTGGGAATTGATTTGCCAAGCTAGGGCAGTTACGAATTGCCAAGAAAGCAATTGACCAACCAAGTTAGGACAACCGGGTTATCCAGGACTTATTGACTAAGACATAATGATACCTAAGGTAGTGACAATTTGGGTCAACAGGGTATAAACCCTAACCCAAGGAAAAAGGGGTAAACAAGCAACTCAGCTTACGAAACCCTTGGGATCTTGCCAAGTCGCGATTGATCCTGGATCGAATGCTGGATGCATTTGGAGAGAAGGATTCACACCTTAGCATTTGACCGTATAAACGACCACTCGAATGCTCTTGATTGTACACTTAGGTGCACTATTTATACTTCTTTTTTCAAAGAACTAATTCAGGAAAAAAATCTAATGCTTTAGGTTAAAAGCCTGGAGGGAGAGGCAGTACCAGTTACTTCCAACTGTCTGCCTAACCCTATCCAAGGGGGTTGTTAGCCGCGCTGGGTACGTGAACTAAACCCGTTGCAAGAGGTCTCTCCGTGGGTGCTACTTGGAGCAAGAGGATGCTTGGGTGCTAGGGGAGGCTCTAGTTGTAAATCCCTTGCCTCCAGATCTTGCACAAGGGGCCGACGTGACTCGAGAAGGGATCTCGAGGCCCGTATACTAGTCAACGGGCAGAACTTGGAATAGCGATCCCTGTGGATTGTTGGAATAGCCTTCGGGAAAGTTTATTTGATGTATTCCAAAGACTGATAAATAAAGATCAAACGTTGAAAAGAACTTTCTTGACATTGTTTTCCCGTGTCAGTTCTTAAGTTACGTGAAGGAACCAGTGATTAATTGGTTAATTAAAGAAGCTGTTTTTGCTTGTCAAACTAAATGTGGTAGGTAATTAGATAACCAAAGCAACTTGAGGAAAGTGCGGTGGATGTGACTCTGGGTTCGTCCTACAGAAGGGTGGTCCCAGTTGGCCGAGAACTTTTCTCAAAGGAATTGACAGCGAGGTAACAATGACCTAGAATCTATAGAGCTAGAGTCCCGATTTATGCTACTTTAAGGGAACGGAATGGGACTTTGCCTTACGGGCAGAGAGATAGAGCTTCGCATCCCTCTCATTTCCCATTCTCCTTGAACCAATTGCAGTATAAATCCGCTTCGACCATGATGTTTCTGCACAAGTATTTCGTCTGGGGCTTCGTCTAGGGCTCGACACTAGTTACCTTCTAGGAACTTGACCATTAGGAAAACCCTGATTCAGGTTGGTCCTAAGTGGGAACGGCTGGCATGCTTCTGCTTCGTGGTAGACTCGGGAAGACCTAGATTGCAAACCCCGTGACATTCCTTGGGAGTGCCGGGCAGCGCTTTTTAGACTCTCTTCCCGATGGGCTGCTAAGACGTGTCCTACAAGTGGACGAGGGGACACGTTACACAACCATGGAGATGTCGTGATGTAGATCTCGGGGAAGTTATTATATGTATATCCTCTACATCACGTGTGTTCAAGGCCTATTTATAAATATCTTTATTTGTGAATTTTTCTTGAATAAAATATAACCCTTTTCTATTCAATCTGTAAATAAATTCTTTATATTACACCCTTTTGTATGTAAAAAATGTATAAAATTGGTATTTTAAAAATACCTTATTTTGAACCCATGTGACACACACATATATTCATGAGTAACTTACTTGAGGTGTAGATTGATAACTTATAGTAGGTCAACATAAAGGTGGCCATCTTCGAGGTTGACATGGTGCCATAGGTTGGTTGATGGTTTAGGCCGTCTAAAGCCATGTGATGAGACGAAAGAGAAGAAGGCAAGGGAGTCCAATGGACTCGTTGTTGAGAAGGAGTTGACTCATGTCAAACTCTCAGGGGGAAGTTACTATATGTATATCCTCTACATCATGTGTGTTCAAGGCCTATTGTTAAATATCCTTATCTGTAATTTTTTCTTGAATAAAATGTAACCCTTTTTTATTCAATCTATAAATAATCCCTTTATTTACACCTTCTATATGTAAAAAATATGTAAAATTTTTATTTTAAAAATACCTTATTTTTAACCCACGTGATGCACACATATATTCATGAGTAACTTACCCAAGGTCAAACTCATGTCAATAGGCGGCACATAAGGGAAAGGAGATAAGGCTCATCTATGTCAATTAGGTGTGGCAAAGCATGAATTAATGGGCCACCACATGGAAAAAATCCTACATGAGGTGGGTTGTGGTCAATGCTAGCAAGGCATTTACTGTTGGCAGTATGTGGCTGCATAATGGCAAAGGTGGAGGTGCAAGGATGTGGGTTGCCATGTGCATGAGGATCCACATGGGGTTGACATTTGTTAGAATTGGCAAAAGAGGTGAGATTGTGTGATGTTGTAAGAAGATATTGTTCTTTGATAGTGTGGGGAAGGTTGAGGAGTGGAGCTTCATATGGAAGGGGGGCCACATGATGGAAGTTGGTGGTGATAAGGAAGTAAGGGGATTCACATTTTGATGGTGTAACATGTCCACCTGTCCACTTGTAGGACATGTCTTAGCAACCCATCAAGAAGAGAGTCTAGAAAGCGCCACCCGGCACTCCCACGGAATGTCACGGGGTTTGCAATCTAGGTCTTTCTGAGGCTGCCATGAAGCAGAAGCATTCCGGCCATTCCAACTATGATCAACCTAAAATCTGGGTTCCTAGTAGTCGAGTCTTCCTAGCAGCTTTCTAGCATTGGCCTACAGCCGCTCCTTTGCATCTTGGTTCAAAGAGAATGGGAAATGAGAGGGATGCGTCGCTCAACCTCTCTACCCATAAGGCATAGTCCCATTCCGGTCCCCTAAAACGGCATGAATCGGGTTTTAACTAACATGGTCTGAGGTCTTTGTCAACTCTTCATAAAATCCCACATTAACATTCCTTTGAGGAAAGCTCTCGGCTAACCGAGACCACCCTGCTATAGGATGGATCCGACCGTCACATCCACCGCGCTTTCCTTGGGATTGCTTAGTTATCTAATTACCTACCACATTACGTTTGTCACATAAAAGAAGCTTCCTTAATTAACCCGTTAATCACATGTTCCTTTACGTAATTTAGAGCATGGATATGAAGACAAGATAAACAAGATCAAACAGTTCCTTAACTTATCATTAAGTTAATCTTTGTCTCCTGCCCGTATAGGAGAATAAGTGTCCCTTTCTGTCTCCGCAGAAATAATCCTTCCGTCTCCCAGAATTAAAGAAACTCAAAGGTTTATTCTACCAAGATTCTGCCCTGTAACTAGTATCCAGAGCCTCAGGATCCTATCCTGAGTCACGCAAGGGGTTAGGTAGTGAAAGGGATTTACAGCCTGTGTCCCCTTGGGCACCCTTAGCATTGTGTCTCCTAAACATAAAACCTGTGGAGAGACATCTCGCAACAGGAGTCGGTCCAAGCTCCCTCTCTGGAGAAATAAAAGTACCCCTTGGTATAGGGCATCACTGCTAGCCGGGGGAGTCGGACTAGTGGAATCCTTCCTTAATTAATCCTTTTGGGAATCCATCACAGCTAAGGCAAAACCAACCTATCATCCATAACCAGGAAAACAACCTTTCCCTTAATAACATTCAACAATCCTTTGCTTAACAAGCCCTTTGCCACAACTTGTTCAGTCACATAGACTTAAACCACTGCTTCCATAATAAACCAAACAGCCAAAAGATAGCAACCAAGCAATTGAAATAACAACCATTGTACTCTTTCCAAGGTACAATTTATTCCATTGCATACATCTAGAAAGTACTCAAGCATCCAAAGGATATCATCCAAGTACTTAAACCAATAGTAATCGCATTCCTTTTAAGAATATAGCTTACTCCTCCTTAAGACGCACCATAAGAGTATATGATGAGTGAGCACTCTTGTTTACTCTCCCCCTTGGGAAATTTCCTCCCTTGGTAGGTATTCAGGTTAGATTTCTCTAGGACTTAGAGGCTATGTCTCCGCTCAACTTGTCAATGCAAGACAAGTTTGTACTTTTTTCCCAGAATACATTGTAGCTACCCATACGATAATTTAATTATCCTTGTTTTGGATTGGAAGTAGTACCTCCTCTCATGGTCTAGAGTCTCGGCAAGTTTATCTTACCTATGCACTTCACAAGGTGAAGCCTAGTTAGATCTAATACCTTGGTTTTCCATACTTAGCAACCTTTAACATATGCTAGCTAGGAGGTAAATTTATTTCATGACTTGGCTCCCTAGGTACGGCTTTCAATGATGCATGGCAGTTTCTCTAAGCTTCTTGTTACGAATTGCAATAGTTCCCATTAAGTAAAGCTAGTACATTGGCAATCCTTGAGGCACATTAGAGATAGTTACAAGACTGGTCATCCTTATTTTCATGAGACCAGAACTTCAAGATACAAGTTATCTAGGGTCTGGACGCATGCGTTCCTTTCATGTTTTCCAGTGCGATGCTATGCAAAATTTTCTAATCAAACTTACCTTGCATGCACATGGTGCGTTTAATATATTAGTACAGCCTAAACAATATTTAACTCTCTTCATATCTGGCAATGAGTACTTGTTTCTAGAGTGCAGGGTCTCATGTGACTTGAATGTATAAAAGTTTAAACTCAAATCACTTATCACCTATATGCTCTAACATAGGTAAAAGATAATCATAGAATGCATAAAAACCTTTCCTTATAAGCCATCCATGAAAGTCTAAGAACTTGTTAGTATTCTAAATGTAATTTTACCCTAATATTTCATGCGGTCTCCAAACATAAACATTGGCTAACATAGGATAAGACAACCTATTTGTGGTATGCGAGATCAAGACCTGTCTTCCACGTGGAATGCAAGATAGATGATAAGTCCTCTATGCTTCTGTGCAGTTGCATCCTATGAATGGAAATTAACATTTCATGTATTTATTTAAATCACGGAAGTAAACCATGAATTATAATTAACAAATCATGCACTAAACTAAGTGAATGTCTATCATTTTATGTGAAATATTATGAAAACCTTATCATTTCATGTGGCGGAATGAAATCAATAGTTCTTCCCTAGGCCAAGGAGAACCTGGTTCTGCGAGACAGGGTCTGGAATTGTGCTAATTCCTAGGTTGGCTACCCCACGCTCCATTAATGGCCGCAATTCCAACGGCTCCAATTGCATCATGAATTCCATCTGTACTTAAATCATGTCCACCTGTCCCCGCTAGTAGGACACGTCTTAGGAGCCCATTGGGAAGAGAGTCCAAAAAGTGCCGCCCAGCACTCCCACGGAATGTCACGGGGTTTGCGATCTAGGTCTTCTCGAGTCTGCCACAAAGGAGAAGCATTCCGGCCATTCCCACTAGGATCGACCTGAAATCTGGGTTCCCAGCAGTCAAGTCTTCCTAACAGCTTTCTACCACCGGCCTACAGCCGCTCCACTTTGTGTAGATACAACTGGACCAAAGCAGACTCCTACCGCACTTGGCTCAAAGAGAATGGGAAACGAGAGGAATGCGTCACTCAACCTCTCTGCCCATAAGGCATAGCCCCATTCCGGTCCCCTAAAACGGCATGAATCGGGTTTTAACTAACATGGTCTGAGGTCTTCGTTGACTCTTCATAAAATCCCACGTTAATATTCCTTTGAGGAAAGCTCTCGACTAACCAAGACCACCCTGCCGTAGGATGGACCCGACGGTCACATCCACTGCACTTTCCTCGGGGTTGTTTAGTTATCTAATTACCTACCACGTTATGTTTGACACATAAAAGCAACTTCTTTAATTAACCCATTAATCACAGGTTCCTTTACGTAATTTAGAGCGCAAACATGAAGACAACATAAACAAGATCAAACAGTTCCTTAACTTATCTTCAAGTTAATCTCTGTCTCCCGCCCATACAGGATAACTAAGTGTCCCTTTCTACCTCCGTAGAAAAAGTCCTTCCATCTCCCGGAATTAAAGAAACCCGAAGGTTTATTCTACCAAGATTCTGCCTTGTAACTAGTATCCAGAGCCCCAGGATCCTATCCTGAGTCACACAAGGGGTTAGGTAGTGAAAGGGATTTACAGCCTATGTCCCCTCGGGCACCCTTAGCACTGCGTCTCCTAAACGTAAACCCTACGGAGAGACCTCTCACAGCAGGAGTCGGTCCAAGCTCCCACTGCGGAAAAATAAAAGTACCCCCTTGGTATAGGGCATCACTGCTAGTCGGGGGAGTCAGACTAGAGGACTCCTTCCTTAATTAATCCTTTTGGGAATCCATCACAACTAAGGCAAAACCAACCTATCATCCATAACTAGGAAAACAACCTTTCCCTTAATAACATTCCTCCTTTGCTTAACAAGCCACTTGCCACAACTTGTTCAATCACATAGACTTAAACCACTACTTCCATAATAAACCAAACAGCCAAAAGATAGCAACCAAGCAATTGAAATAACAACCATTGTACTCTTCCCAAGGTACAATTTATTCCATTACATACATCTAGAAAGTACTCAAGCATCCAAAGGATATCATCTGAGTACTTAAACCAACAATCATCGCATTCCCTTTAAGAATACAGCTTACTTCTCCTTGAGACGCACCATAAGAGTCTATGATGAGTGAGCACTCTTGTTTACTCTCCCCCTTGGAAAATTTCCTCCCTTGGTAGGTATTCAGGTTAGATTTCTCTAGGACTTAGAGGCTATGTCTTCGCTCAACTTCTCAATGCAAGAAAAGTTTGTACTTTTTTCCCAGAATACATTATAGCTACCCATACGATAATTTAATTATCCTTGTTTTGGATTGGAAGTAGTACCTCCTCTCATTGTCTAGGGTCTCGGCAAGTTTATCTTACCTATGCACTTCACAAGATGAAGCCGATTTAGATCCAGTACCTTGGTATTCCATACTTAGCAACCTTTAACATATGCTAGCTAGGAGGTAAATTTATTTCATGACTTGGCTCCCTAGGTACAGCTTTCAATGATGCATGGTAGTTTCTCTAAACTTCTTGTTACGAATTGCAATAGTTCCCATTAAGTAAAGCTAGTACATTGGCAATCCTTGAGGCACATTAGAGTTAGTTACAAGACTGGTCATCCTTATTTTTGTGCGACCAGAACTTCAAGATACAAGTTATCTAGGGTCTAGATGCATGCATTCCTTTCATCTTTTCTAGTGCGATGCTATGCAGAATTTTCTAATGAAACTTATCTCGCATGCACATCGTGCGTTTAATATATTAGTACAGCTTGAACAATCTTTAACTCTCTTCATATCTAACAATGAGTACTTGTTCCTAAAGTGCAGGGTCTCATGTGACTTGAATATATAAAAGTTTAAACTCAAATCACTTATCACCTCTATGCTCTAACAATGGTAAAAGATAATCATATAATGCATAAAAACCTTTCCTTGTAAGCCATCCACGAAAGTCTAAGAACCTTTTAGCATTCTAAATGCAATTTTACCCTAATATTTCATGCGGTCTCCAAACATAAACATTGGCTAACATAGGATAAGACAACCTATTTTTGGTATGCAAGATCAAGACCTGTCTTCTGCGTGGAATTCAAGATAGATGACAAGTCCTCTATGCTTCTATGCAATTGCATCCTATGAATGGAAATCAACATTTCATGTGTTTATTTTAATCACGAAAGTAAACCATGAATTATAGTTAACAAATCATGCACTAAACGAAGTGAAAGTCTATCTCGTGTGACCAGAACTTCAAGATACAAGTTATCTAGGGTCTAGATGCATGCATTCCTTTCATCTTTTCCAGTGTGATGCTATGCAGAATTTTCTAATGAAACTTATCTCGCATGCACATGCTGCTTTAATATATTAGTACAGCCTGAACAATCTTTAACTCTCTTCATATCTAGCAATGAGTACTTGTTCCTAAAGTGCAGGGTCTCATGTGACTTGAATATATAAAAGTTTAAACTCAAATCACTTATCACCTCTATGCTCTAACAATGGTAAAAGATAATCATATAATGCATAAAAACCTTTCCTTGTAAGCCATCCACGAAAGTCTAAGAACCTTTTAGCATTCTAAATGCAATTTTACCCTAATATTTCATGCGGTCTCCAAACATAAACATTGGCTAACATAGGATAAGACAACCTATTTTTGGTATGCAAGATCAAGACCTGTCTTCCGTGTGGAATGCAAGATAGATGACAAGTCCTCTATGCTTCTATGCAATTGCATCCTATGAATGGAAATCAACATTTCATGTATTTATTTTAATCACGAAAGTAAACCATGAATTATAGTTAACAAATCATGCACTAAATGAAGTGAAAGTCTATCATTTTATGTGATATATTATGAAAACCTTATCATTTCGTGTGGCAGAATAATTGTGGATATGGTATCAAGAGGGTAAGGTGACGATGATAGTCAAGAGGGAGGATAACGAAATCTAATTCTATCCCTTCCCCTTATCTCTCTCTTTTTTACTATCAATTCACTCTCCCTACCTCTCACCTTCTCCCTTTATTTTTGGCTATTTGTTTTTCTTAACCTTTCTCTCTCAGCCTATAATCTCTCTATTTATCTCCCCTAGACTCTCCTCCCCTATCTCGCCCTCTCAACCCCTCTCTCTCACACCAGTATTGCAGCATCTCCTCCACAAAAGTTGTGTCCTTTCAAGGAGGGGTTTATTATCATTTATAGGGGGGTTGGGGCTATCTCCACCCCTCGATATCATTGCCCTCCTCTTCCCATGCAAGCTCGAGAGTCGACCTGTTCGATGATGGAGGCCATGGTTGACATGTCTTGACGTGATCGAGGAGAGGGGAGCAAGATCACAAAAAGTCATATTAAAAATAAACAAAAAAAGCAAGCCTTGTAAACCCAAACTTGAGCTACGCTCATCCCTCTAACGAGATTTTGAGTGTGTGAGGTTGCTTGAGATTTTGCAGGATGTTCGATCAAAACATTGAAGATTTTATGCCAAAGGTGATTTACTGGAACCAACTATGGAGAAAAAGTTGGACCTAATTATGATGTAACTTCAAGAGGAACGAAGAGCACGTCAAAATTTGCAAGCTCAATTGGCTATACTACAACAATCCACTATTGATCAAGATGGAGCGCAACCCAAAGTCGTTATACGACGTACGATTAACACAACACTTGATGCAAAGTCTCTTAGGAAAGAAGCCAAGATAAGTAAATGAAATTTCAAATTCCGTACTTTTAATGGGCAATGTGAGGGAAAAACTATTCTCGCTTTTATCAGTCAGTTTGATGATTATTTCCATGAAGAGTAGTATGCTGAAAAAGATAATGTGTCACTAACCATTTAGTGAACAGAGCATCGTTATGGTGGACCATTGTCCACAAGAGTATTGATTGTCCTACTACTTGAGAGGCCTTTCAAAAGAAAAATTTTCAGAATTTTCTTCCACCTCAATTCCATGAAAAAGTAATCAAACAGTGGGATCTTCTGCAACAACAAAGAGATCGTGAATCCATACTGCAATACACTGAGCATTTTTGTAGTGCCTTACCTCAACTCCAAACGCTTGAAGATGTTCCTAAAGCGATCCACAAGCGCAAGTATATGTCCAGTTTTCTTGGTCACTTCTATACTGAAGTGAACATGTTCAAGCCAAAGACTTTGGAGGATGCAATTTCTTTAGCGCATGATACTGAAGACAAAATTTGTGGATAAGAAAAGCGACCACAACAATTTCCAACTAATGGTAACTTTGGTACAAAGCAATTCAATTCTAACTTTTGAAGATTCAATCAAAATCGCTTCGTTTGTTCTTCTTTCCATAAATCCTGGACATGACCCCCTGCTTTACCATCAAACACAAATTCAAATCATAAGTCATCTCTCCAGCCAAATCCCAACATACCCAAATTTCTAGCCATTACCAATAACGTTTCCAAAGCAAATTCTATAGTTTGCTACAAGTGTTAATAACCTGGACACTTACTAGTAAATTATCAATCCAAGAAGTCAACTGATCAAATCAACTACTTGGGAGCGACTGAAGATGAAGACCATGAAGATATTCCAGATTTCACGAAGATAATGATGATATCGGTACTACTTCAGATATTTTACTAGGTATGTCAAAATGTTCATTCATTATTAACGATGAAATGTCTTGTGCATGGTCATGAAAAGATTGTTTTGTGTGATGATGGAAGCACACATGATTTATTTCTGTAAAGTTGGTAAAATAATTGAATTTACCTATTGTTCCAACTCATTATCACATAAAGGCTGCATTCTTAGGCACTAGATACAATGGTACACAAGAAATTCATGATTTAGAAATTAAAATTGGTGATTATATTGAGCCCATAAATTTATTGATTGTGCCTTTGCAAGCTAGTGACATTATTTTAGGAATGCCTTCGTTTCACAAATAATCTCGATATAGATTATTCCACACATTCAATGATAATCCATTCTAATGGAAAACAAATCACATTACATGGAACACACACCTTTGGTAATTTTCCTTTGCTTAGTCACACGCAGGCTAAATGTGCATTGAGAAAAGGTAGCAAATCATACTTAGTATGATGAATGAAATTGAAGCTAAGGAAAATCATATGCATCCTAGGCATGCACAATTTCTTTCACAATTTAAAGTTCTTTTTGTTGTTGATTTACCCCCTGGTTTACCACCTACACATCCCAAATACCATAAAATATATTTAATCCCAAGTTCTCAACCATCGTGTAAAGCATCTTATAGACATAATCAGATTGAACAGAAAGAAATCCAAGCACAAGTTGAAGAATTGTTAACTTGAGGACTCATTAGGCCCAGTAGTTCTCCTTTTGGTGCACCTGTCCTATTAGTCAAGAAGAAAAATAATACCTATAGGATGTGCATTGGTTATCATGCCCTAAATAAGATTAGTGTTAAGAATAGATATCCAATCCCTGGGGTAGACAACTGTAACGTGTCCACTAGAATCATCCCGGACACGTCTTAGCAGTCCATCGGGAAGGATGTCTAGAAAGCTCCGCCCGGCACTCCCATGGAATGTTACGGGACTTGCGATCTAGGTCTTCCCGCGTCTGCCACGTAGCGGAAGTATCTTGGCCATTCCCACTTAGGATCGACCTGAATTTGGGTTTTCCTGTTTGGTCATTAGCTAGCAACAACTAGCGTCAGACCCGAGCGAACTACTTTACGCAGAAACGCCAGGTCCGAAGCGGATTCACGCTGCACTTGGTTCAAGGAGAATGGGAAACGAGAGGGATGCAAGGCTCGACCTCTCTGCCAAAAGGCATAGTCCCATTCCGTTCCCCTAAAACAACGTGAATCGGGTAATCGGTAATTCCAAGTCATCGTTCTCGTTACTTGTTTCGGAGATGGCGATCATCCCCTGTTCGTCGAAGACTTTGAGAAAAGTTCCCGGCTAACCGGGACCACCCATCCGTAGGACGGACCCATGGTCCATCCTCCGCACTTTCCTCGGTTTGTTTTAGTTATGTAATTACCTACCACATTAGTTTGACATATACAAACAGCTTCTTTGATTAACCCTGTTATGCACCGGTTCCTTCACGTAATCTTATCACAGGACATAAAGAAAACAATGCCAAACAACTTTTTTATTATCATTTTATCCTTTTATCTTTGAAATACAAGGAGTTCCCGCCCGTAGGCGTATTCATAATCCGCCCGAAGGCTATCCAGTAATCCACCAGGGATCACTAATCCAAGTTTCCGCCCGTAGACTAGTATGCGGGCCTCGAGATCCAATCTCGAGTCACGTTAGTCTCTTGTGCAGGGCCCGGAAGGCGAGGGATTTACGGCCAGAGCCCCCCCTGGCACCCAAGCGTCCTCCTGCTCCAAGCAGAACTCAACGGAGAGACCTCTCACGGCGGGTTCGGTCCACGTTCCCGGCACAGTTAACAACCCCCTTGGTTAGGGTCAGGCAGGCAGTCGGGGGTAACTGAAGCTGCCTCTCCCTTCAGGCTTCAACCTGAAGTATTTAGATATATTCTCATCCTTTAGTTCATTGAGCAAACAATGCAAACAGTGCTTTCTAAACTATTACAAGCACAATCAATTCCAGTGGTCGTTTTATTTGGCCAACTGTTTAAAAAGTGAATCATTCTCTCCGAATGCATCCAGCATTCGACCTGGGATCAAATTGCGACTTTGGCAAGATCCCCAAGGGTTTGTTTGTTCACCCTTTTATCCTTGGGTTAGGGCCATACCCTGTTAACCCAACTTAATCAATACCTTAAGTAATAGTAAATCCTGGCGACCATGTCGCTTCAAATTATTGATTGGTCCTTTTGCTTCCAGGCAAATACCTAACTTCCCTTTTTCTCGGCAATTTTTCCCAAGAAAGGTGAAGTAATAGGATGACTACTCTTCCTCTTGCAAGTTAAACTTGCACAAGAACTTACCAACCTCATTCCAAGAAATGGCAAAACTCTCTTGTGAATAAACCACAAGTCTATGCGATGTTGCACATGTGTTGCATCTATTCCATGGGATCATTTCACCCATTGAATGGTGTTTTCTGGTCACGGAATTACCTCCAGCCGAGTAGCAGGGTTTAGGGTGTCTTCTTACCCAGCCCATTCCTAATTATATTGGTCCACGGTCCTAGGAATTTCCAACTCAGTCGGAGTTTCATCATTTGAACGAATGATCCTTAGGATAAAACCTTAGATCATTTTATGCATGAGCATCCAATTGATTCGACATTTCGTGAAGGTGTGTAAGATCTTTGAGTTTGCGGGTTTTGACTTGGCAACAAGTGTAAAACTAGGTCGAATCCTTATCGCGCTAAACACTAGTTAGCACTTGGGATATTTGTCATATCGACTGAACCATGCCCATATGAATCTCTTGTGGTTTAGGTGACTTAGACAACTCAATATACTTGTCTTGCGACAAGGATGAAACCTTTCCTAAAGGTAATAAACTAGATCTAAAGGAGAACAATAGATACAACTTCACCAATACGTGTAAACATGCGATTCACTGCTTCTACGCATCACATGGTTCACAATAACCCTATCTTTCCTTGGCAAAGTAAAAATGCCTGATAATCTGAACACTAACTTTCCTAGGTCCTACTAGGACTTACATCAAATAATCATGCCACTTGCACGTCCATAGATCATTTTCGTGCCCTTCTATTCCTTTTCGAATAACATCTTATGGGTGTTAACTTTTCCTCATGAATCATTACAAGGAATATTGATCTAAAAATGGGACATGCCATTAATCTTTCCATGCCTAGTAAAAAGGTGTACCTCAATAATTTCAACCTTGTAATGAGGCAACAGTTGTCCTAGGCTCATCGCTTTTGAATACACAAAAGGAAACTCACTAATACGGTCCTGCAAATGCATAGACACCTTATGCTCTTTTCATTAACTCCATTGAACGTACCGACGATCAATTTTCATATCTTAAGCTATTTCTAATAAATGTTCAAATAGCCAATTCATTTTTCCAATTGCATTTAACTTGACTAGTTGCATTTGACATGCATGAGTGCTTCCTAATCCATGAAGTTATCGTGATTAATTCAATACTTCTGTGTGGAATCCAAATAGATCAAACCTGGACTTGTGGGCTCCAGGAAATATCCTCGTAAATACCAGGAGAAAATCCTTCCGCAGGCGCGTCTTGTGACTTTTTAGGGCCCATCATGACATAATTACGGACTTCCAGGTTGCCTTTTCCCTTACACAATCGGTGAATTTGCTCGCCCTGGTACGCAGCCTCAAGATCTTGTTCTTTTCTCCCTGGTACGCGGGAGATCCCTTTCGAATTGTGGATCCTTGGGAATACCAGCTTGCGGAATTTGGCCTTATGGAAGGCCTTGCGGGGTTGGAGCTTAGTTTGTGGAAATGGGGATTTTATGAATGGAGTTTCAACAATTGGACCTTACGAGGATGTTCGCGGAAAGGGCTCTTGCAAATTGGCCTTGCAAGAATGGAGGCTTTAGGGTTCTTCTTCTCCTTCCCTAAAATCCTAGGACCGGCCTTGTGGGAAAATTTGGTAGGAAGGCCTTATAGGCTTCCTCTTCGAAACCCGAGGGGAAAAATTGGGCTTTTGGAGGATCTAGTGGGACGGGGCTTTAAATCCGAGCCTAGAAGGCTTATGGGTGATCGATGGGAAGGGACTTGTGTTGGGAATCCATGAGAAGGGGGGACTTACACCGGGCTAATATGGGCTGTGTGGGAATGCATTGGGAAAGGGGGATTGAATCCCGGGGTAAAATTTGGGCTTATAAAGGGACTCCACGGGAAGGGGGCTTTGAGAAGCCCCCTTAGAAGCTTCTTAGAGAAGCTTCTAAGAAGCTTCTTGCAGCAGTGTCCACGTCGGCAGGGGGGGGTCATGATCCAGGCGGCGGCAGCAGACGGAAGTGGCCGGGCGGCTTCCTGCAGGGCGGCGGACTGTGGCGTCTGGCGGCTTCCCTCTCCACGGCGACCTCTTCTCCACACGGCGACCTTCCCTCCTTCTCACAGCCCGTCCTCCACACGGCGACCCTACGTCCAGCACGACCAGCCCCTCTAGCCCTCCCTTCACGTCCGGCACCTCCTCAGCACCCCCTAGCATCATCGTGGCCTTCCACAGCCTTCTGTCCCTTTCCCCCCCCCCCCAAGAGGGGGTTCTTATAGTCCAAGGGGGGGAGAGGGGTCCTCCCCACGTGGCCCTTTGCATGGTTCTCTCCCCCCACCTCCTCATGCGGCCCATACCAGCCCATCCCTTTCCCCCAGCCACACATCGGTTGGGGAAGATAATAAAAAAATTTGCAATTACCTATCCTCTTGACCTCTTCCCAAGAGGCTGTTTTCCCGCGGCTATGCCGGTTTGAATCCCCGACCTTATTTTCCTAAGGTGGAGTGTCTCCATTCCTCATGTGTGGTTATAGATTAGTTGTTGGCACTAGTGATAATCTTTGCACGAGATTTACACGACGTGCGGGAAGTCAATATTTACGGTATGCGGTACGCGGAAATATTACAACAACCTCTCCATGAAAAGCGTGTCACAATCACAGATAAAGACATGAACTTTATCATTTGGCTTTGACACGGCAAGGAGACTCCGCCATAGCTTACTAGATTAATGATGCAAGGTTTGTAATGAGTGTTATAGCACCATAACATCTTGGAAGGCCAAAAAAAATTGTATACTCTGCCACATTGGAATATTTATTTATATATACATAATATCTCATGCGATGTGTACTAAATTCAAATAATTGAGTAAAGTTGTTTTGTTTTGTTTCTTGAAACACATGACTCTTAATTTTTTTTAAACGTACGAACGCATCAAAAGTAGTACTATGTACGGATACAAGTTACGTTATTGCTTATGCACAATCACAAGTGCAGTACTACGCGTTGAATTATGTTAATATATGCAGATGTGTCATTCATGTACCACACATTATCGTCATACTTACACAATCCCAAGTGCAGTACTACACGTTGAATTATGTTAACGTATGTGAATGCATCATTCACGTGCCACACATTATCGTCACACTTATACAAACCACACATTTATTTAATAAATATTTATTTGTAAGGACAAAGTAAAGTATCTTATGTTCATTAAAAAAAATACATGTGATGGCTATTAGTGATGGTAGATACAAAAAGCCAAAACCTGAAGGGAGGGATCGGGCGATGAGAGCATGCTTTCAAGGTTGAAGTTCTTAGAGAAAACCTAGAACATCTCGTCACCCTAGTTGGCAAAGATAGTCTCGTGGATCCACTAATCAAAGTGTGTGCGAGCATCCATCGTAGCACATAGGAGGGATGTGGTGGATATAAAGAGATGAAGAGAGAAAGTGTGAAATGAAACAATGAAACAAGAACTAAACTAGTTCTACCTTAAAAACCTTAGGTTTTAAACCATTAAGAATTGTTTGCATACGATATTTAGTTATGGCTTTACTTACATCTTTGTAAAGTTTATATGCATATGTAAATCTGTTGATAAGAAAAGTGTATAACAAGTGTATGATTTTGCACGAATACCATAATTTTTAAATATTGCAAGTTTATAAGCGACAATATTCTATTGGTCAAAATAATCCAAAAATTTATAGGTGTTGGATATTACAACTTGTGGTGTTGGGATTTTTAGGCAGACTCCACAATTTCTAAAATATATGGAGCCACACACTTTCCGCTGGTAACAGTATCCTCAACTCGGCTTCGAATTTTCCTACCATCTAGTTTAAAATAGAAGCTAACACGTGGATTCTGCATTACCATTGTAATTTCCTGAAGCATTATACTCAAGGGCCAATCATCCTTCATTTGCAACACTTGGGGCTCGCGACCCTCACAAATGACAGTAACATCCACAGCTGCACTTTCATGCATGTCTTGATCAAGGCACAACCATTTACCCTTGAGCATCCTCCATCTATGATACTTGAACATTAGACATAAAGTCTGTCGGGTGACAAAGTACTTGTAATTGGAAAGGAATGTTAGATGATTCATCCCAAAGTAAAATAATAGTCAACTAAGAGAAAAATTTTACTTGAAATTCATGTTCCTTGTTGTGACTCGACACTCCACTGTGTCAGGACTGTGAGTTATTTTTTATGTCCAAGTTTTGCCTAGAATCCTTGTTACATAATCCTCTAATGTATTTTTTATGACGTATGTGCTTTTGGTACGTCTCAAACCCTTACATTCCTTGAACATGTGTGCAAAAATTGCAATCGGTATGAACTAGCTTAGATGTACATTCTTTGAGCCGGTGCTTGGCTTCATAGAATTCAATATGTCAGTTGAAATTTTTGTGCTACACGTGCAAAATGTCACTACTACACAATGTCCATTCTATGCTATTGAGATTCGATATGTGCATAGACTCAAAGATTCCATATTCTTGACTCCCCTTGGGAAATATGTACTTGGAGTCATGGAAAAAAACAAGGTCCTCTGCAAGCTGCTTAGTTGTATGCCCCTCAAAGAGCAATATATCAATTTCGAGGTGGTAACACTTAAAAGAACCAGTGAAACTCTCAACATTTTGCCATTCATAGTAATCCAAAGGGTATACTTCTGTAAATACGAGACAAGTCGTGACACAGGTATCATGAAATTTCTCATTCTCAATGAGTTGCAAATACTTACTATTTGCAATGTTTCGTTGAAAGGGCACAATGGGCACAATATGTATTTGTTTTTGCATGAATACATGTTGTACAAACGCCTCTGTTACAAGGTGAGAATCAACATTTCTTTGTCTGAGAACTAAAATTTTACCCTTCCAGTGCTTTGATACATCTACAATTGTATATGCTTTCACCCTGAAAGCTCCCTTCATACTTGGACGCATATGTACCCAAGACGAGCAATGATATGTATCAGTGATTCAATTCCATTCTTCATCTTTTCTGTTACGTACTTCTATCGAGAGAATGCTTGTTCTTCTATCAGGCATTATAACCTATGCATTAGATGTAAAGAAATATGTATTAACCCCTAAATAATAAGCATTTTAAGTTAGACTAGTAATCACCAATATGCCATACAAAACAACATGGCATTAAGAGATGTTTACACTTTTGTAGACAGACATAAATATCAATATCAAAACGCATGTGGATATATACATCAATACAAAGTATAGATTTAATTTCAAGGCATCACTTTAATCATACCATTTACATGAAATATAATGAAAAGAATAGCACAAGAATACTAAGAGAATTTTGCCAAAATAAATTTTATTATAATGAAGAGGAGTCTAATTTGACTCAATACATTGTATGAAATGTGGATATTATAGAGTGCTTGTTACAAGGATAGCAGCCACATGGCATGCAAAACTTAATAGGCACATTGGATTGACACCTGAGATATTCTAAGACTCAACACATTGTGTGTTATATGGATGATATGATACAAGAGTTTCATGGATCATTGCCAATTGGCATGGAGATCCAAATGGATACATAGGACAAAAAAGTAGAGGATTTTTGAACCATCGACTTCCAATATATCCATATCATCCAATACAAAGGAATCACTCACCACATCAAAATAGTTTATCCCGAATTATATGATTCACATAAACCTTGTACAATACCTGCATGTACAAAAAAACACGTACATGAATCCCTTTTAACAAAAATACTATCATGAATCCGTTTTAACAAAAAATATCTAGATAACTACATAAATAGAATCAATATGAAACAGGGCCAATTTTCCTATAAGCTGATTTGCTGAAGATAAGATTGAATCATTGCTAATCAAAACCCATTGCAAATGATGAACATAAGAAAACATCAATACCATCAAACATAAAATTCACTAATTAAATGAATAAATTTTGGCACCACAAAATATGACAGATTTACCTGTAAGTTGAGCTATAGAATCTCTGCTCTACCTTGTGTCAAGTGCTCCAACAACAATTGATCCTTAAGTTAGAACTAGCATCAAACCCTATTGTAAAGATAGTAGAAAAGGAATAATGTAGAGAGGAAGAAAGAGAGTGTGAGTATGCGGGAGAGAGAAATAAATGAGCACCTATCCAATCTTGCCTAAATTGATCTCTGCAAAAGACAAATTTGCAAGAGTTAGTATTTACATGAAGGTATACTGAAAAAACAATAGAAAAGAGGAAACGTAGAGAGACAAAGAGAGAGGGAGAGAGGGAAAGAGAGATAAGCACTTATGCAATGTCACTCAAAATGATCTTTGCAATAAAACAACAAGGAATAGAACTAACATTATGTTGCATTGAAAAGATATCAGCAAAAAAAAAAAAATCAAACAAAGAGAGAGATTAACACCTTTGCCTCTTGCTCCAAATAAACTCTGCAAGAAAAAAACAATTAGAACCAACATCAAATTATATTGAAAACACAACATAAAAGAGAAACAACACATAGAGAGAGGGGGAAAAGAAAGGAGAGAGAGATGAGCACCTATGTCTCCTGCCCCAAACAACCTCTGCAAATAAAACAACAATAACAGTAAGAAACGACATAAAATCCTATTGAAAAAATAGTAAACAAGAAAAAATTCAAAGAGAGATAGGCACCTATGTTTTGCCCAAAATCTGGAGCTGCGTGGAGAAGAAAGTGCAGAGGTAAGCAGAACACTCAAAACCCTAATTACTCTCAGCAGGGAGCTTCAATGGAGATGAAAATTCGTGAGTATAGAGAAGAGAGGGAAAGTGGTATGTCGCTCAACTTTTCAGTCAAACTGATTTCGTGAGAGGAAAAAAATCGAAATTGAAAATTCTCTAAAAAAAAGGGAAAAAATACGAGGTGAGAGAAACTCAAATTTTGTGTACTATTCATTCTCCCTTTTTTAAAATCCCCCACTACTTTTTTTAATAAAAAACTCAAGATTTGGAGAGAGAACGTTCACCCTCCATGGATGTCAACATCTAGCCTTCCTATTGGACAATCCGAAAGGCCCACATCTTAAACTATATTATTTTTAAAGGCCCATTTGTGAGTTCATTTTTTTTCTAATGCCTCGATAGGTTTTACAATTCCTTTGTCACCCTCTTTGATCTTTTGACCTCTTGTTACGGCTCGTAGATTAGAAGTTTCAGCATCATTGAGACGTACGGCCTCAATAAGGCTGACTCCACTGCCATGAGGCAACTCCTCTACAGTAGCCTTTCCTCATTGCAGTATTTGTCTTGGTCCCTCATCTTGCTGGAGATTATTCCCTTATGGACAATGGTTAACTTGACCTAGTTGTTTACTCCCTTGTTGGAGAGAACTGATCTTACTCCAACAAGTAGCAGCTAAGCGGCCAAACTTTCCACAAATATCGCATTTAACATTTGGATAATTCCTAGGGAAATGTTGGCCACCACACTACTTACAGTTGAATCTTGAGGGGGCACCCTCCTCAGGGCATTGACTCCCTATCAAATTCTACTACTTCTTAAGAAAATTGACATCAACAACTATTTGTCTATACTGTTCAGAAATCATATCGGTATAGTACTTCATCATGTCCTTAACTTCGCCAAGGACATTACAGGCACTCGACTCATAGCCGTGATCATCTATATCTCGTCCCATTGGCCTTACCACTTGATTAGGAATTTGCTACTGACCTACTAGGACAACATTAGGACTCATTGTTTGGCTTCCACCACTTAGTGGGCCCGTCTAACTAGCCATAGGCATAGTCATACTAGGAGGGGCTGGTAATATAGGAAAATTTGGCATGATACTCCCTCTCCCATTCGTATTTGACATGGGGTCCCCTTGAATCCCATTGGTCAAGGCTAAATTATTACAATTCTAATTTATCCTTACTACATAAGTCACTTGCAAGCGCGACTCTACTCCTTCTGCTTGGGTAATAGCAATGTCAATGCCGGCCAAAGCGACACTACTAAGCTGTACCTAGATATTAAAATCCAATCCATGTAGGAAATATTGCAATTGTGCAGCCACTGGAATGGGAATATAAGTATTAATTTTGCGAAGAACTTGCTTTAGTTTCTTGGCATAGGCCTATACATTATCATTTGGCTCTTGGCATGTTACATTCAAGACATGCAACCAATACTGCCCACCCCTTTCAAGGGCAAACTCTTTTCAAAAGGCCGTGAAGAATTGGGCACTGCTAGTTATAGTTTCAGCTTCTAGACCGTGATACCATACTGCCACTCTTCCTTTTAACATCATGTTGAAGAACATCATTAGGTGTCCTTCATCTTGGATCCGATAGTTGAGCATGAGCGTTTGAAACTCCTTACTATGGAGTTCTCCATCTTCTTCTACTAACCCATGGAAAATGGGCAACATGCTCCTAATGCTGGTAAATCCGGTATCCCTGATGGAATTGCGATGGGTTGTGCCATGGCTACAATCGGATTGACAACACGAGTTTATGTAGGTGCGACTACACCCCCACTTATTGTGGGTTGATTAACTGGAAGTACGGAAGTACTAAGACTTCCACTTGCACTCAAAGGGCTACTCGTAACACTTAGCTTACTAGAACCACTATTGCTTATGCATAACAACTACTCCTTTGAGGAGAATAGTGTCTTACAATCTCCAACCGCTGTCTATCCCTCTCAGCACATTCTGCTTTTTGTATTTCGGATTAACGGTCCTTGTCAAAGGACATAAACCAAACACTTGGTTCCTAAAAACCCTAGATTTGAGAACCACCACTTATTGGCGGCTCCCGGCAAATGCACCATTGATGGGACCTAAAATGGGCCAGCAATGGCTATAGCACTAGCCAAACCTCTGACATGCACAAGACAACCCCACGGCCTCACGATCATGAGCATCTAGAGGACACATTGCCCTACCATCGTACGTACATTTTGCATTTGTATCATGTTTGTAGTCCAACCCTTAACCTTCTCAAACTCCTTAGAGGGAGACTCTACATATTTTGGTGTAATTCACCATGTAGAACAACATAGGAGGCACCCCTCGACTGATTGTCGCGGTCCCACTGCAACCCTCCTACACCTTGGGGATTAGTCTCTCGATGCGTCGCTAACAGATATTAAACATACGAAACAGACTCCGCTCTTGGTACCAATATTATATCATTCCAGAAATGTACTAGTTCTCACTTACTTGTCCCCTTGGACCCACCATCTAGACCTACAGCTTACTCTCTCTAGTGTGGGTTATTAATACTTCAACGAATTACTATGCATGCCAGGAATAGATACCATGCGTATGATTCATGCAATGGTAAATGCAAATCAACCTACGTGTCGTGCAAAAACAACCCTTTTAATGAATTTCCGCTAATATGCAATGCTTCATTGTAGGAACCTAGCACCAAGGCTTAACCTCATGCTTCAGCCCCGGCAGACATTCACACACATAGATATTATTTTTTCATTTTTTTCGAACACAAGAAATCTATTTTTTTTCATTTTTTATATTTATTTTTAATAGAAAATAGGTATTTTCTAGTTTTTTCTTATTATTGATCATTGAAATTGAAATTCAATATTTTTTATTATTTTATCCCATGTCCACTCATTTTTCCACTTAAAATCAAACAAACTATCAATTTTCATCAAAATTAGTGTTTTTTAGATTTTGAAAATTTTTAATTGTTGTAAATCAATACGGGTTCTACATAACAGTGATTGCATCCCTCAAACATAATGCAAGGAATATTCAAATAAAATTTCAGTCCTATGTGCACACCATTTAGACCATGAACGATAAAAAACAAGCAAAATTCTTTCATAAAATAGAGCATACCGCCTTTTTGCGTGCTTCGGGTTTTCTAAATATTTGATTGGGATTGTGTATCAACCAACTAGCCATGGATTTCAACATAGATCTTCAACCTTCAGCCTCCTCAGCCTCTTGGAATAATCTGGTGCCTCTCGGACAAGCATCCATCACCCTATTCTCTTCTTCATTCTTGCCACATGAAGTGCCTCTTAAGGGGAGAGAGAAAGAGGAGAGAGAAATACTGAATTCTGATCTCCAAAACCAGGCAGCCATTCCATGCGCAGTTTGGAGCAATAGGGAGCAAGGATAGGATGTAGATCAGACATGAGATCAGTTGGGGGGTTGTTTGCTGGCCCCATAGTCCCCTCTCCATCAAGCGTTGAAAAATGGCGCATTCTCCCTGCTCATGCAAAAAAAAACGGTCCCCCCCCACGAATTCCAAAAGTTGAAGGGGCCTCAAAGGGATCCCCCAAAGGTCACATCTCTATGGCTCCTTAAAGCCTATTCCCACTTGCCATCTGGCCTTGGTCTCCCGGGCACTCCCTCTTCTATGTCAGGTGTCCAATTCGCAGTCCAAAAAATCTTGGGTGTCCATCTTCAAGTCCCATGCTACTGAGCATCTCCCAGGGTCTCGACTGACACATCAAAAATTTATGAAAATTCACCAACTGTCATCCAGTGGGTCTTTTAAGCACTTTCGGACATTGCCGCTTAAAATCATGCTGATTGCAATTGCCGCCTTTGACAAAGTCTATTTTTCCCTTGAAATTCAAAATTTTTGGCTATTTTTAAGCACTTCTCAAAATCAAAAATCATCCATCATAAACCCTCTGAACTAAAGTATTCTACTTATGATAAGGAATTGTTAGTTGTAGTACAAGATTTACATCAATGGAAACATTATCTAATGGGATCTGAATTCATGATTAAAACTGACCAACAAAGTATGAAACATCTTCTTAGTCAGCCAAAATTTGTGACTGTCATATCAAATGGGCTGCTTTCATTCAAAGTTTCCATCCACTTATCTAATATCAACCTGGAAGAGAGAATGTTGTTGCCAATGCATTAAGTAGAAGACTAAGTATCCATAATATTTCCATTCTATCTTTTGATTCCCTTATCCCTATGAAGGATATCTATGACCTTGACCCCAGTTTTCAAGCTGATTGGAATAAATTAGTTGCTAATAATTCCATTCCAATTGATTCTTTTTTTAATTCTGATGGATTTATGTTTTATGAGAAAAGATTATATGTCACTGTTCCATTTAGATCATTTGTGTTGCATGAAATTCATTGTCCCCCATATCAAGGCCATAAAGGTATTATTTCTACTTTAAGAACATTGGTTGAAAATTTTTATTGGCCACAAATGGAATCTAATGTTTCTAACTTTTTTTTTGAATGTTTAATTTTTCAGAGAGTCAAGCGACACCATGGTAAGCAATGTGGTTTGCTAATGCCATTTATCAATTCCTAAACGACCAAGGGAACATATTTCAATGGATTTTATAAGTGGTTTGCCTAACACCCAAGCCAATCATGATATGATTTGGACTATAGTAGATCGATTTAGCAAACAAGCATATTTCCTTCCATGCAAGAAAACATTAACTGCATCTCAAGCTGCACAATTGTTTTTAAAGATTGTTCTCACTAACCACGGATTGCCAAAAGTTATTATTTCAGATCGTGATTCTAGATTGTGCAATAATTTTTGGACTACTTTGTTTGCTACTTTAGGTACTAAGATTGATTTCCCACCCCGGGGGTATGATGCCAGGAGGCATATTCCATGATGGATTTTGTGAAACCACAATGGATTCCGTGAGGTTTTTATTCCACGGTGGGTTTTGTGAGGTTTTACAATGGATCCCGTAAAACTATATTTATTTTCCGAGGCTCGTGCACAAGGTGGATTCCTTGTGTGAGAAATTGATAGAGATTCCTATCCTTTTTGGGCGTTGTCGCAGTGCATAGGGTTGAAGGTTACCACAGGGTTTTGGCAAGAAAACTAGACAAGATAGATGGAGATGCGTCTTCAAGAGATAAGTAGATTATAGTGAATGTTTAAAGGTTCAAGAGGTACATCACAGTCAATCGCAGGGGTTTGAGAGAGAAGAATGTATGGGGGTTCAAGAACTTAGACTTCGGAGATGGTAGAGATAAGAGAAGGGTTGAAAGTTTCAAGCCAAGTTCTTGAAGATGTTGATAGAGCTTCCAACTGCATGTTCTTAGCAAAGATCACAAGAGTATTATCTCATAAGTTCTAACTCAAATCAAGCGTGTTTTCTTGAGTGTAAGAGCAATCACCAATTATAAAATCAAGTACAATATGTTGTCATGTATCATAAACTACTCTTCATCCCATCATTCATACGTGATGCCATAGCATGAATCAACTTTGCATGATTACATTCAATGTAGACTGTTAGGGACAAAAGCTTATGAGTCAATTATAATGCTTGTAGGGCAAAGAGACTTGCTTCAAGAAAGCTTCAAATTGAGTTTCTGATAAGGATAAGTTACCACTGCCAAGAAATAAGAAAAAAAGCTCATCTTCATTCAACTCAAAGCATCTATGAATGATCTACAAACATTACCCTACCATAGGGGTACATAATACTTGCATATTTTAACAAGATGTCTTCTGTAGAGTAAGAAATGAATTAAAAGAACAATGTTGTAGCCAATTCTCTGAATATGGCTAAAGATATCAACCCCAAATCAGTCCAAATATCTTTCAAAATTCACCTCCGATGATAGCATAAACTTTCCCTAACACGGTGTCGGTGCGTTTGGTGTCGAAAGTCCATCACGGGGGTAAGAGACTACATGGTGAAGGTAGATTTAGTGAGAGGAGTAGATGGAAGAGAAGGGGTTCGAAGAAATTGAAGACATAGAAGAATACTCCCAAAAAGAATTAGAAAATGCAGAAGAATACTAACAAGGATGAAGCTTGTCAATTTATTCTTACATTATGAGAATATAAAAATCTTGTAGAAAAAAATGTGTATAAAATAATACCTTCCTCTATGCTGCTCAGATCACCAATCTTATGCTTCCATTGGCTCTGAAAGGGGGGGTAAAATACTAGGACACCTGGCCAGAATTCAGCCAGATCACTCCTTTATCTCCCACTTTGGAGTGTTGTTTATTGCCTAAAAACAATGATCGCCCGTCGCACAATTTCACCAATCTCTCTTTTTACATAAAATCCTCTCAAATTAGCTGAAAGCTACATGCTTTCTTTTACATGTTATCATAATCTAGAAATTGTCTATAGTTTTATGGATTTTTACAAGAGATAATATCTAAAATATCAAAAATTAGCTAAAACTTGTCCAAAATTCCAATATTTTTGAACCATGGACACTAACACTAATGTCTAAAATGGCATTGGCTCTCTAAATCAATAAGAAAGCCACACTCTAGATTTTTATTACACAGTGTACACATAGCGGCACGACATCCACCCCCTCCTTATCTGCACATCCTCTGGCATGTGCCAAAGTCTTACGGATCTGCATTATTAGAAGAAGTATCTTCTGCCATGTCAATGTCTTCATCTTCTACCTCTTCTTCTTCCTCTATGTATTCATACTCTTGAATTACATCCAAGTATTCTAACTTGAAGGGAGCTACAAGCTCAACCACCGAGACCTACAGACCGCTTATTGGTTTGTTTCAAGCTAAGTGGCCATGGCTACCTCTCACATAGCCAATGCATCCTCCCTAACAATGGAGTATAGTGAGCTTACCTTGATGTCTGATCGAGTACCCTCCTCTCTCATGCACGCCCATAGCTCTACCGTCCTTGAGGCAAGCTCAAGCAACCTCAATCCCTCTCCAACAAGCTCCATCCTCCCTAGCAACACGAGACAAAAGAAGAGTAGAGAAGAGAAGAAGATGAAGAGAAGAGATGGGGAGCTTCTTCTCCTCGATCCCTCACTCTCACACCTCACTCCCTCACACTCACTCACTCCCTCTCTCAAGCACAAGTAAGAAGGCAAGAACAAGAGAAGAAGAACAAGAAGCTTTCTGCCATACACAAGAATGAGCTTCTCATTCACTTTTCAAGTTTATATACAAGCCCTACTTCCCACAGGCAGTCATCCTCAATTTTTACATGGCCGGCCATGGCCTAGGCTCTTTTTCTCCATTCTTTCACTTCCTAGCTAGTCCTATCACCTTTCTAAGTTTACAATTTGCATAGGAGGAATCCTGGCACTCTTTTACAAGGATTTGAGAGTGCCTTTGCATTTAAAGGTGCACTTTCTTACTTTTAACTCCTCTAGACTTTGGCAGCTCCGCCTTGGACTTTTGGCAGTTGTTCCCATGCTTTTGGATTTTTTTCGGACTTATTATTCTTCTGGGCGCCTTCTCCATGCTTGCTCTACCCCTTTTTTTGCTTCTCATATTTTTCTATTTTTTCGCTTTTTTCCTATTGCTGGTGTTGCAGTAAGCATTACCCCCTCCTAGCGGAGTGCCAGTCCCATGGCACTAATGGGTGGTAGCTTGGAAGGTGGTAGTGTTGGTGGTTGGGTGGCCTTTTGAGTTTATATACATGCCCTTGTCAAGGATGGTGTTGGAGGGATTCATCCTTGAAATTGAAAATTGGGTCCCTCCGGAAAGGTGACTTCACAAAGATCTGCTTTGTCTTAACAAATATCTACTTTGTCTTGACAAAGATCTGCCCTTGAAATTGAAAATGATGTTGGGAAAGATCTATTAGTTGATGTGCTTTCTCCTTGATATGGACCAATCTTAACCTGCAAGGCAAAGTTGTGCACTTCCTAAGGGGTGTGTCTGCCTCTTCGTGATGCGTTTTGTGCACGTGGCGATGGAACTGATGGGAGTTGGGTTGGCAAGCCCACGGTGTTGTTCCACACTTGAGGATCTAGTTCATGCATCGTCATGGGTGCGGTGCAGAGCTTAAGGTGACAGGTCTGGTAGTCCTGCCCTTGATGTGCCCTAACCATGAGGTGGAGAAGGGGCTAGGTGGAAACCCTAGGTGCAGTGAATGTGGCACTCCAAATGTTTCATGGGGAGTTTAAACCTTTGCTTTTCTCTTTCTTACACCTTTTTGTCCTCTAGTTCCCTCTTTCTTTTCATTCCTCGTACCGGCCTCTATTCTTTTTCTTTTTTCTCTTTCTTTCTCTCTCTCTCTCTTTCATTTTTTCTCTTTTTTTTTTGTTGAATGACTTATTGATCATGGCTGCGACTAGAATACAAAAAGAGTTCTTATGCTGTATTCCTATCATCCTCGGATGGTCTAGGAGGTGGCCTCATGCACTTAGTAAAAAATGCACGGCTTTGCAAATATTCTTTGATGCTAGATCTTACCTTCAGAGGTGCTAATGACAAAAAAGGATGGTTACACCTCATGAAGAGGGTATCACTCATGTTCTCTAGCATTTTCGTGCAGAAGGAGGGGAGTAAGGTCGCCCTCATCATGAGCCTATCCATGTCGTGACTATCGATGCCTAGGTTGATATCAAAAAAGAGTTGGGGAAGGTGGGCTTCCTCAGTTTGCAGGCTTTTGCTTAAGGAAGAACTTAATGAGCCTAAGGTAATTACAGGTTACTATAAATGTCGGGTCTGGACATGAGGAGAAATCCTCGAGGAAGCCATTGATGGATGGAAGGATATCCTCCAATCTAAAAACCAAGCATCCATTGGGAGTCCATGTATTGACATTGTAGATTGTTGGAAAGTCAAGGGGCCCATGCAGGTTCCTGTCATGGTCGACTCCATGTCTGTGGGGGATAAGGCATGTAGATGGGGTTGTTCCGCTCTTCAGGCAATGAGTTGTAGAAAGCAGTCCAAGCATCAAAGTTGGTATCCCAAATCCTCCTCCTCCACTTTGGTTGCGCTTCATAGCCTTGGATGGTCTTGGGAACCCGGTTCACCTTGTCCTGCCAATAATCTGCTGGTTCCTACCTCCATCTAGTAACCACAATGTTTCTCTTCTCTATCCATCTATTGGCGAGGTGATTAGTAATTTTGTTGATTCTTGCCACCAACTCCAAGGGTAGAATACGATCCAAAGCTCATGGATAAGAAAAGGATAGCTCAAATGGTCGTGTTTAGAACTTTTGAGACAAGTTGACATGATGGGCATCCTTGCGTATCAGCATGAGCTCTTCAGGGAGTTGTTGTGACCATACTCTTGCTCTCCTCTGGGCTTGCACCACAAGCTCTTTCCTTCTTCTTTGGGTTGCTACCATGTGTTCAGGAATTTGCGCCCCTTCTAGCTCTTTCAGTGGCAATTCACGCAGGAGTAGAATGGGCTCTCTGTGTTGTTCTTCCTCAAATTCTTGCTCAAAGTCCAACCCCTCTTCCGTGGCTTGCTCTATTGCTGGCTCGTCTTCAGGTGGTGGTTGTTGCACTTATCTTTCAAATCCTAGTTCCGTGAGCTCGTAAGAAGCACTGAACACCCTTATAATTGTTTAGTGGTGGCAAGTCAACAATAACCCTGATCTTCAAGAAATCAGTGGTGATGCCATTCTTGGACACCACATGCCCTAGGATGCATATGTGTTTCATCCAAAATTGGCACTTCAGGGGGTTCAACGAGAGATTATAAAGTCGACATTGCTCAAAGACTGCCCACAGTTTCTCTAAGTGTTCCATCCAGCTAGAGTCTATGTATAGATTGTCCACAAATACCTCTAGCTCACATCTGAGCATGTCTTTGAAGATCGTGCACATCAAGCGTTGGAAGGTTGCAGGTGTGTTCATTAGCCCAAAGGGTATAATGATGTAGGCGAATATCCCCCACTCTATAGCAAAGGTAGTCTTGCACCTGTCGTCGGGGTGTACTCGCACTTGATTGTAGCCCGAGAGGCCATCCAGAAAACTGTAGGCTTCTTTACCTTCCACCCTCTCAAGCATGTGCTCGAGGTATGGCAATGGGTAGTTATCTCTCTTCGTAGCGGCATTGACTTTCTTGTAGTTGACACACACTCGAATCTTTCCATTTTTCTTCATAACGATCACTATTGGTGATGCCCAGTCCATGTGCTCTATTTTGTAAATGAATCCTGCTCTCATGATTTTATCAATCTGCTCTTTTACTGCATGGGCGTGCTTTGGATTCATGGGATAAGGGCGTTGTTTTACATGGACAATGTCAGGGACCATAGGGATATTGTGGGTCACAACCCTAGGGTCGACTCCCTTAAGTTCATCTAGAGACCAGGCAAACACGTCCACATACTCTCGTAGAAGAGCAACAAGGCTAGCCTCCTCATCCTTGGTTAGGTCATCTGCTATGAATACAAGTCAAGGCTTCTCACCTTCCCCTACCAGGTTGACTTCCTTGACCTTGGCGGGTCCTTCAATAATCTTGCTAGTCTGGCCCTACCTCTTTGCTCCTAGTAGAACTACCACTCAGTCACCCTTCTTGAACTTAGTGAAGTGTTTGGGTAGGTCCTGTGGTCTCTTCTGTCGTTCTGCGTCTGACTCTTTTGTTCGTTTCTTTCTTTCCTCCTTTAGTTGATTGCGCCTTAGGTGGACCAAAAAGTCCCCCTTGGTGCATTTGGTTTTTGATGGCATGGGTATTTCAAGGTCACTCTCCGTACTGACTTCAGACTCCGAGAGTTGAACTCACTACCCTCACTAAAGGAAGGACTCTCCCCGGTGGTGGTCATAGTTCAATAGGTACGTTTACCTTAAACACAGGTACCACTGGTGGTTGGGCAATTCTAGCCTACTCATAATCCACTGCCCCTATGCATTCCAACCAAGTGCGATCGCAATCCAATCTCATAAATCCTCTCTTGATCTCATATGCATTTCTTTCTCAAGGCCTAGCATATGCTCTTATCTGCTCTATCACCCTTCCATCAGTATGGTACTCCACGGTATCCATTTTCTCGTCGCTCTCCTCACTAATGGAGGAACAATTCTCATATTCATTGTCAGAACCATCACTCCCTGACTGTTCTTCGTCTCTTGGGTCCTCCTTTCTAGCCTCTTTCTCATCGGTGACTAGAGCCCAATTGTATAGCAAGTTCAGGTCGTGAACTTTGGTCCACTTCCACTTGTGCTCACCCAAGAGGTCTCTAAGGGGCAAGCTATTAGCGGAAGGATTGAACTCCAATCTGCCTGTCAAATACTCTAGGGTTTCCTGGAGTTCTATCTTATTATTTGGCACATGGAAAGTGATAGGTTTGGGTTGTCCACACGTACTCCTTGCCATCATGTAGAGTGGTACTGAGTGTTCCTCATCTGGCATGCACATGGCTTGTGCGGCTTGCTTATACTCCTCCTCATCATTTGAGAATGGGAGATCGATGGTTGCAAGGACATGCATCCAATCTCACTCATCCTCAGGGCAGGGGATATACTTGGTCAGCAGACCATACGATGTGGTTGGTTACGTGTCACCCCTCAATGTGGTTGAGATGGCATCTAGATCAACATGTCTTATCTTCCAGGTATTTATCTCCATCCTTACTGCTTCCTTTCGATTCCCTAAGAAGATTAGACCATTGCCCCAGTCCTTGATGACTTGCGCTTTTTTCATCCAAGGTCGGCCTAACAAGATGTCATAGTCCACTTTCTTCATAACAATGAAGTGTACAGAGAACTGGACACCTACAATCTTCACTAGCCAATTCTTTAAAACTTCGAACGGCCTTACCTTCATTCCATTTGCTAGTGTGACATTGAACCTAGCAGCCTTGACGGGAGGGTTTCCCTAAGCCTACAAGACTGTGTGGCTCAAGACACTAACCCCTGTGCCCATGTCTATGATTCCTTTCTGCGTGATGTCTCCTAGGGCCAAGATAGGTAGCACAACATGCATCTCGGTGCCCTCCCAAAAAACATTTACATGCAGAGATTTAGGCACTGAGTGTAGTGTCAAGCTCGGTATCTGTGTGAATGCATCATGCTCATGCAGGTTAGTAGCAATCTGCTCGGTTGATTCCTCCACCCAGTGCTTCAGTTCTAGCCAAAGCGTCAGATACTACCTAAGCAAGTCTTCGAGGCTGAGGGTTACTGGGTGGTTACTAATGTCGTGAGGAGGTTACTCATCATTTTTCTCTCCTCCATTCCCACATATCGAGGCCATTAGCCTTGGGTGTTTTGCTGGCCCATGGCTCCTAAGCTTCTCCTGAGTGGTGCTACCTGTGGCATAGGCGCATCTCTTGACCTTGGTCGAGAGGGTGAGACTGGGGTGCCCACACTAAAGAAGTCCTCAATTCCTTCTTCTATAATGGCCTCATCATCCTTTAGGTTCTCTTGGGCTTCCTTTACCCACTCCTTGACCTTTTCAATCTCTTCTAATTGGTGTTTGGGCGGGGGTACTCCCCTACCTTAGCACTCCCTTTCTCTATTGTTTTCGGAGCATTGGTTTTAGCCTCAGCATCAGTTAACTTCCTGCCACTCACTAGCATCGTCTCTTTGTCAGTTTTGAGAATGATCTTAGCATCATTTTTCTTCTTTCTCCGCCTATGACTCTTCTTCCCTATTGAGGCAGTGTCTAGGTTGCTAGGCCCAGGCAGTGATATGCCGGCCTGCTGCATTTGTGCACATGTCATGACATGAAGTGGGATGGTGGGTGTATCCTCATTGTCGAATGTCTCAATACTAAACAACCCCAAAGGTATTGATGGTACATTTCCTGAGCTTGAGGATAGCTTTTGTCTAGGGCATTCCCTAAAGAGATGGGTGATGCCGTACTAGGCATACCTAAGATTAGCTCTCTCCCTATAAGCCTGCTCTTTTTTTGGGCATCCTTTCGATATGTGACTAGGGTGACCACAAGTCTAGTACGTGACTAGGTCTTGGGTTGGCCCTGAAAAACCTCTACCGCTTCCCCTTCCTATCGCCATCACCAACACTGGTCGATAGTCCATGAGGACCGGATTACTGTCTTCATCATACGAGATGTAAGGGTTCACATATGACTTCTCGTCATTGGGCTCTTCCACGTAGTGGATGGGACCAACGAATGTGTCACGAAGGGTCTAGGCAGTCTAGGTATGCCCGTGGGATTGATCTCTAATCTAGGAATGGCCGATTTTGCAGCATTAGGTGCTGGAAGGGCCAATGGGGTTCCTCTTCTCTAAAGAAGTTAGGTGGCCTATTCCCGTAGTATTGTGAGTTGTACTATTGTGCGTAAGGAAACCTTCTTGGAAATTGACAATGCATTGCATCATGGCCAAACCTTTCGCAATTTGCACAAGGCCTAGATCTTGGATCCTGGCACTCGGCAGGGATGTGGTTGCCTCCATAGTGCACACATTGGACATGTGGTCTAGTGGGTCTCTTTACCAACTCCTACAACCATGCTAGCTCTATCTTAACTTTGGCTAGATCTTGGTCTTGTGTCATGCTCTTGCCCTTATCCTGCATGTCAAGGGCTGATCTCTCGCTATAGGTTGTGGCTTTCTTTATGGTTCTTTGGCTAGAGCCATCTCAATTCGAGCTTCTAGTGCTTCTCTCCCTAAGCTGGTCATCTACCCTTATTGCCTCATCGAAAACCCTAGCAAGCACATCTCTCTGTAAGCTCAAGTTGCTTGCCCATGCCTTGTAAAGTTCCTCGTTCCAGATTTTGTTTATAAAAATGGTAGAGACCACTCTCTCGTTTGGTCATTTGTTGGTAGGGATTCTCTTAAACAAGCTATGTACATGAGTGACATAGTCTCCAATGTCCTCTTTGTCCTTCTGACTGACATTCATCAATTGGACTATGAGGTTGTCCAAATACCTTGTCTCTCAAAATCTCTTGATGAAGAGATTCTTTAGGTGATTGAAGTTCATTCGCTCTGCTATGTCTAGGCTAGTGTACCACGTCCTTCCCTTATCACCCAAGCAAAGCCTGAAAGCTTGTGAGCGTTGGGCGAGGTCCGTGAGACTGTTGGCTTTGCAAACTTGCTCGAATTGCTCCACGAAGCTATAGGGGCCGTTGCTGGGCTAGTACTTGTCTAGCTACTTGGCCACTACATGAATCTTATTGTGGCTCTTCGCCCCCTGCGTGACTCCTAAGCTTGTGAGCAAAGAGGTGGCTAGTGCAGTTGCACTCTGTTCTGCAGCTATGTTTTCTATGAGCCGCTTAGTGAGAAGCTCACTCAGTGTCAGGTCTACCTCTAGCTCCCTCTCCCTCTCTGTGTTCAGCCTTGTCATGGCCTTACTAGCTAAGGCTAGAATGCATCGTGTCTCATGCACCTCTAAGTCTTGCCGCAAGTTCCTCGTCCTTTATTCGCGGTTATACATCGATATGCTCTGCAACACTTTCCTAGCTGCCTTCCTCTCTTCCTTAAGGCTCGTAACTACTTCCTCAATCGGTCTGCCATGGATCACGGTCCTTGTTAGCCAGTCATATTGGTCAACCATATGCTAAAATTTGATTGGGAACTCGCCCAAGTCCAGCTAGTCATCCTCTCAGTCTGTGTGTGCTCCTGACATTTTTGCAGCCTCTCGCTCCATCCCGTTATGGATCTATCCAATTCAGCTCGGGTAGCGACTTGCCCTCAATCCTGTCATCTTCAAGCTCTTCGGGGTCTTTAGGGTCCTATTAACGAGGCTTTGTGGCACCCAGCTATGTCTCACGGTCTGCTCCTACTAATGGGTTCTTTGAATTATTATGACTCTATGTTAGTTCCTTGTTATTGAAAGTAGCTATCAATTTTATTCACACTTGTGCTTAGTGCTTTCAAGTGCTCAGTGCCAAATTATGCTTTCTCCCTTTTAGTGCACTTTAAATTATGAAATCAATGTGGGGTGCGAATGCAAAATGAACAATGCAGTTCTTGCTTTTTCCCCTTTTGTTCATAGTAGCCTAATATGGCTCTAAGCGCATTTCCTGGCTGTCCTCTCGTATTGTCTAGGGTCTATATTGCACACTCTACACCCCATCAAGGCCGGATTGAGATTTGAGGGTCAGTTTTAGCTCAAGTCTCATCTTTTCTATGGCCTACTACTAGAGGTGTACTCTAGGCTACCCAGGTGTGATTTCTCCAATTTTTGGCTCACTTATACTAGTTTAAAATGTTCTGCCCTGGTGGTCGGATTCCCAGAATCAGACCATCCGATGCTGGGTGGTCGGACTATCCAAGTCAGACTGTTCGATCGGACCGGGTGGTCCGATCCTAGTCTTGGTCCCGACTAGAGTTGGTACGATTGTTTGACAGTGGTCGGGTTCAAGTCTAAAAATGGATCCTATAGCCATGTTGCAGGGTCCGACTAGCAGAGTCAGCGGACGGGGTCTGATTGCGTAGTTGGTCTGATCGGATCGGGTGGTCTGAGTCTAAGGTGGTGCGTATGATCGGACGAGTGGTCCGATTGGACCACAGGTGGTTCGACTAGTAGAGTCCGACACTCCAGCTTGGTCCAACTAGTAGAGTCCGACAATCCAGCTTGGTCTGACTAGTAGACTCCGATAGTCCAGCTTGGTCCGACTGCATTTGTCGCAACTGTGAGGTCGGGAGTGACGAATGCTATGCGTGGGGGTCCTGGAACAAGCTCCAACTTTTCAAATCAAACAAGCACAACTTAGAGAAGGTCAAGGAATACTTGGAATGGTTGGGTGATAGAAAAACGAGCAGATCAAACCCCTTCTGTACCTACACTCACACAATCTCTCTCAAGCTCTTTCTCTCTCGATGTATGACTGCAAAATGAGGACTCCCCTGACCTTTTGAGCCTCTTATTGCCCTACTCAAATCTCCTTCAACCTTATGGTTGCCCGTCTTGCACCCATCTACTGTAGATTTAGATTTTATGCCCCTTTCTCCCAGCTTTTAGCCTATTTTCAACAACAAAAATCCCTTCTGTTTTCCCTATTTCCTTGGTCCTAATCCTATCCAAGCGTAATAAAAATAAAAAACAGTTGGCTGAGGTTGGTTTACCTACTTGCCTATTCAAAAACAAACCAAAATACTTACTTGTTCCTAGATCCCCAAGAGGAACACCAAGGAAAAGGGGATTCTATTGCAAGAAAATCTATCTTGTAACATCAACAAGCTTTTGTTTCATTCTTTTGATGACCAGAACAAGGAAAATAGCAAATCTTCATGCACCAACATAGTAGATATGTCCCACGGATTTGATAGAATCAACCATAATCTTCAACATCTTCATAGAATCCATCAATAGAATAAGGAACATAAATGAATACATCATTTTTTAATGGAAATCAATCACATAGTATTCATCTTCAATGTCTTCATAGTTTTCTCTCTCTCAATCTCTCATATACAAATACACTGTTTTCATAGAATTTACTATCTCTTTCTCTCTCTCTCTCTCTCTCTCTCTCTCTATCAATAGTACATTATCTCCTCACTACAATACTCAATAATGACTCTCAATAATCCTTATTAGGTCGTGGATGCACCTCCCAAGAGGTATGTCTATGTCAAAGAGGCACCAGAGCCACAACAGTGTCTCTTCATAACTCACTACTGTCACTGTCACTTCAGCCTTCTCTTTCGTCTTCAGTAGCTGCTTCTTCTATTTGTTTTAGCTCTTTTGAAATTAGATTCATCCTTTCCAAAAGCTAGAGAACTTTTCCAAATTCACACATACATTCTACAGAACACTTATACAGAAGATCTACAGAATAGAACAAAACAGAGCAGAGACAGAATAGAGACAGAGGCTCTACAGAAGGTTTACAGAGGGTTACAAAAGGTCATCTGAGAACAGCAAAACCTCATAACTCATAGTAAAACCATTCCAAACTATCAAAAACTATTCAATAAACTTACAAAAGACCTCATCGTTCATCAATCATCAATCCATGCTTCATACAAAAGAAAATCAGAACAAAACAGAAGCTATAAAACAGGTATCAGAACTAATTAGAGCATCACAGAGCCTCATATTTCTACTAAAAATCATCATGAACTTCCAAAACATAATCAATATCATCCAAAACACTTTCAAACACTTCCATTAACAACCATACATCACTCTAAATCCATAAAAAACCAACCTTTCAGACCTCAAAAACAACAAAAATCAACCAAAAATTCGGTCTTTTTCCACTCTCAACATATCCTCCCCACACTTAGAAAGAAAGTGTCCTCAGGACATAAGGAAAAGAAAAATGTAAGTTCAGTAAAGAGCTCAATTTGATCTTATTTAGTATCTTCAACAATCACTCCACCACGACCCCAACTTATCACATGTATCTAGGAAAGAATACTACTAAAGGAAAACTTTGTTATTCATTAACACATTTGATAAACAATAGAAATTCATAACAAATTTGTAAAGGATATAAGAGGTTCTTTAGCGTTGCATCATAGGCTTGCCATCCACCATCACCATCAATAGTTGAAAAGAGAGCTCTCGAACAAATTATTCAACCAGCACAAACTCATCACATACAAATTATTATAGCACAAACGCAAACACAACCATCTGAATGGCACCTCCAAAAGATGTCTCATTAAGAAGCATAGAAGATACATTCAGGGGTATCAATGAAGATGATCCATCTTGAAGGCTTGATGATTACGAAAGTGATCCAGGGATAAAGACTCATCTACAAAAGATTTTGGAGGATTCTGAAAGAATTGAAGGTAGCACATCTGTTGTAGCAAAATAATGTATCTGTTAGGTAAACAAAGGGCATGAAAATATAGGACATCCAACTGTTGGAAATCAATGTTCACATTGAGATTCATACAAATCTTTGGAATGGCCTTTTTATTGTTATGGGAATGCCTGTGCATATAGGCTAGGTACCAATAAAAATGGGCTATCAATCTCACTGAAGGATCTAGAGATTGTGAATATTGTTGGGAAAAATGGAGCTAATTTTGGTATGCTTGACTAGCAATTGTCTAGTCCCCTGGAATTAATGGCCAATCAATATATGGTCCCATGAGAGAATCAGTTGAGCTCCATCCTCTTCTTCTCAATATCTGCTGATCAAATCCTTCGTACTCACTAACCAAGTGAGGGGGTTGAGAAATAGAAGTGGCGGGAGATGGAAGAGGAATAAGTAAAAGAGGATGAAGAGATGGGTAGGCAAAATCATAAAATGAGGAATAAGCTAAAGAAGGAGTGGCTGAAAATTTAAGTGAATCAGTTAGGAAAGGTGTCAATTGATAATCAGAAAAATTAGAAGGTATATGGATAGATGGGGAAGGACATAGCGGAGAAGGGGAAAAGACTCAATCTTCAATGAAAGAACAATAGGTAAAGATTGGAATTTGAGAAAAACCCTGAGGTTGGAAAAGGAGAGGTAAGATAGCTGTTGAGTTGGATTGATAAAGGGAAAAATAAGCATCATAGTGATGGGCCATTTGTTAATAATACAATAAGCTAGGAACAGAGGGACCTAGCACAGATCGTCGATGGTAGGCATCAAAGAAGGATGAATCAAATGGATGGTTCTTGGAAAGATAAGTTAGGAGATCCACCCTCAGTTGGTTATTACTCTGCACATAAGTAGAAGCTATATTTTGGCGTTGGTTTAGGACTATAGAATCAATCATTGAATGCCATAAAGTGTCAAGGAAAGTAGCAACTTTAGAAGAATAGCACTAGAACATATCATCTATCCTCAACTCCAAATGGTTGACATATAAGGCAGCTTGTAAGACCACGTCCCCCACATACCAAGCCAGATCTACATCATTTGAAATTAACAGATCACCTCATAGATACATATAAGATAGCAACATGGTATCCGTTGTCACAGAATCTTCAAAGACCATACAGACAACTTCTGCCAGCAAATCAGAAGACCAAGCCCCACTCCAACCATCCTCTGGAAGAGGGAGATCCATTGTTGAGAGCTTAATATAGAAGGCAAACTTCTGCAAACTGATAGTGGATAAAAAAGGAATGGTCGGGAGGAACATACTCCTGAAATTGCTCAAATGTAGACCATAATAAATCCATCTTGGACTGTAATATTTCCACTTTATCTTGAAACAATGGACATAATGTGGCTTGTCTTTGGAGAACTTCCAAGTCCTATTGAGATATAGAAGGAATCATGGGGACACTGGGGCTTGGAGGAATGGGCCATGACTACGCCAGTTGGTCCTTCAATTGTTTAATCTAGGAAGGTTGGGATTCCAATGTATTGTGAGCAATCTGCAAAGCTAACAATTTTGTATCTAAGAGAGTCTTAAACTCTTGAGCTTCTTTGTGCATTTTCTCTTTCTCTTTCAAAACTATAGTGATCTCTGACTGAGCTTCTGCTAACTGAATTTTCAAAGAAGATAATTCTTCTCTCTGGGTCTTAGTCATTTGTATCTGCTACTCCATCTGCTTAAACAGATCGGAAAGAGTGTCTTTAGCAGAGGCTAACTCTTTGGTTGCCTTATGCATCTGGTCTTTGGATTGCATCAATTTTTCATAGAAATAAGCATATAACGGTTGAACACAAGATGTCATTGAGAGTTCAATAGAACTTTGGATGTCATTACGAAGGAAAGGAATGGCATCCCTTGACACTAAAGTGTTCAATGAAGGAACGGACATTTCCAAAGAACCCTCTCGATGTGCCCTGAATAAGTTGTTGTATGTGAGGTAGGCAGGGAGGTCACTTCTAGAGGTGGCAGGAACTGACACTGAAGGAATGACTGGTGGAAGTTTCTATGCTACATGCTTCAAGCACTTCTGCTGAATAACCAATGGAGGAGGGGAATCAATATCCTCTATGTCACTAGGTTCTGAATCTTCTGAAGATGGAGGAGGAGAAACTGGATCAGATGGAGGAGGAGGTAGCACACCCTTCTTAAAGCCTGAATATGTCAAGAAAGCATATAAATATGAACCACAGGTTACATCGGTAACATTTCCTCTAGTCACTTTGACAAAATGCTGGTCCATCTTCGTAAGAAGGTAAGTACTCCAATCAATGGCAACCCCTTTTAGAACCATCCTGGAAGCTGTGAAGAGCTCCTTGGACAAATAGTGAGATGGTGTCTTGGCAGACATGAACTTTTTTTGGAGAAATTGGTAGACTAGCTTCCAGAGAGGATTAATGATCATTGAGAAAGACACTCCTGAAGTGTTAATCACTTTCTTGACATCAAGGATCTCTTTAGTCTGCTTGTGCAAAAATAGCTTGAGAATCTCATCATTTGAGAATAACTGTCGGGCTGTAACAAAGGGTTCTCCTTTGTAGGGAAGAGACAAAGCCTTCCCTAACCCTCTAGGTGTCAGGACCATGGAAGTACCATGAACCAAGCCCGATTTTTTACTGTATGATGCAAGAAACTCATCACATAGGGCTGGATCATCTGGAATCAGAGGGAGTGAAGCAGCCATGAAAGATGCAAGACCAGCTTTCGCAATAGGCTCAAAAGTCAATAGGGAAGAATAATCCCTACTGATCAATGGAACATAGTGAACAGGAGGAGGAGTTTGAGGCGCCATTCAGATGAAATATACACACACACCACAAACACAGACAATCACAGTGAATGCTTGTAAAACAACAAAATTGCCATTTAAAAAAATCGATCAAAATAAGCACACACAGGTGTAGCTAACCAACTAACCACCCCAAAATAAGCACACACAGGCGTAGCTAACCAACTAACCACCCCAATCTAGAAAAAATTTGGCATGACCCCTATACATATGCGACCAAAAGCTTCATGCTATACAACAAGCAAGCACCCAAAACCCCGTATCAGGCAAAAAAAGAAAACTATAGACCGCACCCATAATCGTATCACACAATCAAACCATAGTACCTCAATAACCTAATCAGGACATAACCAAGACTTTGATAAACAACTTCATCTTAAAGGACTATACGTGCCCATCCCACAAAGTGTATTTATTAAAAGGGAAAAAAGTGCAGCGTGAGGAAAATGATTTTAGTGAAGGGTTCGTTTTAATAAATTATTAACAATGGTTGAAATTTTATTAAGTTATAAACCTTAATAAGAAAATGATGGTTCATTTTTAAATGGTTAGTTACAATTTATTAATGTGAAATGGTGCTTTTAATGAAGCCCGGACTTCGATCCCCAGACTCAGGTCTCTAAATGCATATTCATTGATTAAAAATTTAATGTGTCTGAAACACTCTTCTTTTTAAGCGCGTGTATTTTTGTGACGGGTGGTTCATTTTTATTTAAAATTAACGTACCTCTGAAGCGCACGTAGTACATGCAAAGTGAATGGCGGGTTGATTTTAATTTATTAGAAAAATATGTATTTGGCGCGAGCGTGGGTGGAAAAGTGGGTGAATAAAGTTCATTTAAACAATTAACCGTGGTTAAGAGATGACCAAAAATAAATAAAGCACCAAATATAGACACCTATTGGGGGTGTGTATGCAAGAGATTGAGGGTGCACTAAGTAGTCCCAAATGTAAGGAATCCAACAAAAAAGCAAAAACCACTAATTGAAAAAAAAATAGAACACCTTATTATTTAAAAAAACAAAAGAAATATCAAGACAATGTTAGTGGGATCACATTTGGTTTAGGTAATGTTGATTAGTGTTTGGATGATATTATTATTATTATTATTATTTGTAATTTAGATATGTTTTTATTTTTTTCGTTTTTTTGTTTGTTTGTTTGTTTGTTTGTGTTTTTTTAATGTTTGATTTATTAGGGTATCAATCAAGCCTAAATGAGAATGAAACCATCAGGCTTCAACAATGGATCAGTATTTTTTTTTAATACAGCTTATTTTTAGAATTTAAAATGACTTTTTAAATAAATTTATGTTAAAAGTTTATCATTTGGGTTAAAAAATAATAGGGTGATTATGTGCCAAGACTTTTTCAGCTTATAAAATATTGCAAAAGTAGTCAAATGCATTGATGGAATTTTTTGTTCTTTTTTTGAATTTAATTCAGATTATATGGATTTTTAATGAATTTTTCTCGATTTTTAGTGAATTTTTAAAAATAATTTTAAATAATTGCAATTTTTGTGTAATTAATTATCTATATTATAATCAGCAAGATAAACCAAAAAATTATCAAATTTAGCAATAAATTTTTTAGTAATTTTTTTAATTTTGTAATTGAATTTGTATGCTTTTTAAAAATATTTTTAGGTATTTTTAGATAATTTTCACGGGTTTGTGGAAAATCACAGGAGATACCTGGGCTTCATGTGAACAGTTGCATGTGCTAAGGGACAGCAGGTACTACTGCACAGATAAGACTAAACGCGTGTCCTCGCTTATGAACACCCGGTGGCAGCTCACATATGCACAGGCACACCTCGAGGCGCGCAGGAACACATACACATACGGGACCATTGGGCAGCAAGGGGACCTATGTGTGGAGGGTTGTGGTAGAGTGTTGTGGGGTGCCGTAAGAAATGGGGGTGGCTGTAGGTGGAGGTGGCGGGAAAGGGGGCTAGGAGGGGGTAATTGGAGAGGGGTGGGAAAGGGGGCTTGGGTAAGGGTAACTAGGGTTAGGCTGGGTAGGTTAAATGAAAGTAACTAGGGTTAGGGTGAGTGGTGGTTAGGTTAGGTGTGGGGCTAGGGGTAGGATAGGTTAGGTTAACTAGGGTTAGGATGGGTGGTGGTTAGGTTAAGTTTAGGGGGAGGAATGGGAGAAGGAGGAGTGGAGGGAGGAGGCGGAGATGAGAGGGAGAGGAGGGAAAGGCGGAAGCGAGAGGGGAGGAGGGGAAGGCGAAAGGCGTAGGCGAAGGGGTGGAGGGGGCAGAGATGGGAGGGAGAGGCAAAAGGCGCAAGCGAAGGGGGTGGAGGGGGTGAAGGAGGGAGGTGCGTTCAAAGGAGGAGGCGAAGGAGGGAGAAGGAGGCGTGCGTTGCAGAGGAAGGAGAAGGGGGGGAAGGGCTACGCATAGGAGAAGGTGGGGAAGGAGGCGCGGGCGACAAATAAGAAGGCGGTTTTTTTTTTCGTTTGTTTCTTTTGGTTCTTTTTTTTTCCTTTTGCTTTTGGTTCCTCCTTTTTTTTTCCCTTTTTTTGTTGTTTTTACTTAGTTTGTTTTTTCTTTTGGTTCCTTTGTTGTTGTTGTTGTTGTTTTTTTGTTTTTTTAATTGAAAAGTTTTTGTGTTTTTGCTTGGTTTTATTTTATTTATTATTATTGGTTGTTTGTTGTTGTTATTGTTTTTTCTCTCTCTTTTTTTGGACAGACATGAAAAGGGGAACTCGTCTTGTGTGCATGCGCGGGACGAGAGAAATTTTTTTTTGCATCAACTGGATCAAACGGGGCGGGGATAGCGACATGCGAGGCGTAGAGGCCACGGGGGCATCCCGAGGCACTTAAAACCAAAAGCATGCACATTCACGCGCGATACGAGAGATGCGGCCACACGTTAGGAGAGAAAAATTAATAAAACCCAAACCGTACACTGGATCAAAAGACAGTAAAAGGAAAAATGTGCCAGGAGATGAGGGAAAGATTACAGAAAAATGCGACACGGGTGCCAGGGTAAAAGCAGGATGTTCACATGGGAAAAACACGAAAAACGGCTCTAAAAATATATATAGGGATTAATATGGGAAAATCCGCTTGTCGGAACGCAAGGTGGAAAGAACACAAAATGTGTCAAATAACGTGTGTGACAAACCTAGCATGTCAACACACGGTTTCGACCGAGAGAGGACGCGTTCACATGGAAAAAACCCAAAAAATGAACCCGAAAATGGGTTGAAAGATGAATACGAAAAGAACCGAGAAGCAAAATAAAGGGCAATAAAAAGAGAAAACGTTTGGAGAAGGGGATGCACAGGGCTGTCACGTCAAAACTCACTTTCAGTGAAGTTAGAAGGGGTTCACATGCGAAAAAGACACAAAATATAATCGAAAATATATTGAAAAATTAATAACAAAAAATACAGCAGTCGAAATAGGGTGGAGAAAAAAGAAAAAATGTAGAGAAAGGCTATAGCAATTAAATGAAATTGGAATTCTGTGAAAATAGGGCATGTTCACATGGAAAATTGTTAAAAATATGCACAAAAAAGGGCCCGAAAACGCGCAAAAATTAATATCGGATGAATCGTGCATCGGAAGGATAGGCCAAAAAAAAAAGAAATGTTAGGAGGAAGATGGAGGATAGGGCTATCATGTTAGATTATTGTGCGGAAGCCATAAAAGTGCATTCACATGGAAAACCGTCCAATTTACGAGAAATGCTTCAAAAATTAATAACTCAAGAAACGTTGAGACCGGAACAGCGGTTGGTAAAAAGGAAAAATGGTCGTCAAAGGGACGAATAGGAATATAAGGGGATGTGGGTTTCGGTGAACGTATGATGTGGGTTTCGGTGAACGGACAGCAACATAGCCTAGGACTCGTCAACCGACTGGACTCTGGTGTCCCCACACGTAAAACATAGCGTACACTTGCAATCATAAGAATAGGGTTAGAAATACTTGGCTCGTTTTATGTATGGTCGAAGGAACCGTCACTGTTACAAAAGGGTTGGAGTCATCTACAGGAGGTACCACAGCTCTCTCCAGTATTCAGCCAACATGACAAGAACCATGTAGCAACACCCAGGGAGGTAGTTGATTGATGAAGCCCGTCGGGGGAGGTGTCGTTGACGAAGGATAGTCACTCAGCTCACTGGCACTCAGATGGGATGAGACAACTGTCACTTGCTCCATAACTTACATCACTCGAGTTAATAATGATGAAATCTAGATCTCACACCCGATTTAAGAATCGACAAGGGAATGGGGCAAAGGGAGTATGCCAGGGTGCACAGTTGATGGTACATCAGTGTGTCCAACCCCGTCTAGCATAGGTGCAAGCACAGAAGGTCAGGGAGCCTTGCAGTACTGTGTACAGAACAGAGTGACATGTCATGTGCTGATGGCAGCAGAGACCTATCTCGTGGGTGCATAGGGAAATAGAAACGTATCTGACGTCAATTGTCGTAACATCCCTCAATCCTCACCTCTTAATAATGGATTGAAGAAACACCAGTCACACTCAGCCCACCCTCTATCTCACTCTCCGTTGAAAGATCTAGGAGGGCAACCCATTCCTGAAACCCATTGATGTAATCTTCATTGTCACTTGTGCAAGGTTGTATACCTTGTGCGCATTTGATGGTGCAATTCTGCATCCCGCCCTATGCTAGCATACAATGCAATAAGGAAGGCCAGGGAGCCTTATGGTACAGTGCGCAAGAACAGATCGTGTGTTGTGCATTGAGAGGCCCAACCTATGCGTGCAACACTCCGTTCACACATCTTGCCTCTCATTTGATTTGAAGGGAAAGACTGGTCACTCAGCCCACCCTCTATCTCATTCTCACTGGACAGATACAGAGGGCAACCCATACTTACGTCCCCATCTTGTTAGGATGAAAGCTCGCATTACTCAAGGGGTTGGTGATGAATATCGCATCGGTTGTTGTTGTCACCAGAGTGTTAAAGATGATGCGTGCCCAGGGAGGTAGTTGACACGTATTGTACTTAAATGATTATAAGAAAGGTCGTTTTTTAAGAAGGACAAACGGACTGATATTGTAGAGACAATGCACCAAGGGAGGTGGCTTCAAATTACTTGCTGAAAAGATGCTGCTGGTGAGTCAGCTATCCTGAACTGCGGGGTGTTACCACCTTTTTCAGAGTCAGCTTCCCATCCAAGGGTGTTTCCACATTTTCTTGGAACGAGGCCTATTATGACAGGGAATTTCTTCCTTTTCTCCCAACAGTTTGTTTGTTTTGTTTTTTCTTTTTCTTTTTTTCTTTCATTAATAAAGAGAATGGTAGAAATACCATGTGTCAGGATCAACCTCGCCACCATTGCTAGATCTGATGAGAAGAGAACAAGGTAGGGTTGAGAGGTATCTATGAGGGGCTAGCAGAACGAGACTGCCTCATGAGGAAAATCATAAGGGCTATCAGAAGCACGAAGAGAAGCACAGTGCGATGCCCAAAAGGGAAAGGGTGGGTCGACTGTGATTGTCAAGATTCCCAGGGAGGAATGTACTTCTTTGCGCAATAGCCATTGATTAGAAAAGAATCATCAGAGGCATCAACGATGTGCACCTGAACAGAGCCATTAGGATTGACAGCAAGTACATTGTACGGGCCCATCCACCATTGTTGAAGCTGCCAGAAAACTTGCCAAATCTCGAATCATAGGCCAGGATAAGATCACCTTCTTTGAACTCCTTGTGCTTGATGAAACTGTCATGATAGGCCTTGTGTTGCGCTTGAGTGGTTTCCATACATTGTAGGGCCATCTGTCGAATCTCATCCAAACATTTCAAGTGCAGGAGATGGCATTGTAGTGACTCATCATCTCCCAAGCGTTTTTTAATTGCCACTTGCAAAGAGAGCAACTCCAGTTCAACAAGGAAGACGGCTAGCTAGAAAGGGGTTTGTCCTGTACCATACACTAGATGGAAAGGAGTCTATCTTATAGTTGCCTTATGGGAGGTTCTGTATGCCCAAAGGGCCTCTATAGGTTGATCATCCTAGTCACGATGATGTGTGGCAATCGTCCTTGTCAAGATTGAGCAGAGGATGCGATTGGTGACTTCAACCTGGCCGTTGGCTCTGGTCGGAGTGGACTTGCGATGGCGGATCTTATACAGCTCTGTCAGCTCCTCCATGATTTTGTTAAGGAAATGAGTACCTTTATTTCTGATCTGTCAATCTGATAAGCCACTGTGTAGGCTGAATTCCTTGCAACCCTAAGTCCTTCATCATCACATCCGTCATTATGTTTACTGATGAGCCCCCATCAATCAATACATCTGAAATAAAACATCCTTCTATCCATACAATAATCTTTGGGGTTCCAAGATCTAGGCATTAGCCACATCCACTTCCTTTTTACAGGCTCCGGGGCCTTAATGGTCTTGGTCACTATTGAACTAGCAATCCTTAGTCCACGTCTTCTTGTCAAGATGCTTTTGAATTTCTTCTGGTAGGTGGGAGATAGCATCAGCAACTATCGGAAGGTTAGATTTGGTTTAAAGGTATCTAGGTCTTTTACCAAGTCATATTCTTTGATAGGATCCATGGGCTTTTTCAGCCTGAATGGGGCTACACCCATTTTCATCTTTCCTTTTTCTTTTAGCAATGGCAGCATCAACACTTTCTTTGTTTCTAGAGATGCTTGTGTAGCATCTATCTCTTGGATCTCTGGTCCTCTTTTTGGGACTCTCTGTGGCACTACAGTGCTCTGTATTACACTCTTATGTCCTATACTACTCTGTCCCTATGTTGGCAAGTTGAACTTCATAGTCTTGGCAAGGGAATTATTCTTGTTTTGGACAAGTGCTTCCTTCTATGTGTGATAGCGGTAACTTCCAACTCTACCAAATTGGAGGCAGGCTCTTGTGCCTTCTATTGGCTATCAGTGGCATTAGCCTTGACAAGGGCTGGCCTTGGACAGTCCTTTGCAATGTGGCCTTCTCCTTTGCATCAGTTGCATAAGGGCTTATAATCCACATATATTCTAGGGTTTGGACAATTCAGGGAGATGTGACACGTTTCTCCACATCTATAATATTCCACCTCTGATCTCTGACCATCGCCAAACTATCGTCCTCTGTAACTTTGAGAGGGAAACTTCCTTGGACCAAAATTAGGACCCAAATCCCTAGGCTTTGGTCTAATGTCCTGTGTTGTCATTTTGGATTCTAGCAAGTTGAATCTTGTATTTTCATCTTTTTATCTTCATTCATGCATCTCTTTCAGAGACCAAATATCCTCTGTATGGTTCTTCCTCAAACAGTAGGAACAAAAGGCTCCAGGAATGGTTGGTTTTCAGGTACATTCAGTGGCTAAATGTCCCGCTTGATGAGACTTTCCGCATCATGTATTAGAATGCATCACATCTCTCCTAGCTCCCGCAGGAGTGGATATATTGGTGGTATTCACCTTCAACGTCTGTAGCTGCTCTATAATCACATCCATAAACTCTTTCTTGATACTTGCAAGTGAGTTAGATAAGTAGTCCTTCAGATTTTCATCTCTTGAAGTACTTGTATTAGGGTTTTGTGAAGCTTCTGTAGTTACTGCATACACTTGTTGTGTTGATCCAGAGGGTCCTCTGTTCTGGTTCCGATTCAAAGCTCCTGTTGAGACTTGGGATTGTTGATTCCAGTTGGTAGGGTTCCACTATTATTGGGTCACCATGGAAGGAACTATTTTGAGGCCACTGTTGTTGTGGTTGAACCATCATTTGAGGCACTATTGTCTGTGGCGACCATAGTGGATTAGGTGCATTATACTGCAGCACTGATTGCATCTGGGGATAGGGGTAGGGAACTATCCTTAGGACTGCATTTGGTGGGTATACCATTCCTGGTATGGGAGGAGGTTAGACTCTTCTTGGATTCATTGACAACCTTCCTTCAACTTTATCATACAATCTTGCACCTTCCACTGCAGCTTGCAGATTGACTGGTTTTCTCAATTCTAGAACTTGCAAACTTCTAGTTATAGGCCTCTAAGGAACACTCTTTTTTGGATACCTTCGTCCAAATTATGGTTAGTCCATCTCTTCAAGATGGATTCCATTCGCAAGACATAAGCTTCTACTCTTTCTGTAGAGGACTGACTTAGGTTCATGAACTTCTCTCGCATCCGCTCTTCAAAACTTTCATGCCCGAATTTAGTGAGGAAGGCCAACTTCAAGTCATCCCATGTGCCAAAAGTTCATGCTGCTTGTCTCTCATACCACTGAAATTCTGCACCCTTGAAAGTGCCAAGGAATATTGCTAGCCAATGCTCAGTGGTTCTAGCATTGTTAGCCATACATGCTACCATAAATTCTGCTACATGAAGATCAGGGTCTTCATTGTACTCTCCCTTAAAAATTGGCAATGGGACTACATTTGTTGGCCTATCATCAATATTTCCACAATGAATTTGACTAGGAAGGGGACCTTGAGTCGCCATGGGGACTTATATAAAGAGTGCTTTTAGGGCGTCAAAGGAGGCTTCTGCTCTGCGAGCTCGTTCTAAACCTTGATTATTTCCTTCTCTCTTCTCACGTACCTCTGGACTCGTTCTAACACTTGCCTCTTGATTGCATCATTCATCAGGGGCTTGGCTCCAACCAGTTGTTCAGGGTTCTCTTCTTCCACACAAGAAATGGGGCTTGTAGTCACGGTTTAAAGAAAACCGGGGAAGGCACGGAAGAACAGGGCCTATGGAAGCCTTAATAGAAGCTTCCAATTAGAAGCTTCCAAGCTTCTGTCAGGGAAATGATGTGGAGGTGGGGAGATGATTGGGAGGATGACGACGACGTTGATGAAGATGGTGATGATGATGATGGGGATGGAGACGATGGTAGCGGTAGCCTGACGGCGAGCAGATCTCACGACGGTGGGCAGCAACATATGGTGGCAGCAGCACACGGCAGCAGCATGATCACATCCTCCTGCCTCCTCCCCTCAAGCTTGGGAGGGGGTGTCCTTATAGGCATGAAGGTGGGAGGGGGGGATAGCCACACAAGTGGTGGGGTGCATGCCTCCTCCCCATGCCCCTCCACCACTTAACTCATACTCCCTCTCCCCGCCATGCAACGACTGAAGGGGGAGGGAGCTAATTAAAAAAAATTGCAATAAATTCATTATCTCTTTTCCCCCTTGAAGGGGTGTTCCCGCATAGGCTACGATTTTTAGCCACGGCTTTCTATACCCGATGTGGGGCTAGTGTTTGTTGTGCAGGATTTTTCAGAGGGCTAAAATGGAGCTCATATGCAGAAGAGGCCAAAAATTGGCCAAGATTTGAAAAGGTGGATCAAAACTTGGACCAAAGGGGGGGGGTGCCCTTTGGGGATTTTAACCCCCCCTTCATTTTTGATGAAGCATGGCGTGGAAAAAACGTGGGAAGATGGCGTGAAGATGGCGCTTGTCTATCACTGAGGCCGAGTATGTTGCAGCCATTGAGGCTTGCAAGGAGGCCATATGGCTAGGCCGTCTAGTTGCTGACCTTGGGATTGATGCTATACCTACACCGCATTCGGATTCTATGAGTGCCATTCAGTTGGCTAAGAATTTGGTCTTCCATGCGAAGACGAAACACATTGAGGTGAGGTATCACTTCATACGTGGTGTCGTGGAGGACAAGTCTATTGACCTTGTCAAGATCTCCACTGACGAGAATCCTGTAGATCTGCTCATGAAAAGCCTCACTATTGAGCACTTTGCCTTCCTCAGGAGATTGATGGGCGGGGCTTTAGTCTTTGGGGGATTCTCTAGCCAACATCTCTTTTACTTCCTTCTTTTCAATATCTCTGAATTCGGCTTTCAAACCACTACAAAGGGGGAGATATTCCATTCTGAAAGTATCAAAACTCATTCTTCTTAGGATCATTGTTGTGCCATCATTATAATAATGCCAGCTTCTGAGGATTTCAATGGTGTATATTGTGAAAAACACTCTATCTACCAACTTTCAGTGGGTTGGACAAATAGAAGATTGTCAGTGCACCAAGCATCCCACGTATCTTGCTGTTGAGCATCCATGAACAAATTCCACCTCTTTTCCTTTTTGTTTTCGTGAACCTCCACAGACCATGACTCTTGAAGCTTCTTCACGATCTCCCCCTTGATGATGTCTGGAAACTTTTCAATGAATACCAAATCTTCCATGGATGGTTATTCTCTCTATTTCTGCTCTTTAGTTTGTTCCCAAACAATTTGCCACCAAGATGCACATCTCTGTTACTTCAATAGGATGAGGAAATAGTCCACCACATAGAGCTTGCATCATGATGGTAATATGTTTTTGCAATTGTGAAATAAACTTATTGTGGAAAGTGGATTTGGCAATAAGAATCTCCAACTCTTAAGTGGAAGAAGGAACTTTGCAAACATCCATTGAATTCTCCTCTTCTTGGCAATGTCATTTCCTTCCTTTTCAGCCTCTTCTGATGCTTGTTGATGGCAAGTTTCCCCGACTGCGCACCAAAAAACACGGATCCCCAAGAGGAACACCAAGGAAAAGGGGATTCTACTACAAGAAAATCTATCTTGTAACATCAACAAGCTTTTGTTTCGTTCTTTTGATGACCAAAACAAGGAAAACATCAAATCTTCATGCAGCAACATAGTAGATATCTCCCACGGATTTGATAGAATCAACCATAATCTTCAACGTCTTCATAGAATCCATCAAAAGAACAAGGAACATAAAGGAATACACCATTTTTTAGTGGAAATCAATCACATAGTATTCATCTTCAATGTCTTCATATTTTTCTCTCTCAATTTCTCATATACAGATACATTGTTTTCATAGAATTTACTATCTCTAGATTTCTCTCTCTCTCTCTCTATCAATAGTACATCATCTCCTCACTAAAATACTCAATAATTACTCTCAATTATCCTTATTAGGTCATGGATGCACCTCCCAAGAGGTATGTCTGTGTCGAAGAGGCACTAGAGACACTACAATGTCTCTTCATAACTCACTACTGTCACTGTCACTTCAGTCTTCAACAACAACAACTGCTTCTTCTATTTGTTATAGCTCTTTTAAACTTAGATTCATCCTTTTCAAAAGTTAGAAAACTTTTCCAAAGTCACATATACATTCTACAGAACACTTACAGAAGATCTACAGAATAGAACAAAATAGGAACAGAGCAGAGACAGAATAGAGATAGAGGCTCTATAGAAGGTTTACAAAGGGTTACAGAAGGTCATCTGAGAATAACAGAACCTTATAACTCATACTAAAACCATTCCAAACTATCAAAAACTATTCAATAAACTTCCAAAAGACCTCAACCTTCATCAATCATCAATCCATGCTTCATACAGAAGAAAATGAGAACAAAATAGAAGCTATACAGAATGTATCATAACCAATCAAAACCTCAACAGAACCTATCAGAACATCACAAAGCCTCATATTTCTACTAAAAATCATCATGAACTTCCAAAACATAATCAATATCATCCAAAACACTCTCAAACACTTCCATTAACAACCATACATCACTCTAAATCCATAAAAAACCAACCATTTAGACCTCAAAAACAGCAAAAATCAATCAGAAATTCAGTCTTTTTCCACTCTCAACAATTTCAGAGATCAAACCACCTAAATCTCCTATCTATTTCAAGCACCAATTTGTGCTGAAAACCCTACCTCTATGCTCGATTCAAAGCGCGGGACACTCGAGGCTCGATTCTGTTGGTCTCGGCAACGGAACCAAAATGAAGGGAGCTACAAGCTCAACCTCGGAGACCTACGGACTGCTTATTGGTCAAGCGTTTCAAGCCGAGCGGCCATGGCTACCTCTCATATAGCCAATGCACCTTCCCTACCTATGGGGTGTAGTGAGTTTACCTTGATGCCGTATCGAGTACCCTCCTCTCCCGTGCACACCAGTAGCTCCATGATCCTTGAGGCAAGCTCAAGCAACCTCAACCCCTCTCCAACAAGCTCCATTCTCCATAGCCGCACGAGACAAGAGAAGAGTAGAGAAGAGAAGAAGATAAAGAGAGGAGATGAGGAGCTTCTTCTCCTCAGTCCCTCACTCTCACACACTCACTCCCTCACACTCACTCACTCCCTCTCTCAAGCACAAGTAAGAAGTCAAGAACAAGAGAAGAAGAAGAATAACCTTTTTGCCACACACAAGAATAAGCTTCTCATTCACTTTTCAAGTTTATATACATACCCTACTTCCCATGGGCAACCATCCTTAATTTTTACATGGCCAGCCATGGCTTAGGCCATTTTTCTCCATTCTTTCACTTCCTAGCTAGCTCTACCACCCTTCTAAGTTTACAATTTGCACATGAGGGAGCTTGGCACTCTTTTACAAGGATTTGAGAGTGCCTTTGCATTTAAAGGTGCACTTTCTTGCTTTTAACTCCTCCATACTTCGGCGGCTGCGCCTTGGACTTTTGGTAGTTGTTGCCATGCTTTTGTATTTTTTCTGGACTTATGATTCTTTTGGGTGCCTTCTCCATGCCTCTACTCTATGCCTTTTCCTGCTTCTTAGATTTTTCTATTTTTCCACTTTTTTCATGTTGCTGGTGTTGCAATAAACATAACTCATATGTTGAACTTTCTCTTCATTTGAAGAGCTTGATTCTTTTTCCAGCTATGGGTATCTTCATGCTTGTTCCATTCAATTCAGCCAATGAATATGTGGCATTGTCATGAACGACCTTTACTACATACGGGCCAAACAAACACTTTATCATCTTCCTAGAAGCACTGTATTGATTGTCTAGGCTGCTGTCATAGACAAGCGTCCATTTATTTTCTTGAATTGCTCTTGGTTGAAGTTGATGTCGCTTATCAAATCTTGTTTTTTTCTTTAGTCTTGATGTCTTTAGCTACTCAATAGCTGCTTGAACATCTTTAGGCCTTCTTTCTAGCTGCCATATGCGCAAAGTCAGCAACTCTTCTCTACTGATGCTGATCCTGATTTTTTACAAGCCGGATTGCTACCACAAAATTTAGCCAAAACCCCTATCAAGAGCCTTACCATATCACTTTGGGTTTACTCTTCAAGGTATACTACATTGCTTCTCGATTATGATAACTCTAGCAAATGGGGGGAACAAGTTCTTAAGAGGGATGTCAATGAAAAGGGTAAAAGGGATGGTTATCTTAGTGAAGATGGAAACGAATTACACCTAGGAGTTGAGTGAGTGCATAGATTTTTCAAACGACTAGCCTCCAACTACGCGTGGACTCCGCCTGCATCACTAAGATTTGGAATCTAACGCCATCATCAGAGGACACCTTACCCTAGTACACAAGTCAATATCCACATCATGGTGTCATTTGGATCTTACACAAAAGCTTACAACCATGGATCCCTTGTGTCACATGCTTATATGTATATATATATGTATATATACATATATGTGTGTGTATATATATATATATACACATATATGTATATATACATATATGTATATATACATATATATATATACACACACACACACACACATATATATATATAAGGAATCAAAGTCAAAGCAGCTTTTGGAAGCCATTTTCTATAATCTCAATAACTCCCAAGAGAAAGCGAATTTCAACAAAATTTTTGCAATGCCCAATCGATTTTGATTTGGTCTAGAAAGCTGCAGAAGAAACTTTGTTTAGATTCTTCACCGATTTGAAGTTACAAAGGTGCAGACTCCTGGCTACATTCAATTTTCTTCTCTCTTTCACCACATCGACTTTTCATTTTATCCTTCTTGTAAATATATTATAATAATGTGCTTTGGGCACCCACCTCTTGTAATCTAGCTCCCTTTCTCTATTTTTTCTACCACCATCCTTGGCTTCTTGCATGATGACTAAGGTGGTTACTTGTCCCATCCACTATTTTCCATATTTTCAAAGATACCATACATCATTTAGGGTTATGTTAATTAAGAAGATTAGCTTAATCTAATCTCTCATGGAGGTTATATAATGAGTCCATGGAGATTTAAAGAAAAATAATGACAATGGGGACAATGACAAGCACATGAGAGCACTCTAGAATACCCTCATACTAATCCATCTCTTTGAGGTAAGCTATGAGTGAGTCTCTTTTATTATGTAGCATAATGGCAAGCTTCCTCTACCTCTTTTCTCCCTCTCTTCTCATCTTCTCATTCCATGAATACATAATGGAAAGCTTCCTCTACCTCTTTTCTCCCTCTCTTTTCTCATCTTCTCATTCCATGAATACATAATGGAAAGCTTCCTCTACCTCTTCTTCTCTTGCCTCCCTCTCTTCTCATCTCTCTTTCTCTCTCATATTCTAATATGGTGTCTAGTACATATATTCTCTCTCGTGAAGTTATGTATTGGTTCTTTCCATTCTCTCCGAGAAAAGGGATGTCCTAGCCCATCCTCCCTTTGGTTAGGTGGTGCCCCTCTTTAGTTCTCTTAGTGAGGATATGAGGTTGGGTGGGTAAGAGGCAACCCATTCATCTTTTCAGCCCTCATTTTTTGTGCCCCCACTCAGGAGTTCTTAAGCTACTACGCTCTAAAATTTCTATGAAGGAAGAAACATCTAAGGAGTTGTCCTCTTCTTCAACAAATGTTTTTCAAGTAATCACTAACGATAAATCTTCATCAAACCCTATTCAAGGGATTCAGTGCTCAAGAGTACCACTATGGTCTCCAAAATAAGCTCAAGAGAAGAAGAATCTTTATCAACAAATGACACATATACGGGTAAAGCAAGTTAATTACACACACCATTCTTTACTTTAAGAGAAATCTTGCTCTCATTAAGTCTCTAGATCAAGGCATTGTGTTGAGTGCTTGGTGTCTAGTGTAAAGATACTCCCTAAGGGGCCTCATGTTCAAGTGGTGAAGGCGCTTTCGAATTCAAGGATTAACAAGTTTTTGAAGGGGGAGTTATACATCAATGGTATGTAGTATTGGCAAAAGGGTACATATGGTGATATGCTTCAACTACTACTAGCAAGAAGGCTCAAAGTAATTAAGAAGGTAGCTATCAAAGCCTATGAACTTTACAAGGCTGATGACAGTCACACCAAAGCTAGGCTGATCATTGGTGAGAAAATCCTTTGCATATCTCAAATGGTGGGATCTAAGAGGCCAGAGCTTCAACAATACGCTTCATGAAAGCTTGTAGTGAAAATTTATAGTTAATGTATAAATGACTACTCCTACTTTCTACAACTTTCAATCAGTTCAAAACATTCGGGTGGATGTGTGCATTAGTAAGAAAGATACATTTTCAGCAAAGGTTGGCCTTCTATTTTGGAGCTGAGAGGTTGAGAGAGATCTTGTTGTCCCTTCTGATCCCATAGTTTTTCTTATTTTGGATTATAACATCTCTTTTAATATGCACATATTCATTCTACTCTAAGTGCATCCCATGAACCATAGAGATTTGTATGGACCTATCCATCCTCTTACTAGGCAAACCGTGCATATAATAGTTAGCACAAAGCTCAGGTTTCAAAATGTCATAAGGGGCTTATTGGGCCCTCGTCGTCTTGCTGAGATTAATGCATCTGTGAATCCATTTATTCTACCATTAATAAGATATGACTTGGTCCTAGGCGTGTTCATCTTTATTTTATATTGAGCTAGATCAACATCTTCCTATCATGGCTTTTCCAAGATTTTTTGGGCATAAAGGGGAGAAAACTCTAGACTTTCTAGATGACTTAGAAATTGCCTTCCTAGTCACACGCCGAGATGATGAAGCAAGCAAAGTACGGGCCTTCTCTTTAGTTCTAAAGGGTGATGCTCAAGTGTGGTAGAAAGCTCTCTCGAAGGCTACAAGGGGTAACTAGGAGGATCTCAAGACCACATTCATGTGCATGAGTACGAAGATACAGAGCCTCTTGAAGATATTTGGAGACAGCTCCTAGATCTTCGCCAAACCTTACCAGGGGAGTACCAAGCATATGATGGCATGTTTATAAAATTGTGGGATAAATGGATAGTCTCCTTAGCCGAGGGAGAGAGAATACCTGCTTGCCTTAAGAAAGATTGTTTTTTGGCTCGACTCCACCCTCTACTAAGGGAGAAGGTCAAAGGCAAGTTTCCCACATCCTATGAAGAATCAATCACTTATGCTAGGGAGAAAGATAGAAAACCGAACTATCAAGCCCAGTTGAAGGGAAGAGTTGAGCCCATGCAGGTTTTACCAACCATGCCAAGGCCTAGAGAAATAGCAGAGGCCCCACCTGGACCGGAGACGCCAAAGCAAGAGCTCCTACAATGCATTACTAATCAACTTGAAAGCCTTTCATTAAATTTAGTGCAAGGAGTACATCGCTCTCCCCTCACAAATGAAGGCAATCGAGGTCAAAGGAGACAAGAAAGAGAGTATGTTTGCTATAATTGTGGGAAAACTAGCCATGGTATGTACTTTTGCCCTTATCCCAGGAGTTTGCCAGGAAATGGGTTCCAACCAAGAAGGAGAGGACAATAAGTGACACCAACTAGGGAGAGGTTTGTTTCACCAAATCAAGGACCTCCACCACTGGTTCAAGTTCTCCAGCATCCTCGACCACTTGTAGAGATGCTACCCTTGCCTGTCTAGTTGCCAGAAAATTGTGGCGTCAGGATGATCAATTTGGATGAGAGTGATGTCAAAGAGAAGACCAAAGTAGCAGATTGAAGCAATGCCGCTGAAGAAATCCCATAGAATTGAGAGGACGGAGCCTACACCGTAAAAGGAGGTTGAAAATATGGAAGAAGAGGCAAAGTCTTCAAAGGCTACAAAGACACACGACAATAAAAAGAGAAGGACTCGCTCATGCCGACACATTGAGCCAGATGATTTTTCCCTAGGTAAAGGTACTAGAGCTTATAATTTGCTGCGGATGTGAGGGATCAAGGGCCAAAAATTGCATGGCCATAATTACTACATCTATCTCCAACAGTGCGGCAACAATGGTCAAATATGGTAAGCATTAGACCCATGAAGAATAGATATGTAAATGCAATCCAAGCTAGAAAGACAAAAAAATATTGTGCCTCTAGTGGAGGTTGAAATCAATGGGCAGAGAGTATCAAAGATAATTGTGGATGGAGATGCAGAGATTTATGTCATGATGGAAAATTTGATGCATTGTTTGGGATTAGAGTTAAATGAAACTACTGAATTTGGGGCCAAAATGGCTAACAATGTAGTAATAAATTGTTTGGGAATTATAAAGAAAGTCAAGGTAAAGGTGTGTGGAGTGCAATTGGAGCTTGACATGTAGTGATACCAATGAAGGGGGACGGCTATCTATTCATTCTCGGAAAACCATGGCTAATGGGAATGAAAGCCAGACAAGATTGGGAGACAGGGGCTTTAGAGCTAAGGCCACATAAGGGGCTGCAGAAAAAATGGAAGAGCACTATCTACAACATGGAGGGCCGACAAGAGAATCTTGTGTTAGAAACCACCGCTGATGAATGGAGTTCCAGTGAGGATTGGTCATCTATGATAAAGGGAGAGTCTTCTAATGAGGAGGAAGAAAGCTCTCTAGAAGTGATGGGGATTACATTAAAAGGGTCTTCTAGTAGTGAAATTCCGTAGCACCTTCCAAAGGTCGGGAAGGAGGGGTTAGAAAAAATGTTGGCTAAGGATCTATCAGTTGAGGAGAAGGTAGCCTACATGGAAGTGGTGATAAAACACTCTGCACTTTTTATTTCTGATTATGAACACATCACAGGTATGATAGTAGTAAAACACCACATTAATCTAAAAGAAGGAGCAAGACCGGTGGTACAGTGACTATGACAGTTGGGAGTAGTTCAACAAAACACTCTACTCACTGAGGTGCTACAACTTTTGAAGGCAGGTTTTATCTATGTAGTAGGGGACTCAGAGTGGGTTTCACATGTAGCGGTGACACCCAAGAAGAATGGCAAATGGTGGATTTGTGTGGGCTGCAAGCCGCTAAATGCTACAACAAAGAGAGATCACTTTCCTCTTCCCTTTTAGGATGAAATACTCAAGGAGGTGACCGGGCATGAGAGATATACTATTTGTGATGGGTATTCAAGTTATTTCAAGATCCGAATAGTTGAGGAGGAACAGTAGAAGACCACCTTCATCACGCCTTGGGGGTGTTTTGCTTACAAAGTAATGCCATTTGGATTAACAAATGCCCCAGCTACCTTCCAGCGATTCATGAATTATGTTTTCCAACCATATTTTGGGATTCGATTAGGGTATTTATTGATGATTTTTGTATTTATAGTTCTAAGGCTCTACATCTAGGAAAGATGGATGAAGGTTTCAACCTCTCGCACAAATGGGGGGGTAGCTAAACCATGAGAAGTGTCATATTGGCGAAAGTAGTGTAACTTTGTTAGGGCATGTCGTAAGTGAGAGGGGCATTGAAGCGGATCCAAAAAAAATTAAAGCCCTATTGGCGGTGCCATCACCATCTTCTATAAAGCAACAAACCTCTTTCATTCAGAAGGTGCGATATATGGGGCGGTTCATTCATCTCCTCTCCCAATTAGTATTTTCACTGCAACAATTGACCCACTCTGAGGAGCTCCTATATGGAGTGACGAAAGCGAAATGTTCTATCACGAGGTGAAGAAGGCTCTTAGCACCCTTTCTATAATTTTACAGCCTTGCTGGGATCAAGAGTTTTTTGTCAACCCGAATTTTGGGGAAGATGCTGTAGGGGCAACACTAATACAAAAGGATGCTAAAACTGACCTGATGAGGCCGGTTTACTTTTCTAGCAGCGTAATGACAGCATCAGAACGAGGGTACAAGATGGTGGAGGTGATGGTTTTGTCTCTAATATTTGCTGTAAGAAAGTTTTGTTCTTATCTTCTCCCTAGGCCATTCACAGTGATCACGACAGAAGAGCATTTTCTCTATGCCTTACAGCACATGGATGTTTCATCCAGAATCGCTTAGTGGGTGATACAACTCCAAGAGTTTGACTACACCTTCAAGGTGGAGGACTCTACTTGGGCCTGCTTAGCTAATTTTTTGACCCATAGATGCCATCAAAAGAAGAAAAAAGAGAAGGGAAAGGTAAAAGAGAAGATACCTCCTCTTGAGGACCCGCCACAGGTGGAGAATGCCCATGTCCTCTACTTCGATGGGGCCTACAAGCGTATTAAAGACAAAGCGGCAGTAGGAACAGTGGTGTTCCCAAAGGTGACAAACTTTATGGAGAAGGTATTAGCTTGGAGGATGTCCATTCTAACAGTGAGGCAGAATATCAAGCCTTGCTTTTAGGTTTGAGGTGGTGTCTCTCACATGGTATCACTTGACTTAATGTTTTTGGGGATTCTATGCTAATTGTTAAGCAAATGAAAGGAATCTCAGCTTGTAAAAATGATAACTTAGTAGTGAAAATGAGAGAATCTAAAACTCTCATGAGGAAGCTACAGAAAGCCTATTTTGTGCCAAGGTGCACAAACAACGACGTAGATGCTCTAGTAATTGAAAAATTGAAAGAGATAATGGTGAGAATCATTGCAGTAAAGCTTCCCTTGTTTTAGGGTAAGTTTCAACTACAAGATATGATTCATTTTCTTGAGCATGGTAAGGCACCTACACATATGAGCAGGATCGAGAAAAGGTGGCTGGCTAGTAAGGCCACTAAATACCACTTGATAAATGATGTGTTATATTGCAAAGGAAAGGACGCAATGCTTAGAAGGGTTCCAATAGCAAAGGAGATTATGGATGTGATTAAGAGCTGCCAAGAGGGAGTTTGTGGTGGACATTTTGCTCAAGAAATAACCAGCAGAAAGATTCTCCAAGCCAGTTTTGTGTGGCCTAGTCAGCATTGAGATGTACAACATTGGTGCCGCACTTGTGATGATTGCCAAAAGGTCGGACCAAGGAAGCTAATGCATGAGGAACAAAATCCCATAGCTACATATGGCCCATTTGAGAAATGGGGGATTGATGCAATAGGGCCACTCCCATGAACTCAATCTGGCAAGGAATACATCATAATGGGTGTGGACTACATGACAAGGTGGGCTGAGGCTTCAGAAGCCAGTAGAATCGCAGCCTAAGAAGTGGAAAATTTTGTGTTTGAAAACATTTGTTGCAGGTTTGGCACACCTTTGGAAATTATCTCTAACCGGGGTCCTAGTTTTAGGGCCAATCCAGTGGGGGAGCTAATAGAAAGGCTAAAAATCAACAGACACTCTACTCTCTACTATCCACAGTGTAATGATTTGGTAAAAAAAGTGAATGGGCTGATTTGTAAGATAATTACTAAGCAAGTACACATGTACCTAAGCACCGGGATAAAAAATTGAGTGCAGCTCTTTGGTCCTATAGGACTTCATTTAGAACCTCACTTGGCTATACTCCATTTCACCTCGTCTATAGCCAAGAGGCTTTGCTTCCTATAGAGGTGGAATTGGCCAGCTTACATGTTTAATAGCTGGTTGAGAGAAGAATCAAGATAAGAAGTTAGAGGAAAGGATTGAGGCTGGAGTTAGACCGAGAAGCAACAGTCCAACACTATTCCATGCAGGCTGAAGAGAGAAGAAAGACATTTAATAAGAAGTTGGCTAGCAAACACATAAGGGAAGGATCACTTATGCTACACTATGATAACCGCTTTGATAATAGAAAGAATGCTAAACTTGTGTTCAAGTGGGAAGGGTCATTCATCGTCATAAGGAGATATCCAAATCGCAGCTATACTTGTGTTCAAACCGCTTTGATAATAGAAAGAATGCTAAACTTGTGTTCAAGTGGGAAGGGTCATTCATCGTCATAAGGAGATATCCAAATCGCAGCTATAAGCTAGGTAACATGAATTCAATATTAGTGAGTTTGAGAATCTCCCAATTCCCATTTTTTGAATACTAAAAAGGTGGCACATGGATAACATGCCCATAAGTTTCTCAAAACCATATGATGTGACCTATCATTGGAAAGCACTTGAAAAATGAAATCTATTGGGATATAGAGCGCTTGATTTGGAGTTATATTGTTCAAGTTATGACAAATCCAAATATTTGACCATGTGTCCCAATCTTATGGAAAATTTTCATATTCCCCAATATGGTGTTCATGGATGGGAGGATTCACAAGACAAGGGTAAATTGATGGCAATTCAAGCCTTATTTTCAAAGAAATATGGACACTTTGGAGCAGTCATTCAACGAAGAGCCACCAATGAGGGGGTGCAGTCCTCCCTGCTCTATTGGACCATCATTAGCAAGCTAGAGGCATGAATGCGTCTAGCCTAAGGGGAGAGATAATGATCCAGGATTTTTACAAACCGGATTGCTACCATAAAATATGGCCAAAACCCCTATCAAGAGCCTTACCATATCACTTTGGGTTTACTCTTCAAGCACTAGGTATGCTACATTGCTTTTTCTGATTATGATAACTCTAGCGAATGGGGAGAACAAGTTTCTAGGAGGGATGTCAATGTAAAGTTTAAAAGGGATGGTTATCTTAGTGAAGATGGAAATGGATTACACCTAGGAGTTGAGTGAGTGCATAGGATTTTCAAAGGACTAGCCTCCAAATACACGTGGGTTCTGCCTACATTACTAAGACTTGGAAACTATCACTGTCATTAGAGAACACCTCACCCTAGTACACAAGTCAATATCCACATCATGGTGTCATTTGGATCTTACATAAAAGCTTACAAGCATGGACCCCTTATGTCACATGCTTGTATATATATATATATATATATATATATATATATATATATATATATATAAGGAACTAAAGTCAAAGCAGCTTTTGAAAGCTGTTTTTTATTATCTCAATAACTCCCAAGAAAAAGTGAATTTCAAGAAAATTTCTGTTATGCCTGATCGTTTTGACATGATCTACAAAGTTGCAGAAGAAATTTTTTTAATATTCTTCACCGATTTGAAGTTACAAAGGTGCAGACTCCTGGCTACATGCAGTTTTCTTCTCTCTTTCACCTTCTCTTGCCTCCCTCTCTTCTTATATATATATATATATATATATATATATATATATATATATATATATATATATATATCTCATATTCTAATATGGTGTCTAGTACATATATTCTCTCTCGTGAAGTTTTGTCTTGGTTCTTTCCATTCTCTCTGAGAAAAGGAATGTCCTAGCCTATCCTCCCTTTGGCTAAGTGGTGCCCCTCTTTAGTTCTCTTAGTGAGGATTGGAGGTTGGGTGGATAAGAGACAACCCATTCATCTTTTCAACCCTCAATGCCTTCCTCCCAAGGTAGAAGACTCCATGTGAAAATAGATTCTTCAATTGGCATAATTAGTTATTGTCCATGCATAAGTTCAACTGGCATATAGCTAGTCATTGTACTGTGAGTAGTCTGGTCAGCCCATTATGCAAAATGTAGCATTTTGGGCCATTCTTTGATCTTTCCTCTAGAAGACTTTGCTAGAGCTTTGAGAATAGACTAGTGTCCTCTCTCACTTTTCCCATTGCCTTCAGGTTTCTAGGCTGATGTTAAAGCCAACTTAATACCCAAGTGAGCAAAGAAGTTGCATGCCTCATCAGCATCCAACTCTCCTCTATTTGTGATTACTTTACCCACACAACTATATCTACAAAACCCTTCTTAAAGAAAAAAATGACAAAAAGCTTGAGTGGTCTTGGTTGTTAAGGCTTTGCATTCAACTTGATTGGTTAGATCCTCTCTTCCAAGCACTAAATATCGCATATTTCATATTCCTATAGGCATAGTTATAAGATCAATAACCCATCTATAATGTATAGACAAAGGATAAGTTGGTTGTAACCCATCTCGATGCTTGACCATAGAATACATCTGATACACATAACAGGTTTCAACAAAATGTGCCACATCCCGATACATGTTTTGCCACCAATATTTTTCTTCATTAGAAAAAAAATGAACTCACAAATGGGCATTTTAGCCCCCCCTCTCTCCTCCTTAAAATAAGGAAAAGAGGAGAGAAGAATAGTAAAATAATCCTCCTCTCTCTCCACTTTTGCAATCTCGTTTCGCCTTTTTTATATTATCTACAAAGATATACTCAGATTCCTTCTCTCTCCTCATTGAAGAAGTTTTTTCAACCAAATTTTATATTAAAAAAGGAGTTAGTTATGGGAGTGTGGTGCTTTGTTTTCAATGCAAAATGATTAGTAGATACGAGGTAATTGATTTTTTAATCGAGAACAAGGAAAATGAAAATTTGGAAGTTCCTTTTAAGATATTTTGGGGATTTTTTAGATCCTAGCTTTTGGTCAAAAAACAAACCAACTGGTCAAATTTTGTATTTTTTGGAGATGTTTTTGGAGGCAAAATAGAAATATCTAAAATACGAAAATTCTTGGACATCCCTACCCTCTGAGCTATTTCCCCCCATATCTATACTCTCTCATGGCTCTATTGTGACCTCTTCTCTGTGTTTATGTAACCTTCATTAACAGAGTGAATTACTTACACTCTCCTTTCCCTTGGCACCTTTGTGTGCCTCTCTGTACATCTCTACTCTACCTCTTGCGACAACCAAGTAGACTCCCCGTTTCTATTAATAGTAAAATGAATACAAGAAAGAAGGATCTACATATTGAGGTAGAGATTGAATATGTCCCATTATTCAAAAGAACCCAGCGTACCAGTGTCAACCCTCAGGTTTTGCAGAGTTACAGGCAAATGGGATTGAAACATGTGGATTTGTGGTTTGATGGGGGAATCTACCCAATTGACCCCTTAAACAATAGACCTCCAACTTTCTCAGGAATCACAAATTTGCTAAAGTATGTATGCGAGAGTGAAAATGGGTTACTTGGTTATACTAGGTGGCTCAATGATCAAGCATTCAAAGTATTTACAACTTGCCAGGCAACCACAAAAAATTGCCATGATGTGATCCCTGCACATCAACTTCATATACAATAGCTCATAGGACAAGTGGTACAACTGAATGACATTGTAATTCAACAAAACAATCAAATTATTTCAATGCAGGACACTATCCATGACATTGGTATCTCATATGAAGAGGTAAAGGCACAATTGGAAGACTTGAGAAAGATCAACAAGCTAACACAGGAGCACAAACAAAAGAAGAAGCCAATCAATGAGTTAATTGTGAATAATGGCCAGTAGAAGCGACGTATCAAAGCATGTAAGGTAGCTCAGAAAGAGAACCTAGGTGAGGGTGAGGTTGGATCATGTATTAGTAGATTGCTAAAGGCAAGTACACTAGAAAACGCTTTGAGCAATCGTAAGTTTAAGGCTGTGAAGGAAAAGGTGATTGAGTGCACATTAAAAGATATGTCAAATGAGTTCTCAGCTGTGGATGCACAATCTATTTGTGACAGGACCAGCATTAGCACAATGACTTACTCAAAGATATTCAAATGTGTGAAGGCTGGGTTTGGTCGTGTGTTGAAGAGAAATAGAATCGTGCCTCTTCCTCAATCTTCAAAGTTAATAGAGGCCCGACAACAACTTAATACAAATGTTTTGGAGTTGATAGGAGATCCCATGCATGTTCAATGTGTGGAAATACTAAAGGTTGGGACAAAAAATGTATATGAGGTGAAGTTCATCGAACTCAATAATTACTATTTAGATTTGAACAAGGTGCAATTGGTAATGGTAATGTACTACAATATGTCTGTTGAGGAATGTAATGGTAAATTGCAGTTTGTTATAAAATTAGATGAAAGTGAGGTCATCAAAGGAGTAAAGCTTGAAGAGTTAGTGTAACTCTAATGAATAGAGCTTTACAATTTGATAAGAACAACCTAGGGAACTTTAGTGTTCAATCTGAGCGCCATGCGTGGTGGCTCGCTACATTTGAAGTTCCTAAGGAAACATTTGAGGTATTGCAGCTATTCTTTATGCACACAAGCATTCCAAGCATCATCGATCTCATCAGGAACATGGTGAGATGCTCTCGGTTGAAGGGTATGATTAATACTTGGTTGAATGGCATCTTGCAGGAGACTTGAAAAATTTAAAATGCATGTGTGGAATCTCCAATGGTGCAAATACAAAGAATCCATGCCTATATTGCTTGACAGAGGGGGTGGAAGGAAAGGACGGAAAGAAAAACTAGCAAAAGGTGACAAAGGCTGCACCGATGCGCAATAGAGAAGATCCCACTTGGAAGTCCATCTTCAACATTCCCTTGGATTGTATTCACATTTGTTCATTGCATGCTTTTGTCAGAATCATGGAGAAATTTGTATATGAAAACATTTTCTTTGCATATAGGATGCAACCAGAAACAGAAGCCATTGCAATGTGTAGGAATGTGGAGTGAGTGCTATCAGAAATTGGGCTACACAGGCATCAAGTGACGATTGAAAAAGATGAGAAGAGATCAGGAAAATCTGGTAACTTGCCAAAAAATCCTTGCTTTAGAGGAGCAAAGGCTAGGAAGTTTCTCTCAATACCCATCAATGAGGAAGGGAATATCATGGTTCGTAGGCCGCAGGACTACAATGGGTGGAAAAAGTTACATTGTGCAGTTCCTGATCAAAGTAATGGAGGAAAAACAAGATTGGCCAAAGCTAAGGTTTGGATAAGTCTTAACAAATTGGCTCCCTTACTTCGCAAGATGGTATTTAACAATGAAGATAAGCAAGAATTTATCAATGATGTGCATAGCTTCTGCAAAAACATGGTGGAAGCATGGGGCAAAATCTCTATCACACATTACATGGTGCGTACTAAGTTAATATTTTAAAATTGTATGAATTGTATAAACTATTGAGCATAGCTTTACTCATGTGTGATATGTATCTTTGTAGCATATCCTTGAGGCACATGGGCTATACTTTGCAAAAAAGGGAAGCATTAGAATTTGGTCCACAGAAGGGATGGAAAATTCACATTGGATAGCGCATGGTGTATACCAAAGAAAAACTGATCATGGTGGAGGGGTGAATGGTAGCAATCCAATGATCCAATTGCTATCTTGGTGGTATAGGATTATAGTAGCGGATGAAGCTAAACTCTCGTAAAAGAGAGCAAATGAAAGTGCTGATGAATCGGCTGCAAACATGATGGAATCACGTCATGTCACTAAAAGAGTGCGTTATGAAGCCTCAAGTGCCAAAGAAAACCATGCCAAGTGGCTAGAAATAAGGCTTTGACAAGGCAGCAAATGGGCTCGAAAAGAGCTAAGATAGTAAGATGAACAATGTGAGTCAGTGTGAATGCAATTCATAGTTTAAGAGAGAAAGAGAGAGTGTGCATCTATGTGAATGAGTCTTATAGTTTAGGGTTATATAAAAGAGGGTTTCACTTTCTATCTTATTCATTGAGTTCTCACATCTCTTATGCAGGAAAGATGGCTAGGTCTAAGGCAATTGCAAATAAGCTTCCGCTCAGAGCCCCATATCGTGTTTAGCCCCTTGGAGCATCTACTAGCTCAGATGCACCCCCTTCTCAACCTAATCCACCTTCCTCAAGTCGCCCTCACAAGGATCCTCCTCAGCATCCCCACAAGAAATGCAAGTGGAAGCCACGTACAGTGGCCTTGAGAGAAATTAGAAGGTATCAATGCTCTTTTTTATCTCATCATTCCAAAGGCGAGCTTCTCGAGACTTGTTCGCGAGATTGTGCAAGAGCTCTACCGCACAGAAAGCAAGAGGTGGTTTTTTGTCAAGGTCAAGATAGACCTGATCGCTTCACAAAAGAATGTCTTCATGCTCTACAATGTGTGGCAAAGGCCTTTTTAGTTGACTTGATGACTAATGCTCAACATTGTGCAATACAAGCGAAGCGCATCACTGTAACTTCCAAGGACTTCCAACTTGTAAGAAATCTTCAAGTAGTGAAGGATGCATTCGTTCCAAAGGAATGAACACAGTTTGCAATGTTGTCTTTTTTGGCATAGTGTTTTCCTTATGCATTGGACATATGACTATGTCCCAGTGCAAAACTATTGTATGCGCCCTTAAAATATGAATTAAAATTTTACACTTATCCTTCACTCTCAACTTTGATTGTGCATCTTCCCTGTATTTTCAATTCTTACTTACAGTTTTTGTTAGCACTGTCAATTTCAATAGGAATAACATGCAAAATTTTGCCATTTCTTGTCGTAGACTTTACTTCTCATGCCTCTGTATAGTTTATGTGGTGCGAAGTTTCTAAGGGCCACTAGTCGCAATGCTAATTTCTCAATTATCAATCTATTCATAATTTTGGTGTGAAATAATTTTTAAAATACTAAACTGTATCGGAATGCGACGAAACTTCACAAGTGTACTCGTTGGGTAGCCAAGAGCCCTTTTTTTTTTGAAAAAAAAGTTCCTATAGACCCCTGGTTCGAAGTCTGGCATTTGGAGAGCCACTTTCCTAGTAGGAAAGGGTTTGACCCGTGGTCCAAAGTCTGGCGTCTGGAGCCACTTTCCTGGCAGAAATGTGGCTCTTTCCCAGCAGCCACTTTCTTGCCAGGAAAATGGCTCCAGACGCTAGATTTTGGACCAGGGGTCTGCAGTTTCCTGTAAGGAATGTGGCTCCAGACGCCAGACTTCGGACCAGGGATCTACATGCACTTTTTTTTCATTAAAAAATAATTTGGGCTCTTGGCCACCCAACGAGTACGCGTGTGAAGTTTCGTCGCATTCCGATATAAGGATATGGATTTACGATCACATGATGGACAGTGTGTATGAAGCTCCATTAACCCGATTTTGGAATTTAAATGGGTTAAAAGTTCATTCTTCTTCTCATTTTCACATCTTGATTTCTTTGCTTCCTCCATTTTCACATCCCCAACCTCTGTCTCTTCTCCTTCTTGCCCTCATTGCATGGCATGGGCCAAGCAAGCATGTCGCCATTTTAGCCCCGGGAAGATATCACTCCAAGGCCCGCCACCTGGAGTACAAGGTGGAGCCTCCTTAAGTGCAGCAATAGGTGCTCCCCGTAGAGCACAAGGACCACCACAGAAGAAGAGGAGATGGAAACCAGGCACTATCATTCTTCGAGAGATAAGGAGAATCCAACGCTGATACGAGCTTCTCATTCCAAAAAGTTCTTTTCATAAACGTGGATACTAGTAGGAAGGTGGACTGCTGCAGCCATGGAGGCCCTACAAACCGCTGTGCAGAGGGGTTTCTCATCGACTTGTTCGATGATACAGAGCTTGCAGCCATCCATGCAAAGTGTGTTACAATCACAAACAAAGATATGAACTTTATCATTCGTCTTCGACACGGCAAGGGGACCCCGCCATAGTTTACTAGATTAATGATGCAAGGTTTGTAATGGGTGTTACAGCACCATAACATCTTGGAAGCCCAAAAAATTTTGTACTTTGCCACGTTAAACAAAAAAAATATTCCAATGTTTTGTTTTGTTTCTTGAAACGCATGACTCTTAACTTTTGTTTAATGTACGAACACATTCAAAAGTAGTAATGCGCGTTGAATTATATTAATATATGTAGATGTGTCATTCACGTACCACACATTATCGTCACACTTACACAATTGCAAGTGCAGTACTACGCGTTGAATTATGTTAACATATGTGAATGCGTCATTCACATACCACACATTATTGTCACACTTATACGAACCACACATTTATTTAATAAATATTTATCTATAGGTACAAAGTAAAGTATCTTATATTCATCAAGAAAAATACATGTGATGGTTGTTAGTGATGGTAGAAACAAAAAGTCGATAGCCAACAAGAACTCTCAATTGTTCCTTGGCTTTTTCTTCGATGGAGAGGAGGGGCCAACTTCCGATGAAAATATAAGTTCCTTCTTTGCTTCAAAAATGATGCGCTCCTCCTTCAGCTCTTTCTCCAGGAGAAGTAGATCCGACACTTTAGCGAGGTCGCCTAATGTCGCAAGCACACACATAGCTCCACCCTGTGTTTGATCAAACAAGTAAAGAAGCTTTGACCGCTTGATTACCACCACCTTCTCTAAGCTAGATGTCACAAGTATCGCTTGAAAAGTTCCAAACTTGGTCAAAGCTCGATTTTTCATAATTATTTCTTGCCCTCTTGGTGAGCACTTCTTATGAAAAGCCACCAAATCTGTAACAAGGTTACCGATATACTCCTTAAGAGCTAAATCCTTGCATCGGTCTGCATATCGAGCTCCTCCTTGCCTTGATGCAAAGTCATCTATATACAGTATGTCCTGAATGACAAATTCAAATCAAACAATCTATTTAGAGACTAACCTAGAGTTATCAAAAAGTGATGAAGCTTGATGGTAGGGTGCGTCGGGCCCCCAGGAGTCCATTGGTGAAATCTTGGCAAAAATTATGCCTACAGCTGCCCTGGTGTCTAGGCCAATTTCTGAAAATGATGCATGCAGTTGCCCTGTCCGAAGTCTAGCATCTGGGGCCACTTTCTGATTAGAAAGTGGCCCCAAATGCCAAACTTCGGACAGGGCAACTACAGGCATCATTTTTGTCCAAGATTTCACCAGTGGATCACTCCGGGAGACCCGACGCACCCTACCATCAAGTTTCATTGCATAAAAATATATGGTAGTTAGAAATCTCACCTTCTCCAGATCATCTTGTATCTTCATTTCCTCGTGTGTCAGGGAGGCACCTCTTTGGCCAAAGGGATCTACAAACTCCTTGGTAGGAAGCTGGGGCCTTGGTTCAAACAAATCATGCTGTAGTGCTTCAAATTCAGCATCGGGCACAAGGTAATCTTCTTCAACCGAGGTTATATACTCCTGTGCTGCTATGATCGCACTCACAGTATCTAAGCTTGTGCCATCATATCTTCCAATCTCTGTCATTGTTGGATGCACATCCGTGTAATCATAATCGATTAGGTCTTCCATTGAATCCCTGACTAGGATAGAAAACAACTCTTCTTCCTTCATTTCCAATTATTTAAGTACATCTGATAGAAGTAAGTATTGTACACCATCTACTTCAATGGGTATCAAGGACGCAAGGTTGGATTTGTTGACTTGTGGTTGTTCTGAAGAAGATGGCACCATGAGAGCCAACCCTTACTCTGTCACCACACTCGATGTTCCTCTTCAACATTTATGAGCTCTTCAATTGGTTCTTCTCCTGTGTATGTGATAGAAACAACCTGTGGAGTTGTATCTTCATCGCTCTCCTCCTCTAGGTGTGTATCCAATGCAAGGAAGTAAATTGCCAATGTGCAATCACACTCCACGAGATCTAGAGGTGATGTACCTGTGGTGCACTTTCCATGGGAACAGTGCATACTCTATGCGAAGGATCCACATGTGCTAGACACCTACTCACCACTTTTTGGTGATTCTTCCCTGCCTGAAATACCATGAGCTGTTCCAAAGGCACCCAAGTCATGTCAGATCCCTCGATGGAGTATGTGCATGTAGCAATGGTGCTCACAAAGTCTTCCAAAACCTGAAGGGGGGGATCTAGCAATGAGAGCACGCTTTCAAGGTTGAAGTTCTTAGAGCATGCTTTCAAGGTTGAAGTTCTTAGAGCACACTTTCAAGGTTAAAGTCCTTAGAGAAAACCTGGAATATCTCGTCACCCTAGTTGGCAAAGATAGTCTCGTGGATCCACTCATCAAAGTATGCGCAAGCATCCATCATAGCAGGTAGGAGGGATGTGGTGGATATAAAGAGATGAAGAGAGAAAGTGTGAAATGAAACAATGAAACAACTAAACTAGTTCTACTTTAAAAACCTTAAGTTTTAAACCATTAAGGGTTGTTCGCATACGATATTTAGTTATGGCTTTACTTACATCTTTGTAAAGTTTACATACATATGTAAATGTGTTGATGTGGAAAGTGTATAACAAGTGTATGATTTTGTATGAATACCATAATTTTTAAATATTACAAGTTTGTAAGCAACAATATTCTATTGGCCAAAAAAATCCAAAAATTTACAAGTGTTGGATATTACAACTTGTGGTGTTGGGATTTTAGGGAGACTCTACAATTTCTAAAATATGTGGAGCCACACACTTTCCACTGGTAACAGTATCCTCAGCTCGGCTTCGAATTTTCCTACCATCTAGTTTAAAATAGAAGCTAACATGTGGATTCTCAAAACAATATGATGTGACTTATCGTTGGAAAGCGCTTGAAAAATGGAATCTATTGAGCTATAGAGCGATTGATTTGGAGTTATAGTGTTCAAGTTATGACAAATCCAAAGATTTGACCATCTATCCCAAACTTATGGGAAATTCCCATATTTCCCAATATGGTGTTATTAACATTGTAATTTCCTGGCGCATTATACTCAAGGGCCAATCATCCTCCATTTGCAACACTTGAGGCTTGTGGCCCTCACAAATGACAATAACATCCACAGCTACACTTTCACGCATGTCTTGATCAAGGCACAACCATTTACCCTTGATGATCCTCCATCTACGATACTTGAACACTAGGCATAAAGTTTGTCGTGCGACAAAGTACTTGTATAATTGGAAAGGAAAGTTATCCGATTCATCCCAAAGTAGGATAATAGTCAACTAAGAGAGAAAATTTTTACCTAAAAGCCATGTCCCTTGTTGTGACTCAACACTCCACTGTGCCAAGACTGTGAGTTATTTTTTATGTCCAAGTTTTGCCTAGAATCCTTGTTACATAGTCCTCTGATGTATTTTTTATGACGTACATGCTTTTGGTACGTCTCAAACCCTTACATTCCTTGAACATGTGTGCAAAAATTACAATCGGTATGAACCAGCTTAGATGTACATTCTTTGAGCCGGTGCTTGGCTTCATAGAATTCAATATGTCTACGGAAATTTTTGTAATACACGTGCAAAATGTTGCTACTACACAATGGCCATTCTATGCTATTGAGATTCGATATGTGCATTGTTGGAAACTATGAGGAAGACGAGAGACGAAAGGAAGAGAGGAGAGAAGAGAGAAGAGAGATATGAGACACCGGAAGTGGAATATATATCATGTATGCTCAGTTGACACACTTCTCGAGTTCCACTTCCGGTGTCTCATATCTCTCTTCTCTCCTCTCTTCCTTTCGTCTCTCATCTTCCTCACAGTTTCCAACATGCATATACTCAAGGGTTCCATATTCTCGCCTCCCCTTGGGTAATATGTACTTGGAGTCATAGAAAAAAAAAAGGTCCTTTGCGAGTTGCTTAGTTGTACTCCCCTCAAAGAGCAATCTACCAATTTCAAGGTGGCAACACTTAAAAGAACCAGTGAAACTCTCAACATTTTGCCACTCACAGCAATCCGAAGTGTATACTTCTGTAAATACAAGACAAGTTGTTACATAGGTATCATGAAAGTTCTCATTCTCAATGAGTTACAAACACTTACTGTTTGCAATGTTTCGTTGAAAGGGCACAGTGGACGCAATGTGTATTTGTTTTTGCATGAATACATGTTGTACAAACGCCTCTGTTACAAGGTGAGAATCAACTTTCCTTTGTTTGAGAGCTAAAATTTTACCCTTCCAGTGCTTTGATACATCTGCAATTGCAGATGCTTTCACCCTGAAAGCTCCCTTCATACTTGGACGCATATGTACCCAAGACAAGCAATGATATGTATCAGTGGTCCAATTCCCTTCTTCATCTTTTCTGTTACGTACCTCTATCAAGAGAATGCTTGTTCTTCTCTCAGGCATTATAACCTACGCATTAGATGTAAAGAAGTATGTATTAACCCCTAAATAATAAGCATTTTAAGTTTGTCTAGTAATCACCAATATGCCATACAAATCAACATGGCATTAAGAGATGTTTACACCTTTGTAAACAGACATAAACATTGATATCGAAACGCATGTGGATATATACATCAATACAAAGTATAGATTTAATTTCAAGGCATCACTTTAATTAAACCATTTACATGAAATATAATGAAAAGAATAGCACAAGAATACTCAGAGAATTTTGCCAAAATAAATTTTATTATAATGAAGAGGAGTCTGATTTAACTCAATACATTGTATGAAATGTGAGTATTATAGAGTACTCGTTACAAGGATAGCAGCCACATGGCATGCAAATCTTAATAGGCACATTGGATTGACACTTGAGATATTCTAAGACTCAACACATTGTGTGTTATATGGATGATATGATACAAGAGTTTCATGGATCATTGCCAATTGGCATGGAGATCCAAATGGATACATAGGACCAATAAAGTAGAGGATTTTTGAACCATCGACTTCCAGCATATCAATATCATCCAATACAAAGGAATCACTCACCACATCAAAATAGTTGATACCGAATTATATGCTTCACCTAAACCTTGTACAATACCTGCATGTACCAAAAAACACCTACATGAATCCCTTTTAACAAAAATACTTGCATGAATCCTTTTTAGCAAAAAATATCTAGATAACTGCATGAATGGAAGTAATACAAAACAGGGTCAATTTACCTATAAGCTAATTTGTTGAAGATAAGATTGAATCATTGCTAATCAAAACCCATTGCAAATGATGGACATAAGAAAACATAAATCCCATCAAATATAAAATTCACTAATTAACTGAATAAATTTTGGCACCACAAAACATGGTAGATTTACCTGTAAATTGAGCTACAGAATCTCTGCTCTACCTTGTGTTAAGTGCTGCAACAACAATTGATCCTTAAGTTAGAACTAGCATCAAACCCTATTGTAAAGATAGTAGAAAAAGAATAATGCAGAGAGGAAGAAAGAGAGAGTTTGTGTGAGTACGCGGGAGAGAGAAAGAAATGAGCACCTATCCAATCTTGTCCCAAATTGATCTCTGCAAAAGACAATTTTGCAAGAGTTAGTATTTACATGAAGGTATACTGAAAAAACAATAGAAAAGAGGAAACATACATAGAGAAAGAGAGAGGGAGAGAGAGATAAGCACTTATGCAATGTCACCCAGAATGATATCTGCAACAAAACAACAACAAGGGTTAGAACTAACATTGTGTTGTATTGAAAAGATATCAGCAAAAAAAAAAACAAACAGAGAGAGAGAGATTAACACCTTTGCCTCTTACTCCAAATAAACTCTGCAAGAAAACAACAATTAGAACCAACATCAAATTCTATTTAAAACACAACATAAAAGAGAAGCAACACATAGAGAGAGGGGGGAAAGAAAGGAGAGAGAGATAAGCACCCCTGTCTCCTGCCCCAAACAACCTCTGCAATAAAACAACAACAACAATAAGAAATAGGGTCAAACCCTATTGAAAAAATAGCAAACAAGAGAAAATGCAAAGAGAGATGGGCAAAGGTAAGCAGAATGCTCAAAACCCTAATTACTCTCAGCATGGCGCTTCAATGGAGACGAAAATTCACGACTATAGAGAAGAGAGGGAAAGTGGTCTGTTGCTCAACTTTTGGGTCAAACTGATTTCGTGAGAGGGAAAAAAATCGAAATTGAAAATTCTCCAAAAAAAGGGGAGAAATACGAGCTGAGAGAAACTTAAATTTTGTGTACTATTCATTCTCCCTTTTTTTAATCCCCCATTATCCCTTTTTTTATTTCAAAACCCAAGATTTGGAGAGAGAAGATTCACCCTCCATGGATGTCAACATCTAGCCTTCCTATTGGACAATCCAAAAGGCCCACATCTTAAACTATACTATTTTTAAGGGTCCATTTGTGAGTTTATTTTTTTCCTAATGTGAATTTACTAAAGGTTCCCCACATGCCTCTATGGCCAGCCCACACACTTTCATGAAATTCCTTCATTACATGTTGTTGCAATCTTTAAATACCTAAAACTTGAACATGCGCTCCTTTCTTCTTCTTTGCATGCTTCCATAGATGCCATTCTTTAAGAAAAAAGCCATAAGCTTTCCTCTTAATATGCTTGAACTCTTCATCAGTCCAAGACTCCTCCTTCATTGTGCTCAAATATTGGTCAATCTTCAATCATCTTCTTCAAGGAAATGAACTAGAACTTGAGCAATGCAATGGGCATGTTGGCTGCTAGTTGATCACCCTTCTTTCATAGATAAATCTTTGATCTTTGTTGTTGTATGATGATTTATAGTAGTATATTTTCTTATTTTTACTCTACTTAATGCTATACCATTAAAAAGATCAGCTTCACCTGCAAGATTCAGCTTTGGGTTTGTATATGCAGCAACAACTGAAAATGTACTTTCAACGCCATGGAACAAAATTCAACAAGTATAGATTCTTTAGCTTCATCTTCTTCCATCAGCTCTTCTTCATTGTCATATCTTTCACTGATAGCATGTCAACAATTGGATTCACCTTTCTTGCAATATGCTTTAATTCGGGGTTGAGAGATTTAATATATGCAATCCAACTTAGCATAGCAATGTTGGGTGTAGAGCAGTTGGCAATCATGCCCAAGAGTGGAAGACAATCAATTTCTACCACTATAGAAGCACCTATAAAGTATTCACAATCATACTTTAATGTTGTTGCAACTCCCCACAATTCCCTTTTTACTTGTGCATACCTTTTTTGATGTTCATTGAGAACCTTTGCTCTAAAACGAATTGCATACATGTTACCTTCAAGGTCTTCTTGGCCAACAGCCCATCCTATCCCAATGGGACTTGTATCCACAGTAAGGATGATGGGTTGACCATTTGAATAATCAGTCCTTTTGAGAGGGAGGACTGAAATTAACAACTTCTTTAGTTTGCGTACAGTGAGAGTATGCTCTTTCTCCCAAGAGAATCTTTGGCCTTTCCTTAATAGTTGATAAAGTTTTTTGATGACATGAGCAAAATGTGGTATCCATATGAGATAGAATACACATGCGCCAAGAAATCTTCTCACCTTTGAGATATTTGTACATTTTTCTTGCATTCTACTGATGGCATGTATCTTGATTGGTGAAGGTTTACATCCGTAGAGGAACACAGATGTCCAACCACTAGGACTTCTTCTACTCCAAAAACCGACTTAGCTCCAGAAAGAATAAGATGTACCTCTTTTAACCTTGTCAAAATCCAGTCACAATCATGAATATGATTAACTACAAATGTCCTATAGCCATCTTTGTCAAGCTCCTCAGTCTTTTCATTGACCTCACATCCCTTGATAGGTACATCATCAAGAAATGGAAGATTAAGTTGTGGAATAAAGTCCCTTAAGACTTTGTGCATGGCATTCATCATATGGGCTATAGAGTTTGTTGCACCTTGTGGTAGAGTGCACATGCGGACCAATCCAAGAGGTGTCTTCATTATGGTAATGTCTCGGCTTTCTAATGAAAGCTGAAATTGGTCATATCATGAATATAGATCGCCCATAGAATAAATTTCTCTATCTGCAAAAGCTTTAGCAAACTCGTCAACAATTGGACCCAAACCAACATTTCGGATTGTGACACGATTAACAAGCTGTAGATCTTGGATGAATCGTAAAGATCCATTTTTCTTAGGTGCGACAAACCATCGATTTGAGTAAGATGCTGAAGAAGAAGGTTCTAAAATCTTCATTATGATTTTCTCATTTAGAAGTTCCAATAATTTGGGCAAATGCGCCCTTGGAACGGGAATGGGCTTGAGGTTCCAAGGCACATGTCGGACCGTAAAAATGACCATAGGAGCCACAATATTTTTATCCACACAGCCTATTTCACTTGGCTGAAATGCAAAAGCTTTTTTATGTTTCATTAGCGTTTGCATAAAAGAGTGTTTTTCAGTCGGTGAAAGGAAATAATTTTCACCTAATTTGAGCTCTTGCATACTTTCAGATGCAAACTTGTGACCAATGTTGGAAGGATCACGAAGACTTGGCTAATTTGGTGCCCTATTAGCCATCCCTTCACTTTCAAGAGGTAGTGGGACTGCCACAAGCTTGACTTTCTTATCTACCGTCTTGTATTTTGTCTCCACTTGTGCTTCAGCCTTGCCGAGTAAACCAATCTCTTCCTACTTAACAAATTCTTGAATTCTTTGATAAAAATCCAATGTACATACTTCTATAGACTGCTTTTCAGCCTGATTTTCTGTATGAGCAGCTGCATATATTTCAGCTAATGTGTTAATAGTAATCATTTCAAAAAAAAACCGAAATTTCTTCATTTTCAACCATCATGTCATAAGCTTTCAACTCCCTTTTTACATAACAAAATATTTTCTTTCAGCTTTAGTCATGCTGGAAGAGACTTATAACAATCCATACTATTGGCTGTACATACATACATATTACTTAGAGACATAGTTTCTGTAGCATAAGGAGGTTCAACCTTTTTCCATGACGCATTGCCATAGCCTCCTTTTACAACAATGTGGCCCGAAAACCCTTGAATTCTCAGGGATTCGGAGGCATATGATAATCATGCAGTCGATCTTTGTTTCAATGATGGTTAACACACATAGTAAGAAACTGGACAGCTCGTTCATTATCCTTGCTTCGGATTCAAGCATAGGAAGAACCATCATCAAGAGCTTTTGTTTCCAAGTGGGCTTCAGAAATGTAAGGTTGCCCAAGAATGATAGGGTAACTATAAGAGTCTTGAACAAAAAAGTGAAAATTGTCTTTTATGTCTCCAATAATTACATGCACATTAGGACATGCAGCATATAATGCTCTAGAAGAGTTGTTTGCAGCTCTCATTCGCCAACCTAGATAAACATCTATGGGCCATCTGTTGCTTTCATAGAGACTCCTTGCCATGTCGTTTATCTCAGAACCATGGTCTAAGAGTGCAATACATGGTGTTTCTTTTTCTATAATTTTGACGAATGTCTCTGCTATTGCTCTTGCCCAATGTGTATGGGAGTAGTGAGTGCTTGGAATGAATCGGGCTTCTTTCTCATCATGCATGTGCTATAGACGACCTTCTTTTTGAGAGGTGGGCTGCCCAACTGGTTTGGACCAATCGACCATTATATTTTTAGCCTTTAATTCTTTAAATTTTGCATCAATGGTTTCTTTATCTTCAGCTATAATTGCTAGAATTAACTCTTTAACTGCTTCAAGTTGAATTCCTTGTGCAGTCAGCTTCTCTTCATCCTATACAAAAACTCGAAGAAATTTAGTTTCATCACCAACATATTGTCTTTTCCTTTTGATTACATTAATAATTACATCATCGAATTCATGTTTAGCAATTTCAAGAATTTCACCTAAGGTGAATTCAATTTTTCTTCCCAGAATTCGTTCTTCTAGGACTCGTTTGAGATCAGTTGTAGATTCTATGTCAGACTGCAATTTGTAGCCTCGTTGCTTGCATTTCTTCTTTTCTTTGGTGTTCTTTGTCTATGGCGCATCTTCCATCTCTTAATCTGGAGTTATATTTTCAGCAAGCTTTGGTTGTTCAGGTGTTCTTCTAGTTACCCATTTCGGAGGGCCAGAAGAGGAAGGCCTTGGCTCATCTTCTCTTCTTCCCTTTTCTTCAATCAAGACTTCTTTATAATTGACATCAGCCAAATGTGCAAAGGCAAAAAAAGAATCTACCCATTCTTTCCAACCAGTTATTCCTCAAATGCACTGACTAGCGTTAGCCAAATCTTCTTTGGTTGCTTTACCATGTTCCATTTGATCTAGTGCTTGAATCCATACTTTAGATTGCACATTAGCTTTATATGCTTTTAAATTTGATATAGTTGGTTCAATTTGCAACCCATAGATAGCTGCATCAATTGCTGCGTAGGCATTCTTTACAGCTAAATCTTCTAATCTTTTCTTCATTCCACGATTGTCAAAATTTGGCTCCACTGGAAGATCAGTTTCAGCTGCATGAACTTTTTTGTCTTTCGAAAAGACGAGCTTATGTGCTTTAGCCTCACGGAAGGTAGAACACACTCCCTCTTGTCATGTTGTTGGCTATCACACCAAATACAACACCTTCTAAAGCCTTCTCTCATGGGTCTTTGAATTGATGATCGTCCTGATTCTTCAACTTTGACATCCAACTTCTCCACCTTGGAACTAGTTTCTGTAAGATTCAGATGAAGGCCACGCATGCTTTTGATGAGTTCATCCATTACATCATTTTTAGAAGGAATAGAAGAAGAAAGAATCGGTTGATTAGTCAAAGGAATAGGGAATTTTGAAGGTAGAACAAGCTCCATCTATGGAGTTGTTGAAGTTCAAGTAGAGCCCAATCTTAGTCACATCCGCTCTCTTCGAGCAATCATGTTAACTGCATCAATAACATCTTTCCATGCAGTCTTGACTCCTGATTTGAAGGTAGCATCGTCTAGGCAATCAGCAAGCTTCTCTTGTAGAATGCGATCTGTAGCCTTAAGGAATAATTCAATCTTCTGACCTTCCATACTTTGTTGGTCTTCAGTATCAAGTTGTCAAAATTTACTTTCAAACTCATGGTATAAAGCTGTTGCAACTAAGCCTTTGTTGGGTTTCTCAACCCAATCAGTGAAACTTTTCTTCATCATAAGGCCAGAGTCTTCTAAGAAGAATTCTTTACATAGGGATTTTTTTAATGCAGCCCAATCCGCATCTCACTAAAAAAGACCATGGATTCTTTCTTGAAGACCATGCTTAGCTAGTCTGGCAAAATAGCGATTCCATGCATATTGCGGTACACCAAAGAAGAGCATTTTCTCAACATACAAGCGAATAAGAATAGAGACATTTTGGCCATTAAATTATTTTAATTCCCGCCCAACTTCCTCTAGGGCCCTAATAACTGTGGAATCAATCTTCTCTTCGTCTTGCCTTTGCTGATGTTGTTGTAACATTTGGATTTGTTATTGTTGAGTCTGTTGCAATATGCGCACCAACTATTGTAGAGTGTCTCCTGAAGAATTTTCCATCTTGGATTTCTCTTACACTGACCTTCATGTCGGGTTTACCAATGTCGCAGCACGTAGGGTTGAAGGTCACCACAAGGGTTTGGTAAGAAAACTGGACAAGATAGATGGAGATGTGTCTTCAAGAGATAAGTATATTACAATGAATGTTTAAAGGTTCAAGAGGCACTTCATAGTCAATCATAAGGGTTTGAGAGAGAAGAATGTATGGGGGTTCAAGAGCTTAGACTCCAAAGATTATAGAGATAAGAGAAGGGTTGAAGGTTTCAAGCCAAGTTCTTGAAGACATTGATAGAGCTTCCAACTACATGTTCTTAGCAAAGATCACAAGAGTATTATCTCGTAAGTTCTAACTCCAATGAAGATTGTTTTCTTGACTGTAAGAGCAATCACCAATTATAAAATCAAGTACAATATGCTATCATGTATCATAAACTACTCTACATCCTATCATTCATACATGATGTCATAGCATGAAAAAACTTTGCATGATTACATTCAATGTAGACAGCTAGGGACAAAAGCTTATGAGTCAATTACAATGCTTGTAGGGCAAAGAGACTTGCTTCAAGAGAGCTTCAAATTAAGTTTCTGGTAAGGATAAGTTACCACAGCCAAGAAATAAGAGAAAAATCTCCTCTTAATTCAACTCAAAGCATCTATGAATGATCTACAAATATTGCCTGCCATAGGGGAACATAATACTTGTATATTTTGATAAGATATCTTCTATAGAGTAAGAAATGAATTAAAAGAACAATGATATAGCTAATTCTCTGAATATGGTTGAAGATATTAGCCCCAAATTAGTCCAAATAACTTCTAGAATTCACCTCTGATGATAGCATAAACTTCCTCTAACAACACGGTGTTAGTGCGTTTGGTGTCAAAAGTCCACCACCGGGGGTAAGAGACAGTAGGGTGAAGGTAGATTCAAGGAGAGGAGTAGACGGAAGAGAAGGGGTTCAAAGAAATTGAAGACATAGAAGAATACCCCCAAAAATAATTAGAAAATGTGGAATAATTCTAACAAAGATGAAGCCTGTTAGTTTATTTTTACATTATGAGAATATAAAACTCTTGTAGACAAAAATATTTATAAAATAATACCTTCGTCTATGCTACTCAAATCGCCATTCTGATGCTTCCATTGACTCCGAAAGGGGGGTAAAATACCAGGACACCTATGCCAGAATTGAGCCAAATCACTCCTTCTTCATCTCCCACTTTGGAGTGTTGTTCATTGTCTGAAGATTAGCAAATTCACGCGTCATGCGATTTTTCCAATCTCTCTTTTTACATAAAATCCTCTCAAATTAGCTGAAATCTATATGCTTTCTTTTACATATTATCATAATCTAGAAGTTGTTTACTGCAGTTTTATAGATTTTTACAAGAGATAATATCTAAAAGATCAAAAATTGGCTAAAACTTGTCCAAAGTTCTAATATTTTTGAACCATAGACACTAACACTAATATCTAAAATGGCACTGGCTCTCTAAATCAATAATAAAGTCACACTATATTTTTTTTATACGATGTGTGCATAGCGGCACGACAACATTATGTTAATTTAATGTACACGTGGATAATTCAATAGTAGGTGATTTCACAAAATACATATTTAAATTAATGGATGCGTATGAGTTTAAAGAGCACTCATATTAAATTAAGGTTGGGACAAAGTTTCAACCTATTTGTTTATTTTGTAGCTGAATACTGTTAGGTATTCACTTTTATCGATTTAATTTTATTATTTTTTAACAATTATGAATGCTTCAATTGATGTGTAGACCAAGCAACAGTGGCATTGGAAAGCTTTGGGCGATAGCATGTATTCAGATTATCTAGAAGAAATTATCATTTTTTATGGGCACGCGTCTTATCATTAAAGGCGTGGCGCTAATATTTATTTAGGCACACTTATTTATTGAAGTGCTTAATAGACATTTATTATTTTGTATACGCATAGACACTCAATTTAAATATTTCATTATTGGACATTGTATTTGGGCACAGTCTGATTTTGGGGATGCCCAACCACTCTATTCTTTATTTGGACAAAAGCAAACACAAAAGCCAAAGTAAACTAATTAAAAATTGGACTATTTTTGAGCTTGGAGATTAATAAATTTATAAATATATACCTTGTGGAGCGCTCACACAAGGCATGGGGGGAGATTGTACCCAATTTGTCTTTTTGCTTCATATTGTGAAAAATCTCATTCTTACTTTATGAGTTTTAGTAGAGTTCTACGCTCCCATAGAACATCCAATTTGCGCATCACTTTCTCTCTACCGTTTAGGTTATGAAGGGTTGATAGATATATAAGATATTTTTTCATGTGTTTTATTTGTAAAAGTAATAAAAACTATACTTTAACACAAAGACAACGCTGAATCGAGATGTATCCCTCATGCTCCAACCATGTCATACATTCACAAACATAAATCATATTTTTTCTTAATTTGCTAATGCAAAAACCTAATTTTTTCTATTTTTCTTTATTTATTTAAATAAAATTTTTGATATTTCTTATTTATGGATTGAGATTGATCATAATCACTAAGAATTGATTTTCTATTCTTTTTCAATCCACATGAACCCCAAAATCACAACAAAACCCCCAAAATTTATAATTTCTATGAAAATCGCATAATTGCAGGTTTTACGTATTATCGTATAGATTGTTATATGACTAAATTTTTTGTTTTCTTCAAGATTTCTAATAGATTTCAGCATTAAGACACAAGGGCAACCATTTTTTTAAAAAAATCATAAAATAAATGGATCTATTACTTACACATATAATCGCTCTTTTGGAGACACGTATTTCATGGTTGGGAGGTTGTTAATGCTCTCTTGCAGCCCCCAATCTAGGATCTCCTTCACTTTAGCACCATTATTCCATCAGCATCTTTCATCAAACTCCTCTTTCTTCTCTCTTGAATTGATCCACAGAAACAAGCAATCAGAGGAGACATGAGAGAGGAGAGAGAAAGACTAAAAACATATCTCTTTGCATCAAATTCGATCATTTTTGGAGTAATGACGGGCAAAAAAATTCAGGATCTCATACCCCAAAGCATTTTTGTTGATTTCCATAATAGAAAAAACTCATTTTTTAGCCATGAAATGATACATCAAAAAAATGGCGTCCCCTCCTCCCCAAAAACGTTTTTTTGTGTTTATGGCCCCCTTAATCAAGTTATTAAGGCTGAACATTAAAATATCTAGTTCAATCCTCAAGTTTTCACACGGTATGGAAGTGGATTATTCGCTTTCGAGGGGAAAAACGAGCTCAAATTCAAGATCTATCTGGAAGACTGGCTTCATGATGTCGAAATCTATGAAGCTGGGACTTGTGACATACTTTTCGGCTCTCGAATTATGTAGCAGCTTCATAATGCAAAACCTTGCGGGGATTAAATTGGGGGGTCAAATGGACTCCGATCGACAAACTGAGACTTGTGTTGACTTCCTAGCATCAAATCCATCTAGGAAAATTGGAGTTCATTGATTCATAAACATTTCATTTTGCATGAAATTTTGGTCTTTTACGACCTCTCGGGCTCTTTTTCACTTCAAAAAATGTCTTTAAAATCTGCTCTCATTGGCGACCATGGGATAGGGCAACTCAGCATGTTGAATCCTATAAACTGATCTACACAAACAACGACTAGAGAAAGCATCAAGATATACTCAACAAATCACAAGAATAACTCTCACTCTACCCCCTAACAGAATCAAGGCATGAGAATCCACAGGGAATAGGCCTGACCAAAATCCAGAGCGAGTCGCTAACTAAGTACTCGAACATGAACTGGCTAAAAACCTATCAAAGAGGTCACCTGAGTGGTGGTCTAAACTATCTACCTAACTTAGGACAACTGGACTAGGACCTCTGACTAGGCGAGGACTCCTGTAGCCTGATCTCATTTATTTATTATGATTATTAGTTTCCTATTTATCTTCCTTTCCCTTCAAAACCTGATACTCGGGCATATAAAAAGGACGAAACTGAGTGTAGAGTGACCCAAGAAGAATAGAACATCGGCCTCGTGTCCTAATTCAGTACCCCAAGAACCTACCACACTCTCGTAAGGTAAAGCTTAATCCTTTTCTTTCACTCACTTTTGTTTTCGTTCCAACCTTCCTTACATTTTTTTTTTCAGCTAGCTACTACCCCTAGGAAGACAAGGCATCAGCCCCTGGTTTGTGGTTTGACTCATCTCCATGAACTTCCTAGGCCTTCGCAAGGCGATAACCAACTACTTATAGGAATTTTCTTCATTTTTCTTTTTTCCTTTTCTGATTGAGAGGTTAAAATCCCTTTTAACACACCTTTGTAACTTTTATCTTTAGATATTTTCAGAACTTGCTCTTCTTTGCTATTTTGGTAGGCTTCTCTAACTGCCTCACACTAGCGAGGACTCCTAGGACAATTGCCTAGTAAGTAGGAAGAACAGAGTCACAAGGACTACCCTCTATCACAAGTCTTTAATGCATGACAATGTCCTAACAAGAGGTAGACACTACTCAAATCTCCCCCATATATACCTAACCAAGCCTTAGGACTCCATGCATTGATTTTCGATCCCCACAAACAAAAAAAAAACCCCACATACCTATATAACACTATTATCTAAAAAGAAAACTCGGAAAGGCGATGATACCACCTGGAATAGCCACAAGAAGCTCCTTGTATCAAAGGCTCCCTCCACGTACTTCATCCAACCTGTGTGATGCAATCACTAAAACAAAAAACCATTAAATGTACACGCACCAAACAAACATATGGCCCTATTGGCCTAAAGATATATAATATTTCACAATCAACAAAACAACCTCTTCTCTCTCTCTCTCTCTCTCTCTCTCTCTCTCTCTCTCTCTCTCTCTCTCTCTCTCTCTCTCTCTCTCTCTCTCTCAAATTTTATATTTCTAGTCTCTATAATTCTCTTTCTCTCTGTTCCCCCTCTCCTCTTCTTTCTTTTTTACTCTTTGTATATTTCTATTGCTCTCTCTTTTCTCTTGCTCTCTTTTCTGTCTATATATTTATTTTTCTCTCTCTATTTTTCTAGTTTCTCTCTTTTCCTTTCTCTCCCCATATTTTCTCTCTTTCAAATTATATATATCCTCTCTGTCTTTCTCTCTAAGTCAAAAAATATATAAAAAAGGGTTTAATTTAAAAAAGACTAGTCTCTTTTCTCTTTCCCCCCTCTCTTCGTCTTTTTCTCTTTCTTCTTCTTCTTCTTCTTCTTCTTTCTTTTATCCTTCTCCTTCTTCTCACTACAAGATATAGACCTTATACCGACGTTTAAAGTGACGAAAATACAAACAACAAAATTTGCCCCCATAGTCGCAAAAAGCGTCGTTATTTACGACGCCATAGAAACGTCGCTATTGGCGTCACTATATGCAACACTATATGCGATGCATATAGCGACGTAACCAGTAAATTTGCGACACACATAACGACACCAATAGCGACGCAACCAGTAAATTTGCGACGCAAATAGTGACGGTAACAGGGGAAAAAAATTTGTGGCAGGGCAGCTTGCACATATAGCACTGTGTGCTGTATGAGAGCCATACAAAATAGTTTCTGCACTACTGTATACAAAGCGCTTGCAAACAAAAAAAATGTATACTGAAATCATAAAACTGATACATGAAATAAATACATGATCGCATAAAAAGCGATTGGTACAATCATGATAGGATATCACTAATACATAGAAAATGTCTACATAGATCAGGCGACTAAAAAATAAAGGTGTGTGAGCTCCAAGGATCCAAGGGCGAGCTACAAATCCTCGTCCCCCGAAAGCTCGTCCCGTCGCAAAGGAGCATCGAGCGGATTCTGCAGAAAAAGAAACAACACATCAATCCATCATACAATAATGCATTCAAATATCTCATGGTAACTACGCACAAGAAAGATGAGTGACTTACAGGGCCGCCGCATCTATACAATCGGTCGATCAATGCATTGAGACCGTGCCTCTCTGCATATCGAGTCTCAAGGCCTTGCGGATCGCGATTTGTAATGGAGTGCTGCAAAGAAAACAAAATGCTAACTGTTAGAAACATGATTGTCAGTACAAAGAATATTTCAAAAAAACAAACAAGCAAAACAAAATAGAAACTTACAAAGTCCTCCAAATATGTCCTGTGGCCACCACTCCCAAGATGATGGACCACTTCGGCCTCGAGTCGTACCCTCGCCGCCTCCCACTTCTACTGACTCCAACATCCTGGAGAATCTGTAGCCTCCTCCCTCAGTCGGCGCCAGTCATTTGCATGTAACCACTCGGGCCTTGCAGCCCCACTCTTGATTGCCTTGCGTGCGTCGGATCGTCTATGTGACATGTATGCACGCATGCAATCCATCATCCAGCCCGTAGAGAATCTATCCACTGCTGCTGGCACTGGGAACTCCTCGTGCAAGGATGCTACTATGTAGTTCTTGCTCCCCTCCGGTATGTTCTTCCAATGATCCAAGATGTTGTCCCGAAAAACTTGTTGGCACAACTCTCTCATGCAAGCCATCACCCTCCTCCCCTCATCATTCATAATGATGGCTCCTGACCTACTATCAACCAGATATCCATAACCCCTAGGAGTCTGCCTAAGATGGGTCCTCTCCCATCTCCGTCCACGCTCCTGGGCATATCCAGGAGACCCCTCTACATCCGGTGTACCGACGGGGGTAACCTCTCTCGGAGTGGCACTCAAAGGGGTGCCACCAAAAGGGGTGCCACCTCTGCTGCTGACGGCTGCGCAAAAGCCAGAGTAACTGGAGTAGACGTCGCCATAGGTGTGACAAATCCTAGAGGTGACGCAGCTCCAGCTGAACGACAAGACGGAGACACCACATCCGTGTCTCCACAACAGCATCCCCCTGATCCCGATGCAGTCCCTCCCTCTGGCCCAAGTCGTGAGCGTCGAGATCGTCTGCTCGAAGCTGAAGCATCTGATCGCGCTGAAGCAAATCTAGCAGAGCGCCCTGACGAAGAACGAGACAAGTCCTGGTCTGCCATCTCTCTGAATCTTGCGAGCTGGTCTGGAGACATGCGTGCCATCATGTCCTGAAACTCCTCATCGCTCATCCCTCGACTCATCCTGAAAATGTCACCTATACAGATAAAAAATGGTGTTAGAATAATCAATTTAAACTATACAAAGCACAGTAATATAAATCATTTTTTAAAAATCCCTCTTAAAATGCATATCTTATGTACCTTTATAAGAGATCTAAACAACGAATTGAGTAATACAATTCTCCAAGAATGAAGTATCCTATGGTCCCATGTTAATCTCCTAACACAACTCTGTATACACTGGAAGGTTGATAGACATGTCACCACAAAAGAATGAGTCTGCCTCGTTCTTAAAAAATTCTTGGACTCCTGTATTTCCATCATTGTTAGCCGATGCGGGTTCCAAGCTTGCGGCGGCCTCCACCCCTTATAATATCGACCCCTCTATTTGCATATTATCTTCATCTATGCCCGGAACATCACTTTGATCATATACTCTCGCACTTCGAGGAGTTGAAGGTATAACATACCACCATCGAAGTTGTCGGGGGTTTGGATAGAAGATTACCTGTTCACAAACATGTACAAAGCGAGTTCAAACCATTGTGACATAAACCATGTCGTATTACAATTAGCAAGCAAATGATTCTATGCACCTGTTCACAATGGGCCGGTAACACAAAGGTGTCGCGCAAATCCGTCCATTTTTTTTTTGAATCTATTTCGAGAAATATAGATGGACCTCGTCGAACTATTGCTCCAGCTCCTCCAAGTATCACTTTGAACCACTGCACATCGAATAGTATCATGGAGAAGCTACGGTAATCCACCGTAATAATACTTTGCAAGCTCCCAAAATACTCCATCTCATCCACAACCGTGTTCGGATCCGTTGCTCGTCGCTGGCTCTCTTGCTCAAACCTTGCCATGACACCACAATCCATTGTGGAGCGCATTTTGTCAATACGCTCCACGCGAAAATGTCGTCCGCGCGACCACGCTACACTATATATTTTGTACTATACATTGAAACACTCAAATTAGATGTCGCATATAAAATTTAGATACGACATATTCTAAACCCCTCATCACCTTTGGACTACATCCCCTCGAGAATTCCCACTCCTCCATTGAGACCTCTGTCCCTTCGTTGGATGCTGTGGTCAAGGCTCCATGCAACCATCGTGTTGACATAAACCGTGGCATCTCCTCCATGCCTTCGGGATATCGAATTGGTCGATGACGCATACTGCATCGGAATTCAGCTCGCACTTCCCCTCGATCTTGCCTTGCAATCTGGTACTTGGCGAGTCACGTCTCCATGGAGGCATGGTGCAACATACAAAAGCGATTCACATTCTCTTCCATTGAGGCATCCATTCTTTTTTCTATCCCATTTCCAACCACCACATCTCCAGTCAGTCTATCATCGTCCTTCAGCATCCATAGCATTCCATTGTCTGGTTCCACTATTGGTAGCCATTGTGAGATATGCACTAACACCTCTGACACCAACCAACCTTCGGCCATGCTACTTTCTGGCCGAGCTCGTTGTCGCACAAAGCCTTTCAGGGTTTTCATGAAGCGCTCCAGGAAGAACATCCATCGCGTATGGACAGGTCCAGCAATCTCCACTTCATCCACAAGATGCACAAGAAGGTGAACTTGTATCGTGAGCATGCTAGTGGTGGGCAGGTATTTCTCAAAGAGACAGACCGTCTCCACTGCTCCCTGCCTCGCGGATTCAATAGAGGATATCTTAATCTCTTTCTCTGAGATCCATTGCACCAAAGTCGACAACTTGTAAATGGCCCTACGAATTTCTGGAGTAAGGCATCCTGCGATCGCGATCGATAGGACAAACTACCACAAATGAGAAAGCATTATGAATAATGGCCACTTTTCAAATTGCAAAATGCCCACGCTAATTACAATCCATTCTGTTCACAAACCTGACATATCTTATGCCAATCATGGGATTTTAGCCCCGACAATTGGTCATCTTTAGAAAATGCGGACCTGAGAGAACGCATCATACCTGTCGGAGTGCGGATAGACTTGATTACTTGCTTCACAATGCGCTCTTCTTTGGTGGAAAAAACCCAAGGAGCGCGAGGAAGCTGCATTGCACCATCAGCACTCGACTGTGGCCAGGTTTGAGGCTTCAGCGCACACACACACACACACACAGAGGGCGTCTGCCGTCAAGCTTCAGCCCTAGGGCCTGGGCGTGGGGGCGTGAGGTAGTAGGCTTCAGCACACAAAGAGAGAGAGAGAGAGATAGAGAGAGAGAGAGAGGGCGTCCGCCGTCAGGCTTCAGCCCTGGGGCCTGAGCCATGAAGATTGGCCGGGGCCTGCAAGCACTGAACAGTGAAGATTGAACATATAACTTTAAACTAAGCATTGAGCAAGAAAGAAGATTTGGGCCCTGAATATTGGCCGCGGCCCGCAATTCCTAAAGATTGAGCAGAGTCCAGACTCTGACACAAAGAGAGAGAGAGAGAGAGAGAGAGAGAGAGAGAGAGAGAGAGAGAGAGAGAGAGAGAGAGAGAGAGAGAGAGATTGTTGGCCTGGGCCCTGTACTCAGTACTGTGTAGGGCCAGGCTGTTGCCTTTAACAGGGAGAGAGAGAGATTTGGGCCTGAATAGTGAATAATGAATTAGTCTTCGAACTTCCAAAGTTCCATGCTTCCTTGCTCAAGAGTCAAGTTGTCAACATTCTCCCTAAAATCACGATTGGCAAGTGGAAAAATAGCCTACAGGTAAGCAGCATCTTGATTCTTTATAAGTTTATTGTTCAATTTTCATTTTGCTTTAAGTTTTAAAGTTTAAAGTTTAGTCTTTTAAGTTCTACTATTACCAATGTAATTTCTAATTAAGTATTGGCATCACTCAATAAAGGAAAAGCATGCATGTGATCTCTTTTCTTTTAAGAGTGGTTGGTGAAATGAAAGATTAGTAACAAATTCTTTTTGTTATGTGTTTATTGATAAATTTGTGAAGGTTGAAGATAAAAAGAGACTTAAGATCTGAGGAGCTTGGTTTTCAAAGGAACTAAGGCATTATAAAAGGTAGCAAATTTCAAGTATTATTAGCAAAGAAGGTAAGATCGAAACTACTCTTTTTATTTTCAAGAAATGGCACCTAAATCAAGAGAAAAAAGACAATGAAATCTTTTTTCTTGGGTCGGGATTGAACATATAACTAAGCATCCTTCTAAAAAGGTAAAAGAAAACACTAATAATATTGTGGATTCATCTTCAATTAATGTATTGCCTTCGAATGAATCACTCGATAATATTTCACTTGAAGATAAGGCTGAACTTGAAAGAAAAAAAGAACGTTTACTCTTTCAAGAGAATTGGCTCGACCAATTCAAATGGCTTGTTTATGATAGAGACGAAGTAAAAATGTATTGTAAGTATTGTTTAAAATATCCTCATCCACATAGTGCATATTCAAAAGGGGGATCAATAAATTTTAAAATTAGTAACTTAAAATCCCATGTTCGCACGACTTGTCATAAGTTTTCCATGGAAGCCATTTTGCTTGAAGGAAAATATTGTATTGAAAAGAGTGTTAAAAAAATAAGGGAAGTCAAAGATGAGGCATTACTTTCATTATTTAGAATTGCATATTTAATTGCCAAACAAAATTTGCCATTTCGAGTTTTTCCTGAGACGATAAATTTGTTGCAAGATTGTCATGCACCATATACAACTAGTCTCTATAATGATGATAAGGCATGCGCTAAAATGATCTATTGCATGGCATCACATCTTATGAAAACCACAATAATGAAGGTTTTTGCTAGTCCATGGTTTGGTGTTTTAATTGATGAGTCCAATGATATCTCTTCACATGGACATATGGTTATTTATTTATCATATCTTGAGAGAGATTGCATACCCAAGACAAGTTTCTATGGCATTATACGTGTGCATGATGGTACTGCAAAATCTTTGTTTGAAGCTATTATTAGTGAGCTAAAGAAATGTAAGCTAGACTTGTCTAGATTTGATGCTTTTGGCTCTGATGGATGTTCCACAATGGTAGAAAATGATAATGGTGTTTAGGCCTTATTGAAAAAACATGTTAATCCATTTCTAACTTCAATTCATTGTGTTGCACATTGTAGTGCCCTTGCAATATCAAGTGTAGCAAAAGAGATGCCTTATTGTAAAAAGCTAGAAAATCTTATTAATGCCATAGCTTCTTATTTTAATGTTAGCGCAAAGAGATTAGAAGGGTTGCAAGCTATGCAACAAGATTTGGCATGTCCCATTTTTCGACTTGAGCATACTTTTGATGTGAGATGGTTAAGTAGATATAGAGCCATTAGTAGAGTATGCAAGTCTTTAGATGCCATACTTGAGATCACAAAAAAAGAGGCATTGCATATTTATGAAGAATTGGCTGAATTTGAGTGTGTTTATTGCTTACATTTCTTAGCTAACATTTTAAGAGGCTTAACAACATTAAGCCAAATGTTTCAAAAGGACTTGGTAGATGTCACAACTATAGATAGTCTTGTGAAGAATGAAATTATATCCATAACACAATATTACATTGATTGTCTTCCTCCTGATATGAATTCATTAAGTGTCGGTATATATGGATATGATATCCTTCCAAACTGTGGGCCTGAAAAAGGATATTTATATACATTAAGAGGTGCTTTGCATGGGAATAAGTTTTATGAGCATGATTTAAAACGTAAAATTAATGGAGAAGACTTTAATAGGGCCTTAGAATTTCAAGTTACTTTTGCCAAGTTAGTGGTAAGTAACTTGAATTCTCGATTTGAAGATAATTTCGTGCTTAATTGTTTAAAAATACTTGTGCCTACACAACATCCAATACATGAGAAGGCCTTAAAAAACTATGGAATCCAAGATATAGATAAAGTAACTTCATTTTATGGTTTTCCCAAAAGTTAAATATAGGGGAATTCCCTGCAATGATAGAAGTTGATGAGTTTAAGAAAGAATTTAGAAATTTTAAGCATCAAGCTTCTAGAGATTTGGTAAGATTCACATTACCATAGGTAACTTCAGTACTTGCTTGCAACAATATGTGGAGGGATGCTTATCGTAATGCTCTTACTCTTTGTCAAGTAGCTCTTGTTCAATGTTCGAGCATTGCTATTTGTGAGAGAGGTTTTAGTGCTTGAATTGTGATAAAGAGTAAGCTACGTAATCGTTTGGAGATTAAGAGTTTAGATGCATTAATGAAAATCTTTATTGAAGAGCCTTCTAAATTCACTAATATGGAGTTCATTGAGAGTATGGACTTATGGGCTGAAAAAACACATCGACATTTATACACAGCACAAGGAATTTGCTCATTGATTTTGCAATAACTTTGCATATTCAAAGGGGCAATTGATTTTTTATGGCCTATGATGATATTGAAGTCACTATGCATTATTTGCGCTTTTGTTATCTTAAAATTTTTACCTTTTTTCATTGACACAATTTCTTCTTTTTTCCTATATGTTTATTATATTTTTATAACGTAAAATTTGCTTTTTTTCTTTATGTTTAGTTATTTATCTATGTTAAACTTATTTTTTCTATGTTCTCTTTCATGTTAGTTTTGTTTTCTCTTTTTGGTATCATGGTTGCTTCTTTCAATAAAATATGCTTGTTTTTTAAATCTTTTTTTTGTTTTTCTTGTATTTCATGATATTCTCTTTTACGTTTTTTTTTTTCTTTTTGTTTCTTTTAAAATTTAACTTCTTTTCTTTTGGGTTTTTGTTTTATACTTTCTTTTGTCTTTGTGCTTATGATGTATATACTTCTCTCAGGCCATAGAGTCTAGACCCATTAAGAGACATAGAAACCACCTCTATACATTTATTTTTTACTATTAAAAATTTAGATAAAAAATGTAGATTAAGTTTCTTAATGATAATAAAGGTTTTCATTTCTAAGGCATAAGAGATAAGTAATTTTAAAAATTCCAAGAAAAACTTTGAAATAAAGATCCTTTCAAATAATAATGAAAAAGTGATTATCTTTTCATTATATATTTAAAAGGGAATTAGACCGGTTCAATTTGTAGGATAAAAGGATTTGGACTGGTTCAAGTTGAAACGTAAAAGTCTTGGATGGTTCAAATTTTTCGAAACTTGTTTAGGCTAAGACAAGAAGGATCTAGGTCAGGTTCACAAATTTTTTTTTCCTGAACACAAATTTAATTAAAAATGGGAGGGAAAAAAAGTGAGATTAAAAGTGAGAGAAAGGGAAGGGGTTTTAATTTTAAAAAGTGAGTTTTTTTGGGGGGAGGGGAGCGTTCTAATTAAAAAAAGCAAGGGGAAAAAAAAATAAGAGATTGCAAGTGAGAAGAAAAGAAAGAAAGGGGAGGAGGTGTTGATTGGAAAAGGGAAGTTTGAAAAAAGAGGTAGATTGAAGAAACCCTCTAGGAGTGCGGAGCTTTTCAAAGTGCAAAACTTGCAATGAAAATAATATAATAGTAAGATAAATAGGAGAGTGAAGAAAAGTAAGGTCTCTTCACAAAGAAATCTAGGCGTGAGTATAGCTCTGGAAGATAGAAGTCAAGGACATATGCCGATATATCGAGGGATGATATTATGGATTCCGGAAGGCGCGCCGCATGGAAAGTCATTGAATGAGAAGGCCGGAAAGTCGCATCATGCATGGATCACGCCACCGTTCTTGGCACGTAGAAATTAGAATATGTGAGCAAGATGGTGTGTGGGGCCTGGGCGCATGATCTGCCTGTTGACATGCATCACCCTCGACACTAATTCCGTATGAATGAAAAGTCAATCGGATTCGAGTACGGGGGCCATCTCTCACGACCTAGTACGGCCCACAAACGGCGAGGTCAACTCTGATCGTGGTACGGCGTCCGGAACGTCTCAGCGTCTTTTAATGCATCCACACGGCGCGAGCTGTTCTACTTCTGAATGTGAAAGAGGGCGGCTTGCTTGCTTGCTCTCACCTCTCAGAATTGCCACCTTAATTGACGTTCTCATCAGCATATGTGCCACCACTGCAGTATACGCATTGGATTTTGACTTGCACTTCATGCATTGCTACCTTCTTGATGTTCCACCACAGCACTCACTAAATACTAAAAATTGCATGAGCTCATGTGAACTCCATCAAAGTAGACTAGTAGCCTTATCAATGATACGTCGCACCTGCAAGTCTCAACAAACATGACAGTAAACTCCATCCCCAAAGCACTCTTTCTCTATCGTGGACTTCATGTAGGCCACACACCTCATCCCATCACCCTACGGGCAACTGCATTTCAGCAAACATCCAATCTTGACATCCTCGATTCTGAATTGTAGCTCACACATACATGAAGAATACAGCAGCATTTCAATATGGCAATCCTTGCACACCACCGCCCCAAGACAATGATGAGTCTATTTTGATGTTGCACTAATTCAGGCATGCAAGCAACCACACAAGATGGTGCTGGTCCGCAAAGTGTCAGATAATGCTGCAATTGATTGCTCAGCTTCTCGCCTCATCTTCAGGTTCACATGGAGTTGTCCCTCTTTCCATGATGATCAATTCCCCTCTACTGCAACACGTCGTCGTCCCTCTTCTCTCCTCCTCAATGTGTGACCAAGCCCTTTTATATAGCACTCCATGCCTGCCACCAACTTTTACGTTTTTGTAGAGCTTTTTCAAAAGCTTTCTTCCCAAACTTTACCACGCTTTTCACTCTTCTACGAGTGTTTTTTATAAAACAAACCTCAAAATCAATAATAACATGCTTAATTTATCTTCAAATCTACGAGCCTTGGCTACATTCACATGCCCAAAATTATTTGTGCCAACATTTAGTCCAGTCCGTGTAGTGCCCATCACATTCTAAAATTCAACCTCATGCTCACTAGGGCTTTGATAGCTGTGCCAATGTGAATGGTTAACTTCCACAATAATGATTCTCTTAAGAATAATTTGCATTCTCGCTTATGCCAGCATCACTTTACACAAATGTAGTTTCCAATTTTTTGGGCTAGATTGAGCTATTGGAAAAACTCTTGACAATGTGTCCAAGAACATTCTTGATGTGACAAACTCCTCATAGAGGAAGGATTGCACGTTGCTAGTAGATTGGGATTAAAAAATGTGCTTGATGATTTGGCAATTAAAGCTCGTTTATTAGCTAGACATGTCATATTAGATCAATTGTAGATACATATACACAAGGCACATACACATACATAGTGCATACACATGTCCTCATCTATATCAAATAGTATATGAAATCCATACTTTATGAAAAAATATATATCAAAGTTAACGAATTTTTTTTCACTATCCCTCTTTACATTGCAATCTAGGTGACTTTTGGCAATAAAATGCAACTTAGCTTACAATAGCCATATTAGGCAGTAAGTGGCATTTTTGAAAATGAATTATAGACATAATCTTGCATTCTATACCTCTTTTATAGCCAGGTTTTCCAAAGGTTGCCCCCAAAAAAATCACTACCCAAGACCTAAAAATTCTTGATTTCCTAGAAATTATTGATGTCTATGCTCCACTTCAATGCAGTCCAAACTTCTTTGATTGGCCTATTTCGAGGCTATGTGATGTCAAAAGCAATCATGTGCTTTCACTATCATACAACTAACATCTTCATCAACTACCATCAAGAACAATTATGTATTTGAAACTACTACAAATGAGAATATATCATAGAAAGTAGTATGCATATGGGACTTAACATCTGAAGCCAAGAGCTACTACTACAATAAAAAGGCTCCATAAACACGCTTGTAGATGCAATATTTGAACTGTGTTAAAAAATGTCAGGTGCATTTATTACCGCGTCTACTACTGCATCTAAAATTTCATGTCTAAAAGCGCGTTTCTAGTCAAAGTTACACGCCCATATAGACGCACATATAGACGCGCATATTGACGCGCTATGCAAATATATAATCATATTTATAAAAAAGTAGATATATTCATATTGTACGTCTATATACGCGTGTATCTGCACGTCTAAAAAAGTGTTTACTCTACAAGTTTTTTACGATAATAGATGCGCATTTATCCTGCAATTTAGACGCGCTGATAGATGCGCAAAATAGAGGTGTGAAAAAAAAAACAGAGAGCATATGACTTTGCAAGCCACATGCTCTCTGGTTTTTTCCCCCCATCAACATCAAATTGTATGCTTAGGGAAAACAGAGAAAGATTATTTCAAAGATTTTTGTACTGAAAACAAAAAAATGTATGTAGAACACGAAATTTCATATATATATATATATGAAACGTTTTTACATGATGAGTTCTAGTGCTTGTGACCTCAAGCATGGTCATGGTCGCAAGCACTAGCTGAAAGTAATACATATCAAAAATGAAAACTACAAGCCAAGGGGAGGCATGCATGCATGGGGCTCCTCTACATCTCCTCATAAAAGGCATCAGCATCACTACCACCACCGCTGCCTCTGCCACTGCCGTTGCCACTACCGCTACTACTAGTCCCCTCTTTGCTATCCTCAACTGCATCAAGGTTCACCTACACAAAGGATTAAGGTATATAAATATGATTACAAACAATAAATTAGAGTTACCTATATTTTTCATGTAAAAAATAAAACATACCTCTTCTAGTTGTGGAATCCTCATGGCATGATTATATTGCTCCTCCGTGATGAGTCCCTTCTCATAGAAATGCTGCCAAGTGGACGCCTGGTTATGACCTCGATGGTAACCTACCTCTCTAGGAGTAGGCATCCTACCAACGATATGATACTACAAAACAATTTGAACATACAACGTATTAGAACACACTACATAATGAAGTGAAACAAATTACAAAAGAAATTTAAAAAAAGAAATCAAATAATACTTACAAACTCAACCTCCCATGACTCCCTGCCACCCGATCCATAATGCGACGAGCGATCCCATGGTTGCCATCTGGATACGTCGCGCCTCTGCATGCTGGCGACTTGTCATTTTCTCTGCTGCTCTCTTCTTGGCCTCTTTCCACTCCCTGTGGTGGCAATTGGGTGGTTGGCCATATCCAGGGCGCCCCTGCTCTTGTCTTTGTAGTGACTCCTTGGCGCGCATCATAAGGTGAGACCTCTTGTTATGAAGCGTGTCTCTCACCTTTGACCATCCCCAATCATCTGAGAATCGTGAATTCTCGAGATTAGGGTACCTTCTATGTACTGCCCGCAGCACCTCTTGCCACAAACCTTTTTTTTTGTGCTTGAAGGGAATCATGCAATCTTTGTATGTGGCATGCACGACACTCCTCAAGTAGGCTATCACTTCCCTCCCCTCAGAGTCATGCAAGATACCACCAATATCAGTGACAGAGTAGTACATTTGTGGAGGCTCACCTCTCTCATTTCCCGGTGAGGGTGATTGAGAGCCACCTTCTAGGCGACCCCCACAAAGCCCTCGACCTCCTCATCCTCCCGCACGACTCTCCCTCCTCCCTCGACGGGCACTACCCTCTATCTCACTCGATGCACGTGCTTCTGCAAATGCATGTGCTTCGACCGATCCATGTACTTCAGCTAATCCCTGTGCATCAACTGATATATGTGTATGCATAGTGCATGGAGTACCTGTTAGTAAAGATGTGCCAAGGTTTGGTATTTGTGCGGCAGTGCTAGGCAAAGATGTGATAGGTGTCCTAGACATCACACTGAAAACCTCCTCTGTAGTGGGAGGGCAACCAAGATAATTGGTCATCTCCCCCATTAATTACTCCTTGTTTGGAAAACCTCCAAAAAAGCTACTAACACCTCTAGAAAACTCTGCTAAGGTGTTGTTCATGCGTTCCAACTCAGGATCAATGCTGGAAGATCCAGGATTCCACATCTACATAAGAAAAATCATATTACCCTGTGCAGATAAAACATATTACATGCTGCGCCTATATCTGCATCTCTCTATGCGTCTGTTAGCACGTCTATTTCCGCGTCTATGCCTGCATCTACACTGTCATCTGGACGCGCTGACAAACGCACACAGTCGGACCATTTTTTTCAAACTTGGTTTAAAAACGTGCAAAAAAACCTCCATAGATGACAGTCTATAGCATGTAAAGAGAGAGAGAGAGAGAGAGAGAGAGAGAAACAAACAGAGAAAGCAAACAAGATTGAGAGAGAGAAGAAGAACTCATCTTCTTTGCTTGTTCCGACGGGTGGCAGCTAGGTTGCAAGCTCATTGTCCTCCTTCTCCCTTCCCTTGGTAAGTTGCTTGAATCTTCTTCTCTTCCTTACTGTTTGGCTCTTGTTCTTTACTCTTTGGCTCTTCCTTCCTCCTGTCCTCTTTTTTCTCTTATTTCCTTCTCTCATTGTCTTCATGAAGTGATAGATAGACATGATTAGTAATGTTGAGCTCGAACTGCAGAAAACGCGCACAAAACACAGAAAAGCACTAGTTTGAAAGGAAATCCATAACTTTCTTTAAATTTTTTTAATATTTGCATAGCACGTCTGTAAGCGCGTGTAATTGCACGTATATATGTGTATATAATACTTATTACACGCGCTGGGAGACGCACAGTAACAATTAAACTGATTAGATGCTAGCTTTTGGTTGTTTTTGGATCAACATGACATGACTTTCCTAGTATTTCAATATCAAAATGTTTGCCTCCATGTTATAAGTATCAATGCATGCATTTAGGGAATATGACATATATACCAAATGAAATCACATTTGTCCTTATGATCTAAGTGTAATTGTGTCGTATATACATCCAATCATGTCCTATATATGCCTCACTTTGGAAAATGTGGCCATAGAACTTATTTGGAGGATTTTTTATGTTTTCTTTTAGTTCTTATTTTCTTATTTGGAATATCATTTGTCATAATAATCTTATTTCTAACAATGCTACTTTGTTTTCTTTATAGCACTCCATCACAAACCGTGACACTACAAGATATAGACCTTATAGCGACGTTTAAAGCGACGAAAATACAAACAACAAAATTTGCCCCCGTCGTCGCAAAAAGCGTCGTTATTGACGACGCCATAGAATCGTCGCTATATGGGTCGCTATATGCGACGCATATAGCGACAGTTGCAGACAATTTGCGACGCTCATAGCGACGCCAATAGCGACGCGTGCAGTAAATTTGCGACGGAAATAACGACGGTAACAGAGAAAAAAAAAATTGTGGCAGCGCAGCTAGCACTGCGTACTGTATGAGAGCCATACAAAATAATTTATGCACTGCTGCATACAAAGCGTTTGCAAACAAAAAGAATGTATATTGAAATCATAAAACTGATACATGAAATAAATACATGATCGCATAAAATGCGATTGGTACAATCATGAAATGATATCACTAATATATAGAAAATGTCTACATAGATCAGGTGACTAAAAACTAAAGGTGTGTGAGCTCTAAGGATCCAAGGGTGAGCTACAAATTTTCGTCCCCCGAAAGCTCGTCCCGCCGCAAAGGAGCATCAAAGGGATTCTGCAGAAAAAGAAACAACATATCAATCCATCATACAATAATGCATTCAAATATCTCATGGTAACTACGGACAAGAAAGATGAGTGACTTACAGGGCCGCCGCGTCTATACAATCGGTCGATCAATGCCCTAAAACTGTGCCTCTCTGCATATCGAGTCTCAAGGCCTTGTGGATCGCGATTTGTAACGGAGTGCTGCAAAGAAAACAAAATGCTAACTGTTAGAAACATGATTGTCAGTACAAAGAATATCTCAAAAAAACAAATAAGCAAAACAAAAGAGAAACTTACAAATTCCTCCAAATATGTCCTGTGGCCGCCACTCCCAAGTTGATGTACCGATCTGGCCTCGATTCGTGCCCTCGCTGCCTCCCGCTGCTGACTCCAACGTCCTGGCGAATTTGTAGCCTCCTCCCTCAGTCGGCGCCAGTCGTCTGCATCTAACCACTCGGGCTTTGGAGCCCCACTCTTGATTGCCTTGCGTGCGTCGGATCGTCTATGTGACATGTATGCACGTATGCAATCCATCATCCAGCCCGTAGAGAATCTATCCACTATGGCTGGCACCGGGAACTCCTCGTGCAAGGATGCTACTATGTAGTCCTTGCTCCCCTCCAGTATGTTCCTCCAATGATCCAGGACGTTGTGCCGAAAAACTTGTTGGCACAACTCCCTCATGCGAGCCATTACCCTCCTCCCCTCATCATTCATGATGATGGCTCCTGACCTGCTATCCACTAGGTATCCATAACCCCCAGGAGTCTGCCTAAGATGGGCCCTCTCCAATCTCTGTCCACGCTGCTGGGCATATCCAGGAGACCCCTGTACATCCGGTGTACCGACAGGGGTACCCTCTCCCGGAGTGCCACTCAAAGGGGTGCCACCAAAAGGCGTGCCATCTGCCGATGGCTGCGCAAAAGCCGGAGTAACTGGAGTGGACGTCCCCACAAGTGTGACAAATCCTGGAGGTGACGCAGCTCCAACTGAACGATGAGACGGAGACCACGTCCGTGTCTCCACAGCAGCACCCCCCTGATCCTCCTGCAGTCGCAGTCCCTCCCTCTGGCCCAAGTCGCGAGCGTCGAGATCGTTTGCTCGAAGCTGAAGCATCGGATCACGCTGAAGCATCAATCAATTCTACTCATAGTCATAAGACCTGAGAGAAATTATCCTATACTCAATTTAAGGGTTTCTTCTTCTATAACAATACTTTTGGGTTCATTTTGATGAAGTACGTGGCCCATGGCAAAGCACATTGCATACCATTATCAATAAGTCTATTATCTTAAATTTCCTTCCCCTCCCTCTCCCTCTCTTTCTCTCCCTCTCCTTCTCTTTCTCTCTTTCTCTCACCCTCTCCCTCTCCCTCTCGTTCTCTTTCTCTCCCTCTCTCATTTCCTTCCCCTCCCTCTCCCTCTCCCTCTCTTTCTCTTTTTCTCCCTCTCCCTCTCTATCTCTCTTTCTCTCTCATTTCCTAAACAAGCAAAAAATAAAGTGATTTGAACATCCTCCAAGCAAAAGGGAGAGGGAGAGATACAATGCACTCTCCCTCTCTTTCTCTTTCTATCCCTCTCTCATTTCCTTCCCCTCCCTCTCCCTCTCGATCTCTTTCTCTCTCATTTCCTCTCCTAAACAAGCAAAAAATAAAGTGATTCAAACATTAAACAAGCAAAAGGGAGAGGGAGAGAGAGAATGCACTCTCCCTCGTTCTCCCTCTCTTTCTCTTTCTCTCCCTCTCTCATTTCCTCCCCCTCCCTCTCCCTCTCCCTCTATTTCTCTTTCTCTTTCTCTTTCTCTTTCTTTCCCTCTCCCTCTCCCTCTCCCTCTCTTTCTCTCTTACTCTCTCGTTTCCTCTCCTAAACAAGCAAAAAAGAAAGTAATTTAAACATTAAACAAGCAAAAGGGAGAGAGAGAGAGAGAATGCACTCTCCCTCTCTTTCTCTCCCTCTCCCTCCCTCTCCCTCTCCCTCTCCTTCTCTTTCATTTCCTCTCCTAAACAAGCAAAAGAGAACGATTTAAACCTTCAACAAGCAAAAGAAAGAGAGAGGGAGACTCACCAATGAGATATAGCGAGCGTGGGCGGCTTCTCTTTGCAACGAGGGCTCCTCCTCTCCTTCGCGAACAACGGCGGTGGCGGCGGCGGCGGCAGCAGCGGCAGCAAGTCTCTTCTTCTCTCACAAAGCCTTCGCTCTCTCCCTCGCTCTTGCTCTCAAAAGGCGAAACAAAAGAAATGAAAACGGCGCTCGGGTTTCGGCCGCTTTTTTTTTCCTGTGGCGTCGCTATTTGTGTCGCCAATAGCGACGCGCTATTGGCGTCGCTATTTGTGACGCAAATGCCATTTGTGTCGCAAATGCGACGCCGATATCCGCCATCGCTAATTGCCCAATTCCTTGTAGTGTGATCCTATAGAATTGGAGACTCGATGTACAGAGAGACATGGTCTCACTACACTCATTGATAGATTGTATGTGCATAGTGGTCCAACAAATCAAGCCTCTTTCTTATTTGCAGGCATTATATATTGTAGTTAAACTCTAATAGTTTATATTGCAGAGTTTGTTTGACACTCCATTATATTGGGACGAGCTCTTTGATGGCAAGGAGCTATAGTAGTTGCTTGGATTCATGAAGTGCACATCTTTTTTTTTTTGGCCCCGTGATTCATGTAGGCTCTTTCCATGTAGTATTCATTAGACATATTTCTCATTCTTTGTATGGACTTGCATTTTGCGATATTTATAGATACATTTGAATATTTATTTTAGAGTCTCCTTTCTATTGTTCCATATAGTTTTATGGGTTGTCATCATCAGTCGTGTACTTATTTGAATATTGAATCAATAATCCTTTTTTTCTAGCATCTCATGATGCACCTATCTCTCAATGACAATTGTGTATTCAATATATAGTTACTTTATGAAACATTATTTAGCACATGATGCTAGAAGGTTAGCATCACTAATTTACTACACGCATTGCTAGCCTTCTTGCTTACTTCCACCATCTCAACTTTGAGGAAAAATAGTATATTTTAATACTTTCTCTAGAGTGGAGGATTTCGATATTCTCTATGTTTAAGTTAGATAAAATTTCATAAAATTGTTAATCCTTAATATTGAACATCTTAACATCCTGTATATTTTTTGTTCAAACTAAAATCTATTGTTTTCTTGTAGGTTATCAAAGGAGTTTCATTTAAAAGAAGTTGTCTTGACAAAATAGACCTAGTGCTTGAGGAAAATCTTCATAGAAAGGTAATAAGTACTATATTTTTCATTTGCATAATGTTCTTGAGTCTTTCAAAAGATATTTCATTCAATTTTATAGCATGTTAATATATTAATATTTACAAGTAGAAACTTACATGTCACTTTCCGTTCCCATGCTTTTGATGAAGTGAGTATATCTACCATTTGTGAGGATTCTACACAACTTACAAGGAATCCAAAAGGCATCAAGGTACGGAGTTCTAATTTTTTAAAGTATGCATCTAGTCAAATTATTTGAGAAAAATTAAAGTTTGTGAAAACCATAATTGAAATACCTCTTTTTCATTATTTAATAGATGAGTCAACGAACTTTATTTGATATGCTTGGGAAGGGAAAACAAAATGAGAAAGTTAATCCAAATGTCAACCTAGAAGTGAATCCAAATATAGATCTTAATGTCTATCTAGAAGACAATCTAGATGTCAATCTAGATCTTCATCGTCAACTCTTTGGCGATACTCCTGAGCATGATGAAGATGAAGACAATGAGATTGAAAATGAAGACGAGGATAATGAAATGGAGGGTGATATAGAAATGTTTGATATGTCGGGTAGCACTTCAGAAAATGCAGCCAACACAGGAAACTCCACAACAACATCAAAAGAGTACTCTAGAAAATTTCGAATAGAATGGACTAGAAAATATCCTTCTTTAAAACGTGTGGTGGAGGGAAAGAATGAGTATATGAATGAGGAAAACGAAATCTATGCATTCACTAACATGCTATATTTTGGATGAGAGAGAATGAGTATGAAGGATGCATGGCGTGTTTTCTCCAGCAATTCTAATTGGCAAGTAACATAACCAAACTTGATGAGATTATGGAAAATTCTTTTGGTTCTCCCTACTTCATAAATAGCATGTGAAGGAGGCTTCTCTAAGCAGATTGATGGTGTCAACTCTTGAGGCATTAATGCGAATTTCTCTTATTGGCCTTGACATCAAAAGCATTGAATGGGACTTGGTCTATGAGAAATGGGAGCTAGTAAAGGTACGAAGACTACATAATTTGTAGTTCTTGCTTGTTGCTCACCTTGTTTCTATCATGATGAACTTGATCAATTAACTATGATGTACAAGAGTCTAGACGTTGGAAATTTTTTTGGTCTTAAGAATATGAAACCAAAGTTTTTATTGTGATTTTCCACACTAGTTTATACTTCTTTTTTATATCATGTATTATGGGACCTTACCATCTTATATTAAGAATTGTTATCTCTTAAGTTACATCTAAGAATGCTCTCTTGTAAGCTACTTGGAAGTTGATGCCTAAATTTAGAGCAAAGGTGTCAAAATGAAGCTCACCAAAAAGGATAAATGTGTCATTAATTTTGTCTTGAAGCCCAACCTTTGGCATCAAATTTAAAGCCTAATTTGAATTGTGAAGACTCGCTTCTGGCAACCTTGCTCATTTTAGATGTTGATACTACTAATTAGCAGTCGTGTCAAATTACACTTTCTAGATATGTAGGGCAATGTACCATCATGTGTCCCTGTTAGTTTCAAGACTTCGAAACAATCTAGTAGAGGTTAACCTAATCTAATACTCACATTGTGGCACAAAATATTTCAAATTTTTTTAAGGGCTATGAATATCCCGTCATTCATAAATGGGAGCAACCGGTTCATTAGACTAGATGGAAAACTACACTCGACTACAAAAAAAAAAGCGCACACACACACACACACACACACTCTCTCTCTCTCTCTCTCTCTCTCTCTCTCTCTCTCTCTCTCTCTCTCTCTCTCTCTCTCTCTCTCTCTCTCTCTCTCTCTCTGTGCGTACCTGGTTGGTTTGAAAGTCTCACAATCCCTTTGCTGAGAGCCTTCAAGCACAGCTCGATTGTTGGAAAGAAGGAAATTACTTCTTTGTATGGCTCAGTATGCTCATCGTGACTTGTGATACTTCTAAAGTATGTCACAGTTGGCATCTTAGAAGGAAAAACTAAGGTAAAACACGCATGTTGATGCGCATACAAAATCTCGGAAGCTAATCGGGGTACAAACCAAATGCTAAGAATTGAAGCCATCATCTCTCTCTCTCTCTCTCTCTCTCTCTCTCTCTCTCTCTCTCTCTCTCTCTCTCTTCAAAAGTAAGAACTACTAGAAAGAATCTCACCTTCTGATAGTCGTTGTAGGCTGCATTATAAGCTTCACAGAGGACGCCTCGAGGTGCGCCTCACTGTCGAGCTGCACAGACATTCCATATAATTTTTTGCAGCTGTTGATGATCACGTTGCTGCCGATCATTGATCTCTGGTTGATCAATGGTCTGTCATAAGGGCCATCATGCGCCACAAACTTCTCTGGCACTGAGAGCCAACCTCCGAGGCCACCGGCTTGCTGCTGTCGTATCGATCTCAAATGACTTACATAGTCCATGGTATGTACAGATGTCTCTCATAAGAGGATCATCACATGCGATCCATTGTCAATCCCTGTGAATTGGGATCCCTATCAAACAGTCAGTAGCTGAACGCAATCTTACTTTTTTCTTTCTCCTTTTTTTTCACAATATCTATGCTTACTATGACTGTGGCTGGCCAACTCTCTGCTTAGACTTCATGGACGCAACTTGTGTTGAGAGAGAGAGAGAAAGAAAGAGAGACAGAGAAAGGGGTGGGAGGGGGGGACGCGGCATGTACGAAGCACAAGGTTGCAGGATTAGAAACGAGAAAGATATTCTGCTGGAGCTGACTTGAGCTATTTCATGGTTCCGCATAAGCTTTCCATGGTGATACAGGTCTTCCTTGCCCTCCCGAAGCCTCAAACACACCCACGGCCACCTTTAACAAAACCTCTACCTCTCTCTCTCTCTCTCTCTCTCTACTAAAAATGTCCCACCTTTCATATATAGTCAACAGTTTCAGAACTTAACATAGCAGACACAACGCCATTTCTATGTTCGTGAATCGTATACATAGATTCTAGAGAGCTAGGATGGGCTAACCGTCCTCTCTCTCTCTCATTTTTAGGATGCCTCATTTTTAGGATGCTCCATTGACTTCAGCAAGTTCCCATAACAGTGATCTATTTTAGTCACTAACAAGTGGACACACTGTGGCTAAAGATGATGAAAAGAGGACATGTGCACATTGGCTACATGTGATCTAGATGTAATTATGTCGTATATACATCCAATCATGCCCTATCCAATCACATTTGTATAGGGCATGATTGGATGTATATAGGGCATGAAATCACATCTATATAATTAGCTTTGAATGATTGGATGTATATTTGTAATACTCAGAAAGAAGTAAAGTTGGTAATGTATTCAAACAAATACTAGCTGTTAAGAGGTTTGGTCATATTTACGGACTTTATGAGAAATGAAAAATATGTGCATTTATTTTCGCATCTATAGGCGCGTTTATAAACGCGGATATATAGACACGTTCTGTATACTAGCGTAAATAGACGCTTTGATACACGTACTTATAAATGCACCTGCTTTTTCGCGTGTACAGTGCGCGTCTATAGGGCCTTTCTCTTGTAGTGTACTAAAGTAACTATCAAGCCAACCCAGTAGTTATGTAAAACTAAGTAGGCCAAACTCCAAAGTGATTTTGAGGAGATTACTCAAACTCGTCTTTAGATTAGCACCTCCAACCCATCCCTCCAACTAACCTAAAAACCAAACATCATTACCAATCTATTTATAAAATGGCTTGGACTTGGCCAAGAAAACCAATGTGTCAAAAAAGAGATGCTTTTTGCGATTGGATTCAACATTTGGAATCCTTCCTAAGGCATATGCTCAAGGGGCTCACTCATGAATATATGTGTGTATCACGTGGGTTCAAACCATTTTTATGCATTTTTCATTACAAAAAGGTATCATATAAAGGGGTTATTTACATATTGACTTAAAAAGGGTGGTATTTTATCCAAGAAAAATCTACAAATAAGGGTATTTACAAATAGACCTTAAGCGCATGTGATATAAAGGATATATATATATCATAAAACCCCCAAGGGCATGTGCAATCATTGATATGGGTCTTATTGATCTCATATCATGACCGAACTTGTTTTCCAATGGCACCACATGTGGGAAGAGAAAAAACATATTTTTCCAAAAAACATTCTCATACAAGAGGAATTTTTTAACCTTCTTTCTAACAAGCGATTGTAATCATGTTGACTTGTTACCTCCTATGCTTCTATTACTAAAAGTAACTTGACCAATTAAACATAGATGATCTTAAGGAGAAATGTAATTCTTTGAGTGTTTTTTGTAAGAAATGGTAGTGAAATTTATTTGAGCTCGCTTGTGTTAGCAATATGACCACAATGATTGAGTAATTCTATATTATGAGTAAACTTCAATACAACCCTATGGATTATGAGACCATATCTATTTGGTCCATATCTCTTCCTCAAAATCTAAACTTGTCACCGAGGTTAAACACCATCTATTTTTGGATAAAGTTCTAACTAAAAAAGAAATGCCCATTGTCAATCACTTTGCAACACCTTCCCTACTTTGCATTTGACTACTTACCTTTGTGGCATAATAAGAAAACCAATTGATTTGGACTCTTGCAAAGCTAGAATATAATCCTAATAGCTATAACTATTGGCCTCTAAAATCCTCTTCTCATTAACTATTGTATTATTCTAACTATTGGTAGTTTAATGTACATAATTCTTTATTACTTTGCTCAAAGTTTTGCATCTAGAAGAGACACCCCTCTAAATCTTGGACATTGCTATATTTTGTGTAAGAGAGCTAAGAGATATGAGCTCAAAGTTTTAGCTCAACTACGATGGTAAAAAAACTAACACTATCATCAATTTGTCCAATGTTTTGAACTATATTCTATTACATGATGCTCTCATAGTTTCACTATTGGGCTATACACACAATAGTCATGATATTGGATGGACTTTTATTCTTTCAAAAGCTATAGCTCACTTTTGGTGACAATATCTTACCTTTCCTTCTTGAAACTTCACTCTAACTAACCTTGCATCCTTCTCTCTAACACAAGAAAGCGAGAATACAAGACTGGCTTCAAGGTGTAGTGAAATGAGTAACATATCTTTCCACATTGTAGTCCAAAACTTGAAGGCTAAAATATGGTTCCATGACCCAAATGACACGATCAGATGCCATTGCTCCTTCACATCCACCATCAAATATGCCCCCTTCTCTAGGAGGGTAGCCACCCATTTGTATTCTCCAATTAGCACCCCTTTTACATTTAGGGTTCCCACAATTGTAAATTAGGGTTTACACCCTCTTTTCAAAATCCTACCCACTTTTCAAGATCTAGGTTGGTCCTTCCTTGAAGCATGTTTTGACCTTAATTTAATTATATCTAGCCTACACTATTGCAAGCAAAGATTTGTGTGCACAACCCACACAACAATTTAGGTGTGAAAAATACTACAAGAATGAAAAAAATGTGCACAATGAGCTCAAGCTCTCACCAAATAATGTAACCATGATAATGTGGTGTCCATGAAGTACAAAAATAACAAAATTTCCCAAACATATTACACTGAACCTTCGAAAAATAATATCCTTCCATAAAATAATTCTAGCACTTGTGGTTTACTTGCTTTCCATCTTGTTTACTTTTGGTCTTTTCAAAATACAATAACATTATTTTTTCGCCCTAGTAGACAAGTGCTAGCCCCATGGCACTCAGTCAAATGTAGCATGTTATAGCTTACCAATGACTATTACTAATGATAATGATGATGATGTTCCAAATATAGAGTCTAATTTAAATAGCTATTGAAGTGTATGCTTCTCCACTAGATCAACCACATAAAGAGTGAGTTTGTGCATTGAAGTGCACATGTTGAAGATTGAATATTGAGCCTAGACATTAAAAGCACAATGTCTCATCATTGGTGAAGGTACTCTTGAAGAAGAACCAAATTGTCAATGAAGAGTTGGGTGTTCATAGATGGAGCAATTTAAACTTCTCCTATAGAAGTGAATGACCATTGAATATTATTGTCAATATCTATCATGATTGAAGAAACTAGGATATAATTATAGATGGCTCTCTTATATCTTTGTCTCTTGTTGAAGTCTCTTAGATGATCTTGGTAGCTTGAAGTTTTGATGATCTACCATCTCAATACTCATGGGACTTGAGATTTTTAATAAAGTTTATAGTGCTAGTGCCATCTTCAAGTCTTGGATGTTCATTGTTAGGCTTTGTCATTGATGTGATCTATCACATTCTTATACTCACTTATTGAAACTATGAGAGTACACTACAAGGGATCGGGCTCATACCCGCGCTCCTAGCCGCACAAAATGACTTGGGAAAAAAAGTGTCGGGCCCGTGTAATAGCGCGTGTATCATCACGGCCAGAGACATGCGTGTAAAAGCGTGTGTACAGTGACAGCCAGTCGCGCGAATACACGACCCCATACACGCGTTCTGCGCAGTTTTGCTGCAAATTTACACGTGAATCTAACAGACTATCCGCGCAAATATACGCGATTTTGACAGAGGACACGCGCTTATACACGCGATCGCAGAGGGGAAAAAAAATCCAGAGAGTGCTTTTGGGTGCCTGGATGCTATTCCAGCATCCAGCCACCCAAAGGCACTCTCTGGATTTTTTTTTGGTGCATTGCACCATAAAAAAAGAGCGATTTAGATTTCAAGACTCACTCTCTATGAATACACGATTCAATATTACTATCTAAAACTTAATACACGACTCAAGACTCACGATTCAATACATTGTCAATACATGATACATTTGTGTACAAGGGAGTCCATATGTCAAAATAGCCCATGGCTTTAATTAGGAACAAATATATACAAAGTCAAATAGGGAGCTAGGTGCAAAAAAGCCCATGGCTTCAGTTACAAAAAAATTTTGTACAACCACATCCTACAGTATTCTGAAAGCTAATCAGAGGATGATGAGGACCCTGTGCTCTCTCCATGATCAGAGGAGCTCGCATCGGTATGTTCCGATGAGTGGTGCTCGCCTCCACCAGGAGCAGTGGCACGAACATCAGCAGTGGCGGCTGGATCATCAGGGGCAGGAGCATCAGCAGCTTGTGCCTGTTCAAGAAATATACAGTATGTAAGTATACATATATATGCAATTAAATAAACCGAAATCATTCATTTAGAGTTTTCAAGTACCTGTCGACCGTATGGTCTCATGGCCGCGTCAAACTGCGCATCCGTAATACGTCCCTCGTTTCTGAAGATGGCCCACGTGTCACGTCTGCTATTGCGGCGAGCATACCCAGTCTCGTGGGCTGTGAGCCCTCTCCCCATAACCCGTCGCTGTAACATAATCAAGATAGTTTGTAAGATCAAAACAATCATAGAATTAATGAATTTGGCAAACAATCAAATAAAGAGGCAAGTTACTTACGAACTCTGCCTCCCACGACTCGACGCCGCCAGATCCGAAATGCGACGATCCAATGGTCTCCATCTGGATCCGTCGTGCCTCCACATGCTGCCTGCTCTTCACGCCTCCCTCTGCGCGCTTCTTTGCCTCCTTCCACTCGCGTTTGTGGGCAGTGGCAGGTTTCTCACAAGGATAGCCACCCGCAGCTACATTCACCCCATCATCGTACGCGAGTTTCTTAAGGTGAGATCTTTTATTACTTAAGATCTCCCTTATTCGTGTCCTTCCCCATACATCCGAGAATGTCACTCGTGGGGGATTGGGGTACCGACTATGTACACTATCTAGGACCTCCCTAACTAACCGGCTATCCTGATCTTTAAATTTTACAAAACAGTTTCTATACATGTTTGAAACTACCCCCCGCGTATACTCCATCACCTCTTTCCCTCTCGCATCCATGACTACCCCGCCCCTATCCGTAACATCATAGAAAATCTCTCCCTCCACCTCTCTCGCCTCCTCCGACTCCTCACTGTCTCCTCGTACATGCCTCCCTCCATGCCCTCTCTCACCGCGTGCCCTACTACCCCCCCCACCAAAGCACCCGCCGCATAATCCTCCACTCCCGCTCTCCCTACTGCGGCGTCGGCTCTCATCTGTACTGTGGGAGTAGCCATGACTAGGGGTGGCTGCACGTGACTGTGTACGTGACTGTGGCTGTGAGGGAGCACGTGATGGTGGCCGTGAGCCCTCACGTGACGGTACAAAGGAGGGTGTGCGTGAGTGTGTCCGTGTAGGGGTGTGTCTCCTCGGTGAGCGTGTATGCGCAGGGGTACGTCTCTCCGGACTCGCAGGCGTAGACGGCAGTGGAGAGGCTTGTGTACTTGGGGGCGTGGTGTGACCTGGGAGTCTAGGAGGAGGATGGGCATACATATACTCTGTCAGCTCCACTGGATTAGGATGGCGCCCAAAATGGTTTATCATCTCCATCATCCAAGTGGCGTATGCCCACGGATCGGAGGAAGAGCCTGGATCCATGAAGAATCTGCAAAGCGTCGAAATTCCGCCTCAATGAACCAAGCAAAACATGCATATAAAAAATAAACATATCTCCTACAATATATCTCCTCAATATATCTCCTCAATATATCTCCTACAATATATAACCTACAACATATATCTACCATTCTAGAAAATAAACATATCTCTTACAATACCAAACATCGAATTAGTAGAAGATCATAAGCCAAAAGAAGAAGTTCATTTCGAATTAGTGACGAAATTCATGAAAAACAAAAACTCTTTCCTCTATCTTGACGGACATGCTCCATCAAGGGAGAAATGACTAAACACATACACAAGGGTTCCTTCTTCTCTCTTTCCTCTATCTTGACGGATGTCGTTTGTCAAGAAATAAATAGTTAAGCACATATACAATGTGTGTGAATTCTATCCTCTGTCGCTTTCAAGTACACATAGCACGGGTGGAAAGAAAGAAAGCGACAGATTTGCCAAAACAAACAAACGACAACCAACCTCTTTGAAAAGTCTTTGAAAAGTGAGTTCGTTGATTCTTGCTTCTCTCTCCCTTTCTGTGTTGTCTGCACCCTTTGCTTCTTTTGGGTAGTCCAAGAGGGAGAAGGCTGGTTCGAAGAGGTAGGTTCGGGGGTTTGGAAGAGCTGGAGGCAGAGGTACTGTAACGACAAAGAAAGAAGAAGAAGAAGTGTTTTGAAAGAGGGCTTTTGAAAGAAAGAAAGCGACGCAGAAAGAAGAAGAAGAAGTGTTTTGAAAGAGGGCTTTTGAAAGAAAGAAAGCGGCGCGCGCGGTAGGTAAACGCGAAAAGCACGTGTGTAAAAGCGCGTGTAAAAGCGTAGCAGAATACATTGTAGACGCGCCTGTACACGCGACACAGAGACTGTTTATACTTTTTTTAAAAACTGATTGTTCTTGTGTATCCATTGTTTTGTGCATAGGATGTGTATGATTTCACTAAAAACTGATCCTACTTCTGTATTGGTTATTTTGGACATAGCATGTCATCATCCTCTTCAAGCAGTTCTGGTGAGGATGAGACAATGCGTCATCGTGATCGCGACGTGTGGCTGGCACAAAGGATCAAGTGTACGTGTAATCGATGTCAAGGGTGCATTGTACGAGCGCATCGAATTACATTGAATCACATCTCGATGTATGGAGAATGGATTCAAACAGGTTTAGAGGTGAGAAGATGTGAATTGAAAGTATTAAAATAACTCATGGTGTGCAAATTAATGGAGCGCGTTGTAATATATATACTGTGATTGAAGCAGGATGCAGTACCACACCCTAACATGGTGCCATACGCACGGCGAGAGCATGCAAAGCGTCGACGAGATGATGCTGGAGCTTCGGGATCTGTTGTCGGAGATGAGTGGGAAAGGGATGACAATAGCCCTGCACCCCACGAAGTTGTGGAAGAGGAAGTGTTTGATGACATGGTGCGGAATCTTTTTAGGGATGATCGCAAAGGTGTGGACGACAATGATATGGAACAAGAGCATCTCTACAATGCTTCATCGACACCGGTTTTTGAAGGGTGCACATTCTCTATTTTACGTGCTTCACTTGAACTGCTCAATATACAAACAGTTTATGGATGGAGCAATGCAAGTCTTGACGCATTATTGAAGTAAGCATTGTAACTTGCAAATTTCAGTTAGTGGTTTTTGGTTTACAGTATAGGGTTTAGGGTTATGGGCTAATTGATGATATTGGATGCAGGCTATTATCAAACATGCTTCCAAAGGGGAATAGACTACCCACCTCAAGAGACAAAGCGAGGCGCTATGTGACATCTCTTGGAGGATTGGATTATGATCGCATACATGCATGCGTCAATGATTGCATTCTCTTTCGTGGGACGCATAAGGAGGCTCGACAGTGTCCCACTTGTGGTGAAGCAAGGTATAGAACAGATGTGAAGAGTTTTGATGTACCTCGTAAAGTCTTGCGACACTTTCCTATAATTCCTCGCATCAAACACATGTTCAAGTGCAAATCCATAGCAGAGCTCATGTCATGGCATTCCTCGCATCGATCAGATGATGGCATGTGGAGAATTCCTGCAGACACTCCTGCTTGGAAGCATATTGAAGATGAGTGGCCCAGCTTTAAAACAGAGCCCAGAAACTTGAGACTTGGCCTAGGTATGGATGGAGTGAATCCGTTTGGTTTCAAGAGCACCGCATACAGCGTGTGGCCGGTTGTGTTGGTGAATTACAACCTTCCACCATCAATGGCGATCAAGAAGGGACATCTTATGTTATCCCTTCTGATTCCAGGGAAACATAAAGTCAAGCATATGGATGTTTATCTTGAACCGTTGATTGATGAGTTGGAGGAACTATGGAGAGGTGTTGCGGTAGTGGACATTAGTAGGCCTCCCTCCTCTCGACACTTCGACTTAAAAGCAGTGTTGATGTGGACAATGCATGACTTTCCAGGATACAACGATTGTTCTGGTAAGAATTCTAACTACCTCCCGACTCTAATACTACTAGCTATATCAATTATAACTATTGACTTTATTATTCTAACTTTTTTTTTTATTTTAACAGGTTTGAGGACATCGGGTAAACATGCATGTCCTATATGTGGCCCTTCATTGGTACATGAGTATGCTGATGGTTTGTGTAAGACCATATTCGATAATCATCATCGATTTCTCCCATCAGATCACCCTAAATATGCTCCTAGTAAGAGGAACATTCATCCACAGACACTTCGTGCAAAAGATTGGAAGCGTATTTGGGAGTCTTCAAATGTTCTTCCTCCAGATGGCATGAACAGGTACATCTCCATTGTTTTCAATCTTGTTTTGTGTAGTCTCTAAAGTTGGAATAAAGATGACAGTCTGCAATCCCTTGTGTAGGTACTCCATTTTTTTCCGGCTACCATATTGGACCCATCTCAAGATCAACCATCTTCTTGATCCCATGCACATCTTCAAGAATGTGGGATCTAGTATTTGGGAACATGTTATTGGTAAAAGAGACAATGTTAGCGTACGGGAGGACTTGCAGGTCGCAGGACGTATGCGTCAAGCTTGGCCACGAGAGGAGGGTGGGCACGTTCGTCTTCCGCCTGCTCCCTGGATTATATCAAAGAAGGAGGAGAAGCAGGTAAAGCAAGCCATCACCACTTTGCGTACTCCCACTGGATGCATGAGATCGTTGAAGGGAGCGTTTACAACCACTAAGAAAAGAGGGGTTGAGCAACTACATGGGTTGAAGTCCCACGATTGGCACAAGATGCTCCAAGTAAGTGTTTTCCAATTATTGTAGGTTGAAATTAAATTTTGTAATGCCCTAACCCAAATATACATGTGCTCTTATGTGCGCAGTTCATACTACCTACTAGCATCGACCATTGTGCAGACAAGAGTTTGAAAAGATGTATTTATAAGATGGGCGAGCTTGTGAGGTATGTAAATCCCATGTAAGATCACCCTTCATTATACCTTGCAAAATGAATGTGCATGAGGTATAACGTACTGTGCATTTATTTTTCAAATATGTTAGTTCCAAAGCAATTGATCCAGCCACATTGGATGATGCGCGTGTTATGGCAGTGGAGGTGGTTTGTATGGTAGAGGAGACTTTTCCGCGAACCATTCTCACAAGTCAACTACATCTCATTGTGCATTTAGTGGATGAAATTGCTTTATGTGGCACTGTGCATGCCCGTTGGATGTTCTTCCTAGAGCGCTTCATGAAGACCTTAAAAGACTTTGTGAGGCAAAGTGCAAGGCCCGAAGGAAGCATGGCTGAGGGTTGGTTGATACAAGAGTCTCTTGTATATATATCAGAATTTCTTGATCAGGTGGATAGCTCTTTGCCGCGACTATGGAGCAATGAAGAGGACTTGAGGATGACGTCTATTGTGCCTCAAGGAAAAGGACAGAGCAAAGTAATTGAGAGAACATTGATTGATGATCTTAATTTCACTTGCATCCTTAATAGTGATGTGATGAGCAGATGGGTTACAAGATACGAGGATGCAAAGACAAAAAGGCAAGCAGACAGAGCTCTCTTTCGGAGGCAACATGGCTCTCGTAAGGCGTACCCTAAGCATCTAGCAACACTTCCGAATGATATTCATGTTGATTGGTTGCATGAGGAAATGGAGAGAGCAGAGAGAGATGAGGGGCTGCATATCACGGCGGAAGAATGGGAGTATGCACGAGGATGCATGTTAAAGGTACATAGAACAAATGTAAATTTGCATTCTTTGTAAGTGATTGGCTTTTCATATTTATTCACATTAATTGCTTACATAGATATTGCTTATATTTTGGTCCAGTGCACTATGTTCAATGCTATATGGTGTGAAGGCAAGCATTTTCGAACACAAAGAATAGATGAAAAGAGGAATACACAAGATTGCGGTGTCATTAGTAGCTTTGAGGGAGCCAATGGAAAAATTGATGATTATTGTGGCACAATCCAAGACATATACAGACTTGACTTTCGACGCTTCTTTGTGTATGTTTTGGATGTCAAATGGCAAATGAACGTGGTGGAAAAAGGGCCTAACGCAACGATAAAACGCCATACAAGTGGCTATGTAACTATTGACTCTACAAAGTTTTGGCAAACAAAGAAAGATAGGCTCGTATTGCCACAACAATGTGAGCAGGTATGCATTTTTTTACAAATGTGTTTCATGTACATATATATCTAAGCTCGCGCACCCCTTGACTTTTGATATGCTAATTAATTAATGAATTATGTGTATTTGAGCAGGTTATCTATCTGCCAATGGTGCATGACAGTAAATGGTGGTATGTCATCCCTATTGCACCACGTTCCAAAGTAATGTATAATACATTCACTGATATGGAGCATATGGAGGATGTGGCAAGCCGCAAAGAAGATGATGTCGAACATGCCAATGTAGATGATCATGATAATGAGGATGAGCGTGCCATTTCTCATGATCATGAGGATGACCCTTCCATTGAGGATGATGGTGATAATGATGAGAATGATCAAGGCATCGGTACCATTATCAATGGGCAAAATAGCGATAGTAGAATAAATTTAATCGTAGCCTTACAAATTGATCAAATGGATATTGATGTTGATCGTTTGGCAAGGATGGATCTTATTGAAGATGAGATCGAACCCTAACCAATCCATCACTGTATTGTTCCAAATTCATGACATTTCTATTGTATACTTTGTCTTTCAATAACCATATGAAGATATATTTTTCAATATATTACGTTGTTGTAAGTGCATGTAGTGGGATTTTGTAATGGTTTGTAAACAGTGCAATGCACAATGACATTTTTAAAACTTAATGGTTTTCTGTTTTGAAAAGAAATGGATTTCTGTAGTTAGGCTCTGTGTCGCGTGTAAAAGAGCGTGTATTATGACAGACTTAACGCGCAAATACATGCGCCCACACATGCAATTATACACGCGCTGTTACATGCATGTATACACGCGCCCGATATTGCTGTAAGTATAAACGACCATACACGCGCCCGTAACTTTTCGCGTGTAATGGACGCGTGTATGGCGGCATTGTGTTGTAGTGGTACCATGCAATAAAAAGATAAGGGACACGTCTCTTGTCATGCAATACATTAAGCAAAATAATAAAATAATTACGATGTTAATTAGGGTTACTTATGTACAAGAGGTAGTATTTTACTATTTTAGAAATCCACTAGTTATAGAAATTCGAGTTGTAGTCCAATTCAATAAAACTTCAAGTCATTTGGTTTGGTAGCCAATTCACAAAGTTAAGTAATTTGATTGCTAAGAAAGGAATGTCTAGAAAAGCAATTGGCTATATGTAACTCCTCTTTAGTCATAATATTATCAATCAATGGATAGTATTGTAGTTGTGATGTTATGTCCAAATTTTTAGCAAGGATGATAGACCCACAATGAAGTGATCCTATAGTAAGTTGTGTCAAATTGGAGAGTACTAACTATATCTCAATGCTCACCCATCCTCATAAGACGACTATCATTGTGAGCAAGCTCAAGTCAATGAGGATACCACTTATGCAAGAATGAGCTCGAGGAATTGCAATTGTTCTCAACCTCAAGAAGTATTGATTGGTCTTGATTCTAATCACAAAAGCATGAGAGAATAAGTTGACATGACCACAATTTCTTTTGAGAAAGAATATTAGTACATTCAATCTAAACTAAGTGGCTCTTATAGAAGAGATATTCACTCTCTTCCCAAGTGGGATGCTATAAGTTGGAAGGAACTTGAATAGGCTAATTGTTGGCAAGACTAAATCAATCATTGCAAAGAACTTGGCATAATTAAAAACTAAGTCCAATTGGACTATTCATAGTACTTCAGTGGAATTGTTCTTATTTTCCAAATCAACAACCATGTTATTTAGAGGTTGGTAGACTAGCAACGATTCTATATGAGCAAGCATGTCGAGTTTAGTGGTACTAAACTAGAGGTGAGTTTGAGCGATCTCCTTTGAACTATTTTGGGGTTTGACCTGCTTATATTGGTCTAACTGGTGCGGTGGGTTAGTATGAGCATTAGTACTTTGGGCTTAAGGTCTAGAGTCTCAATCAAAAAAATCTAACCTAGTATTTCCTTGTTAATTGGATTTTTATGTACATCACTTTGCTTTATGACATGTGATGAAGATTCATTCTACATGGTAATAGAAGCAAAGGAAAGATCATGTTCTATGTCACTTAGCCTTGGAATGAACAAATCAAAGAAGTTAGGATTGTACTAAATTGGAGCATAGGCATAACGATCTTGTTGGTCTTGAGTGAGGAAAAAGATACATCTAATTATATCCAGCATAAGGATCTTATTGGTCTTGAGTGAGGCAAAAGATACATCTAATTATATCGAGCATAATGCTACCTTGTTCCAATCAACTCGCAATATGTATCTCTTTCCTTGAAAGGATTTTATCACATAAGGGAACTTTTTGGGCAAGTTTAGAAAGGTTGACACCACTAACAATCATGAGGACTCTTAGGAATGTAGAAATGGCATATCTCAAATCATGCCTTGAAGTCCACACTGCCTTTTTTTGCTTGACAATAGTCATTATACAATTGCCACCTCTTACAACTAGACCTTAACTAGAATACCATTTCCATTCAAACTTACTGCATCCTTTTGCTTTCCTAGCCAATGCCACAACTTGCTCTCTACTTATTCTACAATGCCCAATGTTGAACATGGGAATCAATTATGCTTCTTCTATTTAGCATTGGTTATTTGCTTCACGACTTCTTCCATGATGATTAGGTAACTCCAAAAAATTTGTGCTTGCTCTACCCATATCAAAGCCCTTTTATGAGAGCATCTCATGCTCAATAGTCTAAATTTTAATTTTGGCATGAGCATATGCATGAGAAAGTGATAACATTGTGTCCTTCAATTCCTTGTGATACTCAACCTCCCATTGATCTTCTTGTTGTGTTAGCTTACCACATTCTTCAAGAGAGATCACTTAGGTTTCAAATGTGTTAGGGTTTGACATAAAAAAGAATGTATTGTGAATCATTGGATTCACTCAACTCTTTTTGCTGAAGTTCAAGTTCATTTGTGAGGCTCAAACCCAAAGAGTCCACTCTTTATAAAGGAGACATGTCACCTAGAGCAAAGAATCCTAGAAGACACCCTATCTACAACTTGTGCAAGAGTCATATGACCCCACTTTTTACACTTATATGATGTATCAAAAATTTATTGCACATCCCTTCTTTTAGATATAATATTTTGCATACCCCTTTTTATATATAAAATTGATTATATATTCCCTTTTTCATATTTAGGATTTTTTGTTCTTTTCAATTTTTCAAATTGACTAAGCTTCAAATACTTAAACATTTCTAACACAAGAATTACATGTTGCACTTTAAAGATTATACATTGTCGCCTCACTTTAAAACCAATATTTCATGATAGTACATTACATTGAACACTAAAAAGGTTTGTGTGTGTGTGTGTGTGTGTGTGTGCGCGCGCGCGCGCGTGTGCGTGTGCGTGTGCATGTGCGTGTGCGTGTGCATGTGCATGTGCGTGCGCGTGCGCGTGCACGTGAGCATGCGCGCGTGTGTGCGTGCGTGCATGTGATTAAACTAATGTAATTTTTATGCAATTCCCCACACCCCTCCTCCCCCCTTCCCCTTGCCTCCTTTCCTACCCCCTTCCCCCCAAAACCCCTCCCCTCCCCGTTCTTAGTTTGAAGATTGGAGGGAAAAATTAATGGGGTTCTACCCCTAATATATACACTTATACACATTTTGAAACCCCCCACCCCCCCTTGCACTTATATAATTCTATAAGCTACCTATGGCAAACTTGTGAGAGGTAGAAGCATGAGTACTTGGTCATTAGCCAAAGTGACCATAATGGTCACAGGAAAGGATATGATTGTGTAGGTTTCACTTCAAAATTGGAAGTAATAAGTTATTATTTAGTGGATTGGTTAATATTGTCAATCAAAGGTGACTTTGCACTTGGATCCATGGAAATATTGGAAGTAGTCTCAATTTTAGTATTTCTATAAGTGCTTTAGGCAACACTCTTATAGGGACGTTGTCAATCTTTGGGTGTCTTCTGGGCTATCCCTTGTGAATTATTTTTAGTGGATTGACAATAGTATGCTTTGCTACTAGATCTTTTGTTGGTGATACAAGTCCTTTTAGTCTGGGAGATTTTAGCCCTATGGATGGGCCATCAATTTTTGGGGTCAAAGCTTGATGACTTTATTGCATTTGTGTTTGGACTATCTCTATCAGTTTGAGTAATATCCTAAGGATGAGGCTACTTAATGTCCTTTGTTTGACTTGATGTTTTCTCACGCACCATGGATGTGTGTGATGGAGTAGAAAAGGTATGAACTTGTTGCACTTTAGTGACTACAGGCTCGAATCTCTTTCCTTGATAAACATGCAGTGGCTTGTTAATCTTAGGCACCAGTTTCTCAATCTTCATACACTACAACAGAAACGAGGCATAGACGCGCATGTTAGACACACAAAGTCGGGCGCATCTATCATTGCGTCTATATGTGCGTGTAAAAGTGCGTGTAAATAGACGTGAATTTTGCGTCTATATATCCGCGCAAATAAATGCCAATATAGACGCGCCAGCAGACGCACAATTATTTAACCACCTAAACTTGGAATTAATATAATTAAAAAACCAAAGTTAATAATTATTTAACCACCTGAAATTGATTCTTGAGCATGCACGTGTGCGCATGATAAAAACCATAGAATTAAGAAAACACATTGAATCATTGAATTAAAAAAATAGAGTTAATAATTACTTTTTCATTGCTCTCTAATGAATGGCAGTTCCTCCAGTTGACAAGCCTGATATAAGTAATTAGCGGCAAGCGACAGAAACCTTACAATTAGTAGCAAGCATTGCAATATGTATCTCATAATTTCTCTACTTGAAGATGATAAAAATACTTCCTTTTTATTATGGAAAAATCAATTTAGCTTTAAACTTGACTATTGATTCTTGAGTATGCACGTGTGCGCATGATAAAAACCATAGAATTAAGAATACACATTGAATCATTAAGCAAATTAAGTATGTTACAGTGAATGGTCCATCTCATCTTCAATGAGATCAGCCCTTGCTAAACTATCTACTTCTAGGTCTATGTTACCAAGAGGTAACGAAACAAATAAGTCTATCCCACTATCAGATGTGTTGCTATATTGCTCAATAACTTCATCAATATCATTGACAATCACATTATTGTCTTCTTCTACGCTTCCTTGAACATCCTCACGAGGTTCATCTTGTACTATATCACGCATATCATCCATTATGGTGTCATCATACACATCATCATTAATTGTTGGATTGTCATCTGCTATCTCCATGTCGGTAAATTACCATATATTGGTTTTGAACTATTAGATATAGGGATGACATACCACCATCGGTTATTGTTTACCATTGGATGATACACAACCTGTATTTGAAAAACAAAAGCAAGAAACTTAAATACTTATTATATTGTGTATATGTATCACATGTATACATATTAAAAAATTAGCCTTTGCATATATACTTGCTCGCATTGTTGAGGTAGTACTAATGTGTCATTCTTGTTTTGGTGAAATTTTGTAGAGTCAATGATTACAAAACCACTTGGATGACATCTGATTGTGCAATGCTCACCATTTGTTATCACTTCTTTAAACCACTTCACATCTAGTACATATATAAAGAATCGTCTGAAGTCAAGCTTCAGAATATATTGGATCAAGCCACAATAACCTTCCATGGTACCATTGGCATCCTCGAAGTGAGCAAGGACACCACAATCTTGGATATTTCTCTTTTCATCTAGATGTTGAGTTCGAAAATGTTTACCCTCACACCAAAGTGTATTGAATAATGTGTACTAGTAGTAAAAGATAAAAGATCAAACATGTCAATTATTTATATAAAATAAAACTTATAGAAACAAATTAATTGATAGTACATCTCACCTTTGATAAGCAACCTCGTGCATATTCCCACTCTTCTTGAGATATATTAATTTCCTCCTCTTTTTCCATTCTCTCCATTTCCTCATGTAACTAATCTATATCAATATGACGTGGGAGCGCATTTAGATGATCTGGAAATGAGACATTACGTCCATATCTAGTGCAAAATTCTTGTCTTTCGCTTTTTCTTCTTGCCCTTGCTTCATTATATAGTGTCACCCATTTGCTCATTACATCACTATTGAGCACACAAAAACTATTTAACTTACGAAGTTCTTCTTTTGTTAGCACTTTACTCATTCCTTTTTCTTGATGTACTATAGAGGCCATCCTCAAGTCTTCATCATCTTTCCATAGTCGTGGTTGAGAGGGATCCACTTCAGCAAGATATTTAGAGCTATAAACAAGGGATGATTGCACTAACCAACCCTTAGCCATGCTTCCCTCAGGCCGTGCTTTTTGCCTCACAAAATCTTTCAAGGTTTTCATGAAGCGCTCAAGAAAAAATATCCACCTTACATGAACTGCCCCACAAAGTGTGATCTCATCAATCAAATGTACGAGTAAATGTAATTGAGTAGTCAAAATGGATCGAGGAAAATTTTTCTCCACCAAACAAACCACCTCAACAGATAATACTTGCGCATATTGCAATGTGTTTGGATCAATTTCCTTCGAGCTCACGTATCTGTCAGGATGTATTTGAGAATTGTTTATTTTTGTGTAGAAATTCAAAGATATATAATGAAAAAATACAATGTATACACACCTCACAAGCTCTCCTATCTTGTAAATGATATCACATACATCTTTGGATACACAATGGGATATGCTAGTAGGAAGTACAAACTGAATGTAAACAATATTCATAGATCAAATCATTAGTTGAGGAAAAAGTCATCATACCCCAAAGTTTACACATAGTTACTCCACTAATTACTATATTCATGGTTAGAAATACCCTTACTTGAATCATTTTGTGCCAATCGTGGGATTTTAAACCAGATAGTTGCTCCACACCTCTTTTCTTTTTCTTTATGAAGGCTCCCTTGAGACATCTCATACATCCTGTGGGTATTCGAAAGCTATATATTTGTTCCTTCACTATTTTTTCCTCGTTCTTTGACAACATCCAAGGTGCATGGGGTAGCTCAATCTTTCCTCTGGGTCCAATGCGTGGCCAGGCTCGTCTCATGCGACCAATGTTATGTAAATCCTCCCTTACATTAACTGAATCACAAGCCCCTATCAAGTCTGAATCACAAGCCCCTATCAAGTGATCCCATAATGTAGATACAACATTTTTGAATATGTGCATGGGGTCCAACAGGTGATTGATCTTGAGTTCAGTCCAGTACGGAAGATGAAAAAATATAGAGAACCTAACAAACAAACAATATATTATGTAAACAATTCATCATGCTAAATACTTTAAAGTCAATCGAGAGAAATGCACTTCTTACCGACTCATGCCGAGTGAAGGGTGGCTGTCGGCATTAATCCATCTCTCATTCCAATCTCGAATGGTTAGAGATTGTGGAGTCATTCCATTAGTAGGGAGAACATATTTGGGATGGTGAATAGGAAAAAATCGATTATGAATGTCGTAGATAACCTTCTTTAAACGTGCCCGCCTAGAGGAAACTAGAGAGGCACCGCAAATAGGACATGCATGATATCCTGATGTGGTTAAACCTGAAAAAACAAGTGAATTAATAAAATGCAATTGATTCAAGTCTTGAATTTCAAATATAGAGTTATATACATATACCTAAACACTCTCTGTATCCTGGAAAGTCATGCATGGTCCACAACAACATGGCCTTCAATGTGAAATCTCTAGAGGATGTAGATGCACTTGTATCTTGCACCTCAATACCTTCCCATAACATTTCTAACTCTTCAATCAAAGGATCTAAGTAAATGTCCATGTTTTTTACCTTGTGCTTTCCAGGAATCAAAATGGACAACATTACATGTCCCTTTTTAATTGCCATGGATGGAGGAATATTATAGTTCACCAATACCTCTAGCCATACAGTGTATGATGTGCTTTTGATGGCAAATGGATTGATTCCATCCATACCTAAACCAAATCTCAAATTTCTTGGCTCTTCTTTGAAAACGGGCCACAAATTATCTATATATTGCCATGCCGGTGTGTCTACAGGGATCCTCCATTTTCCATCACTTGAACGATGACTAGCATGCCATGACATGAGCTTTCCAATAGACTTACACTTGAACATAAGTTTTATACGTGGAACAATCGAAAAATGTCGCAAAACCTTACGAGGCACATCCATTGACTTCATCTCTACTTCGTATCTTGATTCGCCACAAACAAGACACTCTCGTGCGAACTCATGAATCCCACGAAATAAGACACAATCATTGACACATGCATGGATCTTGACATAATCGAGGCCTCCCAGATATGTCAAGTAATGTCTTGCTTGCTCTCTCTTAGTTGGCAATTTGTTTCCTTTTGGAAGCATTTGTGATAATAACCTACATATATTTTTAAAAGTGAGTTAAAAAAACTACCAACATATATTTCTATCTAATTTCAAAATAGAAAAATTAATATTATGATTCATAAGCCAAACTGAATTGATACCTACTTCAATAACGCATCCAAACTGACATTACTCCATCCATAAATTGTTTGCAAGTTAAGTATCTCGAGGGACGCACGAAGAACGGAGTACATACAACCTTCATACAACGGAGTAGATGATGCTACATATAGTGGATCATCTGGCTTCATAGAGTGACCTTCTCCCTGAACCGGTTGCGAAAATAGATAGTGTACCATGTTGTCCAAAATCTCATCCTCTACGACTTGAAAGGGCATTTCATGAGGGCTACTATCATGGTCGTCAGTCTCTACTCTTCTTGAAAACTCTGCCCCCTCGCGTCGATGTTTTGCAGCCTCTCGACGCCCGAGAGGGAGCATCTGAGGATGTGGCACCGCATCCTGCTCAACCACAAAAGGGAATTTCATGTACGTTGATATATAATTCCCGTAACATAGACTAGCAATCTTAGTGGTAAAAAAAAACAATGAATACCGGTGATTTTTCTCGGTCCCATTCTCCATAAAAGCTGAGGTGTGACATTGCAATTCGACGTGCTCGAAAAATAAACCCTCGACAACGATCACATATGCATTTAATTTTTCGTCGTAGCCATGCATCTCGATTATGAAGACTCAATGTTTCATCCTCGCTTGAGGATGTGCTCATTGACTCATCAGCATGCACCGCACTAGGTGATGACGATGACATGATTAAACCTAATTCATGACATCAAAATATTTTTCATATGTTTACATAAAAACACAAAAATCATCATTCTAAGATCTCAATTTTAAATACACAATTTTAAATACACAAAAATCATCATAAATACATTAAAACTTATGATAAGAGTTCACTATCAAAACTTATCTTAAAAACAAAAAATTATGATAAAGCCTAAATGCGCGTCTATATCTGCGTTTACGTACGCGTCTAAATTTGTGTCTATTTGCGCGTCTATGTTCGTGTCTATATGCGCGTTTACGTAAACTTAGACGCGCATATACACGCAAAAATAGACGCGCACGTCAAAATTCAAACCATACTTAAGTCATTTCTTTTCAAACTGCGCCTTTCCTTTCCTACGTTTTTTGCGGTTCTGAAGCTTGAGTTTAGCCGACATGCAGTCTCTTCATGCCTCACCTAGTCTCTTCATGCCTCATGTCCTCATGACTCACCTCTTCTTTCATTTCAAACACACAAGAAGGGAAAAAGGAAAGCCAAGGAGAGGAAGAAAGAGAGAACAAGAGAGAGGAGAACAAGAAGAAGCAGCAAGCAAGCATCAAGGGAGGGTAACTTACCAAGGAGAGGAAGAAGGAGAAGGAAGAAGCGCCACCACCCGCCACACCAAACACCCAAGGTGACTCTCTCTCTCTCTCCCTCTCTCTCTCTCTCTCTCTCTCTCTCTCTCTCTCTCTCTCTCTCTCTCTCTCTCTCTCTCTTTGTTTCTCTCTTTCTCTCTCTGCTCTGTCTGTGTATTAGGATTTCTGATTCCATTATGTATTGCATTTTGTAAATCATCAATGGCGGTTGTTGGGCTAAAATCAGCCGATTGAGTGCGTCTGATAGCACGTCTACATTTTAGTGTAGACACAGGTATAGACGCGAAAAAATGTTTCCTCTCATTGCATCTAAGGGCATGTCTTAGAGCGCGTGTGCTGGTCAATCTACACGCGATGATACACGCGCGCGCAGATTGACCTGGAATTTGCGTCTGACAGCGCGTCTATACTGAATCTCATATGCGAATATAGACGCATTGAACAAAAGGTTGACTTTGGGAGCGCATCTGAGAGGGCATCTAACCTGCAATTTAGACGCAGTTATACACGCGCGAGCTCTCCCAGCTCTGATAAAAAACAATATATTTTTGCAATGATGAATGTGACCAATCCCATGTTTGTGTTTATCAGTTTTCTTGTTTATGAGAAGCATTAGCACTTAATTTTTATGCTCAATGTCTAAAGAAAGCTCTTTGAAAATGTAGGTAATATATGATTTTTTGTATGCAAACAAATTTGTCTTTTTTTCGTTTTTTTTTTTGTAGATGTCGTATCCTGGTTCATCTAGCAATGACCTGGATTTGGATCGCATGAATGATACATTGGCCTCATTTGGCAGGGGGGTCAATGCATTTTTTGGAGGTTTTCCTAGTAGGGAAGACTTCATGGGAGAGATAACCAAACACCTTGGCCGCTCTCCCACAGCGGACAAGGTGTTTAGTGTCATGTCTGGAACGCCTCTAACGTCTTTGCCTAGCACTACTTCCCAAACTCCAATTGTAGGTACTCCACATGCAGGTACTCCACATGCAGGTACTCCATATGCAGATACTCCACGTGCAGCACCTATACGTGCATCGGCTGAAGCACAAGCATCTAGCGAGGTAGAGGGTAGTCGACAGAGAGGGAGGAGGGAGAGTCGAGGGGGAGGACGAGGGTTGTGTGGGGGTTGCCTAGGAGGTGGCGAGCAATCACCCTCACCAGTAGATCACGTAGAGGAGCTTGTACACCAGTACTATAGAGTTACAGATGCTGGTGGCATCTTCCATGATGATGAAGGAAGGGATGTAATGGCGTACATGAGGAGCGTCGTGCATGCGACGTATAAAGATTATTTCATTGCCTTCAAAAATCAGAAAAGCGGCTTGTGGCAGGAGGTGTTGAGGGCAGTCCATAGGAGGTACCCAAATCCTGAGGGTCAGTGATTCTCGGATGATTGGGGACGCACAAAAGTGAGGGATATGCTTCACAACAAAAGATTCCACCTCATGACATGCGCCAAGGACTCACTGCGGAGGCAGGAGGAGGGGTGTGGAGCCTATAGCCAACCACCTATGTGCCACCGCATAGAGTGGAAGAAAGCCAAAAAGAAAGCAGTAGAGAGAGTGAAGAGTCGCCAGCACGCAGAGGCGTGACGGATCCAAATGGAAACAATGGGATCGTCGCATTACGGATGGGCGGCAGAGAGTCGTGGGAGGCAGAGTTTGTAAGTATATTTTGATTTCTAGTTTTTTAAAATTTATATTTCTTTCAATTCTTTATATAATTTGTTCTAATATATTGTGTCTCATAATTGTTTGTATATATCATAATTGTTTTGCAGACTACTATCGTTGGTAGGATACCTACTCCTAGAGAGGTAGATTACCATCAAGGCCATAACCGCGCAGCCATATGGCTTCACTTCTATGAGGAGGGTCTCATCACTGAGGACCAATACAACCGGGCTATGAGGATTCGACAGCCAAAGAAGGTATGTTTTTCTTACTTTCCTATTAAAAGTATAGCTAATTATAACTTTTTCTCCACCATGTCTACGTAAGAAACCTTGATCTTTTGTGTGTGTAGGCGAACCTGGATGTGGAGCATAGCGAGGAGGGGGATAGCGACGCTAGTAGCCATGGTGGTACTAGCGAAGATGTTTCTTCTTCAGATTCGTAGAGGAGCACCATACCTCCTCTATGGCCTTGTTTTCTTGTATATATATGATCCATCTTTGAGCCTACTGCTTGCGGCCACACTTTAGGTCGCAAGCACTTAAACTTCCCATGTAAATGCTTTTGATCTATAATGAATACATGGACTTTTATTTTCAATTCTCGTGCCCGTAAGATACATTATCTTTTTCCCAAATGCACAATATGATGTATGGGAGGGGGAAAAAAAAAACGAGAGAGCATGTGGTTTGCTCTCTAGGTTTTTTTTCCAGTTCTATTTTGCGCGTCTATCTACGCTTCTAAATTGCAGAAAATGCACGTTTATATGCGCGTCTACAGTGCAGAGTACACGCACTTATACATGCACTAGATAATTCAAATTTAAAAAATAAATTAAATATCTTTTTTTTTAAAGGAGATTTTTTGTTTTCCGTTCGCGTCTACTGGTGCTTGTAAAAGCGCGTCTATAAGCGTGTCTATATGCCGGTCTAACTGCAAAATAGACGTGCTAATAGACGTGCAAAATGAATTAAATAAATAGCAATTTTGGTTTATTATGCGCATGTATTCACGCGTGTATATGTGCGTCTATTGCGCGTCTATTTTTGCGTGTAAATTTATTCACACATGCGATTATAGACGCGACACGGTAGATGCGCAAATAGACGGGCGGATAGACGCACCCGTAAGATTTTCTCTATATTCAAAAAGCGCGTCTAAAAGTGCATCTATGAGGCCTTTTTGTTGTAGTGATAGCAACTAGTTTGTCTCCTTATTTATCTTTGTCCTTGACCTAGATTTTCATTTAGATCTCTTTCTCTTTCTCTTTCATTTTATCAAAACTTGAGTTGTGGTTAGTGGAGGTGGCTGTGTGTATTCATTGGACGACCATTGGGCAACCAAATCCAATCATTTTCTTATAAAACCCTCAAGCATGCAACAATGCTTTAGGAACCCATCGCAGCTCTATGCTAGCTCTCTATCTCAAGACTTCTAATTACATGCCATGGGTCTCCTCTTCCATTTGGATGAATTTATTTTCCTTATAGCTTGAGAAGCTATGGTTCCTAGCAACTTGGATCTTTGCTATAGTTCTAGGAGGATTCCTATTGAGCAGTTTCCCCTTGTCCTCATGTGCCTTGAGTAGTTCCTTTTGAACTCTTTGGCCTTCCTCACTAGAATTTCTTCCTTTTAACTCAAAAATAGGTGTCTTGCCCTTCCCTCAAGGAGGGACAAGTTTTCTTTTACTGAAAGAAATGATTAACTTGATGCTTGGCAAGCTTTAGTATATTCAATGTGCTACATAGTTCTTCAAAGGTCTTCTAAGCAAGAATTCGTTGCCCATGTCCTCTCAATTTGGAAGCACATAGAAAATGGCATGCATGCTTTCAACCTCTACAATGATGAGAAATTTGCATCTACCTAGGAGAAAGCAGAAAGATTTACTCCAAGGTCTAATAGCTACATTTGTAGAGATGAGTGGGTTGCCCAATCTTAGTCCATACTTCATAAGTTAGAATGTTGTAATTCAAAGTTGAACAACCATCAATGAGAGCATCAATGATGAGCTTCCACTTGGTGGTTAGTTTGAAATAAGTCGAAGCTATTAGATCTTCATCTTTCATTTGTGGCTTTGACTTTTTGGATGTTAGGTTGAATAGACTTCTTAGGGTCCTACTAGAGGCGTTGCATGTTAGACAATCATTGTACATGTGACTATTGTTGCATTTAATGCATCATAGGTCACACATTATGGACTTATCTATCTCCATCCAATCTATTAACTTTGATTGTGGCCTTTGTATTGCTAGCTCTATCATTTTATCAATGGATAGTTGGATGGGAATGTACACTCTTAGTTGACTCATCAAGTTTTAAGACCTCTAGACTTCTTGGTCTAGTTCATATTAAGCACTCAACTGAGAATCGAGCTCTCAATAGCCATATGAAACTCATGACTCTTCTTACAATGTCAAGTTCTTGTGTGGTCTTGTCTCGTGCATGTGTCTTCTCTTGCAAACCTTAAGGCTTGTCAATTCTTCTTTGGTCTCTCAATCTTATGTCTTCAAGTTCTTATCATGTAGCTTTATCTCCTCAAATTCTTGACTTGACATCATTCTCTTTACTCTTACACTAGGTGCAATTGTCCTTGGATTTTTTTTTTAATGCATCTGTGCCTCGGCGCAATCGTCCTTGGATTTCATTTTATACACATCTATGCTTGCAAATGTTTTTAGATTAACTAAGTCAATCACTTAGTCAATGAAATCCTTAAGAGGTGTAGTCTTGAGAATGGGCCCATGACTACAATGGATTCTCATGTTAACATTGTAGCATTTAGTTCGGGGCTAGGGCTTCACTCCCTAGAAGGATTAAGAATTATCTTGACGTTGGAAATGCAAGGAGCGTGTATTCTCGAGGAAGTTACTATATGTATATCCTCTACATCATGTGCGTTTAAGGACTATTTATAAATATCCTTATCTGTGAATTTTTCCTAAATAAAACATAACCCTTTTCTATTCAATTTGTAAATAATCCCTTTGTATTATACCCTTCTGTATGTAAAAAATGTATAAAAATGGTATTTTAAAAATACCTTATTTTGAACCCACGTGATGCACACATATATTCATGAGTAACTTACCCGAGAGTGTATTGTGGAAGTGCAAGGGTAGTGTAGTATGGGAGTGCAAGGGTAGTGTGGACATGTTCATGTGGGAGTGTGGGTACTATTGGGATAGGGATAGAGTGTGGAAGTGCAAGGATAATGTGGTAGTCCTAGTTTGAAAGTAGTATAGTGTGGGAGTGGGGTAGTGTGGGAGTGCAAGTGTGGAAGTGGGGTGGCGTGGGAGTGGAAGTGCGGGAGTGGGGTATTGTGGGACTATTAGTGTGGGAGCGTGGGAGTGGGGTATAGTGTGGGAGTGGTAAGGGTAGTGTGGGAGTGCAAGGGTAGTGTGGGAGTAGGGGTATAGTGTGGGAGTGCAAGGATATTGTGGGAGTGGGGTAGTATGGAAGTGGAAATGTGGGAGCGAGCTTGTGTGGGAGTGGGGTGTGTTAGTGGTACATAAAAAGTATGTGTGGGAGTGGGCTAGTGTGGACATGGGTGTGGGTGTAGGGGTAGATGTATGATATAAAACATGTGCATGGGAGTGTATTGTGCATGCTTGAATGAGAGATAGGTGAAAAAGTGGGTGTACACATGTATGTGTATGAGTGGGACGTGCATGTGTATTGTCCCTATTGTGCAAAGCATGCTCTAAGATGACTACATGCAATGTGCTTAGATACCTATGTTTGTGGGAAACTATCCTATGATGACATTGGATGTGGTGTCTCAAACTAAGATTGGTGTTAAGGGGTATTCGTATGTGCCTCAATGATTATAGTGCATGTGCACGAGTGCCTAATCAGACCACAGAAATGAGTGTAATTATAGCAAGGTGCACTATTGATAAATATCACCCAAGCACATTGAAAATTAGTAGGTTTTGCACGTGTCCTGTGCACAAGTAGAACAATGCAAAACTACTATGTTACCATTGTTGAGTGTCGAAAACAATACTCTTGTTTTCAAACTTTGATAACAACAATGAGTAAAGGCATGTGCAACTATACATAGTGTTACGGACTTGCTAGAATTTCTTGCAGTCTTACAAGTACCAAGTCAACTTCACATTACACCTTCTTGAACTAATTTCATGTCTTTTACAAATCCAAGGCTCAATCTACTTCGAAGGCTCAATTTACTTTGATTTTGTTAAGCACTATATACTCATCACATAAGCTCGGAAGTTTGCTTGTAAAGAATAAGTTTAATATCAAAAAGATGGAATGACATCCAAGGAAGCTGTGATTAAAAGAAGGGAAAATAACATGTTATATGATTGCTTATTTCTATGAACAGCTCCGACGGAGAAAGCCAAAAACAAAAATGACAGTGTGTGTGTTTATGAGGGAAGGTCTTCCCTCCCTTGTAAATATGTCCAAGATAGAATCGAAAGAATTTTGCTGTTCATTTTCATAAAATGTACAGAAGGTAATTTTCTCGCAGCTTTGAATGGTATTGTAACCATTCATGCTTCATGCCTGTTGGAAAGCCATCCTTTTGATTCCTTTCTGACTCTCCTTCTCTTTTGTGAGAGGAATCTGTCAGCAGATATTTACGCCTGCCCAGAAGCATCGATTGATCCGCCATGCTTGATCATTAGCTTTCCCAATTAGCTAATATGCCAATCCATCCTACAAATTGGGGTCATGAGCTAATGATTGGGAGTTTGTGTCTGATCATGATGATCTAGACTTGATTGAGGCAGCAGGCCGTTGGTGATGCCTTTGGATTGGGTTCTTAGGATGGATGTGATGGCAGCAGCTAAAGCAACTGTGAAGTTTGGATCAGCTGTCAGGGCAGCTGTAGCAGCATTGATGTTGTCCAGATTCAGGGGAGAAGTGATAGGACTGATTGGAGCACTGCTGCTGCCATTGCCATTTTTTGCATAGAGAGGATGACCAGCTGCAGCAGCTACTTGTTGATGTTGCTGTGGTTGATAGCTGTTTAGGCTTAATGGAGCCCCATTGATGGCTTGCTGCAGCAAAGGCTGTGGGCTCATGATTGGGCCTGTTGCAAAGGGGAACCTGGATTGTATGACAGGGTTGTTGATGTTTGCGAGCGGCGCCATCGATGTCATAATATTACTGCCAGTTGTCATACTATGGAACATATTAGTAGCTGTACATATTGGGGCTGCTGATCCACTGAACTGTAGCTGTGCCTGCAAGCTGGAAGCTGGCAGGTTTATACCCAGCTGCTGAAATGGGAACTGATCTGCACTGGCTGGGTTGCTTGTGAGATCAAGGGTTATAGTTGGGAAAGCCGCAGATGCAGAGATGCTTGCTGTCGTAGTTGCAGAATTGCAGCCTGGAATTCTTTCATAGCTGCTGCCATTGAGGGCTATTGAATGTTGATCAGGACTACTTGTGGAGCCTGACAGGAGCATGGAAACTGCTGCAGAGGTGGTGGAAGCCATGGCTTGAGCAGCAGGAGGAAGAGGATGGTTGTGAGTTCCCTCATATGTGCTTATGAGAATTGACATATCATCTGAACATCTTTGGACCTGGCAATTATTCACGGAATCATTATAAGACTATATTATTACAATAAATATAGATGTTTATGTTTATGTTCATTACTACAAGAACCATTGATTATGACCATTGAGCATCTGATCGAAATGATCAAAGTAGATTTCTGATCCTTTTTTGCAGTGTGATAATAAATATTTACACGTGTGTGGAATCAATTGTGAAACACTTTACTGCAATAAAGCTTCATTTATAGTTAATTGCTACCTGCTTTCGAACTGGGCATGAAGGGGCCATTGTACAGCGGTAGTAAGCCCTAGGGCAAGGATTACCCTTGGCCATCTTCTGACCATACTTCCTCCACTGGCAACCATCACTGAGCTGTCAATTTCACAACAAAAATACCCTTAAGCAAACTTAAATTAGCATAAGGATTTTGATCACAAAGCTGCATAAAGAAATTAGCTATCAATGTTTAATACATAAACTTAAGGCTGTACAAAGGCAGTTATCAAGGTTCAATTAAACATAATATGAGAGATAAACAATATCAGTATGTGAGTTTAAAGAAAGCTATCAATCATGATTACCATGATAAGACTGAAGAAGGTCATAATAGGGTTATAAGCAATAATTAGGATACTTTACCATGGGAGCTTCTGTTCTGCAACGCACTGAGACCCTTGCCTTCCGAGTAGCCGAATTAGGGTCATCTGATCCTTTGGTTGAGTCTGTCAAATTAGCATTTGCCGCATAATCTTGATCCCTTGAGAGGTCAGGTGATAACTCCCGAGTACTCTCACTATTAGAGGAAGGATTAGTGGTCGTGGTCTTATTATTATTATTACTGTTGTTGTTATCTGCAAGTTCTGGACCACCATCGCCTGATTTGGTTTTTTTCGGTGATTTCTGTTGTCCATTAATCGCCATATTGGGATCTGCGAATGCCCCCCTCTTGCGCTCCATGTTAAATACAGTCTCCTGATTAATTTCTGTGTCTTTATCAACATTGGCTGGCAGTCGAATTTGCAACCCCTGATCATCCAAGCAACTGAGGATGGTAAGTGCCATTCTTAATAGGTGATAATTGAGATTAGCTTCCCACTCTGTATGAACCCTTCAGCATAAATACGAAATTTAGATCACTATAAAATTCAAATCGCTTACCAATTGGGCATTAATGGCCTCCTGTTCCTGATCTTGAGCAACCATTTTTTGTTGCTGCTGTATCAAATTCAACAAGTGCACATGCAAGCGTTTGTAGTTTCCAGTGATCTCTGCCAAGGCAAGCCTCAGCTTCTCGTTTTCTTCCCCCATTCTCTCAAGCTCCTCCCGCAGTAGAGTTACCTGAATCATATTTATAGCACCAAGCAAGGTAATTAGGATGATCATTAAGTCACCGTGTCGGTAATATATAGTTAATCTGTTCAGTATAGCACAAGCAAGCTAATTAGGGTGATAGTTAAGTGAATTAATCAGTACAGTAAGCGAATTAATCTTAACGTAATATATAGTTATCTGTTCAATATACACAAGCAAGCTATTTAGGGTGATGATTAAGTTAATCAATCAGTACAGAAAGCGAATTGCTCAAGGTAATACAACTGATTATCACATAGATAGGAGAGGATCTCACCTGCTTTGGCGCTTGGGTTGTAGGAGTGCTGCTACTGCTGAGCTGGAGTAAAGGATCAGCGTCCGCGTGGCAGCTGGCGGCCTGCAGATATTCGGTTAGGGTATGATGATGAGCTCTGTCAGGGTATGACGATGAGTGCTCTCTCTCTCTCTCTCTCTCTCTCTCTCTCTCTCTCTCTCTCTCTCTCTCTCTCGATCGACCCATGTAATTAATCAGCTGTTGTTAATCCGAGACTAATTACCATGCTTAGCGAATCATTCCCCTTCCGTGGAGAATCCGCCATAGTGTGATCGTCGCTGGCCGGTGTGGATCGATTGAGCTGATCGATGAGAGGCGCGGCTGCATCAGCGCCGTGATAATTATTGTGACTATCGAGTTCTCTGCGATGCGGAAGAATATACTGATGTGGCTGAAGATTATGATGATGATCCCCATATAGCTGGACGGGCAAGTAATCATGGGTTCGACCACTGATCCGGTTATTCGAAGTATTGATGACACGCTGATCGCCGTCTGCGCCATCGGCCACAATATGATTATTATTATGGCGACGAGGACACTGATCTGGATGATGATTAGCGTCCGAAGGATTAGGATTATCCGGCTGCTCGATCTTCACTGTGGCGTTCATATTACTGATTAAATCAGAAAAAATCTGGATAATTCAGGTAGCAAATATCGGATGATTAAGGCGATGTCGGAAGATTAAGGTAACTGCAAACAATATTACTGATCAAATCAAACAATATCTAGATAATTCAGGCAGAAATATCCGGTGATTAAGGTAGCTGCGGAACCCAACGACGGGGAATCGATTATACGGGCAGGTGACGGATGAGATATAATATAGTTAGGGATGAAGGGATGAGGGGGGAATGGGGGTAATTAGGAGAGGATTAGGGAGAGATCGAGGGGGGTGGATGGGAGCAGCATGCAGCCATGCATGAATAAGCCCAGGAAGGGATTGCGGAAAGTGCTAACACGGGCTTCCTTGAGGAATTTAAAAAGCCAGGGCGTGTCAAATTAGTCAACCAGCCAGCCCACCAAATGCCAGTACTTTTTTGACCCCTCCACCGCCCCCCCCCCCCCCCCCCCCCCCCCCCCCCCCTTTTCTCTCTCTTTATTTATTTATTTGTGATGTAGGTTTGTGTATATATATAGGCATACATCAATTGTCAATCAGCATATGACCTTTCTCCGTCCATTGAAGCATCCTTCCAAGTTTTCCCCCCACCCCCGTCAAAGATCCTCGCCCCCTTTTTCAACCCTTCACATTCAAGCATAATTCGGATATTACTTACTTTTTTGCTACTAAATTATGAATACCATAACAATATCGTTGTAGACAAATATTTGACTCTATAACACCTTCAAAGACAAACACTTGGCCATTAGCCTTGTCTAGACGTGTTGTGTCTAGCCCAATGTGTCTAGGTGCATGGTAATATCGTGAAGAGGAAAAGCTAAACCATCAATAAGGCAAGTGGAGTCCTCTGCATGTAGGATCCATCTAATTGAAACATGAAGTGAAAGTGACAAATCAAGACCTACTAGTTCTTTTTATTCATTTGTTTATTAAAAGAACAAAAAAATTTGACTTATGGAATGGTCATAAATTTAAGAAATCTTTAACTATAACATCTGTTGTGTTGATTCAATGGTAGGAAAGACATGGTGAATCAACAAGATACCTATCACAAAAATCTTAGAAATTTTACAAAAGGATATCCAAGAACTTCAAAATGATTAACTCATCACTAATAAGTTGTGTTAAGTAACTGTTAAAGGCTAGCACGTCTTGTTCTTAATAATGTTGGTTGAATAAGGATGAGCCTACTCCTACTTCGACACTCATTCAAGAAGAAGAACAAGAAGAATGGAACAAAAGAGAAAAGAAAAAGAACTTACAACAACAAGAGCATTTATTATCATCATTGTTGTTACAACAAGTACTAGTACTAGTTATTTTTGTTGCATTGCCATGGCTAATATGGCCATAACTATGAACCACAATGACCCCACCACCATTGATTGATCACCTCTGCATGATGGACTCCATAACTTCGTAATTTTGATGAAAGAGATCAAAGGATGGAGTAAGGTCATATTGCAAGCTATTGCTTGATTTTTACTTCATGGTTCTTTATTGGGGGTGAAATATCCATAGAATTTCAACCTATATGGATTGTAATTCTTGTGTTCATTCTTTATCTTTCAAATATGATCAAGAACTTGGTACAAAGCTTGCTTTAATGGAGTTAGGAATCAACCAAGGCTAGAATTTGAACATTATAATATCAATTAAAGTAGTTTTTATACTTCACTGAGAGGGATAGAAATATATTTTACCTTCCAAAATAAAATATGTTTTTCAATAATTCATATTTAATGAAAAATCAAACTATAACTTAAGGTAGAAAGAGTTGGCATATAAATGGCCTAATGGTTCCAAGGTAAAAACTAAGAGTTCAAACAATAAGAGTGTAAATGGAATGGTGAATATATAGAGTATCTAGAGGTATGAACTTATAAACCGTATTTAGTTGTGGTAGATGTCTGTGAATCACACTAATGTTAGTGATTTCTTTCCCAAAATGTTCTAGATAAATAGCATAAACCCTTTCAAAACCCATCTCAATTTGTTTTTAAGTACCTTCTACATTTTTCCATAATTTGGGTAGCAGTGAATAAATGCAATCTAAATCTTAAATAGATAAATAGCATAAACCTTTCAAATCCCATCTCAATTTGTTTTTAAGTACCTTCTACATTTTTCCATTGGGTAGCAATGAATAAATGCAATCTAAACCTTAGATACAATGCTATATATCCCCATATGTAGTGTGAAGTTCTGGTGAAAATTATTGGTTACTATTAAACTAGCCCTTAATTTTTAGGGTCAAAATTGGCCGGTCTTGTTACAAATACAACAACTAGCATAAATTTATATAGAAATCCATGTTTCAAAATATAATAGCCCTTACTTAAGGATTATGAAATAAGAGCTCGCTCGATCAATTTAAAAAGGTGGCCAAGTAACTTGCACTTGTCTCTCTTGTCGAACAAGACTTGGAGAAGTCCAAGGAGTGTGTGTCCATCACATATGAAAATAATGGAAACATCTTTAATTCTAAATAAATTGATACAAAGATGGCTCTATCCATCCGTGCACTTCCACCGTAAAGCTTAGATGGCGATCCAAACAAATAGTAGGCAAAGACCTTGAGACTAGCTGGAAGAACTTTGATTAGGTGAAAGATAGAATGATTATGGCTTTGGAGAGGACTTCCTTCTATAGCCTAGGAAGGTAGTCTAGTTGGCCTCCCAACCATATTATGAACTTGTCTAGTGGATCAGGGAATATTCCAGGAAATATTCCTTTTACCATTGGGCCGAGGGTCCTAGCTATGGCCCCGGGACCCCGAAATAGCAGTCCATGATAACTCCCATACCCCACAACTCCATGTATTGTGCCTCGAGTACTACCAATATAACTACTCTATCTAACCCAAAGGTTGAATGCACAAAAGGCACATTTTTGTCATTGAGTCACATAGACCTCCTTAGACACGCAACTTGTTGATATATTTGAAAGAGAAATATGTGTGTGGTGAGAGAGAGAGAGAGAGAGAGAGAGAGAGAGAGAGAGAGAGAGAGAGAGAGAGAGAGAGAGAGAGAGAGAGAGAGAGAGAGAAAGACAGAGAAGGCATACAAATACATGAGAAGCAGAGTGAAAGCACAATGATAAAAAGAATTGTTTATTCATGTACCTTTCTACTAGTGGTTTCTAGATGGATAAGGTGGCTAAAGTGGATTCGCATAGTGCCATAGATGTAAGGAGACTTTCTGATCATTGATGGATGTATAACCATGGGATAAAATGATTAACCTAGACAGTGTGATCCTTGTGCAATTCCCCAAATACATATTATGTGTTTATGATTTTAACACCCCCCTTCAATGTTCATAGCTTTGTGCATGACAAGCTTTTCAATAGCTTTGGTCATCACATGACTTACCAAGGACATGTCCACCCTCAAGTATCTCAAAGCCACATTGTCTTATCTACTCAAGATTATGAAAGGCATTCTTTGCTTAATCACTTGTGGCTAAGAGATTTGGATCATTTAGGCAAGCCTAGTACAAGCAAAAGTTACAAGGGTTTCATGACAAAACGTGAGAGAATTACAAATGAGAATGCATAGTTTTGAAAGCAATCCTTCATAAGTTGAAACATCAAAAGGAGTCTTCTTAGCTCCCTTTTCTTCTTGAAGTCATTGAAAGGGCTTCAGGATGCTTCTCTTCTTCTTCCCATTCCGATTCCTCCTTGTCTTGTTCTCCTTCTTCATCATTCTCTTGAAGTGTCTTCATAAGGAATACATTTTGAGCTTTCTTTTTGGGAAATCGGTCTTTTTCTCTGTGTCCAAGTTTGTGGCAAATGTCACACACAATGCGCACATTGTGATTGACATATAGTATTGGATGTCTCATCCTTTGGCCACCGTAAAGATTGGAAAGCAATGACTTGTGCAAGTTTGTTGGCATATATCGAGATTTTGGTATGGAGAAATAGGTCTAGAGACTTATGCCAACTCCCCTAAGAATAGGATTTAGAGCATATATTTTTCAAAGCTGATACACAAACCTTTAACCTTGATGATTTGCAGGCTTTTCTTTATATTTTTGAAGTTTCCTTTGCCCATAATTTAAAAAACATTACCCCTACATCTTGAAACTTAAAAACCTTATATCAAAGAATGTTAAAGGCCTTTATTCAGATTTATCAATTTGCTTGGCACTAAGCCTTGGTTTTTACACAATGTTGTGGAGCGAGAAGCACGAATGGAGGTCGCAGCGCATGCGAAGGTGCTCTAAGGTTATTTCACATACGGATCTCTTGGACGAGTGCAGCCGTGGCCCCCTCTCTCTCTCTCTCTCTCTCTCTCTCTCTCTCTCTCTCTCTGTGCTTGGGGCTGGTTCAGCGTGCGGGGCCGACTTTCCCAATTCGTCCGTGAAGCGCTGCGATTACTCGTGGGACACTTCTTTCCGCTTTCGTCGCGCGCTCCAAGCCTCGGCCCTCGACGACACGCTACACAAAGTAAAATCAAATTAAAAAAATAAGAATTAAAGAAAACATTGACGTTAATGTACCTCTAAATTTAAGAAAATCAGAGTCCCTACGTTTGAACATGCCTCGCCTTACCTCTCCCATGTGGACATGCTTCCGTAAACGTGTGAGAGCACGCGCTATCCACATATCGCCACCTCATTATATGATAGGCGTCACGTTGATCATTCACCTATCAACATTAAGGATACCTCTATAGAGAGCTCATACCATCAATATCAATCAATCTTAACGATGCCTTACGTGGTTGGAGTATATCCAAACAATCAAATCCCACAAGCACTTGTGCCATAGGTATCCTAAGTGATGATGGGTTTGATAAAAGATGGGTTATATTCATCCTAGAGCCGTCTCGAACTCTGGAATTCGGTGTGAGGAGGAAAGTAGCATTCCCATAAATGTGTGGTCTAAATAATAATCTTCCAAGAACATAAAGAAACTGCCAGACTAGATTTTCCAATGCCCCCTCCATGTATCATCACAAAGATTTGTGCATGGTTCAATCAAAATTGTTTCCCATACCTTGCTTTAGTGAAGCACCATCTCACATTAAGAATCTTTAAAGAACATACAAGTCCATTGCATCCAAGTTCTTTCTAAAATCTTATTATGAGGACTCTAAAATAATGGACCTTTTTGTCTCAAACTCCTAGAAATGTAAAGTTCTCCTTTTTTATTTTGAATGTAAAGAATACAAAACAAGACTTCCAAAAATGAGGGAGATGTAGAAGTAGCCTTCAAATAGAGAAATTATATTGCAAGCCATCATTCAACAATACTGGTGGGAGTTTCCACACACCCCCTCACATGCAACTTCACCTCTTGACTCCAATATGGTACCTCAGTAAAAAAAAAGGAGTGAAAGCACGTGGCCCTCTACGTGAAAACTATGATAAAACACACGTTAATCATTTGTTAAAAATTAAACTAAAACTCCATTTACAAAGCATCTAATACTAATCAAAGGCAAACATGCAAGCATGTACATGTGCGTGCACGCACCCGCGCGCGCGTGCACACACACACACACACACAAGATATATAAAAGTCCTTAAATGGTGGCCTAGGTTGTCCAGGCAACATGACTAGGGCCCATCGCAACTACAAGTCATACCCTTTCCCAAGGTCAGCACTATGATGTTTTGTAAAATCCTTCACTGTTGCCTACAAGTCTAGAAATGACTTTGCCCTTATATGACTAAAACATTGGAATCCTTTGTTTCAAGTAATCACAGTTTTACAAGGATTGCTTATATATGAATGCTCTAAGTGATGCTTTGGTTGGGAGTGGGTAACACCATGACTTTTGTAATTGAGCCATAAGTCAAGGTATGGGGTGACATTGCTGACTATGCAAGATTTCTCTTGTTTTCTAAGGTACACTCATTGATTTTTACTAGCCTTTCAAATAGTCCTGCTATTGCAAAACACATGAAAGTTGTTTGAACTTGGAATCGAAGCATTTTGTAGATCATATTGCTCATCAAAATTCTAGAGCCATTATACCTTGAGCATTGTTAGGATGTAGCCTACTATGATTGAGGAGCCTATGAAACTGCTTAAGCTTATTATCTAGACTTTTCAATGTTAGTAGAAGATTTGTGAATGCATAAATGGGTATGGCCATGATAGTCAATATCTACAATCATCTTGTTGTGAATATATATTGCTTAATATTTAGTCCACTTTTTAAGTAGACAAGTTGTGAATTTGGTTTAAAGGTGGATTTATTGCACATGACTATTATTGCTTTGGTAGTCCTTACTATTTCTCCTATTAAATGGGATGTGATGAATATGGTCTTCCTTTAAACAATACAAATTTGACTTTTGAAAGAAAAACATAAAAACCAAGCATGTTAGGAACAACTAGCATAAATAAAATGAACAAAAATATTTATAATAAACATGTACGCCCAAAGTATGATACATTGTATAGCATGTTAGGAGAAATGTATCTATCACAATATGTAAATATAAAATCTGATAACAAATTTAGTTCTATGAAGCTATAATCAACAAAAGTATAATATATAAGCTAATATTGTATACTAGTTTAGATGTTCCCTCGTTTTCTTGCTTCCGTTTATATGTGTAGGTTATAATTATTTTATTCATGTGATAGCATATTACATATTTGTATGCATAGATGTTAAAATCTAATAAGGATCACAAATATAACAACAATGTAAAAAATATTATTACTTGTATGAATAGTATGTTTAAATAAATTAAATCATAAATATATTATTTATCATGTATTAATATTTTTAAAAAGAACTATGCCCTCAATCATGGTGGGATAATGATGGGTGATGGTAATACTATTTGCTTCTTATTACCATGAGAGTAGCTACCGTATGAGGAGGGAAATCCCACTGATCCCCTCATTAGCATGTTATCACATTATAAGAGATAGGGGTCAGTATGGGTGCCATAATCTTGTGGAACCCTTGTTAAAACAATTGGACAACTAGGTTCTAATGATTTTTTCGTGGTCCAAACTAAGAAGCATAAATCGACCACCTGCTTGTCGCCTATAAGTGATTGAGAACATCTTGTTTGTTTTCTCAATACAAAATGTGACTAGTCATCATTGGCCTATAGCACTAGGCCTTAGCTTCTTCTTCCTACCACCCCTCTCTAAAGTAGCAAATGCCTCATTGGAGTCACCATGGTGACTAGGACCACCCAAACCTTTCTATCATTATCCTTGGTCCCTACCCCTCTCATGGTGTGACAACATTTGCATTGATAGGGTTTCCTTAAGAGCTGAGTGCAACAAGGATGTAATCTTGAAATTGCATGGTGCCCACCTTGGCCCACTTAACTAATATAATGCAGGAGTAATTTTTTAGAGAGGCACTACTTTGTCACTGCACCATTGTAATAGTATTGCCCAAGAAGAAGAGATTCTCTCTCTCTCTCTCTCTCTCTCTCTCTCTCTCTCTCTCTCTCCCATGCTTTCTAGGAGACATTTCCTAACAATAACTTGTGAAATGAAATCGGTGACTTGACATTTTAGTTTTAAAGTTGCTCAAGGTTTCTCATCACTATGGGCCCTCGCCTAAAGGTCGACCAAAAACAAATGGTGTTTTCTAATGGGTTAATAAGGTTTTTTCCATTCCGAAGTGGCAATAAAACTGTAGAGGACGCTACACGGCTATAGTTTGGGGCCCTCCAGGCTTGCTTGTACATAATAATAGCACATAATACCTGATACATATCTTCATTAATTTTAAAAATAAAAGAGTGTTTTTTTCGTAGGGTGGGTGGGTCAACTGAATGAGTACGACGGGTCAAAAATATCAGACGGCAAAGAAAAGACGAAACTTTACGAGAGTGACTAGTTTGACTTAAAGGTCGACGTGAGGAGCGCGCGCCGCGCAGTGGGGGTCAGAATCGCGATGACGTGTCTGAATAATAAAGTCGTCAGTCCCGAAAGATACGCCGGTCCGTTGACTTTTGATGTACCGGTGCGGCGGGTCACGGCCCACAGGTCTGAGGTGGCCACTGGCCACTGGCCGGCCCCGTCTTTCTCTTTCCCTGGAAAGACGTGCCTACTACCTAGGTCCTGCCGGTGGGCAGAGGACACCAAGTCTTCACGAAAAACATTTTTCTTAGCAGATATAAAAACCTTTAACTCCAATTTTTGAAGGGATTTTTTAATCAAGTTACATGTATTTGCCATTTTTATAACTAAAAATTTTGAGGTTTTAATTTTTGAAGGCTTTCTTCAAAACATTGCAATTCACTTTACATTAAACCGGGGTTTTTCGTGAACATTGCGCGGCTGGACACCGGCCCATGGGCATTGTTCCCTGTCCTTGGGCACCAGCAAGTTGCAACTTAGACAATGGGCAACCGCCATGGCCCATCATGATTCATCCATGGGTTTGTATTAACATTTGCTTTGCCATTTTTAACTGTACCGTCAAAATGACACTCCTATGAAATACATGCACTTCAAAGGTGACATGCAAGTTAGAAAAGTGAAAGTAAAATACGTGCTATGGACCTAAAAACATGCATGATGTCCTTCAAAAAGCACGCTTGCTTACTAGTGCATGAGACGAAGTGACTAGCCCCGCAAGCCTCTGACAAATTACAATGGTCCCATGTCCCCCATTAAGAGTCACGTCACGCACGAGCCCAGTCATAGCAGTCACGATTTGCCAAACCCCACCACAAAACACTGCATTGCACTTCAATGTAGACCTTCCTTTTTTCCCCCCCTTTCGAGGTATTAAAAAAGAGGCCAAAGTAGTACACACACAAGTGTAGTTTAAAACCTCTGAATGGATCATTAAGGCTATATTTTTGCTCAGTCACACATTCCACAGATAGTAGCTTCTGTCCACATAGTGGGGGGGGGTTCTATAAATTTCTCCTAGCAAAACCTCTTTCAAGGTTAGGATAATGGAGTGATACTTCATAATCAAGACTTCAATGCACAAAATATATTAGTAAATACTAGATAGACAGTCCAAAAACAAGTGGGGGATAGATTCTATCTGATGTTGACATCTTCAGCATAGTCCATTCCCAATTCTAGCTTTCATAGCTCTTACATTGGTCCAGAGACCTTTGAGAGAAATTAGCCACATTAAGTAAAACATTTTAGAGTGGATTGCCTTGCTCCACAAATTCTTAAACTTGTAATTTCATCGGTTTGAAGTCTAATTTATATGCCATCTTTCATTTAGTTTATGACACAAGACTAAGTTGTTTTCTTGCAAGTTTGGTAGGGGGAGAACATGCTTATCCCCTACCAAGCATATCCTTCTATGGCTAAAAGGTTGGTTGAGGTTGATTGTAACATAGTGGTTGGGACCCCGAATCTCCCTTCTCCTCAATAAGGTTATCTCAAGTTGTATAAGGTTGTAGTTATTTATAATCTGATCATCAAACATCTAGTCTATGTTGCAATTGTCTCAAATGTCCCCCTAGCATCTAATCCCCTTCTTGAGAAATTTGAATGCTTGATTGAGCTCAATGTCTGTAATTGAGTTATGGAAAAAGATGAAGTAGATTGAGTTAGAGGAATACCAAGGGAGACATAAGTTAGGGTGTGGTGACAAGACTAGCATTTTCTTATATTTAAATCAAGCTTCCCATAGTCATTTTGTAAGGGGCTGAGGATTCCTTAGCCTTGATGTTGACTTGGCTTATAATAACACTTAACGGAAAAAGGTTCTTCCATTTTGGGCATCTTTCTATAGAGAATTGTTTGACAACAACATAAAGTAGGATAACCCAATCTTCATCTACTCTCTTTAGACTTCTAGCTATCCATTTGGCTACTAATTTAGTAACCAAAAGTGGGATATTAGAGAGACCCAGGCCATCCAACTTCTTGGGAGTGGTGCAAACAGCCCATGAGACCTTGGGGATCTTGAATTTATCTCCATCTCCATGGACTCCACAGGAAATTCCTACTTAGCTTTCCAATTGTATTATCCCTACTTTGAGGGTCGCCAACATGAAAGGAAGTATAAAGTGGAAGGAATAATTATGTACTTGAGCACCAAACATCTACTAGCCAAGTTCAATTAAAGCCCTTTCCACATTTCAAATTTCTTTCTTATCATTTCAAGGACCTAGTCCATCTCTATTTGAGTGTGATTCTAAAACCCAAGTGCATCCCAAGTAATCTAAAAACTTTATCTACGTTCTATTTCCTTATAGCCTACCTCATAACCACCTTGGGGGATTGCTACTGAGGGGTGTTAACTCTTGTTTTGGATGGGTTAATGTGTAGGCAGTTCCAAAATGCTACTAGAGAGGTATGGTCAAGAAAGCCATCGGTGTTATAAGCAAACTGATTGAGCACCATGGCTTTCTTGTTAGGAAGTTTGATCCCCTTTATGTTTCCCTTCTCAACCTTTGCTTGTATGAGCTAGCTCAATGCATCAGTAGAGAAATTGCAAATAAGAGTGGGGAAGTGGACATCCCTATCTAATTGACCCCCTTAAAGGTAAGGAATCACTCATTTCCCCATTGATAGCTATCTTGGTGGAAGCATTTCCAAATAGGGTACTCACATACTTTATGAATATCCTACTCAAACCCATGTTTTCTAATGATTATAGGATAACATCCCATTCCATCCTGTCATAGGCTTTGTCAAACTCTATCTTGAAGAAAACAAAGTCTTGATTGGTCTTTTGGGCATACTCTTTTCCTTCCCACAAAGCAATGATGGAGTCTTGAAGGACAAACCTCCCTTTAATGAACCCATTTTGCTCCTTCCTAATCTAAGTATGTAGGTGAGGCGAGAGACTTTTGGCAAGGGCTTTGGCATATATGTTATATGCATAAGTTAAGCATGTGATTGTTCTCCAATTTTAGAAGAGCTCTTTTTCATATCTCTTGTGAATAAGTTTGACTAACTGCTCATTGATGACGTGAGGGAGTGCTCCATATCCAAGAGCTAATGCCATTACTCATCCTATGAGGTGGGCCAAGGTTGAAGAAATATTTTGAAAATGATTTCTTCTTGAGATTGAAAAGGATCAAAATTGGACTACCTAGGATAAGTGTTGGATGGAGGGTTTGACACTAACCTAGTATATCTCAAAATGTAGAGGAGTCATGCTCAAACTTGATGGCTTAGATTATTTTCAAAAGGTTTTCAAGGCTTGGACATTGAGTACAAGGCCAATGCGAAAACTCAATATCCTAAAATACTAGAAGAAGCCATCAAGAGTGCATAGATTTTTGATGATATGTTAGATAGAAAAACAATAGCATATGCACTTGCACATTCGAAACCTACATCGACATTAGTAGAGAAGAGAAAGTTCAATTCTACATCAGAAGATGAGAATACTAAGAAGCCCAAAGGGTTAAGAGAGCCACTCTCAAGCAAAGAGATTGCAAGAGCATGTAAGGAGAAGTTATGCTTCAATTGCTTAGCCCCTCATGAAAAAACGATTGTCCAAAATTTAAAGGCAATGAGCCTTATAAAAACAAGAACAAAGAAAAAGTAGTGCACATGGTGTAGATGCCTCCTTTGGAAGCTTATTCTAAATATTGAGCTGTACTCGTTAGCCATCAAACTTATGATTGAGCATGAATGTTTCTTGAATGTTGCACCATGGCAGCCCATGTTTGGCCTCCACAACTTGCTCCAAATGCATGGTATGATCAATGGACAACGAGTCCATATTCTCATGGATGATGGGTCAACTTACAACTTCATTTAACTATATGTTGGTTTAGAAGCTACATTTTCCCCAAGTCCCTAGTACTCATACTTATGTTGTCTCTCTCACGGATGGGGATGACAAGGATGCATGGGATATAAAAGTTCGTGATATTCCATTAGAAGTGCAAGGGCATACCATAAAAATAAAATTTCAAGTTATGAACATGATTAGGGCAGATGTGGCATTGGGTTGAGAATGGTTGTACGATTTGGGTGACTCATTAAAACATGGTTATTAGCATAACAATATTGCATTTGAGGACCAAGGTGTGCATGTTTTGCTATAGGGTGAGGAGAATGTTTCACCATTCCCAATATATGTACAGCTAAACTTCATTATTCGGCCAACTATAATGAAATAGAAGATGTTTATTTTTGTTGTGTATTGTCTTCTTTTATTTCTTTGCACAAGTCTTTGTCTTCTCTTAATGATGTTGTGGATATTTCCTTACTAGAATCCAATGATAAATTAAGTGCATGCTCTCTCTCTTCAAAAGAAAATTTATCACCGCAGCATTCTCTTCCAAATTCATCTTCTCGTTCTCTACCAGATGTACATGATAAGATGCACCAATTGCTTTACGACGATGTATTTTCTCAAGATTTGCCTCTAGGTTTACCCCCTAAATGTAATGTAATGCATATTATTGAAGTTTTACTAGGAAGTAAATCCATTAGTCGACCACCTTATCAACTTAGTGCTAGTGAAGCTAGCAAAGTGGAAAAACAATTAATTGATTATCTCTAACAAGGATTTATTCAACCTAGTTCTTGTCCATGGTGTTTGCCAATATTATTAGTGAAAAAAAAGGATAGGTCCATGCATATATGTATAGACTACCATGGTCTAAATGCAATTACCATTAAAAATAAGTATTCACTTCCTCGAGTGGATGAATTGTTTGATTAACTCAAAGGATCACGATACTTTACCAAGATTGACTTGAGATCAGGATATCATCAAGTGTGTATATGTATGGAGGATGTATGAAAAACTGCTTTTTGAACACATTTTGGGCATTATGAGTTTTTGGTTATACCCTTTGGCCTAACTAATGCTCCTACCACATTCATGCTACCTCTTTGCATGATTGTTCACCCTAAAGCATTGATTAGGTTACATTGATTAAGCCACACGTTGATTAAGCATATGATTTCAACAAGGCTATCTTAGGAGAAAGTCTTGATATGTTATCACCCTAAACTCACTAATTGCCGTGGTAAAATTAGGGAAATTTTGAATTTCACCCGTCGTGGATTTTGCAATATGTTTTTATACTTGAATTAGCCAATTTTCACCATTATTGCATCAATGCATAATTTAGGCTTTCGTAAACATGATCATGCTAGCCTAATTACATCAACGTGAAATGCATGACTTCTTGATTTGGAAATTCCTAGTGCACATGGGTCACCTAAGCTAATGAAAGAGTGTTCCTTTCAAATGCAAAGTGCTTGCAATTCTAAGTGCATGCTTTGATTTCTTTGGTGGCATGTTTTGTGATTGGCAGCACGTTTAAAAGTCCATATGTACACATTTTATAATAATGCACATGGGTCTAGTAACCAAACTGTGGGGCCCACTGAAAAAGGTCAATGAGTATAGCTTCAAATGCTCCACATTTCAACAATGAAGATTAGCTTTAAAATGGAAGGCCTTATTTTATCCCTTAAAAGATGCATATTTACATGTAAATTTTTGAAAAAGGCTATAGCCCAAGATGTGAAAGGATGTTGATGTTGCAATGTCCTTTGAAGAGTTCAAATTTTGGCATTGTTTATGACGTGGATTTCCAAATTTTCTTCGAGCTCGTTTGTCTCATGAGAATTACTCCAAAGTTTCAGCGAACTAATCTACCATTTAGTCTAAGGTTAAATGCCATGCCTCATGACTCTATGCTTGCCTAGTACTCTAGGCATAACTATATCTTATGAAGAGTTCAACTTTTAACATTGTCTATCACGGGGATTTCCAAATTTGCTCCCAACTTGTCTATCCCACGAGAACTACTCCAAAGTTATAGCCAACTAAGTGACCAGTTAATCTAAGGTTGAATGTCATGAGTCTATGCTTGCCCAATACTCACATGACTCTCATAGTAGGAATGGCAACTTCTAGAGACGACAACACATTGACATTTTGAGACGTTTTGTTATTCATAGCATGCTTTATGGTTTTTCTTGAATCACTTCTAATGTACCACTTGAATTTTAAATGAAAAGAGGAGGCTGAGCTATGAGACTTTGAGAGGCATAGCGTTGAACCGCTACACCCTCGAATTTAAGCATGCATGTGGATGTGCAAGTTCTTGCACCACCCTTGAGACACAAGCGACATAGCAAGGCTTATTATGAGAGGCGGTCAAATAATGGAAGGAAAGGGTTGGGGGCGCATGCTATGAGGTTATTCCTGGAGGGATTCATAAGCCATGTGCTAGGAATTTGGTAGCTTCGGAGGTCATAAAATACATTGTAAAGATTTGGTATTCATGGCCGGTGTATGAAGAGAGACGACATCGAAGATTCACTACTGTTCGTGGCAACTTGCAAGAGCCCTCTCAAAGACCGGTGTCTCGACCTCTTCCCAACATAAGAAAGTCTCGTGGGATGTCGACAAGCTACAAGCGTTAGTCCTTACGTCTATATAATTGTGTACGACCTTTTGCAGTAGGAAAATATTTTACATGTGTTCTTTCAAATGATGTGCTTTCCATCTTGCCTTCTAGCCCCCTCTAGTAGGTCTCTCACCTTTACTAGTCTTCTCCCCTTGACTTGTTTGAGGAATGTGACCTTCGTATCGACTCGTCGCCTTGCCCCACGCGATCGCTGTGGGGTTTTCTAAAGAATTCGACACGCTCCCAACTTCTAAAGCTTTTATTAAGGCAACGCATGCTCATGATTCTGAAGGTTTGCCGCCCCCACAAACCCCACTTTCGGATGAATTCGGAAGCCTCACAATTTCCTAGTCGCTTTCACCGGCAAAATCTCAAAGTCTTGAGATAGTGCCCTCTCCTAAAAGCTCAAAATAAGTCTCGAGGCTGTAGCTTCTGCCATGAAGTGTTTCCAACAATCCTACTCTTCTTGAGAGATAAAAGTCCCAAGAAGCCTTTAGGATGTGCCTTTCAATGTATGCACAATTTTCTTGTGTTTGCAACCACTTTCACTGAAAAGATCTAATCAAACACAGAAATGTTTGGACTCCTATTGCCTTTTTCTAGGGGTCTAGAGGAAGGTCATGGGTGATTAAATGCTTTGGAGGCCCTTGAAGACTAAATGTTTGACATTGCTTTAAAGGCCCCTTGAAATCTCGTACATGTATAGTTTAAAGAAGAGTCCAACTTTTAGCCTTTATGTCAAACGAAGGGGCTTTCTCATCATTCAAGTTGGAGTGAGCAAATCAATGTTTCTTTCATTTGATAAGTACGTAAGAAACAATTGCTACATGACACTTTGCACACATATCAGGCAAGAAACACATAAGGGCATCTCCTAGCAAGAAGCATTTTATTCTCTTTTGCTTTGCTTGTTTTGTTGGGATGAAAGCTCATTTGCTTTTCAGATTGCTCAGAGAGCCGCATCCTGTGTTTCTTACTCCAAATAAAATTCCTTAGTTGAATCTTGTACAAGCTTCCACCTTGCTTTTGCTTTTGAGTAGACAAAGTAAGTGCATTTTCAACTTTTCAATGTTAAATGGGAAACATGTAGCCATGCCCAATATAATGCAAAGCAGTGCAACTACTTGTTCTACATACGTCACATTGTAAAATATGCATTTTGGATTCTTACTTCTAACATATTTCTCATGTGACCAAAGAAAAAGATTAGTTCTCATGTGACTAAAGAAAAAGATAATCTTTCATGTGACTTTAAGAAAAAGATGACTTCTCATATGACTAAAGGAAATGCTGGTGCCTTGTTTGTTCTTTGTTGACATGCAAGGTATCTATCTACATATGCACAAAGGTCTTTGCATTCACGTAAATGTCATCCTTCAATGTAATCCCAATTAGATTACTAAATGTAACTACAATTTAACCATCCATTGTCTACACCAAGAAAATAAAGGTATCAAATCTAAACCCAAGAGTAACCTTTTCCTCTTTCTAGTCACCTTGCACATTGAGTCAAGAAGTTGATTCTTTAGATACTAAACCACTATAAACCAAGGCAATCTACTTTTGTCCCACTTGCCAAATATTGACAATGTGAAAAGTATCAAAGGAAAACACATATAACATCATACAATAATGCTCCATGGAATATTGCATCTAGGAAAACAACTATAAGGCCAAAACACTTGGACTCAAACAACAAATAGACTTTTGTATACTACTTTATATTGAGCTTTCTTCCTAATAGACTTAAAAACAACAATTGTATCCTCCTTTAGCTTAGGGAGCCCTTGAATTAGGCTTGCACCAATGATGTAGGTTGTTGTAGTTAGACAAGTGAGTTGGGAGATCCTAGGATCATAGATGAAATCCTTTCATGCTTCAAAATATTTATAGAAAATACTAAGATATTGAATAGATATTTGGGATGATCAAGGTGGGGTGTTCGAAAGGTAGACAATGGACAAAGGAAGTGTTGCAAAATGAAGGACGAGGAGTTAGCCTACCTTGACCAAAAGCTGAGATGATCACACTCTAGTTTTCGGTTTTAAAAAAAAAACCATTGAGAACTTGGAAGCACATATGGTATGGTTAGATACAAGGTGGATTCCCCCACACTTTTGCTCCTTGGGTTTGCCAAGAGACAAGAAAGGTTTGGAGAAGTTTAAGTTAATGGGTGAAAACAATAGTTTTGTGAATTTGGCTAGGGGAATAGGAGACTTTTAAGATCTGGAATTTCATGAGCACCTTGAACCCCTTACTAGATGTTATCATCTAGTATCTAATAGCTAGAGGTAGATTACTCATAACCCCCAATTTGGATGAGTCTTCCAATGTCATTGGTAATGCATATCTATATTCTTTACATACATCAATCCTTTTCTTACCAAGCTTTACTACGAAGAACACAATACTTTGGAAACACATCCACAAATCCAAGCCTACTCATAAGATAATGAAATACAAGGAAAGTTAGAGAGGTTTTGCACATTGAAAGAGGTTTATCAAACCATGTGCAATGCAATTGGGTGCATTGTTGTATCTTTGTGTACATATGTGTGTGCACACATGTGTTTTAAAATGCTTCATGTGTCAATTAGGAGTCTAATGTACAAATAGAAGCACAATCACCATCTGTCCATAATTAATCCCCATCCCCCTTACTAGATGTTGTCCATTAGCATGTGATGATTTGGAGGTAAATTACAAGATTCCAATTTCCATAATAACATTTGTATTCTCTACATCTTTCAACCCTTTTTAATGCAACACAACACATAAAAAATAAAGAGAGATATCTCCAAAAATCCAAGCTTGCTAGATTGTCTAATATATCTTGACTTAAAAAGGAAAAATAGAGAGTTTGTGTAAATTGGAAGATATTTGTCATAGTACACATGATGCAATTGGATGTATCTTTGTGCATGGGAGTCTATGTTGTGTATCTCACAATGTTTGTTGCATTAGTGAGGGGTTTAATATACATTTGGCAATAATGCTACCACTCATCCTCCTATTGATGCATTTGTCCTTAAAACTAAGGGGTCTAATTTACATTTGGCATCTCTCTCTCTCTCTCTCTCTCTCTCTCTCTCTCTCTCTCTCTCTTCTCTCTCTCTCCTCTCTCTCTCTCTCTCTCTCTCTCTCTCTTCTCTCTCTCTCCTCTCTCTCTCTCTCTCTCTCTCTCTCTCTCCGTTTTTTGGGCCATATGTTTCATTTGATATTTTAGATACCCTTGAAAAAATTTCGAAAGAAAAAAGAAATTGTGGAATCTACAAGGGAATATTTTTTTATTTTGAAATGTCATGATGCTTCTAGCTACTATATCTTTTAAAGACAAGCAATAAAATTCTATCATTGTTTTGTACTTTGAGTGACATGATGCCTTTTTTTTTATGGAAGTCATAATTACAACTATAAAGGGTACATTAAAATGTAAGATTTGTTGAGTGGAGGCCATGGATTAAAACTTTGTACATTTATTAAAAGAAGATATAGATAGGATTTCTTCTAGCTTATTGAAAATGAGGAGGCACCACAAATAAAGTTAAGGTTGTAGTGGCTAAGGATCAAAACTAAGTGGTACATATATTAAACAATATATTTATAGAATTTCTTCTAACTCATTGAAATGAGGAGACATGATGGATATTTCTAGCTAAAACTTTGTTCATTCAATTGCAAAGAAATCAAAATTGTCTTTACAAAAAATGTAACATTAATACACTAGTTCAAAACATAACATTAACACAAGTTTAAATGGATGTAGGGGCTACATCCATAATGAGCACACTTGGCTAGTAAAAGTTAAGATTGAAGTCTTCCAAGGTTCGATAACAACTAAGAAGAGGATATTACTGTGCCATTTACAATTGTTATACTCTCTTGGAGGAAGTCATTAGCTCCATAGTCAAGTAATATCCATCTTATTTCTACCCTCTCAAAGAGCTTCATAAGGTGAACAGTTCTCTCTCTCAACAACTAGAAACATGGTGTGGATAACTTAAACACTAGTCATAGAACTTTGACATCATTCCTCCATGGTTTCCTTTTGATGAGCTCTAGTTTAGAAATATTATTTAGTGCACCTTTTAACCAATTTGGTATCATATTCCTAGGCCTGGTTTCAATTCTCTACTACAAATGATACTAGAATGTGTAGCTTAGAGATTATAAATTCTATAGCTAGACAAGATGCTTTGTGATATACACATGGCTTCTATATATAAAGACACTAGAGATTGGGCTAGGGGTTATTTTTAGCCCAATTGCCATTTCAGAGACATTCTAGCAGGATTGAAGCCATTTTTTCTTGAACCATTTTTGGAAAGAAAATTTCACGTTTTGGATGGTTTGGATGAACTTTGAGGGTGAAATTCCTTGGTGTTCCTTTAGTCATACATGAGAAACTCTAAAAATCACTCACATTTTGTAATATTTCCGCACAAAATATTAATAATTTTTAAACCCCGCACACACCGCGCAGTGAGCAATTTCAAGTGACCTCCCCACAACAAAAAAACCTTGGCTAAGTACTTACCCCGCGTACATCATCAAATCCTAGCCCGCATTTCGCACAAGAGTCCGTGGCTAAAATCCCGCAAGCCCACGCACAAACACCCTTCACGGAAAAGGCAAAAGGGTAATGGATAATTTAGTGCAAAATTTTTTAACTATTAATCCCTCCCCTTCAGCCGTTGCATGGCGGGGGGAGAGGGAGTGTGAGAGGAGTGATGTGGAGTGGGAGAGCACAGGGGGAGGAGGAAGCATGCAATTAGCCATGTGTATGGCTACCCCCCCCCCCCCCCCCTTCCTCGACACTATAAGAACACCCCTCCCCAAGCTTGAGGGGAGGGGAGAGAAGGCCATGAAGCTGCTGCCCTGCCCGTCCGCCACGCTGCCGCCACTAGCCCGTTGCCACCAGGCTGCGCGCCCTGCCGTCCTCATCACCATCTTCATGATAATCAACATCACCGTCATCGGTGTCATCACCCTCTCCATCATCCTATTCATCATCACTCTCTCTCCATGACTTCAGCCTGACACAGAGGCTTGGAAGCTTCTTTAGAAGCTTCTAAAATAAGGCTTCCATAAGCCTCATACACACGGCCTTTCCCGGGTTTTTTTAAAACCACGTCTTGTAAAGGCAAATTCCTGTGCGAGGGGGAGTAGGCAGTTTCTGGGGCTGAATTGCCAAAGCCTGGAGCGAGTTCGGAGATCGCATAAAGGCAAGGACAAGTTTGTGGAGTCAAGGATCTACATCATCGATGGCTTCAAAGCTAAAAACGCGAGGCGCACATGCGGGAGCCTCCAACCCAAGTTCACGCGTGGACAACGCTGCGAGTCCTCATGCCCAGGTTCCAATTGTATTCTCGCATAAGAGGGGATGCATTAAGCACGATGGTTTTGGGAAAATTTAAATGCATTTATTCATTTGTTTCACAAAGTTTAGTGCATTCCGATTAATTGAAATTGCTCGCACTCTCGTCAACAAGGGTAGTTGAAATATTCTGGAATGTATAATGCATGAATTAGAAGAGGATGTCGTTCTAAGAAGGATAGAGCTTTTGTCGCATGTAGCACTTATGATTTAAATTCATGGACGTGATTCGTATAGAGGATAATCTTAGACACCCATTGAATGTTGTCCAAAGAATCGCAATGCATGGAAAGGAAACTATGAACTTTGCCAGTTGCATGTGAGGATGCTTGCATTTTAAGTCGGGTTAGGTGCTAAAGGATGCTCATGCATGGAGATCTCTTGTCAAATTATGAATGCATCTTTATCGAAAATATTAAGCTTTGATTTCATTGCATCAACATAGGTTTTTATACGGGTTAGCCCTAAATTGTCAATCATTATAGTCTAGGCAAGGGAAAGAAATGGTCATTGTAAACCTTATAGTTGCATAGAAGGAAAAAGTCTATGAATCGCATACTTGCATGGAATGTTGTATCTTGAAATGATTTACATCTTTTTAGGAAAAGTATTTGCATTTCTAAGGAAAGATGGCCACTTGTCGCAAGACAATTAGATCGATTTAGGTAAATCGCTTGTAATGGCATAACCCTCAAGGGATTCATAAAAGCATAAATAGTTGGTATGACGAACACCTCAAAGTGCTAGGTAGGGTTTAGTATGTTAAAATTTCTGCCTAATATCGCACTAGGGATGCCAAGTCAAGACTTCCAATCCCAAAGATCCTATCCACATTCATGGAATGTTAGGGTTAGCTAAACGCCCATGCAACAACGATCTAGGGTTTTACCCTAAGGATCAATTGACCAAATACTAGACTTCCGTTTGTATTTAGAAACCCTAGGGCCAAATGTTGTCGGCCTAGTAAGGTTAGGGTTGGGTTGGGTCAAGAGGATATCCCAAACCCTACATCTTGACCAAACTTATTTCTTGACCAAGGAATGCTGTTTGATGGGAGAAACGATCCCACAAGTTAGGTGCAACACTTGCCTCGTGCAACAAGTTGCAACGTCGCATGGCTTTGTGTTTAAATCACAAGATAGATTTGCCACTCCTTGGAACAAGGTTGGCAGGTTCTAAGTACAAGTTTAATTTGCAAGAGGATGAGTAGTCATCCTGTTATATCACCCTTCTGTGAGGCTGAGTTGCCAAGTTAGGGTAACTATGAATTGCCTAGCAAGCAATTGACGTATCAAGTTAGAGCGACAAGGTTGCCCAAGATTTAATATCTTAGTTTAAGGAACCTAAGGTGTTTGTTAATTTGGGTTAACAGGGTATAAACCTTAACCCAAGGATGAAAGGGTAAACAAGCAACGAAACCCTTGGGGATCTTGCCAAGTCGCAATTGATCCCGGATCGAATGTTGGATGCATTTGGAGAGAAAAAATTATACCTTAGCAGTTGGCCAAACAAACGACCACTCGATTGATTGTGTTTGTACAGTTCGGAGCATTGTTTGTACTTCTTCGCTCAATGAACTAAAGCTGTGAAAATAATTAATGCTTTAGGTTGAAGGCCTGGACGGAGAGGCATCATCAGTTACCCCCGACTGTCTGCCTGATCCTATCCAAGGGGGTTGTTAGTCGCTGTCGTATTGCTGCGCATTCGAGGTGTGAAAACCACCCAAAAGTCATGTGTGTGACTTGATACTTTGTACATACTTAGTTGTTATGTTTGCTCTTTTATTCTATGCTGAAGACGGAGAAGAATAAGGAGTTTTGGTAGACTGATAACTCGAGATGCAATCTCATGGCTACACTTATTTCAAGATATGTTGATTATGGGCTTCGTGAGGATGTTTCTAACATCTACAACTGGATGTTTCTTCAAGGCCTCTATGGATTCTTGGAGATGTTTTCATGGGCCTTTTTGGGAGGTTTTGAAACGCTTTTATGCAATACACTCCAGATAATTGCACATTCTCTTGCATCTTGAAAAGTGGCAGCCAACTAAGAGCAGAAGACCAGGGCAAAGAAATGCACGTAGAAGTTGTCTCCTGTACCAACAGAAGCAGAACAATCATGCTGAGTTTTTGAGAATTGTGTCTAACTTTTTGCAAATGTTGATATGTGAAGATATGTTTACTATGACAAAGACTTGATACCTATGTTGAGAATGCTCAGATGTTCGGGTCATATGACATTTTTGGTTACAAACAGTCTGTAGGATTACACGCATGGGGTAATGAACTTTCTTTGTGGCAAGTGTCGTGGGCACAATCTATTTTTTTTTAATATACCAGTTCAGGAAGCTTTTGGAGGGGCTGCTTGATTAGGCGGAAGGCGAATTTAGGAGACGACTGCTATTTGGGGGGAAAAAGGCAACAAAGGATTCGGACAGTGAATGCGCTGGTCGAGGACGGACAGGAAAAAAAAGTTGAGAGGGGCTTTTCTGCTGGAATATACGACTCATGAGTCAGGAGGGAGCATTTGACAGACTTCGCAGCTGCTAAAACGGAACCCATATATGGTATCTTTGCATCCTAGAGCCTCCGGCGGCTCTCTCTTTGTGTCTCTCCGTGGATCTGCTCAAAACCTTCACCAAATATGATCTCGACGATCCCTAACCCAGCTTGCTAATCTAAAAAATTAGCGGATCGAAATTCAAAATTTACGTATCAGCAATACGTGGGCAGTTTGTACAGCCTATGACAACTCTTTCCCACTGCGGCATTGGACCCCTCAAAGGAGCCCACCCAGCAAATTGGGAAAGATCGCAGGACTTAGATTTGAAACTGGGCATGATGGTTGGGGATTGAATTGGAATGGGGTATACATCTGAAGTATCATGAGGCATTGGATTGCTGGTCGTATGCACGCATGTGAGTGTGTTTGCTGTGAGAGAATCTGAAGGGGCACTGGTCTTTTTGTATGCGTTGGAGGAGGGAACGGAAAAGGGGATGGGGGAAGGACGTCGGCCTGCCTGCCTAGACGTCTCTGCGAGCATGCTGTATGACCCGATATCGTAACAGAAACTTACAAGAGAGAAAGAGGAATGCGGCCTTGAGCAGGGGCTTCGTCTTCGAGGCCCTCTGGAACGGATGGCTTCGATCATCCTTACAGAATGACAGTCGATAACAGATACAAGAAGGCGGCGGAGAAGAGAATTTAGCTGCAAAAGCTCTCTCTTGCACAGGCAGCTTTTCTCATTCTGAAAACAATTCCTGTGATATTGATAGCTATACATGGGGAGCATGTTCCAAACTCTACAATTGCTGCTTGTGCATTTGGAGGGTTGGCAGTTTTGTCAAGGACTGTAGGTCTCAGGTGGAGCTCATCAAAATTTCAGTGACATTCTCGCTACTGCAGTGCCTATCACGAAAAAGTTGATGAACCCCAGGACCTGCATAACATGAAGCAGAAGTCCAAATAGAAAAGGAGTATGTGTAGCCGTCGATTCACCCAACTGACGTAGCATTAGGCCCAAATCCGGCTCGCATTGTCATGGACAGCAAAGGCTGTAACTGGCATCAAAGCCCTATATCCACATTGCCAGATTTGTACACACAAAAACAGATTTTGGCACCTGAGATGAAGAGAATAGGGGGATCGAAAGCACCCAGATGCAGACAGTACCTACCCCCTCAGCCATCCATATTTGAAGCTTCCTGTTAGCATGTCAATGCCTCATGAAGAGCCATCAGTTTTGTCTTGATTTAAGTACCATTAGTCCTTGAACCATACCATCAAAATAACTTGAAGAAAGAAGTCGTGCTGTCCAAATTTCCAGCTCACCGATTGCTATTTCTGCTTTTATGCCTGTGTATCATGATTGATGAGAAAACATGAGATTTCAAGGCAGATTCTAAGCTTTCCTTTGATCATCCATATTCCTCAGCAGAAATTATGTTTGTTCCTGATAAAGAGTGCCAGAAATCTGATTTATTAGCCATAATTGATGACTATCTCTGACAATTCAGAGGTTACCATGCCTATGGGTCTATGGCAGATGAGATACATTGTTTTGGCTAGAGAGGATCTTACCAATCATGTTGAGGGCAAATCTTTGAGAACGAAGACCACTAGTGCAGTGTGTAAGTTCTTATTGGAGGAAATTTTCTGCAGGTATGGTTGTGTGGGTAAGATCACTGCGGATCGTGGTGAATTGGATGCAGATGAAGCTAGGGAGTTTTTCTCTCAGCTAGGAATCAAATTGGCTCTAACCACAGCATACAATCCAGAGGGAAATGGAAAGAGTGAAAGAGGGCATCCGCCGATAGTGAAAGCATTAGCCAAAGCATGCAGAGGACGGATTGGAGAATGGCTGAGACTTCTACCATTTGCTTTGTGGGCTGATCGTACGACTCATAGTGTTACCACAGGATATATGCCTGCAGAGTTGATGTATGGTCAGAAACTTGTTATGCCGATTGAGACTTGTGCTTTGACTTGGTCAGTTTTACCTTGGCAGGAAGATTTGACGAGAGAGGAGCTCTTAGCTCTTCAGATTCGACAGTTGGAGAGGAGACCTGAGGATATTCAGCTAGCTATTGACAGGTTGAAGGTTGCTAGACTAAGGAATAAGGACAGGTTTGACAGCAGGCATCACTTGCGGCCTAGAGCAATAGAAGAGGGAGATTGGGTATTGGTGTTTGATAGCAGTCTTGAAAATCAGCATACTGCACTTCGGAAGATGGTGAAAAGATGGTTTGGGCCGTACATAGTCAGACATGTCTTTGATAATGCAACATATGAGCTGACAGAATTGGATGGAACAGTGATTAGAGTGCCTATTGCTGGAAAAAGAATTAAGATTTTCAAGAAAAGAGATGATGAGGATTATGCATTGGAAGAATTTTCAAGAGAAGAGCAACGACAAGAAACTCCAATGAAAGAGACAGATGATATGGCTGATAATCTTGTTGATCTACCGGAAATGCATAACTAAGAGATTGATTTGTTTGTGGATCTTGATGATAATGATCATGGGTAGTTGGCCCATCCGGAGGATGCGCAGGATTAGAGGGGGTGGATGTCGTATTGCTGCGCGTTCGAGGTGTGAAAACCACCCAAAAGTCATGTGTGTGACTTGATACTTTGTACATACTTAGTTGTTATGTTTGCTCTTTTATTCTATGCTGAAGACGGAGAAGAATAAGGAGCTTTGGTAGACTGATAACTCGAGATGCAATCTCATGGCTACACTTATTTCAAGATATGTTGATTATGGGCTTCGTGAGGATGTTTCTAACATCTACAACTGGATGTTTCTTCAAGGCCTCTATGGATTCTTGGAGATGTTTTCATGGGCCTTTTTGGGAGGTTTTGAAACGCTTTTATGCAATACACTCCAGATAATTGCACATTCTCTTGCATCTTGAAAAGTAGCAGCCAACTAAGAGCAGAAGACCAGGGCAAAGAAATGCACGTAGAAGTTGTCTCCTGTACCAACAGAAGCAGAACAATCATGCTGAGTTTTTGAGAATTGTGTCTAACTTTTTGCAAATGTTGATCTGTGAAGATATGTTTACTATGACAAAGACTTGATACCTATGTTGAGAATGCTCAGATGTTCGGGTCATATGACATTTTTGGTTACAAACAGTCTGTAGGATTACACGCATGGGGTAATGAACTTTCTTTGTGGCAAGTGTCGTGGGCACAATCTATTTTTTTTTTAATATACCAGTTCAGGAAGCTTTTGGAGGGGCTGCTTGATTAGGCGGAAGGCGAATTTAGGAGACGACTGCTATTTGGGGGGAAAAAGGCAACAAAGGATTCGGACAGTGAATGCGCTGGTCGAGGACGGACAGGAAAAAAAAGTTGAGAGGGGCTTTTCTGCTGGAATATACGACTCAGGAGTCAGGAGGGAGCATTTGACAGACTTCGCAGCTGCTAAAACGGAACCCATATATGGTATCTTTGCATCCTAGAGCCTCCGGCGGCTCTCTCTTTGTCTCTCCGTGGATCTGCTCAAAACCTTCACCAAATATGATCTCGGCGATCCCTAACCCAGCTTGCTAATCTAAAAAATTAGCGGATCGAAATTCGAAATTTACGTATCAGCAATACGTGGGAAGTTTGTACAGCCTATGACAACTCTTTCCCACTGCGGCATTGGACCCCTCAAAGGAGCCCACCCAGCAAATTGGGAAAGATCGCAGGACTTAGATTTGAAACTGGGCATGATGGTTGGGGATTGAATTGGAATGGGGTATACATCTGAAGTATCATGAGGCATTGGATTGCTGGTCGTATGCACGCATGTGAGTGTGTTTGCTGTGAGAGAATCTGAAGGGGCACTGGTCTTTTTGTATGCGTTGGAGGAGGGAACGGAAAAGGGGATGGGGGAAGGACGTCGGCCTGCCTGCCTAGACGTCTCTGCGAGCATGCTGTATGACCCGATATCGTAACAGAAACTTACAAGAGAGAAAGAGGAATGCAGCCTTGAGCAGGGGCTTCGTCTTCGAGGCCCTCTGGAACGGATGGCTTCGATCATCCTTACAGAATGACAGTTGATAACAGATACAAGAAGGCGGCGGAGAAGAGAATTTAGCTGCAAAAGCTCTCTCTTGCGTAGGCAGCTTTTCTCATTCTGAAAACAATTCCTGTGATATTGATAGCTATACATGGGGAGCATGTTCCAAACTCTACAATTGCTGCTTGTGCATTTGGAGGGTTGGCAGTTTTGTCAAGGACTGTAGGTCTCAGGTGGAGCTCATCAAAATTTCAGTGACATTCTCGCTACTGCAGTGCCTATCACGAAAAAGTTGATGAACCCCAGGACCTGCATAACATGAAGCAGAAGTCCAAATAGAAAAGGAGTATGTGTAGCCGTCGATTCACCCAACTGACGTAGCATCAGGCCCAAATCCGGCTCGCATTGTCATCGACAGCAAAGGTTGTAACTGGCATCAAAGCCTTATATCCACATTGCCAGATTTGTACACACAAAAACAGATTTTGGCACCTGAGATGAAGAGAATAGGGGGATCGAAAGCACCCAGATGCAGACAGTACCTACCCCCTCAGCCATCCATATTTGAAGCTTCCTGTTAGCATGTCAATGCCTCATGAAGAGCCATCAGTTTTGTCTTGATTTAAGTACCATTAGTCCTTGAACCATACCATCAAAATAACTTGAAGAAAGAAGTCGTGCTGTCCAAATTTCCAGCTCACCGATTGCTATTTCTGCTTTTATGCACGTGTATCATGATTGATGAGAAAACATGAGATTTCAAGGCAGATTCTAAGCTTTCCTTTGATCATCCATATTCCTCAGCAGAAATTATGTTTGTTCCTGATAAAGAGTGCCAGAAATCTAATTTATTAGCCATAATTGATGACTATCTCTGACAATTCAGAGACTGCTCAAGTTTCTTCTTCTTGAAACAGTGTCTTGGGATCATTTTCTCATCTTGATTATTTACCTGTTTGATCTTCTATCCTAAAATTATTCAAAGTCCTCTGTGGTTGCGACTTTGCTTTCGAAACCCTTCGACATCTCTAGTGAACCCGACGTGAAAGCGTCGCAGAAATTTCAGGATGGGAGATACTTCAGCCTCTATTTCAGCTTCCTCTACAACTCCAGCTGCCTCTACTTCAGCTCCATCAATGACTGCTGCGTCAAGTACTTCAACGGAGGATCTAAAACACATTTTTGCAGAATATGTCCATGTATATGCAGCTCCAAAATCAGCAAACACAAATGTATATGCAGCAGCAACAACAATTGCATCAACAGCAGTTGTCTCAGCAAAGACAACTCTATTCAGAGCAGGAGAATGCAAACAGCGCGACTAAGGCTATTGAAGCAGTTGAGAGTGAGAAGAAGCTATTTGACGGGCGTAATGTTTCACCATATTTGAAGACATATGAGATCAAGATGGGGTTTTTTGGAGTTCCTGCTGGACTTATGAGTAAGTACTTCCTTCGTCTTGTCACACCTGCTTTGAGGACAAAAGTGACTGATCTTTTTATTCAAAATACACATTGGCAAGATTTTAAGAAGGCTCTAAAAGAAGAATACTTTCTTGAGGACTTTGGTATGGCTACTCGGCGGTCATTCCGAGAGTGGGTCTACATGCCAAACAAGGGTCTTGCTGCTTCGGAGTTGATTCGAGAATTCGAAGAGAGGTATAGTTAGCTTGATGCTATTGAACAAAGAGCATTGGATGTTGAAAAAGTTGAGCTTTTCTTGCAAGCTGCAGATCCTGCTCTTCAAGAAGAATTGGGTGAGCTTCTTGAAGATTGCACGAAGCCTAAGGGTCTTAAAACTGATTGGCAGGATGCTCAGGATGCAGTCTCGACTTTGACCAAGAGGAGGATATGGAAGACTCGCCTACAGAATGGTTCCATGACACCTACACCATCATCTGCTCCTATGCCTACTTCTATCCCTGTTATTTCTTCTCCTCTTCAGCCAGTTTCTTGGCCTATGCCAGTGCCTACTGTTTCTACTCCACCTATTCCTCCTGTTCCACGACCAATGCCTACACCTTCTGCTCCAAAACCATCCGCTCCATCGGTGCCTACCTCTATTGATGACATAATTAAAGGCATCACAGATTTGACACTTGAGTCAGTCAAAGCGGAGTTGGTGGGTAAGTTGAAGGAGCAGTTTGCTTCAACTGTGCCTACTACTTCTTCTAGTGCTCCTACTACACCTAGGAGTGCTCTTAGTGCTCCTAGGAGAGATCGGAGATGTATTTGGTGTGATAGTACGGAGCATCAGTATTGGAGGGATTGTGACTCTTTCTAGGATGCAAGGAGGCAGAATTTGGTATATTGGGGGCAAGATGGTAAGATTTGGTTGACTGAGACAGGAGCTCCACTTGCTACCAACTTTGGTAAAGGTGGAATGAAAAAGTTAGTGGAGGATATGGCTGCGCGTACTTCTTATGTGACAGCTAGAGGTGATGCTTCTGCATATGGAGTACAGATTGAGAAGGGATCAGAGACTCAGTTCGCACTATGGACTTATGCTATGGAGACTGCAAACAAGGGGAAAATTCAGCAAACTGTTTTGACTAGTGCAGGCTCTAGCATCAGATCAGAGACAGGTTGGGACTCGCCTGTTGACAGGTACTCTATTTATGCTTATTTGGCTAAATCTCATGGTGCAGATGTATTTGTTGAGGAGAAGCGTAAGAGGGATGAAGAAAATCCAAGTGCAGCTAAGAAGACTAGAGGGGGTGAGTTTGTTACTCCACCTACTGCAGGACCGTCTTCAAGACCAGGGCCAGATCGACAAATGGAGGATGCTCAAAAGAGAGAAAAGAGGCAAGAGCCTAGAGAGAGAAAGCAGCCAGGATTTAGATTGATGTCCGATATTGAGACATCTACAGACATGAAGAAAATCTTTAATGATAAGATACTTGGCAGTGAGGTGACTTTCACTATTTCTGAGATTTTGGGCATCTCAAAAAGAGAGTTTCAGGAGGTCTTGAAGAGGAAAAGACATGCATTGTCTACCACTAATACACAGGGAGTTTTGATTCGAGAGTTGGATGAGGATGAGGATGAGGATGAGGTTATGGTTGATAATGCTTCTGTTTTTCCGCAGGTAGAGAAGAGGGTTCAGCCTATGCATTATGCTGAAATTGATGAGCCTGTTTTGATACCGCATAGTCACTTTTCGCGGAGCCATTGGGCTAGGGCAACTACAGAGACGATGGTAAAGATTGGAGAGAAACAGGTGCCTTATGTTGCACTGGTTGATCATGGTTCAGAGATTAATCTCATAGTTCGTGGAGTTTATGAGAGTAACAGATGGCCTATGGATGTAGAGCATGGGTGGCGTATGAGAGCCGCCAATAACACTGCAGGTGATTTATATGCTGCTTGCCCTAGTGTCAGGGTTTCTATTGGTGATGTAGAGGAGGATTTTCATTTCTTTGTGCAGGATTCATGCTCTTATCCCATAATTCTTGGTCAGCCATTCATTACAGAGATGCGCATGGAAACAAAGGTCATGGATGATGGATCTACTTATGCACGGATTCGCAGTAAAGATGGTATGAGAGCAGTTCAGTTTATGACTGTATGTGTGAACCATGTTAGAAACAGGGATACTCTCAGAGATGCACCCTTGCCCACTGTGAGGGATTCGGGTTTTCATTAGGTACCGCCGTTTCGCGAGATGACGGTGGTACAGAGGAGAGGAGATTGGAGTTCTCACCTCCTGGTAGCGATGTTTTCTCCTCCAGTTATGTTGGGATTTCAGCAAACAGTTCGATGAGTTATCAGAAGACTTCTAGGTTGTCTAGAGCTGCCAGGCAGTATATATGTAGGAAGGAGAAAAATTTGAAAAATGCAGGAATTTTGGAGGATGATGAGCACATAGATGGTATGTATGACAGTGTGATTTGTGCAGATACGACGGCAGAGATGGGAGATATGCTGAAAACTGATATGCTGAATTGTCATGGTAATGTATTAGTGCAATCCCTGGACATGTTTCATGAAATTGCAGATTTTGTGTCACAAATTGAGTCAGAGGCTGAGGAAACTCAGCAAAGAGTGTTGAGTGCTGAAGAAATTCAGCAAACAGAGTTTCCAGCTGGTTATGATCAGCTTTCAGAGAGACAGAGGGCTGAAAATTTTCAGCCAACAGAGTTTACTGCTGAAATATTTCAGCATTTAGAGTTTGGGGCTGTTTGTATGCAGTCCATAGAGCAGAGGGCTGAGAATATTCAGCCATTGGAGTGCAGAATTGCTGATTTACAGCAAGATTTATGTAATGCGGAAGAGCATAATGAAGCCAGGGTTGACACGAAATACAAAACTGTGGATAAGAAGGTGAAGCCGGTTGCTGTACCGCTTCCACCTGACAGTGATCAGCAAATAGAGAGGGCTGCTAAACAGCAAATTTTGAGGAATCCGGAGCATATTGGTCATAAATTTTCAGCAGAGACACTTGCTGAATTGAAAATTGGAAATGGTGATTTCTTGTTACCTATAGAGAAGCAATGGTTTCAGGATATGCTTGAGCATCATGGAAGGGGATTTGCTTTTTTGCCACATGAGATTGGATGTGTGAATCCTGATATTGTTGCTCCTATGGTCATTTTTACTATTCCTCATATCCCATGGAATCTCCGACCTATTCCAGTGCCTAAAGCACACTTGCCAAAGCTGATTGATTTATTGAATGAGAAAATCAGGATGGGAATCCTTGAGCCTTCATCTGCACCATACTCAAACACGTGGTTTACAGTTCCAAAGAAAAATGGTACTCTCCGATTTATTCAGGACATGCAGCCAGTGAACAGAGTTATTATCAGGAATGTTGGTATAGGTCCAGTTGTGGATGAGTTTGCAGAGGCATTTGCTGGACGTGCCATCTATTCTTTGGGTGACTTGTATTCAGGATATGATCAGTTTTAGCTGGCTTTGGAAAGCAGGGACATAACCACCATGAGAACTCCTATTGGGCTTGTCAGGATGTGTACCTTGCCTCAAGGCGCCACTAATTCTGTTGCGCATATGATGAATGCCATGCATAAGGTCCTTCGTGATTACATACCTCAGCTTACTATGCCTTTCTTGGATGATGTGCCCATTAAGGGGTGTGCAGAAGAAGAGAAGAATGAGAGCCTAAATGAGCAGGGATGCAGATACTTTGTGGCTGATCATATTTCAGCATGTGAGAAGATTTTGGCCAGGTTAGAAGAAGTAAACTTGACACTTTCAGGGCAAAAATCTGTTTTTGGAGTGAATGAGGTTGTTATTGTTGGGCATATGTGTGGATATTATGGCAGGAAACCCTCACCTGATAAGGTGAATGCTATAGGCAAGATTGCAGAGTATTGTTCTACTACTTCGGAGGTACGGAGATTCATTGGTGCTTGTGTGTTTTATATGATTTGGATACCTCATTTTGCACACATAGCAGATTGTTTGTATCAGCTGCTTCGAAAGGGGCAAAAATTCTATTGGGATGAGAGCCACACTAAAGCCATGCGAAAATTGAAGAAGTTATTGCAGAATGCTCCTACTCTCAGAAAAGCGGATTATAATTGTGATAGGCCTATTGTATTGACAGTTGACACTAGTCCAATTGGCATAGGTTGGGCTGTGGGTCAAGATGATGCAGATGGAAATAGGTATGCTATTCGGTTTGGGGCGAAAGTCCTAAACGAGAGACAGAGGAGATATCCACAAATCAAGAGGGAGTTATTGGGGATTGTCACGGCTCTCAAATGTGACAAGGAGTACTTTATTGGAGCTTCAGTTGTGGTAGAGACAGATTGCTTGCCATTGATTGGCATGATCACGAGTTGCTCTACTCCGGATATAGCCATGTTGAGATGGATTGCATACATCAAGTCATTAAATCCGGAATTTAAACACATAGCAGGGAAAGATAATCCAGTGGCAGATATGTTGTCTAGAGCCAGATATGATGATGAGGAGACTCTACTTGCAGAAGAGGATGATGGAGAAATTTTAGCCACTATGGTTGATCATGTTTGTCATGTCTATGATATTGTGGCTTTCACAGAAGAACTCTATGTTGGAGATTGGTTGCAGATTGGCAGGTACTTTAGTACACTAAGCAAAAGAGATGAATGGACAGATGAAGAGTTCAAGAAGATCAGAAGGAAAGCCTATGGTTACTTTCTCAAGGACGGATTTCTTTGGAAGCATCCAAAGAAAAGAGGCGGATTACCTTTGCGGGTTGTCTGCGATAGAGAGACACAGTTACAGGTGATGAGGGAGTTTCATGAGAGTCCTTGGGCTGGTCATAGAGGAGTATGGGCTACTTATGAGAAAATCAAGGAGAAATATTGGTGGAAAGGCATGTACAGAGATGTTTCTCACTTTGTTGAGACTTGCAGAGATTGCCAGATGTATTCAGTAGTGCGTCATAGAGATGAACTTCATCCGACCTATCCGCTATGCATTCATTATAAGTGGGTAGTTGATTTGGTTACCATGCCTATGGGTCTATGGCAGATGAGATACATTGTTTTGGCTAGAGAGGATCTTACCAATCATGTTGAGGGCAAATCTTTGAGAACGAAGACCACTAGTGCAGTGTGTAAGTTCTTATTGGAGGAAATTTTCTGCAGGTATGGTTGTGTGGGTAAGATCACTGCGGATCGTGGTGAATTGGATGCAGATGAAGCTAGGGAGTTTTTCTCTCAGCTAGGAATCAAATTGGCTCTAACCACAGCATACAATCCAGAGGGAAATGGAAAGAGTGAAAGAGGGCATCCGCCGATAGTGAAAGCATTAGCCAAAGCATGCAGAGGACGGATTGGAGAATGGCTGAGACTTCTACCATTTGCTTTGTGGGCTGATCGTACGACTCATAGTGTTACCACAGGATATATGCCTGCAGAGTTGATGTATGGTCAGAAACTTGTTATGCCGATTGAGACTTGTGCTTTGACTTGGTCAGTTTTACCTTGGCAGGAAGATTTGACGAGAGAGGAGCTCTTAGCTCTTCAGATTCGACAGTTGGAGAGGAGACCTGAGGATATTCAGCTAGCTATTGACAGGTTGAAGGTTGCTAGACTAAGGAATAAGGACAGGTTTGACAGCAGGCATCACTTGCGGCCTAGAGCAATAGAAGAGGGAGATTGGGTATTGGTGTTTGATAGCAGTCTTGAAAATCAGCATACTGCACTTCGGAAGATGGTGAAAAGATGGTTTGGGCCGTACATAGTCAGACATGTCTTTGATAATGCAACATATGAGCTGACAGAATTGGATGGAACAGTGATTAGAGTGCCTATTGCTGGAAAAAGAATTAAGATTTTCAAGAAAAGAGATGATGAGGATTATGCATTGGAAGAATTTTCAAGAGAAGAGCAACGACAAGAAACTCCAATGAAAGAGACAGATGATATGGCTGATAATCTTGTTGATCTACCGGAAATGCATAACTAAGAGATTGATTTGTTTGTGGATCTTAATGATAATGATCATGGGTAGTTGGCCCATCCGGAGGATGCGCAGGATTAGAGGGGATGGATGTCGTATTGCTGCGCATTCGAGGTGTGAAAACCACCCAAAAGTCATGTGTGTGACTTGATACTTTGTACATACTTAGTTGTTATGTTTGCTCTTTTATTCTATGCTGAAGACGGAGAAGAATAAGGAGCTTTGGTAGACTGATAACTCGAGATGCAATCTCATGGCTACACTTATTTCAAGATATGTTGATTATGGGCTTCGTGAGGATGTTTCTAACATCTACAACTGGATGTTTCTTCAAGGCCTCTATGGATTCTTGGAGATGTTTTCATGGGCCTTTTTGGGAGGTTTTGAAACGCTTTTATGCAATACACTCCAGATAATTGCACATTCTCTTGCATCTTGAAAAGTAGCAGCCAACTAAGAGCAGAAGACCAGGGCAAAGAAATGCACGTAGAAGTTGTCTCCTGTACCAACAGAAGCAGAACAATCATGCTGAGTTTTTGAGAATTGTGTCTAACTTTTTGCAAATGTTGATCTGTGAAGATATGTTTACTATGACAAAGACTTGATACCTATGTTGAGAATGCTCAGATGTTCGGGTCATATGACATTTTTGGTTACAAACAGTCTGTAGGATTACACGCATGGGGTAATGAACTTTCTTTGTGGCAAGTGTCGTGGGCACAATCTATTTTTTTTTTAATATACCAGTTCAGGAAGCTTTTGGAGGGGCTGCTTGATTAGGCGGAAGGCGAATTTAGGAGACGACTGCTATTTGGGGGGAAAAAGGCAACAAAGGATTCGGACAGTGAATGCGCTGGTCGAGGACGGACAGGAAAAAAAAGTTGAGAGGGGCTTTTCTGCTGGAATATACGACTCAGGAGTCAGGAGGGAGCATTTGACAGACTTCGCAGCTGCTAAAACGGAACCCATATATGGTATCTTTGCATCCTAGAGCCTCCGGCGGCTCTCTCTTTGTGTCTCTCCGTGGATCTGCTCAAAACCTTCACCAAATATGATCTCGGCGATCCCTAACCCAGCTTGCTAATCTAAAAAATTAGCGGATCGAAATTCGAAATTTACGTATCAGCAATACGTGGGAAGTTTGTACAGCCTATGACAACTCTTTCCCACTGCGGCATTGGACCCCTCAAAGGAGCCCACCCAGCAAATTGGGAAAGATCGCAGGACTTAGATTTGAAACTGGGCATGATGGTTGGGGATTGAATTGGAATGGGGTATACATCTGAAGTATCATGAGGCATTGGATTGCTGGTCGTATGCACGCATGTGAGTGTGTTTGCTGTGAGAGAATCTGAAGGGGCACTGGTCTTTTTGTATGCGTTGGAGGAGGGAACGGAAAAGGGGATGGGGGAAGGACGTCGGCCTGCCTGCCTAGACGTCTCTGCGAGCATGCTGTATGACCCGATATCGTAACAGAAACTTACAAGAGAGAAAGAGGAATGCAGCCTTGAGCAGGGGCTTCGTCTTCGAGGCCCTCTGGAACGGATGGCTTCGATCATCCTTACAGAATGACAGTTGATAACAGATACAAGAAGGCGGCGGAGAAGAGAATTTAGCTGCAAAAGCTCTCTCTTGCGTAGGCAGCTTTTCTCATTCTGAAAACAATTCCTGTGATATTGATAGCTATACATGGGGAGCATGTTCCAAACTCTACAATTGCTGCTTGTGCATTTGGAGGGTTGGCAGTTTTGTCAAGGACTGTAGGTCTCAGGTGGAGCTCATCAAAATTTCAGTGACATTCTCGCTACTGCAGTGCCTATCACGAAAAAGTTGATGAACCCCAGGACCTGCATAACATGAAGCAGAAGTCCAAATAGAAAAGGAGTATGTGTAGCCGTCGATTCACCCAACTGACGTAGCATCAGGCCCAAATCCGGCTCGCATTGTCATCGACAGCAAAGGTTGTAACTGGCATCAAAGCCTTATATCCACATTGCCAGATTTGTACACACAAAAACAGATTTTGGCACCTGAGATGAAGAGAATAGGGGGATCGAAAGCACCCAGATGCAGACAGTACCTACCCCCTCAGCCATCCATATTTGAAGCTTCCTGTTAGCATGTCAATGCCTCATGAAGAGCCATCAGTTTTGTCTTGATTTAAGTACCATTAGTCCTTGAACCATACCATCAAAATAACTTGAAGAAAGAAGTCGTGCTGTCCAAATTTCCAGCTCACCGATTGCTATTTCTGCTTTTATGCCTGTGTATCATGATTGATGAGAAAACATGAGATTTCAAGGCAGATTCTAAGCTTTCCTTTGATCATCCATATTCCTCAGCAGAAATTATGTTTGTTCCTGATAAAGAGTGCCAGAAATCTAATTTATTAGCCATAATTGATGACTATCTCTGACAATTCAGAGACTGCTCAAGTTTCTTCTTCTTGAAACAGTGTCTTGGGATCATTTTCTCATCTTGATTATTTACCTGTTTGATCTTCTATCCTAAAATTATTCAAAGTCCTCTGTGGTTGCAACTTTGCTTTCGAAACCCTTCGACACCGCGCTGGGTACGTGGACCAAACCCACCGCGAGAGGTCTCTCCATGGGTGCTACTTGGAGCAGGAGGATGCTTGGGTGCTAGGGGGGGCTCTGGCCGTAAATCCCTTGTCTCCGGGTCCTGCACAAGAGGCCGACGTGACTTGAGATCGGATCTTGAGGCGTGCATACTAGTCTACGGGCGGAATCTTGGAATAGCGATCCCTAAGGATTGCTGGAATTGCCTTCGGGCGGATTATGGAATTGCCTTCGAGCGGATTATGGAATAGCCTTCGGGCCAGATTATATGATGTATTCCAAAGACTGATAAATAAGATCAATTGTTAAAAAGGAACTTGCTTGACATTGTTTTTCTATGTCAGTACTAAGATTACGTGAAGGAATTAGTGATTAATTGGCTAATTAAGGAAGTTGTTTTTGTGTGTCAAACTAAATGTGGTAGGTAATTAGATAACTAAAGCAACCCTGAGGAAAGTGTGGTGGATGTGACCATGGGTCCGTCCTACGGAAGGGTGGTCTCGGTTGGCCGAGAAATTTTCTCGAAGGAATTTGACAGCAAGGAACGTTGACCTAGAATCTAGAGTACTAGAGTCCCAATTTATGCTGTTTTAGGGGAACGGAATGGGACTATGCCTTACGGGCAGAGAGGTCGAGCTTTGCATCCCTCTCATTTCCCATTCTCCATGAACCAAGTGCAGCATGAATCCGCTTGGACCCTGACGTTACTGCATAAAGTAGTTCGTATGGGGCTCGACGCTAGTTACTTCTGAGGAACTTGACCATTAGGGAAACCCTGATTCAGGTCGATCCTAAGTGGGAACAGTCAGAATGCTTTCGCTTCGTGGCAAACTTGGGAAGACGTAGATCGCAAAACCCGTGACATTCCCTTGTCGTCGTGTTAAGGGCTGAAGGTCTACCACCGGGGCTTAGTGCAAAAGAGGAGTATGGGATTCAAAGTTCAGGAAGGGGAAATAGATTGGGGTTTAATAAGATCTGGGATTTAGAAATGATTTAGATACGGAAGAAGAATTCAGGCTTTTTCTCTATGTATTTAGCATACATGAATGGAATAAATAACTCTATCTTGATTATATCAAATGCCTCTGGATACTTACGCCATAACATAAAGGATATTTTCAGATTCTCAATCCAAATATGAATTTCAAATGCAATCTCTAATGACTTTGATTTCAAGTACATAAATGGATTTCAACTCTAGGGAACAAGTATTATGTTGGTAGACTTCAAATACATTCAAGATTTGGGCCAATGGTACATGAAATGGATTGAAAAAGCATAATCTTTACTTCAGCCCTGTTCTAAAACAAAAAATTCTAGCCCATAATCAATCTCAAAAAGAGAGCATAAACTCATGAATAAGCTCCTCTAATCATTAACTCCAGCATGTGCCATTTCATAAGATTACAGGTTAAGGAGGGTCTTCTTCTGATATATCTTCATCTTCATCCTCTAAGTCTTTTTCTTCCTGCTTGTCTTCAAATAGAGGGCTTATATCTAAGTCATCAAGCTCATAAGTTGAAGATTCTCTTCGTTTGAAGAGCTTAATTCGTTTCCTAGCTATTGGTATTTTTATCATAGTCCCATCATTTCAGCCAAAGAGTAAGTAACATTATTATGTACTACTTTTACAACATATGGTCCAAATCATCGCTTGGCTAACTTTCTATGAGCACTATATTGATTGTCCAGGCTGCTATCATAGACAAGTACCCAATCATTCTCTTGAATACCTCTTGGACGAAGTCGATGATGTTTGTCAAACCTCTTCTTATTCTTTAATCTTGCTGATTTCAGCCTTTCAATGGCTGTCTTGACATCTTCTGGCCTTCTTTCAAGTTGCCTTATGCATAGAGTCAGCAATTCTTCTCTATTCATGCCTTCATCCCAAGGTAAGATACTCCATGTGACGATGGACTCCTCAATGGGCATGATAGGTGGCTGTCCATATATTAGTTTAGCTGGCATATAACCTATTACTGCACTATGGGTAGTTCTATCAGCCCATAATGAGAATGGTAGCATTCTAAGCCATTCCCTCATCTTTCCTTTGCAAGATTTTGCTAAAGCTTTAAGAATTGGTTGGTGACCTCTTTCACTCTTACCATTGCCTTCAGGGTTGTAGGCTGAAGTAAGAGATAGCTTAATTCCCAATTGAGCAAAGAAATGGCGAGCCTCATCAGCATCCAATTCTCCTCTATCAGCAGTTACTTTGGCAACAAATCCATACCTGCAAAATACTTCTTCAAGTAAAAATCTGTAAACAGCATGAGTAGACTTTGTTGTCAAGGCTTTTCCTTCCACTTGATTTGTGAGATCTTCTTAGCAAGTACTAGATATCTCACGTTCCAAATTCCTGTAGGCATGGTTACTAAATCAACAACCCATCTATAGTGAATGGATAAAGGATAGGTAGGCTGAAGCCCATCTCTATGCTTTACCATAGAGTACATTTGACAAACATGACAAGACTCAACAAAATGCTCAATGTCTTTATACATGTTTTGCCACCAAAATTTCTCTTTTATTTTGGCAAAGGTGCCCCATATGCCTCTATGACCAGCCAATAGGCTTTCATGAAATTCTTGCATGACTTGTCTTTGAGTCTTTTTGTCTCCTAAGACACGAACAGGCGCCCTTCCTTTCTTTTTTGCATGCCTCCAAAGGTAACCATCTTTAAGAAAAAAACCATAAGCTTTTCTCTTAATTCTCTTGAACTCTTCATTAGTCCAATCTTCCTTCTTTGTCATAGTGCTAAAAAATTGGCCAATTTTTAGCCAATCATCTGCATAATATTCTTCTTTAAAGTGTGAACAAACCATAACAAAACATTAAGCATGCTGTCTACTAGCTGCCCACCACTGTCCTTCTTTGGTTGTTTCATCCTTCCTTGCTGATGTAAAATTTGTTTTAGCAGCTGATCCTGTTGTACTTGCTGCAATTATTGTTGCACCTACATTTTTGACTGCTGAATCAACATTAGATTCAGCTGTACTTGCTGTTTTCAGATTTGTACCTGCATTTACAACATCATTTATAGACTTTGATTCTTCTTCATCCTTATATCTGGCACGTGAAAGCATGCCAGCAACTAGATTATCTCTTCCTGCAATATGTTTCAAATCAGGATTTAAGGATTTAATATAGGCTATCCATCTTAGCATGGCTATGTCGGGAGTGGAACAATTGGCAATCATGCCCAAGAGTGGAAGGCAATCTGTTTCAACTATTACATGTGCGCCCATGAAGTACTCCCTGTCACATTTCAATGCAGTTACTACTCCCCAAAGTTCTCTTTTAATTTGAGCATACCTTCTTTGTCGTTCATTAATAACCTTTGCTCCAAAGTGGATTACATATATGTTGCCTTCAAGGTCGTCTTGACCAACTGCCCATCCTATTCCAATGGGACTTGTGTCCACTATGAGTATAATGGGTTGTCCATTAGAGTAATTAGCCTCCTTTAAAGTGGGGGCTGAAATCAACATTTTCTTCAGTTTCCGAATAGCTTGAGTATGTTCTTTTTCCCATATAAACCTTTGGCCTTTTCTTAGCAGTTGATAAAGACTTTCAGCAACATGAGCAAAATGTGGTATCCAAATAAGGTAGAAGACACATGCACCGAGAAATCTTCTCACCTCTGAAACATTTGTACATATTTCCTGCATTTTGCTGATAGCATCTATTTTGGATGGAGAAGGCTTTCAACCATATGGACCACATATATGCCCGACCACAAGAACTTCTTCGACACCAAAAACAGATTTAGCACCTGAAAGAGTAAGATGGACTTCTTCTAATTTAGATAAGATTTGAGCACAATCATTAATATGATCGGAAACAAACTTGCGACATCCAAGTTCATTGAGTTCATTTTTCTCATGAACTTCACATCCTTTGATTGGAACATCATCAAGGAAAGGAAGAATTAATTGAGGAATATAATCCCTCAATACTTTATGCATGGCATTCATCATGTGAGCTACTGAATTCGTAGCCCCTTGAGGTAGAGTACACATGCGGACTAAGCCAAGAGGCGTCTTCATTGTGGTAATGTCTCGGCTTTCTAAAGCAAGCTGAAATTGGTCATAGCCTGAATATAAATCTCCCATGGAATAGATTGCTCTTCTCGCAAAAGCTTCAGCAAATTCATCAACAATTGGCCCTGATCCAACATTTCTAATAGTGACTTTATTAATAGGCTGTAAATCTTGAATGAATCGCAAAGATCCATTCTTCTTAGACACGGTAAACGATCGGTTGGAATATGGAGCTGAGGATGGCTCCAATATTCGCATTTTTATCTTTTCATTTAGAATTTCCAATAACTTAAGAAAATAATCCCTTGGTACCGGAATTGGTTTAAGATTCCAAGGAACATGTGGGACCGTAAAAATCACCATTGGTGCCACAATGCTTGGATCCACACAGCCAATTTCATGTGGCTGAAATGAAAAAGCTTTGCCATGATTCTTTAACATTTGCATGAAGATTTGCTTTTCAGCTCTGGCAAGAGGAAAGAGTCTTCACCAATTTTCAGCTTTTGTAAACTTTCTGCTATAAATTGGTGACCAATATCTTTAGGATCACGAAGGCTTGGCTCTTTGGATACCCTTTCTGCCAATCCTTCGCTTTCAGGTTGTAGAGGAGTAGCCACCGGCTTGACCTTTTTATCAACTATTTTATACTTTGTTTCTACTCTTACTTCATCCTTATTTGGCTGTCCAAAAGCTTCATAATCTGCAAGTTCTTGAATTATGTCATACATATCCAATGTACATACCTGTATGGACTGATTTTCTGCATGAACGGCTGTATAGATTTCAGCCATTGTATCATTACAATTCAGCCCATAAAATAGCCCTGAAATTTCTTCATCTTTAGGTAAAACATCAATTTGCTTCAGCTCTTGTTCCATATGACACAAATACTTTCTTTCAGCCCTATTCATGGCTGAAAACTGTTTATAACAACCCACACTATTGGCTGTAAAAGTCTGCAAGTTAGCTTTTGGCCTTGCCTCCTTTTTATGTGGAGGTAATTTTTTATGACATGATGCACTGCCATAGCCTCCACTTATAGCAGTGCTACCCGAAAACCCTTAAATTCTCGGGCATTAGGAGGAACAAGATGATCTCTTAATCGATCCCTATTCCAGTGGTGATTTACACAGACGGTCATGAATTGGACAACTTTGTCATTATACTTACTTCTTATCCGAGCATATGATGAACCATCATCAAGGGCCTTTGTCTCTAAACAAGACTCAGAAATAAATGGTTGACCAAGAATGATAGGATAGCTGCAGGAATCTTGAACAAAGAAATGAAATTCATCTTTTACATTACCAATAGTAACTTGTACATAAGGACATGCCGCATAAAGATCGCCAGAAGAGTTATTGGCTGCCTTCATGCACCATCCTGGGTCCACATCAATGGGCCATTTGCCATTCTCATAGAGACTTCTTGACATAACATTAATCTCCAAACCATGGTCTATAAGGGCAATGCATGGAGTTTCTTTTTCACCGATTTTAACAACGGTTTCAGTAGTCGCCCTTGCCCAATGGGTACGGGTGTAGTGAATACTAGGAATAAAGTGAGCATCACTTTCTTCTTGCATGTTGCAAAGATGAGCTTCTTTCTTAAGCATGGGCTGCACTTTAGATTGAGAAGTCCCCACCATAATGGCTTCTTCAGTTTCTGCTTCATAAATGTCTTCATCTTTGGCTTCTATGGCTACAATCAATTCTTTGATTGCCTCCAATCGAATCCCTTGAGTTTTCATCTTCTCTTCATCCTGCAAATACACATGAAGTGCTTGCAAAAAAGCATGCACAGATTCTTCAGTTTCCTCACCAACATATTGTCTTTTTCGTTTAATTACATCAATTATTACATCATGAAATCCTCGTTTTGCAATTCCGAGAATTTCACATAATGTAAATTCAATTCTACTACCAAGAGTCCTTTCTTCTAGGATCTGTTTAAGATCCGTTGCGGTCTCTATGTTTGACTACAACTTGTAACTGGGATGTTTGCTTTTTCTTTTTCCTTCTGTTTTCTTTGCTTGAGGGGCATCTCCCATATCAAGCTCCGATGGTGATGGATTTTTAGTAGCCTTTTGCTGGTCCGGTTTACTTCTTGTCACGCGTTTAGTTGGCCCTGAAGAAGAAGGACCGACAACATCTTCATCTCTTCTTCTCTTTTCTTCTATCATGGCTTCTTGATTATTAATTTCAGCTAACCGGGCAAAAGCTGAAAATGAATCAACAGGCTCGGCCCAATCGGTTCTTCCTCGGATACATTGCCTGGCAGTAGTTAAATCATCTTTGGTTGCCTTGCCTTGCTCCATGCGATCCAAGGCCTGCATCCACACTTTAGATTTTGCATTACTTTTACATGCTTTAACAATTTCATTAGTTGGCTCAATTTGTAGCCCATAGGTTGCTGCATCAACAGCTGCATAGGCTTTTCTTGTTCCCAAATCCTCCAATCTTTTCTTCATGACACCGTTGCCGAAGTTTGGCTCAAGAGGAAGCCCGGTTTCGGTTGCATGAATTTTACCATCCTTCCAAAAGACTAATTTTTGTGCTTCAGCTTCTCGGAATGCACTGCACTCCCTTTTGTCATGCTGTAGGCTATCACATCAAATACAACGTCTTTTGAAGCCTTCTCGTACAGGCCTTTGGACAATTGACCGTCCCCTTTCTTCCACTTTTATATCAAGCCTTTCCACTTTAGAATTAATCTCCATTAGATTAAGATGGAGATCCCGCATGCTTTTAATTAGCTCGTCCATGACATCATTCTTTGGAGATGGAACAACAGAATTTCTTGGTTGCTCGGCCATAGAGATAGGAGGTTGAGAAACTGGAATAGGCTCGTTCATGGATTCAGTTGTTGCAGGGGTTGATCCCCATCTTAGGCACAACCGCTCTCTTCGAGCAATCATATTAACTGCTTCAGTGACATCACTCCAAGCAATCTTCAATCCCGTCTCAGAGCCAGGGTCTTCAAGTCGATCAGTTAACTTCTTCTGAAGAGAATAATCTGCAACCTTTAGAAATAATTCAATCTTCTGACTTTCCATACCTTGTTGATCGTCAGGATCTAGTTGGGCAAATTTGCTTTCAAATTCTCGATGAAAAGCAGTGGCAATTAGACCCTTATTGGGCCTTTCGACCCATTCAGTGAAAACTTTCTTTATCATAAGGCTAGAATCTTCAAGAAAAAAATCTTCTCGAAGAGCCTTCTTGAACACGGACCATCTCGCGGACCATCCCGCGTCATTTTGGAAAAGACCATGAATTCGGTCCTGGAGACCATGCACAGCTAGACAGGCAAAATAATGGCTCCAGGCATGTTGAGGAACTCCAAAAAAGACCATCTTGTCAGTATCGAGGCAGATAAAAGAGGACACATTTTGCCCATTAAATTGCTTGAGCTCTTTCCCAACTGCTTCTAAGGCTTTAATGGCAATAGCATCAATCCGCTCTTCTTCTTATCTCCGTTCTTGTTGCAATTGCAACTGCTGCTGAAATTGCAATTGTTGTTGTTGGCTTTCTTGCATTAGACGAACCAACTGTTGCAAGGCATCTCCTCCCGAACTTGATGACTCTCCCATTGGACTTCTTCTTCCACAGCGGACCTTCACGTTGGGTTCACCACAGTCGTCGTGTTAAGGGCTGAAGGTCTACCACCGGGGCTTAGTGCAAAAGAGGAGTATGGGATTCAAAGTTCAGGAAGGGAAAATAGATTGGGGTTTAATAAGATCCGGGATTTAGAAATGATTTAGATATGGAAGAAGAATTCAGGCTTTTTCTCTATGTATTTAGCATACATGAATGGAATAAATAACTCTATATTGATTATATCAAATGCCTCTGGATACTTACACCATAACATAAAGGATATTTTCAGATTCTCAATCCAAATATGAATTTCAAATGCAAGCTCTAATGACTTTGATTTCAAGTACATAAATGGATTTCAACTCTAGGGAACAAGTATTATGTTGGTAGACTTCAAATACATTCAAGATTTGGGCCAATGGTACATGAAATGGATTGAAGAAGCATAATCTTTACTTCAGCCCTGTTCTAAAACAAAAAATTCTAGCCCATAATCAATCTAAAAAAGAGAGTATAAAATCATGAATAAGCTCCTCTAATCATTAATGAGCAAAGTCCTGATGAAAAGAGGTCATTTTCTTCCATTACAACCACATAAATCTCTTGTTTTCTCATAAAAATGGACAAGAATAGTGGGCTGCCCTATTTATGACTGGTTATTTTAGCCCATAACAGCCCATACACCTTTAAAATCCTCACCCTTTGCTTGCCCCAAAGTCATGAAGTACTTGGGTACAAGTCGGGCTTCATTGGACCAAGAATAAGGTAGACAAAATGAGAAAAGTCGTGCATAAGAGCAGGCTGAATCCTTTTCTCTCAGATTCCCCCCTTTTATGGACTATCATATCATGCATTTTTGTCAGACCAAATGCACAGATAAGTGGAGCTCTCACCGTGTTTACATCTTCATCTTCAAGTCCTGTTGATCTTCAGTTTGCATGCTCCAAAGCGTGAACCATAGCTTCAGCTTTCTCCAGTTGTTGTAGCCAGGCTGTGCAGCCCGCATTTTGCGCGAAAAAATGCAGGCTGCTCCCTGCTCAGGCCCAAGTCACTTTTTGACCTACTCAGGTCACTTGCTCAGGTCACATTAGTCTATTACTTCAGGTCCCTTGTGAACCTAGTGGACTTTTGGCAACTTTTGGCATTTTTCTTGAGTTTTGACCATATTTTTGCACTTGAATCAATGTGATTTATCCTACAGACTGTCAATTACTTCCAGCTGACCAAGTTGTAGGTTCCCATAGACTTATTTTTCATCAATATACATGGTACAATTAAAAATTATATGCTAAATACAAAAGAACTTATGTAACTAAGTTGGTTATTGGGTAACAATGTCTGAATTTTGTATGCAAATTTCTCATATAACTCCCAGTGAAGTTCTTCTGTGTTCATAAGAATCCCATGATTTATATTATGAACAATAAATTCTTTGACACCGTTGGAGTGCCAGGCGGCGCTTTCTAGACTCTCTTCCCGATGGGCTGCTAAGATGTGTCCCACAAGTGGACAGGGGGACACGTTACAGTTGGTATCAGAGTGAACCAACAAGATTTAAATATTTACAAGGAAACTTAAGGAGGGGAAGCAAAGCAAATGTTGCCGTGAAGAACATTTTCTTACTTACTTATCGATGCTGACTTGCAGAGTCACGAAGCATGGAACAAATTCTTGGTGTTCCATGTTATATTTATGATAGTGATGCATGCCTCGGATTATCGTCGGAGGTTAGATATGATGAATATCCTAGACCGAGTCTATAATCCTTCACCCCTGTACGTGGAATGGAGATGGACGGGTGATTCAGGAATTTATTACATAGCTGCCCACCGACTTGCGTACCTTCGGACCAACTTGAAGAGAATCAAGTGGATGGAGAACTTAAAGATCGTGAAGTTGTTCATCTTTGTTGAAGCTCATGCAAATGCAACCCTACATGTCAGCGATCGAAATGTCAAGCAGAACACATATGTGTACGAGGAAGTGACTCGAATAATCCCTGCCGACAGAATCAAGGTGTTGGGACGTTACGAGAAGAACGGGTATCAAAGGAAGGGATACCCTAATCTTCCTATGACCTATCGATTCCTGAAAATCCATGACCCCAATCCATACTATTACTCAGTTCCCGTAGCTGAATGTAACACAATCTTATTCTCCCCAATTTAATGTATCAGCTTGTTCCATCTTTCCAAAAATAATTGTACTCAGAAGGGCTATGCCCATATGAATGAAATAGACTTTTATTTTTATCAATGATTGTCTTGATTGTGTGTATTGATAAAGAAGTTAAGTGATTGGGTCACTTAACTAAAAGCTGAACTGGGCATGTAATGTAACGTGAGAAACGTTTAGCAAGTTTTTAACGTAAAGAATTTCAATGCCCAGGCATAACCTCAAGTGCAGATTCCTAGTCTGACCCCTACACCAAGTATGGCCGTGATTCAGGAGAAGAAGTTTCTTCTCAAGCAAATCAAGCCACCAGAATTTGATGGCAAGGGAAGGACTGTCCAAACTGATGCTGAGATCTGGATGGAATCCATGGAGGATTATTTCGAAGCAGTAGGTACTGCACTCACCAACCAAGCAATGCTCGCCAAGCTGAAGCTTACCGGCGAAGCAAGACTTTGGTGGAAGCAATGGTGCAGAGACCAAGGGATCTCGGAAGGGTCAGTTACTTGGGAGAAGCTTAAAAGAGTTGTGTGGGGAAGATATCTACCACCTGCCTACCACACGCAGAAGATGAACTAGTTCTATGAACTGAAGTAGCTTGGCCTATCTCTTGATGCTTACTATTCAAAGTTCGTCTCTCTTTTGAAGTACGCGCCACAAATGGATATGACACAACAGGTGTCAAAGTTTTGTGTTGGATTAAATCCACACGTAACCACCCGCCTCGAATCAATGCACCCAACAGACCTTCAGGATGTGCTCATTTGAGCTGCACCCATAATACAGGAGATGTAGACCAGGCCAAGAAATAACAAGGCTTGGTCTTACAAGAATCAAAACAAAGGAGTTTGTAGGTCTCAAGCCAAGAGAGCACTGGGCCAAAATCAGGCACAAAGGAAGAAAGCTAGGACCAACACTGTCAATAATTTCATTTCTACCCAAGGTAATGGCCGCAATCTCCGTTGCTTCCATTGCAACGAGCCCGGTCATTTTAAAAGGTAGTGTCCCAAGCTTAACGGGGGACAATGTCAAGGACCATTCCAATGTCTGTGGCCAAGGAGCTGCCGCCAGGGCTAGAGGGAGAACCGCTAGTGTTGCCAACAAGGAGCTGTGTGATGAAGAAGACCCAACCAAGGAAGCTGACTTTGAGAGGGCAACAATTCATGCCACCCTTCACAAGAAAGGCCCGAATCGCCAATTCTCGGTGATTCAAACACCATCAAATTATCAAGGTAAAAGCTTTAAAACCTTGATTGATTGTGGTAGTACGCATTCCTTCATTTCACCATCCTGTGCAAAAAGGTTAGGAATAACCACACTAGATGCACCTACCTTACTTGTGGAATTAGCAAATGGTCGTGAGGTCACTTGTACCAAGCAAACTGCTAAGGTAAAATTCCTACTGGAAGGAGATTCGACTTCAATCAAATTCAAGGTTATGAACCTAGGTATCCATGAGTATTTACTCGGAATGGATTTGCTTAAACCTAATGATGCCCACATTCATTGTGGAAAGGACCAAGTTTCCTTTTGAAAGTCTGAAGGGGAATTGATCACAACTCAAGGAGAGGCTAGGAAGCCAAAAATTCAACTGGCCAAAGCATCTCGAATAATAAAAGGAGTTAGAAAGGGGCTACCTGTCTATTTGATTAAGCTAAATAAGCTAGACCAAAATCAGGAGTCTAGCGAAGAACCTTCATGGCTAAAGGAATATGCATACGTATTTCTTGAAGAGCTGATGAAACTTCCTCCTCAAAGGGAAGTCGATCATGAAACCAAGCTAGCGCCACGAGCTGCGCCAATTGCAAAGAGACCATATAGAATGTCCATTTTGAAAGCGATTGAGCTGAAGGAGTAACTCAAGAAACTGTTAGACCAGGGCTACATCCGTCCTAGCAGTTCACCATGGGGAGCTCCGGTGCTGTTCTAGAAGAAGAAAGATGGAATGCTTCGGTTATCCATTGACTACAGAGGGTTGAATCAATCAAGCATTAAGAACAAATACCCCATTCCAAGAATAGATGAACTTCTCGACCGTCTTCAAGGTGCAAAGATATTCTCCAAGATTGATCTCAGGTCTCGATATTATCAGATAAGGATCAAGAAAGAAGATATCCCAAAGATGGCATTCATCACAAGATATGGACACTTTGAGTTCCTAGTCATGTCATTTGGGCTAACAAATGCTCTTGCTACCTTTTAATAGGCTAATGCAGGATATCTTTAGGCCCTATCTTGATGACTTCATACTCATCTTCTTTGATGATACCCTAGTCTAAACAGGAAGAAGATCATGAATCCCAGCTTCGCATTGTTCTTGAAACAATGAGGGCACACAAGCTTTATGCCAAAAAGAACAAGTGTGCATTTTTCAAGTGACAGATTGAATATATGGGATTCATTGTATCAGCGGAAGGAGTTTTAGTGGATCCGACGAAGGTCAGAGACATTCTAGAGTGGCCAACACCAACAACTGTCAAAGAAATACGTAGTTTTCTTGGATTGACAGGATGGTACAGGGTCTTTATAAAAAACTATGCTTTGATTGCAGCACTGCTGACCGATCTACTGAAGAAGCAGACATCAATTGTATGGTCAGTTGCTGAATAGTCCAGCTTTGACAAATTAAAGCAAAGCTTGGTATCAGCACCTATCCTGAAACTTTCGGACCTTAGTAAGGAGTTTGAAGTGATAACTGATGCTAGCACACTTGCCTTAGGATGTGTGCTTACGCAAGAAGGTCATCCTATAGCATACTCTTCAAGGAAACTGAAGAGCCATGAAGGGAATTATGCTACCCATGATTTGGAGCTATTAGCTGTCATCCATGTTCTCAAGCTTTGGAGACACTATTTGTTGGGTAACAAGTTTACCCTAGTGACGGATCATAAAAGTCTCAAATGGATTTTTACCCAAAATGAGCTCAATATGAGGCAATGTCGATGGATTGAAGTGCTGGAGGAATATGATTTTGAAATCGAATACCGGCCTGGAAAGGAGAACGTAGTTGCTGATGCACTCAGTCGTCGCAAGGTATTTCTGAATTCTCTGATTTTGTAAGATCCATCAACATCAAGATCTTTAGCCACAAAGGTATCCATGCCAAACAACCCAAATCTTGAGCTAGCTAAAGAAGAGGCATGCCATGATCCAACCTATTAGAAATTGCTAATGGAGATCCCCATCAAGGATCAAGACCCGAAGCTACAAACAAAGTATCTAGAATTCTCTATCAATAGTGGACTTGTCTACTATAGAATGAGATTATGTATACCGAAAAGCCAGTCACTCAAGCAGAAGATACTTTGGGAAGCCCATGACTCTTCTTTTTTAGGACATCATGGCTATGCCAAGACCCTCAATGCAGTCAGAAAGAGCTATTATTGGGAGAGGTTTAAAGGTGATGTTCTCAAATATGTCATCGAATATTTGTCTTGTCAATGCATTAAGGCTGAACATGTCAAAATGCTAGGGAAGTTGCAACCATTGACATTCCCCAAATGAAATAGGAATTCATTAGTATGGACTTTGTTGTTGGACTACCCCAAGTTCAGGGAGGATACAACTCCATTATGGTTGTGGTAGATATGCTCACCAAGATTGCACATCTTATTCCTGTTAAGACAAACTATAAAGCCTCAGATATTACAAGGTTATTCATCAAGAAAATATTCAAACTACATGGGTTACCCATAAGAATCATCAGTGATCGTGACTCCCTCTTCACATCACACTTCTGGAGAGCCATCTTCGAGGCCATTGGGACTCAACTCTGTTTTAGTACAGCTTACCATCCCTAAACCAATGGTCGAACGGAGCAAGTCAACCAAGTCACTAAGGATATGCTAAGGGCACACTGCTGCCGCAAACCCAAAAAGTGGATTCAATATTTGCCACTGGTTGAGTTTGCCTACAATGCTTCTTATCAACAAAGCATTCAGATGACCCCTTTTCAAGCATTGTATGGACACGACTGTCGTAGTCCCTTAAACTTTTCAGCTCCAACCTTGAGGGTTGAAGCTTCAAGACAGATGTTGGAAGACATGGATGGACAAATCAAGTCAATAAGACATGACATCCAAGCCACCAAGGACAGATAGAAGGCTTATGTAGACTTGAAACGTCAAGATAGATCCTTTGCTGAAGGAGATATGGTCTTCATTCGCATACGTCCAAAGAAGAGTTCCCTATCCTTGGGTGAATGCAAAAAGCTAAGTCCAAGGTATTGTGGTCCTTACAAGATCCTCAAGTTCCTAGGGCCTAATGCTTATAGATTGCAACTTCCTAAAAACCTAAAAGTTCATAATGTATTCCATATCAGTCCACTGAAGAAGTATGTGCCTAACCCTAGTCACGTGCTTGATGATCAACAAGTTGTAATGCCTAGCCAAGGAGTCCTTGAGCTATAGCCTGACATGATCTTAAATGTTAGGGAGAGGCATTTGAGATCCAGAACCTTGAGAGAATACCTCATCCAGTGGAAAGATTATCCCGAAGAGGATGCCACTTGGATGGATGAAAGTACTCTCAACCAACAATATCCCCAGTTCTTCTCGAGATGAGGACATCTCGATCCCTCTAAGGGGGAGAGAATGTAATATTTTCGCACGAAATATTTATAATTTTAAACTCCGCACACACTGCACAGTGAGCAATTTCAAGTGACCTCCCCATGACAAAAAAACCTTGGCTAAGTACTTACCCCGCGTACATCATCAAATCCTAGCCCGCTGTCGTGCTGCTGCGCATCCGAGTCGTATACAACTCCATTTCTTTTGTTGTGCATTTGTGTTATTTTCTGCATGTGATTCATTGTTTGTGTGATGCATTTCGATAATCTGCATCCAATGTACATATTCCCTTAGTGCATGTGTATGATTTTGTTTGGATGCATGATGTGTGTGTGTTAGAAAAATATGAAAAACTGATGCCAAAGGACATTATCAAGCTGATAATTTTAATGATGAACTCGAAGAAAAGTGCAGGATACCGTGGAATCAAAGGAAGCTTTATAGAAGCCGACATTTAAGCTATGAAGACAAAGGTGTAAATTCAGGAATATCATGTGCAATGGGAAAAGCTCAAGGAGTGCTGAACGGGTTCCCTTGTCGAGATGTAGACTCTTGGAATGCACTTATTGCTGGGTATGCACAGCATGGACCAGGTGAAGAAGTGCTAAAGTTATTTGATAAGATGTAATCTGAGGGTCACTCTCCCAATGCAGTCTCATTTATCTGCGCCTTGAAAGCATGTTCTAACATAGGAGCACTTGCTAAGAGTCAACAAGTTCATGAAGCAATTGACAGACTAGGTTGGTTGCAAAGTGATATTCTGCTTGCGACTGCTGTGGTGGATATCTATGCCAAGTGTGGTGCATTTGGCAAAGCACAGGGAGTGTTGGATGAGCTTCTTGTCCGGAATGCAATAACTTGGAATGCCCTTATCACAGGTTATGCTTTACATGGGCAGATTGGAAATGTGTTGGACTGTTTTGAGCAGATGCAAGAAGAGGGTGTGTCCCCAGACCCAAGTTCTTTTGTCTGCATGCTGAATGCGTACAATCACTCATGCCTACCATTAGAGGGAAGAAGCTTTTCCTGGGGGCCGTCACTTTATATGATAATGGGACTAAAAGTTTGGTGGACTTGGCTTGTGGAGAAAACGGGGGGGGGGGGGAAAGTGTCCAGAAAAGTGGAGTCTGCTGCTTTATTTGAAAAAGAGTTTTTTTTTCATGGAATGGCGACCTTGAAGATGGCTATTTCTGTTTCCCTGTGAGGGAGAGAGACATGGTGGGGATCCCTTGGCTTTCTGCACCGTCTCAGAGAGAGTCAAGGTGATAGAATAGCAAAAGATATTCTTAGATTTGTCCAAGAATATCAAGTTGTTGCGGCAAAAACCGATGGAAGAAGCTAAAAACTCGGGGGGGGGGGGGGGGGGAAACGATCTCTCTCAGATTTTGTTTCAAGCTATTCCTTGGCCTTGTCCAGCTTGTAGAAGAAAATTCGTGCAATAGAATGCCTTCGCGAAGCACTCATAAGCGACTGACATCTTTGTCCATGCCGGAACCATTGCGAAAAAGGGGAATACTGTACAGGAAGGGATCAAGCTAGAGTAAAAAAGCAATTGGGAGTGCGCTGTAGAAAATCAATCGACACACAGGAAGACAGAGGTTAAAGGGCAGATTAAGCTCATATTTAAAACTGCTACTGGAAAGGATGTGGTTTGGATTCGATCATTTTAGTTAACTTAAAAAGGGAAGTGAGGAAGTGTGGGCCGACTCTATTGGGACACGAGAGGGAAGGATCATGAAGGCGTAGGACTCCGAGAGGGTTCTGAAGGATCGATTTGGGGAAAACATTTCGCCTTCGCCTTAACTGGGAACCTCTTGATCCTGAATCGAGGGATATCGACAGATCTTCCTTGATCTTGGTACCACAACATCATGTTCAACAGACTCTCACCACTTGATTTCCCGTCCGGAGAATGGTTGCTGACGTGATCCAAGAAAGGTATGGCGAACCCTCACGTCTAGTCTCACAATTTCCTCAGAGACGAAGCCCTTTTCCCTTAATCCTACATCCTTGAATCGTCGCGCCGTGTTTTGACTCGGCGCAGTCTTGATCAACACGACGTGTATGGCCAAAAATTGTTGATGGAAAAGGGAGCTAGTTTCTCTGATGATGAGGCGCCTGAAACTGTTACCAGTGACATTGTATTTGTCCTCCAACTCAAAGAGCATCCAAAATTCAAGAAAAAGGGCGATGATCTTTTTGTTGAGCACACTTTGAACTTAACAGAGGCTCTTTGTGACTTCCAATTTGTTTTGAGTCATCTTGACTCTCGACAACTACTTATTAAGTCATTCCCTAGGAAGATTGTAAAACCAGCTCAATTTAAGGCTATCAATGATGAAAGGATCAGAGACCTTTCATGAAGGGAAAGCTTTACATTCATTTCTTTGTAGATTTTCCTGAATCTGGTTCTCTTACCCCAGAACAGTGATGTGCATTGGAGGGAATCTTACCTTCTAGGCCTGAATCTGAAATGACAGAGTTGGAACTTGATGAGTGTGAAGAAACAATTTTACAAGATGTCAACATCGAGGAGGAGATGAGGAGGAAATAGCAGGCTGCCCACAGAACTTCATTGTTTTGGCATTGAAAGGATTTCTGAAAAATTTGTTCATAGGGATTACTGCCAGTAGAATTCTTCTAGCAGAACTCTTCAAGTCTCCTCAAGCCTACGTACCAAAGTCATAACTGTCTTCAAAAACTTGAATGTGAACAGTTTATGAGAAACTTCAAATTATTCTGAATATGAACTTCTTGTAACTCTTTTGAGAAGGAATATAGTGAACTTTGGCATCAAATATTTGAGTTTTTCTTGTTAGCCTCATTTCTTGCTGTATCTTGAACCCCGTGTTCTACAGCCTTTGCGTGAACTCTACGACACCGCATTTCGCACAAGAGTCCATGGCTAAAAGCCCGCAAGCCCACACACGAACACCCTTCATGGGAAAGGCAAAAGGGTAATGGATAATTTAGTGATTTTTGTTTTACTATTAACCCCTCCCCTTCAACCATTGCATGGCAGGGGGAGAGGGAGTGTGAGAGGAGTGATGTGGAGTGGGAGAGCACGGGGGGAGGAGGAAACATGCAATTAGCCATGTGTATGGCTATCCCCCCCCCCTTCCACACTATAAGAATACCCCTCCCCAAGCTTGAAGGGAGGGGAGAGAAGGTCGTGAAGCTGCTGCCCTGCCCGTCCGCCATGTTGCCACCACCAGCTCGTTGCCGCCAGGCTGCGCACCTCACTGTCCTCATCACCATCTTCGTCATAATCATCATCGCCGTCATCAGCGTCATCACCCTCTCCATCATCATATTCGTCATCACTCTCTCTCCATGACTTCAGCCTGACAGAGAGGCTTGGAATCTTCTTTAGAAGCTTCTAAAATAAGACTTCCATAAGCCTTGTACACACGGCCTTTCCCGCGTTTTTCTAAAACCACGTCTTGTAAAGGCAAATTCGTGCGCGAGGGGGACTAGGCAATTTTTGGGGCTGAATTGCCAAAGCTTGAAGGGAGTTCGGAGATCGCATAAAGGCAAGCACAAGTTTGCGGAGTCAAGGATCTAAGTCATTGATGGCTCGAAAGCTAAAAACATGAGGTGCACACACGGGAGCCTCCAACCCAAGTTCACACGTGGACAACGCTGCGAGTCCTCATGCCCATGTTCCAATTGTATTCTTGCATAAGAGGGGATGCATTAAGCACAATGGTTTTACAAAAATTGAAATGCATTTCTTCATTTGTTTCGTAGAGTTTAGTGCATGCTGATTAATTGAAATTGCTCGCACTCCCATCAACAAGGGTAGTTGAAATCTTCTTGAATGTATAATGCACGAATTAGAAGAGGATATTGTGCTAAGAAGGATAGAGCTTTTGTCGCATGTAGCACTTATGATTTAAATTCATGGACGTGATTCGTATAGAGGATAATCTTAGATACCCATTGAATGTTGTCCAAAGAATTGCAATGCATGGAAAGGAAACTATGAACTTTGCCAGTTGCACGTGAGGATGCTTGCATTTTAAGTCAGGTTAGGTGCTAAAGGATGCTCATGCATGGAGATCTCTTGTCAAATTATGAATGCATCTTTATTGAAAATATTAAGCTTTGATTTCGTTGCGTCAATGTAGGTTTTTATACGAGTTAGCCCTAAATTGTCAATCATTATAGTCTAGGCAAGGGAAAGAAATGGTCATTGTAAACCTTATAGTTGCATAGAAGGAAAAAGTCTATGAATTGCATACTTACATGGAATGTTGTAACTTGAAATGATTTACATCTTTTTAGGAAAAGTATTTGCATTTCTAAGGAAAGATCACCACTTGTCGCAAGACAATTAGATCGATTTAGGTAAATTGCTTGTAATGGCGTAACCCTCAAGGGATTCATAAAAGCATAAATAGTTGGTATGACGAACACCTCAAAGTGCTAGGTAGGGTTTAGTACGTTAAAAATTCTGCCTAGTATCGCACTTGGGATGCCAAGTCAAGACTTCCAATCCCAAAGATCCTACCCACATTCATGGAATGTTAGGGTTAGCTAAACACACATGCAACAACAATCTAGGGTTTTACCCTAAGGATCAATTGACCAAATACTAGACTTCCGTTTGTATTTAGAAACCCTAGGGCCAAATGTTATCGGCCTAGTAAGGCTAGGGTTGGGTTGGTTCAAGAGGATATCCCAAACCCTACATCTTGATCAAACGTATTTCTTGACCAAGGAGTTGCATGGCTTTGTATTTAAATCACAAGATAGATTTTCCACTCCTTAGAACAAGGTTAGCAGGTTCTAAGTACAAGTTTAATTTGCAAGAGGATGAGTAATCATCTTGTTACATCACCCTTCTGTGAGGCCGAGTTGCCAAGTTAGGGTAACTATGAATTGCCTAGCAAGCAATTGACAAATCAAGTTAGAGCGACAAGGTTGCCCAGGATTTATTGTCTTAGTTTAAGGAACCTAAGGTGTTTGTTAATTTGGGTTAATAGGGTATAAACCCCAACCTGTCAAGAATCGTGTGGTGGGGGGATTTGCTCAAGATGCTGTGCCGAACACACACAGAATGCACAAGGAGAAGCTCACTCAAGAGACAAGAAGAGAGATGGAGGCGAAAACGTTTTCTTGCTGGTTTTTTCTTCTTCTTCCACATACTTTACAATGTACACAAAGTATAGACAAGATACAACATGAAGGAAAGTGGCCTACTAAGTCAAACAATGCATAGCCGACTACACTAGTCGACTGGCGCTATAACTATACTAGTTGTAAATAGGTGTAACAACCTGAATATAATAAGTAATGAGTCAGTGTCCATGTGAGAGTCATAATGACCATCGACATGCTAAGTGTAGACATGTAGACCCATCTAACCAGGCAGTCCATCATCAATGTCCGCATGTGTTAAGCTTGTCATCTCAACACTCCCCCTCAAGCTCAACTGCATCTCTGCAACTCCAAGTAAGCTTTGAAACTTTTGAAGCTTCTCTGTACCCAATGCCTTCATGAAGATGTCAGCTATCTGATCCTGTGTGCTGACACACACTAAGTCAATCTCTCCTACTAGTACATTCTCTCTCACAAAGTGGTAGTGTACCTCAATATGTTTTGTCCGGGCATGGAACACAGGGTTCTTAGCCAACTGTATACTGCTCATGTTGTCACAATAAATGACAACTGGACCTTCCACCTGCACATCTAAATCAGCCAATAACTTTTACAGTCATACTACCTCACATGCTACAGCAATAGCACCTCTATACTCAGCCTCTATACTCGACAAAGCAACTGTAGATTGCTTTTTGCTGCTCCAAGTAACTGCTGCACTACTAAGAGAGAACATGTATCCGCTGGTAGATCTTCTATCAGACATACTACCAACCCAATCTGCATCTGTGTATCCAAATACCTGTACATCTGTACCTGCCTCATAGAAAAGTCCATAATATAGTGTGGACTTCACATATCTCAATATGCGTCTGATTGTATCCAAATGTGGCTTTCTAGGTACTTGCATAAACTGACTCACAAGACCAACAACGTAGCTCAAGTCTCACCTTGTAATGGTCATGTAGATCAAACTCCCCACTATCCTCCTGAATATAGTAGGGTCTTCTATCGCATCCCCAACATCAGCACTCAGCTTTACATTCTGCTCCAACGGGATTGAAAGTGGTTTGCATGTTGTCATACCATACTTGGACAACATATCCAAGCCATACTGTCTTTGGGATAGCCATACACCATCATCACATCTAATCACCTCAATGCCAAGGAAGTACCTTAGCTCACCTAAATCCTTCATCTCAAACTTCTTCTTTAAAAAGTCCTTGACTTCAGCAATCCCACTACCACTATCACCTGTAATAATCAAGTCATCCACATAGATGACTATGATGACCAAACTTGCATCTCCCTTTCTCACATAAAGTGAGTGATCAACATCAGAAACATAAAAGCCAATATTGACAAGATACTCTCTGATCATGTGAAACCATGCTCTAGGTGTTTGCTTGAGCGCATAGAGCGCCTTCTTCAACTTGCACACATATGTGGGATGCTCTAAATCTTCATAACCTGCTGGCTGATCCATATACACTTCTTCCTGCAAATCACCATGCAAGAAGGCATTCTTCATATCTATTTGCTACAATCTCCAACCTTTGGCTACTGCCAAAGCAATCACACATTTGACAGTTGCCATCCTAGCAACTGGACTAAAGGTTTCTTTATAATCTATGACATATATCTAGGCATAGCCTTTTGCAACCAGCCTAGCTTTGTAGCTACTAATAGAACCATCTGCATTGTGCTTGATTTTATAAACCCACTTACATCCAATAGCTTTCTTGCCCTTCGGCAATGATACTAGATCCCAAGTCTTATTGGCCTCTAATGCAGCCATCTCCTCATCCATTGCTGCATCCCAATGAGCATGACCAACAACCTCCTCAAAACATGTGGGCTCAACATCCTCAATCACTTTCACCATATAAGCATAATGGTGAGATGCATAACCTTCAAAACCAAATTTGTTAACAGGGTATCTCACCCTGCTAGACCTGCGTACCACTGGATCACTCAATGGAGTCTTTGCATTGACGCATGCTTTCTGCACACCTGGAGTCCTCACTGAAGGAATGCCAAGCTCATCATCCAAGCTCTCTAAGCCACTGGAGTCTCCATCAAGAACTACATGAATGCCATCTAACACTTTATTCTTTCCTTTGTCTTTACTTGTAGTGCTACTAGATGCACCTGAAGATGTAGAGCTACTTCTTAGTCTCCCAGACCAAGGACTACCAGATGATATCTTTGGTCCACTAAGAGTATGTGATTCTTGCTTTTCAGCCTACACATGAGTGTCATGATCATCATCATTATCCAATGCATCACCACTCGATGCATACCAACTACTCATTTCATCAAAGATGACATCCCTGCTCACTCTGAACTTACATGTGACAAGGTTATAACAAGGATATCCTTTTTGCTCTAAAGAGTATCCAATAAATACACACTTTTTAGCCTTTGGATCCAGTTTCTTCCACAAATCATCTGGCACATGAACATATGCAATATAGCTAAACACTTTCAAGTGTGAGACATTAGGCTTCTTACCTGTAAAACATTCTTCGGGGGTCATACCATGAACTGCAGCTGTGGGAGTTTTGTTCATAATATAAACAGCAGTATGAACAACCTCAGACAAAAAATGCTTAAGCATATTCTTTTCAGCCATCAAGGCGCGTGAAACTTCTGCAATATGCTTGTTTTTTCTTTCTGCAACCCCATTTTGCTGTGGGGTATATCTACATGTGAACTGTCTCTTTATCCCATGAGACCTTAGAAAATCACTGAACTCATTCGAGAGGTACTCTCCCCCTCCATCTAACCTCAAGCACTTTACTTTCAAGCCTGTTTCTCTTTCAACTGCAGCCTTGAAAGTTCTAAAGTGCTCAAACGCTTCACTCTTTTCCTTCATAAAATATACCCACAGCTTTCTAGAACAATCATCAATGAATGTGACAAAGTATGAACTGCCTCCAAGAGATACATTTTGTGTAGGCCCCCAAATATCTGTATGCACAACATCAAGGATATTTCTGCTTACATCTCTATCATGTGAAAAGGGTTGTCTTGCCTGCTTACCAAACTGACACGCTTCGCATACCTTATGAAATTCTGCAATTCTAAATGTAGGCCAACCCTTTGGACTGCATTAATTTCAGCCTTTGTACATTTGCATGTCCAATGTGTTTGTGCCAAATTTCAATATCTGCAACAACACCTTTTCCTTTAGTGTACATAGCAGCATTCATAGTAGGAATTCCAGCATCCAGAGTAAACATATGTCCAACTCTACTTCCCTTTGCAACCAACCTACACTTATCATTGAAGTTTTCTACAAAGTAGCCCTTTGCATTAAATCTGACTTGCAGCCCTTACTCTACCATCTGACCAACTGACACCAAGTTCTTTGTAATAGATGGCACATGTAATACATTTGAAAGACTCTTTGTCTTACCATCATGCAAGGACAAGGAAACTTTTTCAATGTGTGAAATTGGGTGGCATGAATGATCACTCGTCTGCACATAACATGCATTTTGCAAATTTTGCATCTCTCCAAACCATTCTGTATGGCTGGTCATATGATTGGATGCACGTGAATCAACATACCAAACATCATCATGTGTTCGCTTTCCTGTAACAACATTCAGCAGATGCTGCATAACAAACAAACGTTCATTTTTATCTTTATTCTGTCATGAAGACGATGCATAGTTTCCTTGCTGCAACTTACCACTACGAATATCATCTTTATTAGCATAACATTGGGCTGCAATATGACCTGTTTTGCCACAGTAGTGACACACAATACTAGAGTTGTTAGAACCTCTATTCTACCATCCACCTCTTCCTCTAGAGCTCCCCCTGCCTCTAAAGTTTCCTCTGCCTCCAGAAACCTGCATTTCACCAAACTATTGACCTATTTTGCCACAATAGTGACACACAATATCATAGTTGTTAGAACCTCTATTCTGCCATTCACCTCTTCCTCTAGAGCTCCCCCTGCCTCTAAAGTTTCCTCTGCCTCCAAAAACCTGCATTTCACCAAACTATTGATTGAACCTGTTTTGCTGGTTATCGCCAACATGTCCTATACCACGGCCTCTCGAAGAGGATCTTGCATGTCCCCTTCCTGAACTCGAGTAAAATGCTTGGACATGTTCACCATTTCTTTCACATGAATCACCCTGCATATTGATCTCTTCAGTAATCATGAGAGAGATCAGCTCATCAAAATCTGGAAATGGCTTCCGTATATATACTGAAGTAACAAATGATTTCCATGCCTTCTCATTGTTAAGGCCACTTAGAGCGGATGAAACCAAATCATCATCATCTGGCATTGCATCAATCGCTGCTAAGGCATATGCAATGCTCCTTAGCTTCAACACATACTCATTGACAGATATTTTTCCTTTCTTCAAGGCATTCAACTCTTGCTTGAGTTGAATCTTTCATGCCTTTGTATTTACTGAAAACATGCTCTCAAAAATTGCCCAAGCTGCATGTGAAGTTTCTACATTCCTAATATGTCCCAGCATAGTATTATCAATTACTGCAGATAGCCAATACATCACCTTTTTATATTTCACATTCCACTCTTTCCATGCTTTTAACTCATCTGCAGTCAGAGGGATACCCAGCTGTGGCTCCTTTTCTTCACCTGAAACAAATTCATAAAGGCCCTTTCCAATAAGGAAGTTCGTCACACGGAACTTCCATGAAGGGTAGTTGTTTTTGTCGAGCTTCTCAATAATGGGATTTCCACTATTCTCTGCCATGAAGGGTAGTTGTTCTTCCATGAAGGGTAGTTGTTCTTGTCGAGCTTCTCAATAATGGGATTTCCACTATTCTCTGCCATTATCACAAAACTAATACCAAACAGCAAGCAAATCTTATGCAACCCTCGACCTATAGTGCACAGCAATACACCAGACAGCCTTTTTCACTGTCTGCTCAACAATACATGCAATCTGCAACCAGTTTGTAGATAAACCTTGTGTTTATTAACTAGTAAACACTTTAAACTTACAGATCTGAAATTTGTAACATGTGCACCTATATACGACAAACACAGCTGAAATTGCAGGATACGTCGAACTGCTATCCACAATCTTTCCGGTGCCTCCACAGGCACTATCAAAGAGAGAGAGTGGAAGAATGGGAGAGCTTCTTACCTATTGCTTGCTTGTTCAAACCTTGCTTCTTCTCCTTCACTTCAGCCTCTCTCAGTGGTGCGGCTCTGATACCATGTCAAGAATCGCGTGGTGGGGGGATTTGCACAAAATACTGCATCGAACATACACAGAATGCACAAGGAGAAGCTCACTCAAGAGACAAGAAGAGAGATAGAGGCCAAAACGTTTTCTTGCTGGTTTTTTCTTCTTCTTCCATGCACTTTACAATTTACACAAAGTATAGATAAGATACAACATAAATGAAAGTGACCTATTAAGTCAAACAATGCATAACCGACTACACTAGTCGACTGGCGCTATAACTATGCCAGCTGTAAATAGGTGTAACAATCTGAATATAATAAGTAATGAGCCAGTGTCCATGTGAGAGTCATAATGACCACCGACATGCTAAGTGTAGATGTGTGGACCCATCTAACCAGGCGGTCCATCATCAATGTCTGCATGTGTTAAGCTTGTCATCTCAACATAACCCAAGGATAAAAGGGTAAACAAGCAACGAAACCCTTGGGGATCTTGCCAAGTCGCAACTGATCCCAGATCGAATGGTGGATGCATTCGAAGAGAAGGAATTATACCTTAGCAGTTGGCCAAACAAACAACCAATGGATTGATTGTGTTTGTACAGTTAGGAGCATTGTTTGTACTTCTTTGCTCAATGAGCTAAAGATGGAAAAATAATTAATGCTTTAGGTTGAAGGCCTAGAGGGAGAGGCAGCATCAGTTACCCCTGACTGTCTGCCTGACCCTATCCAAGGGGGTTGTTAGCCGCGCCGGGTATGTGGACCGAACCCACCACGAGAGGTCTCTTTGTAGGTGCAACTTGGAGCAGGAGGATGTTTGGGTGCCAGGGGGGGCTCTGGCCGTAAATCCCTTGCCTCCGGGTCTTGCACAAGAGGTGGACGTGACTGAGATTGGATCTCGAGGCCCCCATACTAGTCTATGGGTGGAAACTTGGAATAGTGATCCCTGAGGATTGCTGGAATTGCCTTTGGGCAGATTATGGAATAGCCTTCGGGCTGGATTATATAATGTATTCCAAAGATTGATAAATAAGATCAATTGTTGAAAAGGAACTTGCTTGACATTGTTTTTCTATGTCAGTGCTAAGATTTCACGAAGGAATCGGTGATTAATTGGCTAATAAGGAAGCTGTTTTTGCATGTCAAACTAAATGTGGTAGATAATTAGATAACTAAAGCAGCCTTGAGGAAAATGCGGTGGATGTGACCATGGGTCTGTCCTACGGAAGGGTGGTCCCAGTTGGCCAGGGAATTTTCTCGAAGGAATTTGACAGCAAGGAACGTTGACCTAGAATCTAGAGTACTAGAGTCCCGATTTATGCTATTTTAGGGGAACGGCATGGGACTATGCCTTATGGGAGAAAAGGTCGAGCTTTGCATCCCTCTCGTTTCCCATTCTCCTTGAACCAAGTGTAGCATGAATCTGCTTCGACCCTGACATTACTGTGTAAAGTAGTTCGACGCTAGTTACTTCCGAGGAACTTGACCATTAGGGAAACCCTGATTCAGGTTGATCGTAAGTGGGAACGGCCGGAATGCTTCCGCTTCGTGGCAGACTTGGGAAGACCTAGATTGCAAACCCCATGACATTCCGTGGGAGTGCCGAGCGGTGCTTTCTGGACTCTTTTCCCGATGGGCTGCTAAGACGTGTCCCACAAGTGGACAGGGGGACACATTACACATTTCTACAAATATGTGTCATTCACAAAATAGCTTTTTTTTCACATATACAACTTACTAGTATATAATTGAACATTTATTTTTACATGATTTTTGTGTTAAGCACACTTTAAGCATGATACCTCCTATATTTGTCATTGATGTACAAAATCCTACATGGATATGTCTAGGTCGGCTTATTATCATAATTAAATGGTCCATCAAACCACCCTAAGTACTCTTGCACATTCTCAAGAGATACTTTTGTAATTTATAAAATAAAAGACTACTACTTTGTCACCCAATTCCAAAGTCACGCCACTGGTTGAACATTAATTGAGACATTAGGGTTGACTTTGAACACATTGTAGGACCCAACCAGTTCCAAAGTCATGCCAGTAGTTAAACCTTGATTGAGCCATTAGGGTTGACTTTGAACACTTTGTAGTATCCAACCAATGTTGTTGGAGCTTATCATGAAAATATTTGCCTTCTTTGAAGTCCTTTCACTTGAATGACACCATGATGATAAGTCCTTCAACACATTTGAGTAGGATCCATACACTACAAAGCCATTTGTGAGTCATTTTCTAACCCAGAGTCTATAATGCACATGGAGCCATTTTGAGAGTGTCGAAATGGCTCCTTGTGCACCATGGGTCTAATTCAATTTATTATGCTCTACTAATTGTAAGGTGCAATGGAGCATATATACTTACATGTATTCAAAAATTTATGTTCCAAGTTGTTGTGTATTGTCATTCTCATAGTTGACAGGGTGGCTTTTTTTACAAAAGATATCACCATAGTATGCAAGTAGAATTTGGTCTCTACTTTGATAGTGTATTAGCTTTTTGAGGCCACTCCAATCAAGGTAAAGGATGAAGCCATTTTTAATCTTCATTTTATAAATCATACAAAGGATCAAAGGAATGCATCATCTTGTAGTGACTCCAACATAAACAAATAGCTATGATCATCAAAAGAATTGTGATGCACATATGCAAGTGCATCTATCACTTCAGTCACTTGTTGCTTTTAGACCTAAATTTCCGATTTGACTCTTTGTGTCAAAATAAACATGAAAGTTGAAAGATTGCAAATATAAACACATGCACTAAGGCCCAACAAATATAGACACTGACTAAGAGATAGTTTGACAAGTTCTAATGGAAACATAATCCTAGGATAACCTTATTTGTTGGTGATGATGGGACCAAGGAGACTTCTAAGCTATGGAATGGTGCATAAACTCCATTCTAACCCTGATCACATTGATGAGGTATATGGTACTTTGCAAATTTTAAATTAATGTAGGAACCATGTAAATCATATGAAGAAGTTGGAAAAGGCTTTCATTTGGCATGGGTCCTATCCAAATGATCCCATGATGCAAGTTTGTGTTCGGTATAGTGTAGTAGGTCCAAGCTTAAATTGCACTCAAGTCAAACAAACTAGATGAATATTTGAGATAGATTGCCATGTGAGGATTTAAAGTTTGTCAAAACTTGGGCTGTCTAGCACTTATGATACATCTTCCTTAGGCACATAAGCATTCTATGTCATGAAATAACACATTATGAAGTCTCTGACTCAATGGACCTAGTGGTGCTCCTTTAGTAGTGGTGCAAAGCAATGACTATCAATGTATCCACTAATTGAATCTTGTGATTTCCAACACAAAAATTGTTACATTTTTTAATTCTTATTGTACATTTTGTTCATGAGGTATTTAAAAATAAATATTATCATGATTATCAAGCTTTAACACTACAATAATCTTTAATGATTAAGTAAATTTGTAACCCTGATGCTATGGTGCTCATGCAATCATTTTGAGAGTGCCAAAATGGCTCCCTATGCACTGTAGGGATTGAATCATTTTTTGATGCTCTAGTATAAGTGTTTTTATATTTTCATGGAAATTTTTATTCCTCAAATACTTCAAAAAAGGAATATTCTCATGCTTGCCAAGCTTGAATGTTGCCCTGGTCTTCAGTGATGGAATAAATGTACCCTGCACCCTATAGCACATATGGAGCTATTTTGAGTGTTGGGATGGCTTTGTATATGCACTATCATGACATTTTGTGTCTATGGGTTAAAACCTTAGAAGGCCTCTATTCCTTCCATGATCTCATTTGTGTGTCTATGGAATCAATATTCCATTGTTTATGGTGAAATTTACTTTGTATATGATCAATTTTCATGACATTTGAAGCTAATTTCACATGTGCTAATTATCAAGACCTTTCATGGGCAATTCAATGGTCAATTAAAAAAAACCAAGACAAGTGAGTACAGATCATGTTCAAATGAGTAGCAAGGATGAACCCTCTTTTTGCTCCAGATGCATTGATTGATGGAGGCTCATCAGTAAACATAATGACGAATGTGATAATGAAGAACTTAAGGTTGCAAGGAATTCAACCTACATAGTGGCTTATCAGATTGGCAGATCAAAGCAGAATTAAACCATTGGGAATCCTCCCATACATAAAAACAACCCTTGCAGGAAAAGATTATTGGCTGACATATTTGGTAGTCAAACCAAATTCTTATGGGACCTCCTAACCTCTTCTATTGGAAAGACCTTGGCTTTTTGAAGCAAGAGCCAGGACGGACTGGTTCAAAGGAACCCTAACCCTAGGCAGAGGACCCAACAAAGTGGTGTTGAAATTGTATGGATCGCAAAAAGGTAATGGATCCACATCCATTGAAGTCATAACTGACTCCTCCAACGAGGTAACAGATGGTACATCAGGAGATGAAGAGGTTGTTAAACAGATCTTTCCCAAGAAAGCAGAGGCACAGTCCCTAATAGTGGGCACTGTAAGCCAACTGCCAAGGGAAGCAAAGTCCTTGTCCATGGGAGAATACCTCCTATCTCAAATCAAATTGACTTTTGAAATCACCTCTGACAGTGAAATAGAAGCATGGATGTGCTGTTCTCCCTGTTACATGACAGTCACAGAGACATAACAGAGATAGAACATATACAGAGCAGTAACAAATACAGAGACAATCATAGAAGTAGTAACAGAGACAGACAATCATAGAAGTAGTAACAGATACAGAGACAGAGCAGATGCATAATAGAGACAGAGCAAAAACAAAGACAGAAGCAGATGTAGAGGCAAAAGATATGTTCTTCTCCTACACAGCCTCTATAGAAGCAGACAAAGCCTCCAGAGGAAGAGGATGAAAATGATGAGAAAGAAAATGAAGCAGGTTATGAAAGTGCATATGAAGAATTTTCTCTGATAGCGGATGATCTTGTTGTTGTCCCTACAGAGGCCTCAAAGGTCAAAGATCTCAGCGTGTTGGATGGAATGACAATGGTTCCATTTGGGTTGACCAATGGACGACAAAGTATGCAGAATCTGTATAAGAAATGGATTAAAAGCATAAAAATTAAGCTCCTGTCGACCTGACTGTTCAGTCTAGAGAAAAGATGATGATGATGCCCGTTGTCAATAGAAGCCAAAGCCCCTTGTCAACAGATGATGATGATGCCCCTTGTCAACTGAAGCCAAAGCCCTTAGAGCCACGGCCTCTAGAAGGTCTGTGATATATGACATTCTTGGACGCATCCTCTAAAGATGAATCCCTAAGTCCAAAAGAAATTACCACTCGCACAGAAGCAAACAAAGCTCTGATACCCTTCTAGCAATCTCAAGAGACAAATGAGTCATCTGTTTAGAAGGAGGACATTGATTCCAGTGGAACATCAAACAAGGACACTACTTCCTTGAAAGAGTCAGACCTTTATCCAGAAGCCATCCGTGAGATATTTATCCGCGAAGTGTAAGGTGAAAGACAAGCAACATTCCTGGATACTGATGGTATTGAACGTCACCTGAAAGTGGGTCTCAATCTTCCAAAAGAAGAATTAGTGGTCCTGCGAGACTTATTAAAGGAGAACTTAGACGTGTTTGCTTGGTCATATAAAGATCTAAAGGGGATTGATCCCATTGTATGCCTATAAAGCAAAGATAAAGATGTATGAATCTTAATTATTCTGCACTAGTGAAGGCTGAATTATTGAAACTTCTTGAAGCCGAGTTCATTTATCCCGTGGCTAACAATGAATGGGTTTTGCCCATTGTGGTTGTACCCAAGAAGAATGGGAAACTTCGAATATGTGTGGACTTTCGAAAGCTCAATTCGAAGACGAAGAAGGATCATTTCCCTATCCCTTTTACATACCAACAGTTGGACATAGTGGCAGGCCATGAGCTATATTCCCTCTTGGATGGATTCAGCGGATATAACCAAGTTGAAATTGCAAAAGAGGATCAATCCAAAATAACCTTCACCACAGAATGGGGGACCTATGCCTATAGATTGATGCCATATGGGCTCTATAATGCTCCTGCCACCTTCCAACGAGTAATGATGGCTCCCTTCCAAAATCATTTGCATGATTTTATTGAGGTATATCTTGATGATTTTTATGTCTATAGCTTGATTCGTGAGCATTGGGGACACCTAGAGCAATGTTTTGACAGATGCAGAGAGTATGGGATTTCTCTCAACCTCGACAAATGTGTCTTTGGAGTCTCCTCAGGAGTTCTTTTGGGCCATATTGTCTCTGCACAAGGGATTGCAACAGATTCGGCAAAGATTGAAAAGATTACTACCTTAACAACACCAACAAATCTCAAGCAATTGAGAGGATTTCTTGGTCATGTGGGTTACTACAGAAGATTTATAGCACATTTTGCAACCAAGACAACTCCTCTGCATAAGATCCTAAGGAAAGATGCTGATTTCCTTTGGATTGATGACTGTGAAGAAGCCTTTAATACCTTGAAATAGTGCCTTGAGCAAGCACCTATCTTGTAGCCTCCTGATTGGACGAAGGAGTTCCATGTGTACACAGATGCATCAGTTTTGAAGGGCTAGGTGCTATCCTATGTCAAAAGGGCCCATCTAAATTAGATCAACCAATTTATTATGCAAGCCGAAAGATCACTGATAGGGAACAGAACTACACAGTGACAGAGCTTGAATGCTTAGCAATGGTGTTTGCACTAGAGAAATTTTGACACTACCTATTGTCAAGTTCTACGTGGATCATGAAGCCCTGTCCTTCCTGATGAACAAAGCAGATGTTAAAGGGCGACTGATGAGATGGTTACTCCTATTCTAGGAGTTTGATTTTGAAGTGGTCACTAAGCCTGGCTATTTCCATGTCCTAGCCGATCATCTATCACGGATCCCTCAAACAGAAGAAGAGGAATAGGATAATCCAGACCTTCCTGATGCTTCCTTGTTTCTAGTTGAAACAGTTACTCCCTGGTATGCAAACATAGCCAACCTCCTGGCAACTCAACAGTATTCTCCTGGCATCTCAAGCCATGAGAAGAAGAAGCTTCTGTTAGAATTAGCCCCCTACACCTTGCCAGGCGGTGCACTGTACAAGAGAGGCAAAGATGAAGTGCTACGAAGATGTGTTGCAGGGGATGAAATCGGCATAGTATTGAAAGCATGCCATGACGAACCATGTGGTGGATACTTCGCAAGAGAAGCGATAGTCAGGAAGGCTCTGTTAGTAGCAGGATATTGTTGGCCGACCCTCCATAAGGATGCACATGACTACTGCAAGAGATGTAATGCTTGTTAGTGAATGGGGAAACCCACCAAAACAAGTGCCATGCCACTACAACCTATTCTTCCTCTAAAGTTGTTCGAGAAGTGGGGGATTGATTTTGTGGGTCACATTGATCCACCCACTAGACGGAAGCAGAACGGATACATCTTAGTATGTAGGGATTATGTCACAAAGTGATGTGAAGCTAAAGCCTTGAAGCGGGACGATGGTAACAACATAGCCCTATTCATGTACGAGAATATTATCACCCGTTTTGGTAGTCCCCTCAAGCTGGTAAGTGACAAAGGTACTCATTTCCTTAACAAAATTATGGAGGAGCTGACGGAGCTATATAAGATCTGCCATCGCAAGTCTACTCCCTACTATCCTAGAGCCAATGGCCAAGTTGAAGTCACCAATCACATCCTTTGCTTGATCCTGACAAGAAGATTGCTGCACATCGTTGCGACTGGGACAATCGACTTACAGAGGCCCTCTAGGCATATAGAACCTCCCATAAGGCAGCTATAGGACATACCCCTTTCTAGCTAGTGTATGGTATAGAAGCCGTCTTCCCTGTTGAACTGGAATTGCTCTCTTTGCGAGTGGTAGTTAAAGAATGCTTGGGAGATGATGAGTCACTACAACACCACCTTCTGCACTTGGAATATTTGGATGAGATTTGAAGGATGACTCTACAGTGCATGGAAACCACTCAAGCACGATGCAAGGCCTATTATGACAGTTTCATCAAGCACAAGGAGTTCAAAGAAGGTGATCTTGTCTTGGCCTATGATTCGAGGTTTGGCAAGCTTCAACAACGGTGGATGGGCCTGTACAAGGTACTTGCTATCAATCTTAATGGCTCTGTTCTAGTGCAGACCGTTGATGCCTCTGATGATCCCTTCCTAATCAATGGTTATTGTCTGAAGAAGTACTTCCCTCCCTGGGAATCTTGACAATCACAATCAACCTACCCTCTCCCTTTTGGGCACCGCACTATCATTCTTTTCATGCTTCTGATAGCCCTTATGATTCTCCTTATGAGGCGGTCTCGTTCTGCTAACCCCTCGCAGATACATCTCAACCCGAACTTGTTCTCTTCTTATCTGATCCAACAATGATGGTGAGGTTGGTCCTGACACATGGTATTTCTACCATTCTCTTTCTTAACAAAAAAAAAGAAAAAGAAAAAAAGAGAAAAACAAACAAACACAACTGTTATAGGAGAAAAGGAAGAAATTCCCCGTCATAATAGGCCTTGTTCCAAGAAAAGGTGGAAACACCCTTGGGCGGGAAGCTGACTATGGAAAAGGTGGTAACACCCCACAGTTCAGGATAGCTGACTCACCAGCAGAACCTTTCCACAGCAAGTAATTTGAAGCCACCTCCCTTGGTGCGCTGTCTTTGCCATATCAGTCCGTCTGTCCTTCTTAACAAACGACCTTTCTTACAAATCATTGAAGTATGAGATTTATAGGCTGCCTCCCTGGGTACGCCTCATCTTCAATATCTTGATGACAATAATCGTTGACATGATCTTCATCACCAACCCCTTGAATGATGTGAGCTTTCATCCTAACATGATGGGAACGTGAGTATGGGCTGCCCTCTGTATCTATCAGTGAGTGTGAGACAGAGGGTGGGGTGAGTGACCAACCTTCTCCTTCAAACCAAATGAGAGGTGCGATGTGTGAACGAAGTGTTGCACGCACGGGTTGGGCCTCTCAATGCACAATGCACGATCTATTATTGTGCACTGCAACATAAGGCTTCCTGGCCTTCCTTCTTGCACTGTATGCCGGCACAGGGCAGGATGCACAGTTGCAGCATCAAAAGCGCACAAGGCATACAACCTCTGCACAAGTGACAGTGAGGATTATATCAATGGGTTTCAGGAATGGGCTACCCTCTGTATCTTTCAACAGAGAGTGAGATAGAGGGTGGGCTGAGTGTGACAAATCAAATATTGAGAGGTGAGGATTGAGGGATGTTATGACCATTGGAGTCAGGTATGTTTCTGTTTCCCTATGCACCCATGGGATGGGTCTCTGCCATTAGCACAGGACACATCACTCTATTTTGTACACTACACTACAAGGCTCCCTGGCCTTCCTGCTTGCACCTATGCCAGATGGGGTTGGATGCACTTATGCACCATTAACTGTGCACCCTGGGATACTCTCTCTGCATCATTCCCTTGTTGATTCCTAAATCGGGTGTGAGCTTTGGGTTTCATCATTATTTCCTCGAGTGATGTTAGTAATGGGGTGAGTGACTGCTCTTTCATTCCATTTGAGTGATTGTGAGTTGAGTGCCATATCCCTCGTCATCGACAAATTTCCTGCGATTCCTTTAACCAGCTGCCTCCCTGGGTGCTGTCGTGTGGTCCCTATCACGAAGGAAATGTGCTGTGAAGACACCTTGGGGACCTCTTGCAGCCGACAATGATACACAACGCAACCTTGATAGTCGATATTACTCCTCGGCAATATGGGCCAAGTTTTTCTAACCCTACACCTTCTCTTTCTCAATGACAGTCATGTCTTAAGTGTGGGGACATTTTTGTCTAATGTGTGGTACTAGGTCGTTGTTGTTCGGTTTACCCATCCTGTTAAGGTTTTAAGTGTGGGGACGCGTCCCTGCGTGTCTATGTTGCATACCCCTATGCATATACCCTGCTATGATCATGCATCTATGCCATGACTTCATTTTACCTTGATGGGGTCCCTTCCCCACTCCTCCGTTCTATTTCACCTTGTCCTCAGGGCTATTTCTTGACCATTTACCTTTATCCTTTGTTTTGTAAATTTTCCATGTGAACACATCCTACGTTCACCGAGAATCACACCAACCTTACAGATGTGTTCGTCCCTTTGAACTACCCATTTTTCCTTTTTAGCAACCCTTGTTCTTACAGACAGTTCTTGAGTTATTAATTTTTAAAGCAATTCCCATAAATTGGTTGGTTTTCCATGTGAACGCGTCTTCATTGCTTCGGAACACTGATTTGAGGTGCTATTCCTGCCTACCCATTTCTCCTGACATTTTTTCTTTTTACTCCCTATCATTCCGATGCATGGTTTATATGTTATTCATTTTTGCGGGTTTTCGGGCCCTTTTCGTGCCTATTTTTAACATTTTTCTATGTGAACATGCTCTCTTTGCATCGGAATTCCAGTTTAACTTTACAGTTGTGTCCTGCCAGACTTTCCCCTACTTTTTCCTTTTCCTCCCCCCTCTTTCGACTGTTGGATTTTTAGTTATTAATTTTTTCAAGTGTTTTCAGGTATCTTTTTTGTGTTTTTTCTATGTGAATCCCTCCTAATTCCCCCCAAACTGAGTTTTGATGTCCCAGGCATGTGAATCCCTTTTTTCCAGACAATTTTCCTATTTATCGCACTTCGTTCTGGCAATTGTTTCTTCACATATTAATTTTCGAGTCCATTTTCGGGTCTATTTGTGGGGTTTTTCCCATGTGAACGTGTCTTATCTTGATTGAAACTGTGTTTTGCCATGATAGGGTTGTTGGGCACATTATTTTGCACATTTTTCCTTCTTTCTGCCCTGCGTTTCGGTGAGCTCTCTTGGCACATGTTTCCTTGTTACGGTTTTTTGATTCAACGTGCGGTTTGAGTTTTATTAAAATTTCTCCCTTTTTGCTGTGTAGTTGCGTTTCTCATATCGCACATAAACACGCTTGTTTTTGGTTTTACGTGCCTCGGGACGTCCCCATGGCATCTGTGGCTCGCGCATCGCCGTCCTCGCCCTGTCTGATCCTACCGATACAAAATTTTTTTACCCCCGCCCTGTGCATGTGCATGGGACGAGGGCGCGCTCATTTTTCCTAACCATAATAAACATAAATTAAAAAAACAAAAAAACAAAAAACAAAAAAAACAACAAAATCATAATAATTAAAAAATAAAAATAAAAAACCCCAATACCAATCAAATTTTTTTTATAAAAAAACACAACCAACAAAAAAAAAACATAACTAATAAAAAAAACAAAACACACAAAAAGAAAAAATAAAAAATAAAAAATAAAAAAAGGCAAAGATTTTTTTTTTTGAAATGAACAAAAAACAAAAAAACACGAAAATACAAAAAACATAAAAATACAACTCACACATAATTTTTAAAAAACACAAAAAACCGCCTTACCTGTTCGCGCTCCCTCCCCTCGTCGCTCGTCTTCTCCCTCGCTCTCGTTCGCTGCCTTCCCTCCCTCCTCCACACCGCTGACTCTCCCACTGCTACGTTCTCCTACTCCCTCTCCCTCGGCTCTTCTGCCTCTTCCCTCTCCCACTGCGCCGCCTGCACTTGCCCCCCAACGGCTTCCGCCTCCTCCCCCCCCCCCCCAACGGCTTCTGCCTCCTGCGCCCCCCCCCCCCCCCCCCCCCCCAAACCTTCCGCCTCTTCTCTCTCCCACCGCGCCGCCTAGCCTATGCCCACCACCTGCCTCCTCCTCCTCACCCCTCCTGCGTCCCTCTCCTCTACCACCTGCCTCCTCGCCCCTCCTGCATCCCTCCTTCCGCCTCCTTCCTCTCCTCCACCACCTGCCTCCTCTCCTTGCCGCCCCTCCTGTGGGCCTCCCCACCTTCCTGCCCGCCTCTTTTTGGGGCCCCCCCACCATAATTGGCCCACCCTTTTCTTTGGGCACCCCCTCCCCCCACTATTTTACCTCCCCTTCTAGATTTGGCCCACTCCTCTTTGGGCCCTCCACCCTACCTCACCACGGTTACTCTAACCCTACCCCTACCTAACCATGGTTACTCTCACCCTACCCCCTATCTAACCATGGTTACTCTAACCCTACCCCCTACCTAACCACGGTTACCCCCACTCTACCCCCTACCTAACCACGGTTACTCTAACTCTACCCCCTACCTAACCATGGTTACTCTCACCCTATCCCCTACCTAACCACGGTTACTCTAACCCTACCCCTACCTAACCCTGATTACCCCTCCCCTAGCCCCCCTTCACACCCACCACCCTCTTCACCCGCAGCAAACCTCCCCTCTCCCTCCCCTGTTCCCACACTGTGCAGTCTCTCTTGTAGTGTGCGTGTGTATATGATTGTGGCTAGCGGGCGTTCACGCGCGAGGATGCGCTTTCGACTTGTCCGTGCACACGCAGTCATTTTGAGTTGTTCACACACAGCTCGGGTACCGCTTTTTAATTTCAAAACCTGAAAAACATATAAAAACACATAAAAATAAACATAAAACATAAAAAAACTTCAAGAATTCATTATAATTCATTTAAAATACAAAAAATTACAATTTTTTTTTAAAAAAATTCAACGTTGTTGAAATGATTTGCACTATTTTCTAAAGTAGGAATTCAAGAAAATAAATTGTAAAAATTCAAAAACTTTCGAATTTCCTCAAAAATACATGTAAAATGAGCAAAATTCATTAAAAAATGGTAAAAATTTAGAAATATTTCCAAAAAAATTCAAAAAAATTTATAAACCCCCTTGCCCCTTTTGTAAATAATTTCTCAATTGAAAATGCTTACATAAATGGCTAAACTATTATTTGAAGCCAAAACCCTAAATTTAATACTTCACCTCATGAAAGTTCATTTTAAATTCCAAAAATCAACTGAAAAATCATGGATAAATTAAAACACATTGTTTACACTTGTTGGCTTGCTGAATTTTCACCATTATTGGTGCACAGATCGGATGCCGTATGTGCATATAGTGAGCGTTAGAAGGTCTCCAAGAACAAAAGAACTCTACTTTTTGCACACAAATCAATGTAGAAAGCTTACACGACATGAACAAGAGACCAATTGGATGCAATCTCTCCCCATACCTTGTGTGAGCGCTCCACAAAGCATGTATTTCATATATTATTCATCTTCAAGCTCAAATAATAGCCTAAATTACAAAATAGCATACTTTAGCTTTTGAGTTTACTTTTGTGCCAATAAAGAATTAAAGCTAATGGGCGTCCAAAAAGTCAGGCGTACCCAAATACAATGTCCAATACAAATATTTAAATCGTTGCCCATGCGCATACAAAAATAATAAATAAATATCAAGTGCTTTGATAAATAAACACGATAAAATATAGGCGTCATGTCTAAGATGCGCGCCCATCAAAATATTGACGATAACTTGAATACACGCTATCCTCCAATGCTTCCCACTGCCACCGCTGCTTGCTCTACACATCAACTGAAGCATTCATAATTGTTAGAAAAATAATACAATTAAACTAACAAAAGTGAATACCTAGCAGTCTTCAGCTACATAAATAAATTGGTTAGAAATCAATCCTAACCTTAATTTATCACGAGTGCGCACTCTAATCTCATAAACGTTCATTAATTTAAATATGTATTTTGTGGAATCACTCGCTATGGAATCACCCATGTACACATAAAATTAACAAAATGCCCGAAAATGATAGGCATCCTCATCGACTTCTCGCACAAAGAATCCACTTTGTGTATGAGCCCCGGTAATAAAATTTTATGGAATCCACCGCAAATCCTCACGGAATCCATCAGATTTGTCCAATCTTACTTGATGATAGCCAGATTTAAGATCTATCTTACTGAATATGTCAGATCCTTGTAGCTTATCCATAAGATCATCTACCCTAGGAATTGGATATCTATTCTTAACAGTTATTTTATTTAGGGCACGATAATCAATGCACATGCGATAAGTATTATTTTTCTTCTTTACTAATAAAACATGTACACCAAATGGATAACTACTAGGTCCAATTAATCCTATGTTAAGTAATTCTTCTATTTGATTTTGAATTTCTTTCTGTTGAATTTGGTTATGTCTATATGGTGCTTTACATGGTAGTTGTGTTCCAAGAATTAAATCTATTTCGTGATCTTCAGGACGTGATGGTGGTAATCTAGGTGGTAAATCAACAGCAAAACAATCTTGAAATTGGGCAAGAACTTGTGTATACCTAGGATGCATTTGTTTTTCTTTAGCTTGAAGTTCATTCACCCATATTAAATAAGATTTGCTACTTTTACGTAATGCACATTTAGCCTGAGTATGAGTAAGCAGTGGAAAATTATTGGAGGCATGCATACCATGCAATGCGATTTGTTTTCCTTGAAAATAAATTTTAATTGAATGCATAGAATAATCTATGTTAGGATTATATTGATGACGCCAAGGGATTCCTAAGATAATGTCACTAGACTGCAAAGGTAAAACTAGGAAATTTCTTTGTTCAGTGTATTTACCAATTTTAATTTCTAAATTATGCACCTCTTGTGTTCCATTATATCTCGTGCCTGGGAATGGAGCTTTAATGTGATAATGTGTAGAAACAATTTGTAAATTCAATTCTTTGACTAACTTTGTAGAAATACAGTCATGTGTGCTCCCATCATCATGTAAAATAGTCTTTTCTTTACCATGCACAAAACATTTCATTGTTAATAAAGAATGGGGAGTTGGCATACTTGGCAAAGTATCTGAAGTAGTACCAATGTCATCATCATCTTTCGTAAAGTCTAGCATTTCCTCACGTTCTTCTTCTTTGATTGCTCCAAGATAATTGATATGGACAGGTGGCTTTTTCGATTGACAATTGGCTGCTAGATGTCCAGGTTGATGGCATTTGTAACAAACTATGGATTTGGCTTTAGATACATTGTTGGTAATGGCAGGAAGTTTAGGAATGTTGGGATTTGGCTGTGGAATGGCTTAGGGTTTGGATTGGTGTTTGATGGCAAGGCAGGTGGTCGTGTCCAAGATTTATGGAATGAAGATGGAAGAAAACGACTTTGATTGAATCTTTGAAATTTTGAATTGAATTGTTTGGAACCATAGTTACCATTAGTTGGAAATTGTTGTGGTCACGTGTCTCTTCCTCGAATCTTGTCTTCAGTGTCATGAGCCAAGGAAATTGCATCTTCAAGGGTTGTTACCTTGAACATATTGACTTCCACATAGAAATGTCCAAGTAGGCTAGACATAAACTTGCATTTGTGAGTCGCTTCACGTACATCTTCGAGCATGCGTAGTTGCAGTAGGGAATTCCAAAAACATTCAGTGTATTGGGAAATAGGTTCACGTTCTCTTTGTTGTAGAAGATCCCATTGCTTGATAGCTTTTTCATGGAACTGAGGAGGAAGAAAATTCTGCAAAAATTTCTTTTGGAAAGTCTCCCATGTAGTGGGGCAATCAATGCTCTTGTGGACCATAGTCCACCATAATGATGCTCGATAAACTAAATGGTTAGTGACACATTTAATTTTGTCTTTCTCAGCATATGTTTCTTCATGGAAGTAATCATCAAATTGACTGATAAATGCAAGTACAGTCTTTCCATCTCTTGATCCATTGAAAGTACGAAATTTGAAGTTTCTTTTACTTATCTTTGTTTCTTTGTGGATGGATTGGGCTTCAAGTGTCACATTGATGGTACATCATATAAGATCTTCGGGTTGCGATCCATCTTGGTCTTGGTGATAGATCATTGCAAAGTGGCCAATTGAACTTGGAAAGCTTGTCGGGCTCTTCGTTCTTCTTCGAGTTGCATCATAATCAAATCCAACTTTTGCTCCATCGTTGGTTCGGGTAAATCACCTTCAGCCATAAAATCGTCCATGTTTTGTTCAGTCATCCTGCAAAATCCAAAAGACCTCACACTCTCGAAATCTTATTAGCGAGATGAGCGTAGCTCAAAGGCGGGTATACAAGGCTTATATATTTTGTTTGACTTTTGTAGTCTTTCTCCTTTGCATATGCGGAATTCGTTGTCACAACCGTCGTCCAAAAGAATAATGTTGCGTAGAAACTGCGTATGAACTGTATATGCACTTCTACGTTTGCTGAAACTGGTTCAGCAAGTCTGCAAGTGTGAACAAGGTCTACCAGAGAGCAATAGACGGATTCTGTGCTTCTGCGTCGGTGTGAACTGTAGCTAAGGTAGTTGTTGAGTAAGTCTTTAGTAATCTTGTGACTTTGGTGACTTGTAGGAGTAAGTAAGCTTAGACTTAAAAGCTTTAAGGAACCAATTCAATTTTCAAGGATGTCAGGATGTTGGCGACGGATTCGACGACAGTGAAAACATACTCCCGCCACCACAGACACGTTAATTCGAAGAGATAAGCTTTTAAATAAGCTTATTATTAAGCTTACTAAGCTTTGAGTTAAAGCTTTTAAGATTTTTGGCTATGGAGGCTTACTGTATGAAGACGACTTGAAGAAGGAGATATCCACATGGTCCTCCGCCTACACAGGCTGGTCCTTCGCGATCAGAGGGTGCAGATGGGGGTTCTTGACTGCCAGGAACACGCTGGTATCGATCGTTTGCGACAAAACTGACTGTAGAGCTCAATCGTTCCAGGAGCTCCGTCTTCATGCAAGATGGTAAGCGATTGGAAGCTCTCAATCTCAGCTTCGCTTTGATACCACTGGTGCACAGATCGGATGTCGTATGCGCGCGTAGTGAGCGTCAGAAAGCTTGCATGACATGAACAAGAGACCAATTGGGTGCAATCTCCCCCCATGCCTTGTGTGAGCGCTCCACAAAGCATGTATTTCATACATTATTTATCTTCAAGCTCAAATAATAACCCAAATTACAAAATAGCATGCTTTAGCTTTTGAGTTTGCTTTTGTGCCAATAAAGAATTAAAGCTAATAGGTGTCCAAAAAGTCAAGCATAACCAAATACAATGTCCAATACAAATATTTAAATCGTGCACCCATGCACATACAAAAATAATAAATAAATATCAAGTGCTTTGATAAATAAGCACGACAAAATATAGGCGCCATGCTTAAGATATGCGCCCATCAAAATATTGACGATAACTTGAATACACGCTATCCTCCAATGCTTCCCACTGCCATTGATGCTTGCTCTGCACATCAACTGAAGCATTCACAATTGTTAGAAAAATAATATAATTAAACCAACAAAAGTGAATACCAAGCAGCCTTCAACTACATAAATAAATTGGTTAGAAATCAATCCTAACCTTAATTTATCACGAGTACGCACTCTAAAATCATAAATGTTTATTAATTTAAATACGTATTTTGTGGAATCACCCGCTATGGAATCACCCATGTACACATAAAATTAACAAAACACCCGAAAAGGATAGGCGTCCCCATCGACTTCTCGCACAAAGAATCCACTTTGTGTATGAGCCTCGGTAATAAAATTTTACGGAATCCACCGCAAAACCTCACGGAATCCACCGTGTGGAATATACCTCCTGGTATCAATTATACTTCACAATATATTCACGTGTCATATATCCCATTTTAATCATTAAAAAAAACAAAAAAAAATACATTTACAAAATACAAACACACCTAAATTAAAATTTTAAAAAATAAATAATAAATAATAAAAGTAAAACAAATACACTAAGGTGCTTTATTTTTTCAAGTCAGTGGTTTTTACTTTTTGACTAGATTCCTTGCCTTTGGGACTACTCAGTGCGCCTTATGATTCATTCATTTTGATCATCCCTTAACCACAATAAATTGTTAAAATGAACTTTGTTCACCTACTTCTTCACGCACACTCGTGCTAAACACACATTTTTCTAATAATTAAAAATCAACCTGCCATTTACATTGCACGCGCTATGTGCGTTTCAGAGGCACATTAATTTTTAATAAAAAATGAACCAACCGTCACAAAAAAGCACACACTGGCAAAAAAGCGCTCCACATCACCATTAATTTCTAATTAATAAATTTGCATTTAGAGACCCCAATCTGGGTATCAAAGTTTGGGTTTCATTTAAGCACCGTTTCATCTTAATAAATTGTAATTAAAATTTTAAGAAGGAACCACCGTTTTCTTATTAAGGTTTATAACATAATAAAATTTCACCCATTGTTAATAATTTCTTAAAATGAACCCTTCATTAAAACCATTTCCCCTCATTGCACTTTTTTTTCCTTTTAATAAACACGCTTCATGGGATGGGCACGTAAAGTCCTTTAAGCTGAAACTGTTGGTCAAAGTTATGGTTAGGTCCTGATTAGATTTTTAAGGTATTATGGTTTGCTTATGTGATACGATTACGGATGCAGTTTGTAGTTTTTTTTTCTTTTTTGCCTGATACAGGGTCTTGGGTACCTGCTTGTTGCATCGCATGAAGTTTTCAGTTGCATATGTGTAGAGGTCATGCCGAATTTTTTCTAGGATGTGGGTTGTTTGGGGTAGTAAATTGGTTAGTTACCTCTATGTGTGTACTTCTTTTGATCGATTTCTTTTTTATAGCTATTTGGTTGTTTTGTAGGTATTCTTTGTGATTGTCTGTGTTTATGGTGTGTGTGTGTTTTCCATCTGAATGGCGCCTCAAGCTCCGCCTCCTATCCAGTATGTCCCGTTGATCAATAGGGATTATTCTTCCCTACTGTCGTTTGAGCCTATAGCGAAAGTAGGACTTGCAACTTTTGTGGCTGCTTCATTCCCATTGATTCCAGGCGATCCATCTCTGTGTGATGAGTTTCTTGCATCATACAGTAAGAAATCGGGCTTGGTTCGTGGATCTTCCATGGTATTGACACCCTACGGGTTAGGGAAGGCTTTGTCTCTTCCCCAGGAAGGAGAAACCTTTGTTATAGCCAAACAATTATTCTCCAATGAAGAGATTCTCAAGCTGTTATAGAAGCAGACCAAAGAGGTTCTGGATGTCAAAAAAGTGATTAACACTTTAGAAGTGTCTTTTTCCATGATCACTGATCCTCTTTGGAAGTTAGTCTTCCAATTCCTCCAAGACAGGTTTATGCCTGCCAAAACACCATCTCATTATTTGTCCAAGGAACTCTTCACAGCTTCTAGGATGGTGTTAAAAGGGGTTGCTATTAATTTGAGTACTTACCTGCTTATGAAGATGAATCAACATTTTATCAAAGTGACGAGAGGGGATGTCACAAATGTCACTTATGGTTCCTATTTATATGCTTTCTTGATATATTCAGGCCTTAAGAATGGTATGCAAGCCCCTCCTCTATCTGATCCAGTCCTTCCCCCTCCACCTTTAGAAGATTCAGAACCTATTGATATAGAGGATCTTGATTCCCCTCCTCCATTGGTCATTCAGCAGAAGCGCTTGAAGCGTGTAGTAGAGAAAGTTCCACCAGTCATTCCTTCATTCACAGTTTCTGCTACTTCTGGCAGTGACCTCCTTGCCTACCTCACATGCAACAATTTATTCAGGGCACATAGAGAGGGTTCTTTGGAAATATCAGTCCCTTCAGTGAATAGTTTAGTGTCAAGAGATGCTATTCCATTCCTTTGTAATGACATCCACAGTTCTATTGAACTCTCAGTGTGACAGCTTGTGTTCAACAGTTATATGCTTCTTTCTATGAAGAATTGATGCAATCCAAAGACCATATGCATAAGGCAACCACAAAGTTAACCTTTGCTAAAGACACTCTTGCAGATCTGTTTAAGTAGATGGAGCAGTAGACACAAATGATTGAGACTGAGAGGGAACAAATATCTTCTTTGAAGATTCAATTAGCAGAAGCTCAGTCAGAGGTCACTAGAGTTTTGGAAGAGAAAGAGAAAATGTCCAAAGAAGATCAAGAGTTTAAGACTCTTTTAGATACGAAACTGTCAGCTTTGCAGACTGCTCATAATACATTGGAATCACAAGCTTCCCAGATTAAGCAGTTGCAGGACCAACTCACACAGTCACGGTCAATTCCTCCAAGCCCCAATGTTCCTATGATTCCTTCTATATCTCAGCAGGACTTGGCAGTTCTCCAGAGACAGGCCACATTATGTCCATTGTTTCAAGATACAGTGGAAAGATTGTAGTCCAGGATGGATTTGTTATGGTCTACGTTTAAGCAATTTTAGGAGTATGTTCCTCCGGACCATTCCTTCTTTGTCCACTATCAATTGCAGAAGTTGGCCTTCTATATGAAGCTTTCAATGATGGATCTCCCTCTTCTAGAGGATGGTTGGAGTGGGGCTTGGTCTTCTGATTTGTTGATAGAAGTTGTCCGTATGGTCTTTGAAGATTCTGTGACGACGGATACCATGTTGCTGTCTTACATGTATCTACGAGGTGATCTGTTGATTTAAATGATGTTAGATTTGGCTTGGTATGTGGGGGATGTGGTCTTACAAGCTGCTTTGTATGTCAACTATTTGGAGTTGAGGATAGATGACATGTTCTAGTGCTATTCTTCTAAAGTGGCTACTTGCCCTGACATTTCATGGCATTCAATAATTGATTCTATGGTCCTGAATCAATGTCAGAATAAAGCTTCTACTTATGTGCAAAGCACTAACCAACTGAGGGTGGATCTCCTAGCTTATCTTTCCAAGAACCATCCATTTGATTCATCCTTCCTTGATGCCTGCGAGAGACGATCTGTTTTAGGTCCCTCTACTTCTAGTCTATTGTACTATCAACAAATGGCTCATCGCTATGATACTTATCTTTCCCTTTATCAAATCAACTCAGCAGCTATCTTACCTCTCCTTTTCCAACCTCAGGGTTTTCCTCAAATTCCCATATTTATCTATTGTTTTTTCATCGAAGATCGAGTCTTTTTCCCTTCTCCACCATGCCCTTCTCCATCTATCCATATACCTTCTACTTTTCTTGCTTATCAATTGATACCTTTCTTAACTAATTCACTTAAATTTTCAGCCACTCCTTCTTTAGCTTATTCCTCATTTTATGATTTTGCCTACCCATCTCTTCATCCTCTTTTACTTATTCCTCTTCCATCTCCTACCACTTCTATTTCTCAACCCCCTCAGTTGGTTAGTGGGTACGAAGGATTTGATTAGCAGATTCCAAGAAGAAGAGGATGGAGCTTGACTGATTCTCTCATAGGACCACAGATTAACTGGCCATTAATTCCAGGGGATTGGACAACTGCTAGTCAAGCATGCCAGAATTACCTCCAATTTTCTCACTAATATTCACAATCTCTAGATCCTTTAGTGAGATTGATAGCTCATTTTGCTCGATATCTAGCATATATGCACAGGCATTCCCACAATGATCAAAAGGCCGTTCCAAATCTTTGTATGAATGTCAATGTGAACATTGATTCCCAAAAGTTGGATGTCCTATATTTTCATGCCTTATGTCTACCTAGCAGATACTTTAGGGTTTATTGAATAGATTTTGATAGTTTGGAATGGTTTTAGTATGAGTTATGAGGATTTGATGTTCTCTGATGACCTTCTGTAATCCTCTGTAAACCTTCTGTAGAGCCTTTTTCTTTGCTCTGTATCTGCTCTATCCCTGTTCTATACTGTTCTGTAATGAAAGATAAGAAGGATCGAAGCTTGCACTCAAGAGCTATGGTGGGAGAGCAAGAGCAAGAAAGAGAGAGACAAGAAATGGGAACTCCAATAGTCACAATGTGTGACCGGGCCTTCCTTTATTCAAACTATCACTAAAATAATAAAGAATAAAGTGACGGTGAGACGGGCGCTCGCCACCTGCAGTGCGCAGTGGTGGTGACTATCAGTGTAGTAATACATGGGCAGCTAGGCGGAGGCGCCTTTACCCCCAACAACCTCCCACTTAAAGACGAATCTGCCCTAGTAAGGAGTGAAAAGAAAAAGAAAAAGACAGTACAGCATGTACACATGTACAACAGGATGAGGAAAGACATCATCTTATCCCACGCCCATCAACCTCCTAAGGAAGGCAAAGCGCTCTGTAGAGAGGCTTTTCGTGAGCAGATCTGTAGGATTCTGTTCAGTAAAGATCTTGACAAGATCAATAGACTTGTCCTCAACGACCCCATGTATGAAGTGATACCTCAGCTCAATGTGTTTCGTCTTTGCATGGAAGACCAGATTCTTGGCTAACTGAATAGCACTCATAGAATCCAAATGCAGTGTAGGGATAGCATCAACACCAAGGTCAGCAACCAAACGACCCAAACAAATGGCCTCCTTACAAGCCTCAGTGGCTGCAACATACTCAGCCTCTATAGTAGAAAGGGCCGTGCATTTCTGCACCATGGACATCCAAGAAATAGCACTTCCAGCATAGGTGAATACATAGCTGAAAGTGGACTTCCTACTATCTGTATGTCCTGCATAATCAGAGTCTATGTACCCCACGACTCCTGTATCCTGGCTACCATAGCATATGCACATATCTGCAGTGTCCTTCAGGTATCTCATGATACCCTTCATGGCATCCCAATGCTTCTTGCTAGGTGTAGCCATATAGCATGCCACAACACCAACTGCAAAGGCAATATCTGGACGAGTGGCGATCATGGCATACATAAGACTGCCCACTGCTGCAGATGCATAGGGAATCTTGGCCATCTCGGCCCTTTGCTCATCTGTCTGTGGACAATCAGCCTGTGATACCTTCACATAAGAAGGCAATGGATAGCCAATAGGCTTTACGTCCTACATGCGGAAGCGCTCAAGGACTTTATGAATGTACTCCCTTTGTGACAAGTAGGGGAGTCCCTGATGCCTGTCGCGTCTAATGTGCATACCAAGTATGTGAGAGGCCTGTCCCAGATCTTTCATCTCAAATCTCTTCTTGAGCTGAGCCTTAAGAGTATCTAGCTTATCATGAGCTTTCCTTGCTATTAGCATATCATCCACATAGAGTACCAAAATCAATAAAGAACCATCACAGACTTTCTTCATGTAAAGACACGGATCCATAGCACTCCTAATGTAGCCCTATGACTGCATAAATGCATCAAAATTATGATACCACTCCCTAGGTGTCTGCTTCAAGCCATAAAGACTTTTCTTCAATTTGCATACTAGGTGCTCCCTACCAGGTTTTGCAAAGCCCTTAGGCTGCTCCATATAAATCTCATCATGCAAGTCCCCATGTAGGAAAGCTGACTTGACATCCACCTAGTATAAATCCAAGTCAAGCTGAGCAACCAAAGCCAAGACTAAGTGCAGGGTGGTCATTTTAACCACAGGAGAAAAGACCTCATCAAAGTCCACACCATGCTCCTGCTTAAAACCCTTTGCTACCAATCTAGCCTTGTATGCCGGCTTGGGGTGTCCAAGGGTACTTTTCAGCTTGTACATCCACTTGCATGGCAAAGCCTTCTTGCCCTTAGGCAAGGACACTAAATCCCAAGTCTCATTCTTATGCAAGGAGCCTATCTTAGACTGCATAGCCCTCTCCCAGGAGTGACTGTCACCCCTGCGCATAGCCTCATCATAAGTAAAAGGCTCTCCTGCATTTGTAACCAAGACATAATGCATCGAGGGTTGAAATCTATCAGGTGGACGTTTGTCTCTAGTAGACCATCTCAGGGTAGGCTCTGCTGCCTGCCCAGCTGCCTATCCAACACCCTAACCATGAGCATCTGCTACAGCTGTAGGCTGTCCAACTGGCTGTGCTGGAGCTCTCGGCTCCTCTTGAAATATGACCTTGTGGATCTCAACAACTCTCTCAGGCTGCCTATGCATCTTGTCTTCATGGAAGACTACATCATGACTGTGATGACTTTCCACGCTTACGGATCCCAGAGATGGTAACCCATCTCGACTGCTTCCCCATAACCAAGGAAAATGCATTTGACACTCTTAGAATCCAGCTTACTTCTCTTGTCCCTGGGCACATGGCAAAATACCTCACATCCAAAGACACGGAGATGTGCATAAGAGGGAGGTTTTCCAGTCCATACCTCCTCGGTAACCTAGAAATCCAAACCACTAGAAGGTGATTTGTTTATGATATGCACAGTTGTACTAACTGCCTCAGCCCAAAAGCTCTGTGATAGGCCTGCATGGCTAAGCATACTGCGTACACGCCCCTGGATGGTTCTATTCATCCGCTCAACCAAACCATTCTGGTGGGGTGTAAGGGGCGGTCAACTGACGCTTAATACCCCTCTCATCACATAATTGCTCAAAAGCACATGAGACATACTCACCCCCATTATCTGTTCTTAGACATTTTAGCCTATACCTAGACTGGTTCTCAACTAATGGAAGCCATCTCTGAAACATAGCTAAGACATCGGATTCTAGCTTAATGGGATAAGCCCACACTTTCCATGAAAAATCATCTATAAACGCAACAAAATACTTTGCACCACCCATAGACTGACAAGGCATGGGCCCACAGACATCTGAATGTACCAATGCCAAGGGCTCACTCATGAGTGGCCTACCAGACTTCTTATGCGTAGACTTAGTTTGCCTGCCATAAAGACAATGCTCACATGAATCAAAACATGCATAATCAAGGGGCGGTAAGTACTGCAAACCAGAAAGCATTTTCATTCCCTTCAAAGACATATGGCCCAAATGGGCATGCCAAAGAGATACATGTGGGATAGAACCCATAGACAAAACATGATCAAGAGAAGAAGTGGATACAATCAAGGGATAGAGGCTGCCAACCTTGGCACCTCTCACAACAATCACAAGTCTACCACGAGTGATCTTCCATGCAGAGTCTCCAAAAGATACATGATAACCTGCATCATCAAGTTGTCCAGCTGGCTGACATGAGACTGCATGTCAAAGCAGGTACATGACGTACATCCTGCATAACAAAACTACTACCAGAAGGAAACTGTAGCCTAACATCATCAATGCCCACAATATCAAGAGAGCTGTCATCACCCAAGCGCACAGAACCCGAAACAGTACGGTATGAATGAAACCACTCTCGGCAAGGTGTCACATGAAAGGATGCACCTGAGTCCAAGAGCCAACACTGTGCATACATAGAGTGTATCTCTATCATTTGCGAAGCACTAGAAGAGGCTGCAAGGATATAATCATCATCAATATCCTCATGCTGCATAACATTGATCTCTTCAACTTTAACACTGGACTTTGCAGGCACTATGCTGCTGCAATCAGAAGACTTATCCTGCACTTTTTCTTTCCCCTTATCTTTGCGCCTTTCATTGCGCAGTTCATGGCATTGTGGCCTAATATGGCCCTTTTTTCCACAATGGTGACAAGTAACATCTGCATTCGTGCCACGGGATTTGCTATGTGACTTCCCACGAGACTTGGATAGAGATTTCTGAGAATCCCGTCCACGGCCAATGCCACTGCCATGCTTTCCATATCCATCATTCTTGCCTCTAATTGTCATAGCATCTGACACAGGAGAGGCATCCAAATTATTACGATTAACCTCTTCTGCAAAAGAGCACTCTCAACATCAGATAATTTCAAGGTAGTAGTAGAGGCACATAATGCAGTGCGGAATACATCCCATGACTCATTAAGAGTACCAAGCAAGAAAAGAGGAGTGACATCCTCTACAAAAGTGATGTCCTGCAAAGTCAAGTTCTTGAGTATAGCATGGAGCTGGCTCAAGTGAGCTGACATAGTCACATTCTCCTTCATGCAGCGCAGATCCATAAGCTGCTTCAGCCAATACATCTGACTCACTGGACTTTTCTTGTCATAGAGATTCTTGATTTTATCCCACAACTGCCATGCACTTTATTCTTCCTCAAATACATTATAATGAACCTGTTCTGTGAGAGATAATACAATAGTGGACTTGCATAACTCATCAAGCTCAAACCATTCCTTATCTGGCATAGTTTGCAGGCAGTTGCCGCTGAACCTTAATGGTTTGATATGCGATTTCTGCACCAACGCCTGCCAAATCTGGCTCTTCCAATAAGATTAATTTGTACAATCAAGCTTAGTGATGTTGAAAATAGCATGATCAGTGGACGACCTCACCATAATGCAGGCTGGAAGACTGTAGACAGTTCAAAATTGCTTGCTGTTTACTGTAAAAAATGACTAAAAAATCACCAAAATCTAGAGAAAATGGCAAGAAAAGTGTAACCAAAGCTGCTACCCACCAAGTACTAGTGAAAGTATAGCATTTTAGAATATTTCAGCATGAAAAATCCATGTTAGTCTAGAGTTATATGCTTGTTATAATAAATGACACCAGGGTACTATGAGAGACAATTTTTTACCAAATCACTGCACCAAGTTAATAAATGACAACCAAGACCGGGCATAAATCAACACCAAACAGTCATCAAGACCCTGAGCAAACACCCAAACATGTCAGCAAAGCATTCATCAGTGAGTAGGCATACCCCTTGGACAATAGGGCAAAGTATACATAACACTGGCAAGACTTGACACCAGTGGAGGTGTATGCTCACAAGAGTGCAAAGCCCCAGCTCATGTCAAAAGCAATTCCAAAATATCAGTGCATGAACCATGCAACATGTAAGTGTAAGAGATCCCAAAGTCTCAAGTATTTGCAAAATACTCAAATAGCATAAACCTCTTGCTCAATGTAACAATTCCCAACGGATAAAAACCTTTTTTTTAAAATAAATAAAAGAAAATTTTTAATCCCCTCCTTCTCCCCCAGCCGACGTTGCGTTGGAGGGGAGGGAGGGAAGCCACGTTCAAGCAGCACGCTGGGGCTCATGTAGAGCCTTAGCCATGCGTGCTGCCGTGTAAGGGAGGGAGGAACCTATCCCTCCCCCTATTTAAATCACTGGGGGCCTGAGGTTGAGGGGGCGAACAGAAACGGAGTGCTGTAGCCATGACGCCGCCACAGGAGGGAACGAGAGAGAGCGTGAGAGCTATCAAATGCTATGCTGGGCCCCTACGATCTATGGAAGGAGGGAGGGATAGCCATTTCGTCGTCGCCTGTAGATTTTCACCCCCCCGGTCGTCGCCGTCGGAATTCCCCCCCCCACGTGGCTACAGAAGCTTCAAGAAGCTTCTAAGGGGGGGCTCCTTAAGCCCCCCGTCCTATACCTTAGAATCATTTCACCCCCCCCCCCCCCCCCCCCCCCCCCTTTGCCCCGGGTTTTTAAACCCTTAAGCTCCCTTTCTATATCTTGGAATCCTTTCACCCCCCCTCTCAGTTTTATCCCCTTAGAATCCTTTCACCCCCCCGAACTTAAACCCTTAACCCTTCCCGTGGGGCCATTAAAACCCCACTCCCGTTGGCCTCATAAACCACAAATTTCCCCCCTATGCTTAAATTTATAAGTCCCTTCTTGTGTTCTCCTTGAAACCCTGTGTTGCATCCCCTCATATTCCTTTTTATCACACCCCCCCTAAGCCCCTTTTTAACCCTCGTGTCCCCTTTTTCCTTACACACCTTTTTCCCCGTGCTATAAACCCTTGTGTTACCTTTCAAATTTTCCCCTCGGATTTGAAAACCCCTAAGTTCTTTCACTCCCATGCCCAAAGATCTCCCAAGGTTCATATGGTTGCGAAGCCACACTCACACACAACCTTTTTGCCGTGTATATACCCTATAGGGCCTTCTTAGGCTTTATTAACCTTTCCCTCCCCGAAGAAGCTAAGACCTTAAAAGTCTTGTTACCCCTTTCCGTGGTTAAATCCCTTAACGATTCCTTGCCTCAAAAGAGAGACGGTGGATTTCTGAAAAGGAGAGTAAAATCTGCCTTCACGTTCGAAGGATTACAACTGCGATGCTGCCTAAGAAAGTCCAAGGAGTAGCTGCGGGAGGGTCATCGCCTGGTATCCATGTGGATATCTCGCCCCAAAACGAATTTTTTCCTTGTTGGTTTTATATCGGTTTTAATTTAATCATGCAAGATGAATTGTTAGGGATAAGATATATTTTGTCCTAGTTATTTACGGTGAAGGAATTTAGTTTAGTTGAACATGCAAAATGGATAAAGTATAAAACATAGTTTTCCTTCAAATAGCCTTATGCACTGAAACGAATTATGAGCAAGATTATTTACCCACTAAAGTAGTTAAATTTTGAAGGAATAAAAACTGCATCTTGCACCATTAACCCCTATTCTTTTTTGCAACGAATCATAATAGAAGATGAAATTCATGAAAGGTTTCTTACGTTGCTTGAACTCTAGGAAGTTATCATTGCTAACTGCATATCTTAGCAAGGAAAAGATTGTTATTTGGCATGAGTTTCGTTTGCAAGGAAAAAGGAAGATTAATTGAATTTACCTAACCTCAAAGCAATAAAGTTTAGGACTGAAAAATCAATTGTCACAAAGATAACAAATCGTATCGAGGTGATCTCAATATTACCTTCTAAAAGTTAACCCAATTAATGTAAACTTAGAAATACCTATGCTGCGAAATATGCATTGGGAATGATTTAAAATCCAAGAAATGTTTATACCTTAAATACTTGCCTACCTTCCCAAATTGTAGGGTCAATAAATTGTAAATGTGAAAGAACTAGGGTTTGTTCCTGAGGTTCTTAAAAAGATACCCTAGGTCCGACAAACGTAAGCTTAAAGAAACTAAAACCGATTGTTTCATCGTATATGCAGGACTTGCACAGCAAGTACGAAGTCATATGGTCTTGTGATTGATTCACAAGAAGAAAGGTTAAATACCCTCAACAAGGATGGCGGATCCTTACGCAAGTTATCTTGCAAAAGGATGTATTCTTTGATATCCTTCTAAATAAGGAAGGTTAAAAATCGAAAACTAAAGTATCCAATGAACTTTAGGGTTGACCAAGTTGGGTTAATAGGGCACGCCCTAACCCAGAATATAAGGGATCTTACCAAGTTGCGACACCCTAGAACGAGCGCTGATGCATTCAAAAGGAAAGGATCATTCCTTAGCAGTTTGCTAACAACAAGATCAGTTAATGGAAATGTTTGTGCTTGCTAGAGATTTTAGAGCACTGTTTGATTTATGAATTACAAATTAAATGAATATCTGTACTTCAGGTTGAAGGCCTGAAGGGAGAGGCAGCTTCAATTACCCCCGACTGCCTGCCTGACCCTAACTAAGGGGGTTGTTGACCGCGCCGGGAACATGGAACGAACCCGTCGCGAGAGGTCTCTCCATTGAGCTCTACTTGGAGCAGGAGGACGCTTGGGTGCCAGGGGGGCTCTGGTCATAAATCCCTCACCTTCCAGGTCCTGCACAAGAGGCTAACATGACTCGGGATTGGATCTCGAGGCCCGCATACTAGTCTACGGGTGGAAACTTGGAATGGTGATCCCTGTGGATTACTGGATAGCCTTCGAGCGGATTATGACAAGCCTACACACGGAACTCCATGTATTTCAAAGATAAATATGATGATATGTTAATAAAGAACTTATTTGATATTGTTTTTCTATGTCACGTGATAAGATTACGTTGTCGTATTGCTGCGCATTCGAGGTGTGAAAACCACCCGAAAGCTGTGTGTATGATTTGATACTTTGTACATACTTAGTCGTTATGTTTGCTCTTTCATTCTATGCGGGAAATATAGTGAAGAGGGTTTGGAGCAAGAGGAATTAATCAACAATGCTCTTATTGACATGTATGGTAATGTGGAATGCACTGATTACTGGTTATGCTCACCTACGTGAGAGTGAAGCTGTCTTCGTTATGTTAGAGAGAATGAGGGAAGACAATATTCAACCGGATGGAGTTACATCTCTTAATATGCTTACTGTGTGCAGTCACATGGGTCTTGTGGACCAGGGTCAGAAATATTTTGAGCTAATGAGTAGCCGGTATGGCATTGGTCCAAGTATTAAGCATCAGAATTGTTTAGTTGATCTCCTTGGCCGTGCTGGCCAACTAGACGAGGCTGTTGTATCAGCAGAAAATATGCCTTCTAAACCTGATGCTGTGGTGTGGAGCACTGTGTTGGGTGCATGTCAAAAGTAGGGTGATGTAAGGATCGGAAAACAGGTATTTGGACCAATGCTGTATATAGGTGAGACAGTTTAAAAAGGTCTTGACAGAGGGCACAAAAGATCTGGAAGGTAACAACAGGAGTTTTGAGATGCATAAACAGATGCCTGTGTAACAGCTTTACTTTTTCTCTTGTATGTTGTGAAATTTCAAAGCCCTTGTCTGGAGAAACCTCTGCAATTTCAATTGGACATGAAGATTGTTATTATGGCTGTGGTGAAGAAAGGGAAAGAAGATGGGCTAGAAGGTCCAGGTTGTAGATGGGGGCTTAGCTAATATGTATAACAATAGTGCTTTTCTTGCTGATCACATGGTAGCCTTGTTCTGGATGTTGACAAACTCAGGAATCACATAAAAAAACACCAAGAAGCTATTATGGTTATGAGGACAAGACACAAGAGAAAGGCACCATTGAAGTTTGTGAGAGGGCTGCAGAAGCACCTCTCCCATTTGCTGGCAGCCCAAGCTACACAACTCCTAATGGTTGGGATTCCATTCGGGACAATCTCTTTAAAACTACAAAAGCATCGGTGCAAAGTCGAATAGAAGCAACACATGATAGAGCTGCAACAGCAGCTTTTGACATGCATCACCCAATGGCTGAAAGATTGGCATCCCCACCAAGAAAGCATGGCTTTAAGGAGAAATTGGTGTTATTGCAGTCACTAGATGTTTTTGTTAATGCTCCTAGTTTGGACTGAATACCACAGTTCTCTTTCAATGCTCAAGATGCATTGCCTTTGAGGAAGAGCCTACCTATATCAAGCCATGAAAGGAAAATGACCTTAGCTGATGGAGCTCTGGTCAAGTTTCAAGAGGCTCTTGAAATACTAGATTCGTCTAGAGATGGAGATGAAAAGGTCAGTGATGCTGCTAGATGTGCTATTTGTTGTAGCTGAGCTTTGTGATTTCCATCTTCATTCTTGGCAGCGTGTTATCCAGAAGTCTTACATTACAGGATTGGGAATTGATTGGAAGAAAATCAGGAATGAGATGGATCGTCTGTTGAGGCCAGAGGGCTCATGTGTCATGACCAAAGAAGGAATGACAAGAAGTTGGTGATTTGGGTTCTTTTTCAGTGCAGTTTATTCTGATGTTGACAAAACAGCACGAGGGGATGCAAATGTTAAATATGCCTGGCATGGCAATTCGAGGCAGGGTGTTTCCGGAATAGTATTGCATGGGTTTGGGCAGCCAAGGGTACCAAAAAAAATGGTGCAATGTATGGCATTGGTGTATATCTCACTCCCGAGGAGTATGCTCATGTTAGAGGGTTGGGCGATAATTAGAAATACGGCCGATGTGATTGAGGAAGTCCAAGGTCTACTGAACTCAGTCAATTAGGAGAAGGCCGCTTTTCGATATGTAAAAGTTGCGTGGTATGCTATTAAAAGGGGGAAAAAGCAAGAAGGCAGAGCCGTGAAAAGGCTTTTCCATTCAGAGAGCAGGCGAATCCTGTTTTGGGGGAAAGAGGAAGCTATTGTGGAAGGGGGGGAAGCGATTGGGAAAGAAAGCATCTTGGGGAGGCTTTGATGAGATTGAAAAGATTGGGCCAAAGCTACGGTGAAAAGGAAACTTCTTCTGGAATAAGAGAAAGCACCAACAGCTCAGGACTGTGCTCTGTGGGAGATGCCGCTTATTAACTCATGGCCAGATGATCCAGACATGAATATCTCCTCTTTATGCGAGATACTAATCAGAAACACAGGATTGATCTATCCCATCCTAAAGAAAAATTACAAATCCACAAGCTCAGATCCTTGAATCTGAAGGAGAAAGGAAAATCAAGAATGCTTGGTGTTGTTCGATTTATACCAGCAGCCGCTATGCAGGACACTTCATCTTGACAGCTTCACCTTAGACACATCATGCTAAGCACATGGAGAATTGTGGTTTCCAGAAGCTGCATCATCAAGCATCTTGGCACTTGTAAATATTTTCGTCCACATACCAGCTGGAAGGAAAAATCTGATTCAGTATAGAGGTCATTGTTGCTGTGAACGAAGGATCTTCTTCGGAGTCTTCATGGATCTCTTACAAACGCCTTGTAACAGAAAGAAATTTAGACAAGGATTTTAATGATCTTGATGAGAGTGGTGTGGAGGAATCTGAATACAGTAACCAAGAGATTGGTAGTGATTATGAGAACACATATAAGAACAACAGTGAGAAGAGTATCAGTGATTTTGAAGAGGGTTCAAGTGATTTTAGATTGTTAGGTGAAGATACAAGCAAGGAAAGTATCCCATTAATGAGGCAGCAAACTCCAGTTGTTGACGAGTCCCAATTCGACTGCAAATTGAAGCCACCGTGCAGTTCCCTCTCTTCCTCAATGGATTAATGGTTCTTTTAAGTGAGTTTCAGTCATGGCTCTTTACCACCAAGCTTTGGAACTCTAATCATGGACAAATTCGGGAAGCTTGAAAGTAGAGACTGTCATTGCTTCTTTCAAATAGTGGATAGAGTGCTGCTCTGTGGAAGCGTGCAGAAATAGAAGATTTAGCCAGAATCATCAAGCCCTTCTTGATGACATCTCATCCATATGCTCTTCAAATTCCATACCATCTTACTGTGATGTTGCTAATGAACCTAGGAAGAAGATAAACACAGCAGATTAAACTCAGTGTTTACCAAGCAGAGGAAGAGGCACATGCAGTTTGGGAAACTTGAATGCAGAGATTGTCATTGCTTCTTTGAAACAGTGAAAAGAGTGGCTTCAACAGCACCTTCGTCTCTGAAAAAGGGATAGAGGACAAACTTTCAACAGAAAGCCCACAATATGCAGATTCTTCTGTGGCTAATGCTATACTCTGAAGATTAGAGCTTTTTGCAATTACTTTAGCTCAGGTGAACAAGCTATGGAAGAGGAATGTAATGCTGGAGCATTCTCTGGTCTTCCCAAACAGCACTTTCAATATGTAAAACTTGTTAAACCAAGCCTAAATTTAAAAAAAAAAGTGATCCAGAGCCAGTGGACTGAACAGATTGGAATACACCTTGAATTTTGTAAACATCTTGACAGTAATACATTTGCTACTTCACTTTTGCTTAATTACATGCTTGATCTTCTATCTTGAAAATAATCAAGGACTTCTGAAGTCGCGACATTGCTTTCGAAACCCTTCGACATCTTTGGTGAACCCGACGTGAAAGCATCGCAGAAATTTCAGGATGGGAGATACTTTAGCCTCTATTTCAACCTCTTCTACAATTCCAGCTGCGTCGTCTACTTCAGCTCCATCAATGACTGCTGCGTCAAGTACTTCAACAGAGGATCTAAAGCAGATTTTGCAGAATATGTCCATGTATATGCAGCTCCAAAATCAGCAGACACAATTGTATATGCAACAGCAGCAACAATTGCATCAACAGTAGTTGTCTCAACAAAGGCAACTCTATTCGGAGCACGAGAATGCAAACAGCGCGACTAAGGCTATTGAAGCAGTTGAGAATGAGAAGAAGCTATTTGACGGGCGTAATGTTTCAGCATATTTGAAGACATATGAGATCAAGATGGGGTTTTTTGGAGTTCCAGCTGGACTTATGAGTAAGTACTTCCTTCGTCTTGTCACACCCGCTTTGAGGACAAAAGTGACTGATCTTTTTATTCAAAATACACACTGGCAAGATTTTAAGAATGTTGAGATATCGAGCTCCACTCGTGATACGCCAGGGTGACCGTTGTGCATTTATGTCACCGACGTGTTAGTTGCAGATGCGGTTGGTACACCGCCCATGAATAATAGCTACATGATAGCTATCCTTATCTACTCTAGTTCGTGGCTCAGTTAGTATGCCACCTTAGTTAGTTGAGTTTGGTTTGAGACCCATATAGAGGGTTCTTCTATTTTCTTTGTACTTGAGTTCTTTTGGCTTACACAACTAAGAAGAGGAAAACTGTTTTCAGCCTCCACCCTTGTGTGTCTTCCCCCATTGTGCAAGCAAGAAAGCTTCAAGTGAGACTCCTTCCTTCTCTCCCACAATCTTGACTTGGTATCAGAGCCTTGTTCGTGGTAAGGAGCTCAAGAAAGCAAGCCAAGCTCGCGGTGGTCTGGTAAGAGGAGCAGTGTTGCTTTCATTTCCTGTTTTGGGAGCAGATCTCTGCAGGTAGCACAGCCGGAAATTGCAGGAGTGCATTGTCTCAGGTTGAGACGCCCTTCGCGGTGAAGCAAGAGGGCAGTATATGCTGCGGGAGAAGGGCTTTAGCCCTCGGCGACCTTGTTTTTTTGATTTGAGGCCATTTCGGGGCCTGTTTTGCAGACGGAAGTTTTCTGCACGCACTCAAGAAAAGGCTCAGTTTTATGCTGTGCGACCACTGTTCTACAGGTCGGTGAAAAGTTACTGTAGAAATTGCATCGTATGCTTGTGCGCAGAGACATTGGGAGTTTCAGAATCATCCTTGGTTCCTGTTTATGCAAAATCGTCACTAGGAAGTGACTGTGTGGTCAAATACCACTTTCGCCAGTTTTGCAGATTTGCCCTTGTGAGGGTGAAGCTGTGTTTTTTGCAGTGACAGAATTTCTTGCAGTATTCTGTAATGGCGTCTGATTCTCTTTCACAGATTGTCACTGAAAAGCTTGACAAGAACAACTTCCAGGCATGGAAGTTTAGAATGACGAATTTCCTTATGGGAAAAGGATATTGGGAATTTGTTGCAGGAAATGAAGAAGAACCAGTTCTTCCTGATGTTCCCAATCAACAACAAATGCAGGCATTTAAAACATGGCATGAGAGAGCCAGGAAAGTTATGTATTGGCTGTCTATCAGTATTTCAGACTCTATGATTGTGCATATTCAGGATGCAAGTACGCCAAAGGAGGCATGGGATACTTTGTCAAAAATGTATAGCACAAATACGCAAGCCAGGAAAATGCAGCTCAAGCAAGAGTTGCATAATGTGCAAAGAGAAAGTATGAGCATCAACGACTACCACATGAAGGTGAAGAAGATTGCAGATGCACTTGCTTCCATTGGGTCGCCAGTGGAAGATGATGATTTAGTTTCCGTGACCTTGAATGGTCTAGGAAAGGATTATGCACAGTTTCGGACATCCATTTCAGTTCGTGAAAGATTTCCTGATTTTGAGGAGTTGATTGCTCTTCTAATTTCTGAGGAACAGAGAAATGGTGGTGCATCTTCTTCAGGAGGAACTTCAAAAGAAGCTGTCTTCTACTCAAATGCTGGAAGAGGTAGAGGCAGAGGTAGAGGAGGCCGTTTTGGAGGCCGTGGCAGAAATCAGAATATGCAGCAAACTCAAGAAAACCAGTCCTATGGAGGAGGACGTGGTAACTCTAGAGGCAGGGGGAGCCAAAGAGGTCGTGGTGGATGGCAAAGAGGCCAAAATGCAAACAGTAATGTTGAATGCTACTACTGTGGTAAAATGGGTCATATGGCTAAAGACTGCTATAAAAAGCAGAATGACATCATGAATGGAAAACTGCAACAAGGGAATTATGCATCTTCTAGTAGACAGGGTGATGACAGAAATGAGCATTTGTTCATGGTGCAGCACATGAACAATTCTATGACAAGTGCAGAAGAAAGCAATGATGTATGGTATGTTGACTCAGGTGCATCAAACCACATGACAGGTCATGCAGAATGGATGGAGGATGCAAGGAAAATGGAAAAACCAGGATTTGTGGAGACTGGTGATGATACTGCACATCCTATTGTGCAGATTGGAAAAATTCCCTTGTCTATGCAGGGTGGGAAAAAGAAATACCTGTCCGATGTATTTCATGTCCCGAATATTACCAAGAATCTGGTTTCAGTTGGTCAAATGGTTGAACAGGGCTTGCAGGTCAGATTTAATCCTCATGGATGCTTTGTTGAGGATATGAAAAATAAAGGTCGCTTGATAGCAAAAGGAAAGAAGAAGGGCAGAATGTTTACATTGGATGCAGACATGTCTGAATTGAGTGCAGCAATGTTTGCACATGGGACCGGTGTAGTTGCAGATATTGATATCTGGCATAAACGCATTGGTCATGTTAATGTACAGCGACTTAAATCAATGCAGGCCCAAAATATTGTTGCAGGATTGCCCAAATTCAAGGTTGCAGAAATGCATAAGGTATGTGAAGCCTATCAGTTTGGAAAACAGGCAAGGAAACCATTTCCTAGACATGTTCAAGAGAGTGAGAAGCCATTGGAATTAATTCACTCTGATGTGTGGACAACTAAAGCTGCATCTCTTGGAGGCTGTCATTATTTTGTCAGTTTTATTGATGACTATAGCAGAAAAGTTTGGGTGTATTTTATGAAAAAGAAAAGTGAAGTTTTTGGGCATTTCAAAACTCTTAAAGCTATGGTTGAAAAAGAAACAGGCTTGCAGATAAAATGCCTAAGGTCAGATGGAGGGGGAGAGTACCTCTCAAATGAGTTTGCAAAGTTCTTGCAGGAGCATGGCATAAAGCAGCAATATTCATGCAGTTATACCCCACAACAAAATGGAATTGCAGAAAGGAAAAACAGGCATATTGGAGAGGTATCTCGTGCCATGCTCAATGAAAAAGACTTGCCAGATTTTTATTGGGCTGAAGCAGTTGCTACAGCAGTCTACATAATGAACAGGACTCCCACTGCAGCAATACATGGAATGACTCCAGAGGAGAGGTATACTGGTAGGAAACCAGATATTTCTCATTTGAAAATTTTTGGTTGCATTGCCTATGTACATGTGCCAGATGAGCTGAGATCCAAGTTGGATCCAAAAGCTGAGAAGTGCATCTTTATTGGTTACTCTCTGCAGCAAAAAGGGTATAGATGCTATAACCCTTCTACTCGTAAGTTTACAGTGAGCAGAGATGTTGTTTTTGATGAGATGAGTAGCTGGTATAAACCAGTAAATGTGATTGATGATGAAGATGCACAAAATGGTAATGCTACACAGAATTCACAGCAGCAGTCACAAAATATTAGTGGACCTGGAGCATCCTCTAGCAGTGGTTCACATTCTTCGCCATGGACAGGCAGATTGAGATCAGGAGAATCTTCTCAAAGCAATGCAGATAGTGGTATGCAGGTATCACGAAAAGGAAAAAAGAAGGTTGATCAGCCCATGTTTGATGTGAATGCAGGTCACTCTTATGTGGATGGTGAATCCAGTGGCTCAGAACAGAGCATTGATGATGAGTTGGGTATTCCTTCTATTGTTACACCTGGAGTAAGGAAGACCAGGGATGTTTTGAGAGCACCTGGGAGTGAACCTACTTTGCGCAGGTCTACAAGAGCTAGGTATCCTGTGGATAGGCTGAAATATGATGGATTTACAGCCATTCACTATGCATATATGGTCAAAGTGATACAGGAACCAGAACCCACTTCTTTTGAGAAAGCCATGGGAAAAGAAAAATGGGAGAAAGCCATGGATGAAGAAATGGATGCCTTGGAAGAAAATGCTACATGGGAGTTAGTACCTTTGCCTAAAGGTAAGAATGCAATTGGCTGTAAGTGGGTTTATAAGGTGAAGCACAATGCTGATGGTTCTGTGAACAGATACAAGGCAAGATTAGTAGTCAAGGGGTATGCACAAACATATGGCATTGACTATGAAGAAACATTTAGTCCGGTTGCAAGGATGGCAACCGTAAGAGCAGTCATTGCTATGGCTGCATCAAAGGGATGGTCTTTACATCAGATGGATGTAAAGAATGCCTTCTTGCATGGTGATTTGCAAGAAGAGGTCTATATGGAGCAGCCACCAGGTTATGTGCATGCTGTTCATCCTGAGTTTGTTTGCAGGTTGAAGAAAGCCTTGTATGGCTTGAAGCAAGCACCTAGAGCATGGTCTGACAAGATAGGACAGTATCTTGTCACTATTGGCTTTCAGATTTCCAAGGCAGATTTCTCACTTTATGTGAGAAAAACAGAGAAAGGTATTATGCTACTTGTCATTTATGTTGATGATTTGATTATGACAGGTGATAGTGATGAAGATATCCTTCATGTGAAAATGCTATTGAAGCAGAAGTTTGAGATGAAGGATTTGGGAGAGCTGCGTTATTTCTTGGGCATTGAGGTGATTAGATCACCAAGTGGGATACATCTCTTGCAGAGGCAGTATGGATTGGACATGCTGTCCAAATATGGGATGACAGGCTGTAAGCCTATTTCAGTTCCTTTGGAGCAAAATGTGAAACTGAGCACAGATGCAGGTGAGCTTCTAGAAGACCCTACTATGTATAGACGCATAGTAGGAAGTTTGATTTATATGACTATTACCAGGCCAGATTTGAGCTATGCTGTTGGATTGGTAAGTCAGTTTATGCAGGCTCCAAGGAAACCACATTTGGATGCGGCTAGACGCATACTTAGGTATGTGAAGTCCACATTGCAGTATGGACTATTTTATGAGACTGGGGTTCAGATACAGTTGCATGGATACACTGATGCTGATTGGGCTGGTAGTATTTCTGATAGACGATCTACCAGTGGATATGTATTCTCTTTTGGGAGTGCTGCAGTCACTTGGAGCAGCAAGAAACAGCCTACAGTTGCCTTGTCGAGCACAGAGGCTGAGTACAGGGGTGCAGCAATGGCTGCATGTGAGGTAGCTTGGTTGCATAAGCTACTTTATGATATGCATCAGTCTACAGATGGGCCAGTTGTCATTTATTGTGACAACATGAGTAGTATTCACTTGGCAAATAACCCAGTCTATCATGCTAGAACAAAGCACATTGAGGTGCATTATCACTATGTGCGAGAGAGGGTTTTACTAGGTCTTATTGATCTAGTTTATGTCAGCACAGAGGATTAGGTAGCTGACATATTCACGAAGGCATTGGGCGCAGAGAAGCTGCGCAAGTTCAGAGACCTGCTTGGTGTGCAGGAATTGGGATTGAGCTCGAGGGGGAGTGTTGAGATATCGAGCTCCACTCGTGATACGCCAGGGTGACCGTTGTGCATTTATGTCACCGACGTGTTAGTTGCAGATGCGGTTGGTACACCGCCCATGAATAATAGCTACATGATAGCTATCCTTATCTACTCTAGTTCATGGCTCAGTTAGTATGCCACCTTAGTTAGTTGAGTTTGGTTTGAGACCCATATAGAGGGTTCTTCTATTTTCTTTGTACTTGAGTTCTTTTGGCTTACACAACTAAGAAGAGGAAAACTATTTTCAGCCTCCACCCTTGTGTGTCTTCCCCCATTGTGCAAGCAAGAAAGCTTCAAGTGAGACTCCTTCCTTCTCTCCCACAATCTTGACTTTAAGAAGGCCTTGAAAGAAGAATATTTCCTTGAGGACTTTGGTGTGGCTACTCGGCGGTCATTCCAAGAGTGGGTTTACATGCCAAACAAAGGTCTAGCTGCTTCAGAGTTGATTCGAGAATTTGAGGAGAGGTATAGTCAGCTTGATGCCATTGAACAAAGAGCATTGGATGTTGAAAAAGTTGAGCTTTTCTTGCAAGCTGCAGATCCTGCTCTTCAAGAAGAATTGGATGAGCTTCTTGAGAATCGCACGAAGCCTATGGGTCTTAAAACGGATTGGCAGGATGCTCAGGATGCAGTCTCGACTTTGACCAAGAGGAGGATATGGAAGACTTGTCTTCAGAATGGTTCCATGGCACCTACACTATCATCTGCTCCTATGCCTGCTTCTATCCCTGTTATTTCTTCTCCTCCTCAGCCAGTTTCTTGGCCTATGCCAGTTCCTACTGTTTCCACTCCACCTATTCCTCCTGTTCCACGACCGATGCCTACACCTTCTGCTCCAAAACCATCTGCTCCATCGGTACCTACCTCTCTTGATGACATAATCAAAGGCATAACAGATTTGACATTGGAGTCAGTCAAAGCGGAGTTGGTGGAAAAGTTGAAAGAGCAGTTTGCTTCGACTACGCCTACTACTTCTTCTAGTGCTCCTACTGCACCTAGGAGTGCTCCTAATGCACCTAGGAGAGATCGGAGATGTATTTGGTGCGATAGTACGGACCATCAGCATTGCAGGGATTGTGAATCTTTTCAAGATGGAAGGAGGGAGAATTTGGTCTATTGGGGACAAGATGGTAAGATTTGGTTGACTGAGACAGGAGGTCCACTTGCTACCAACTTTGGTAAAGGTGGAATGAAGAAGTTAGTGGATGACATGGCTGCGCGTACTTCTTATGTGACAGCTAGCGGTGATGCTTCTGCATATGGAGTCCAGATTGAGAAGGGATCAGAGACTCAGTCAGCGCTATGGACTTATGCTATGGAGACTGCAAACAAGGGAAAAATTCAGGAAACTGTTTTGACTAGTGCAGGCTCTAGCATCAGATCATAGACAGGTTGGGACTCGCCTGTTGACAGGTACTCTATTTATGCTTATTTGGCTAAGTCTCATGGTGCAGATGTACTTGTTGAGGAGAAGCGTAAGAGGGATGAAGAAAATCCAAGTGCAGCTAAGAAGACTAGAGGGGGTGAGTTTGTTACTCCACCTACTACAGGACCGTCTTCAAGACTAGGGCCAGATCGACAGATGGAAGATGCTCAAAAGAGAGAAAAGAGGCAAGAGCCTAGAGAGAGAAAGCAGCCAGGGTTTAGATTGATGTCCGATATTGAGACATCTACGGACATGAAGAAAATCTTTAATGACAAGATACTTGGCAGTGAGGTGACTTTCACTATTTCTGAGGTTTTGGGCATCTCGAAAAGAGAGTTTCAGGATCAGTTTCAGGAGGTCCTGAAGAGGAAAATACATGCATTGTCTACCACTAATACACAAGGAGTTTTGATTGAGGAGTTGGATGAGATGAGGATGAGGTTATGGTTGAGAACGCTTCTGTTTTTTCGCAGGTAGAGAAGAGGGTTCAGCCTATGCATTATGCTGAAATTGATGAGCCTGTCTTGATACCGCGTAGTCACTTTTCGCGGAGCCATTGGGCTAGGGCAACTACAGAGACGATGGTAAAGATTGGAGAGAAACAGGTGCCTTATGTTGCATTGGTGGATCATGGTTCAGAGATTAATCTCATAGTTCGTGGAGTTTATGAGAGTAACAGATGGCCTATGGATGTAGAGCATGGGTGGCGTATGAGAGCTACCAATAACACTGCAAGTGATTTGTATGCTGCTTGTCCTAGTGTCAGGGTTCTATTGGTGATTAAGAGGAGGATTTTCATTTCTTTGTGCAGGATTCATGCTCTTATCCTATAATTCTTGGACGGCCATTCATCACAGAGATGCGCATGGAAACAAAGGTCATGGATGATGGATCTGCTTATGCACGGATTCGCAGTAAAGATGGTATGAGAGCAGTTCAGTTTATGACTGTGTGTGTGAACCATGTTAGAAACAGAGATTCTCTCAGAGATGCACCTTTGCCTACTGTGAGGGATTCGGGTTTTCATTAGGTACCGCTGTTTCGCGAGACGACGGTGGTACAGAGCAGAGGAGATTGGAGTTCTCGCCTCCTGGCAGCAGTGTATTCTCCTCCAATTTTGTTGGGATTTTAGCAAACAGTTCGATGAGCTATCAGAAGACTTCTAGGTTGCCTAGAGCTGCCAGGCAGTATATATGTAGGAATGAGAAAAATTTGAAAAATGTAGAAATTTTGGAGGATGATGAGCACATAGATGGGATGTATGACAGTATGATTTGTGCAGATACAATGGAAGAGATGAAAGATATGCTGTAAATTGATATGCAGAGTTGTCATAGTAATGTACTAGTGCAGTCCCTGGACATGTTTCATGAAATTGCAGATTTTGTGTCACAGATTGAGTTAGAGGCTGAGGTAACTCAGCAAAGAGTGTTGAGTGCTGAAGAAATTCAGCAAACAGAGTTTCCAGCTAGTTATGATAAGCTTTCAGAGACACAGAGGGCTGAAAACTTTTAGCCAATAGAGTTTACTGCTGAAATATTTCAGCATCCAGAGTTTAGGGCTGTTTCTATGCAGTCCATAGAGCAGAGGGCTGAGGATATTCAGCCATTGGAGAGCAGAATTGTTGATTTACAACAAGATTTATGTAATGCAGAAGAGCATAATGAAGCCAAGGTTGACACGAAATACAAAACTGTGGATAAGAAGGTGAAGCCGGTTGCTGTACCGCTTCCACTTGGCAGTGATCAGTAAATAGAGAGGGCTGCTAAACAGCAAATTTTGAGGAATCCGGAGCATATTGGTCATAAATTTTCAGCAGAGACTCTTGCTGAATTGAAAATTAGAAATGGTGATTTCTTGCTACCCATAGAGAAGCAATGCTTTCAGGAGATGCTTGAGCGACATGGCAGGGGATTTGCTTTTTTTCCGCATGAGATTGGATGTGTGAATCCTGATATTGTTGCTCCTATGGTCATTTTTACTATTCCTCATATTCCATGGAATCTCCGACCTATTCCAGTGCCTAAAGCACACTTGCCAAATTTGATTGATTTATTGAATGAGAAAATCAGGATGGGAATTCTTGAGCCTTCATCTGCACCATACTCAAATAGGTGGTTTACAGTTCCAAAAAAGAATAGTACTCTCCAATTTATTCAGGACATGCAACCAGTGAACAAAGTTACTATCAGGAATGTTGGTATAGGTCCAGTTGTGGATGAGTTTGTAGAAGCATTTGCTAGATGCGCCATCTATTCTTTAGGTGATTTGTATTCAGGGTATGATCAGTTTCAGCTGGCTTTGGAAAGCATGGACATAACCACCATGAGAACTCCTATTGGGCTTGTCAGAATGTGTACCTTGCCTCAAGGTGCCACTAATTCTGTTGCGCATATGATGAATGCCATGCATAAGATTCTTCGTGATTACATACCTCAGCTTACTATGCCTTTCTTGGATGATGTGCCCATTAAGGGGTGTGCAGAAGAAGAGAAGAATGAGAGTCTAAATGAGCAAGGATGCAGATCCTCTGTGGCTGATCATATTTCAGCATGTGAGAAGATTTTGGCCAGGTTAGAAGAAGTGAACTTGACACTTTCAGGGAAAAAATCTGTTTTTGGAGTGAATGAGGTTGTCATTGTTGGACATATGTGTGGATATTATGGCAGGAGACCCTCACCTGATAAGGTGAATGCTATAGGCAAGATTGCGGAGTATTGTTCTACCACTTCAGAGGTACGGAGATTTATTGGAGCTTGTGTGTTTTATATGATTTGGATACCTCATTTTGCACACATAGCAGATTGTTTATATCAGCTGCTTCGAAAGGGGCAGAAATTCTATTGGGATGAGAGCCACACTAGAGCCATGCGAAAATTGAAGAAGTTATTGCAAAATTCTCCTACTCTCAGGAAAGCGGATTATAATTGTGATAGGCCTATTGTATTGACAATTGACACTAGTCCAATTGGCATAGGTTGGGATGTGGGTCAAGATGATGCAGATGGAAATAGGTATGCTATTCGGTTTGGGGCGAAAGTCCTAAACGAGAGACAGAGGAGATATCCACAAATCAAGAGGGAGTTATTGGGGATTGGCACGGCTCTCAAATGTGACAAGGAGTACTTTATTGGAGCTTCAATTGTGGTAGAGACAGATTGATTGCCATTGATTGGTATGATCACGAGTTGCTCTACTCCGGATATAGCCATGTTGAGATGGATTGCATACATCAAGTTATTAAATCTGGAATTTAAACACATAGTAGGGAAGGATAATCCAGTGGCAGATATGTTGTCTAGAGCCAGATATGATGATGAGGAGACTCTACTTGCAGAAGAGGATGATGCAGAAATTTCAGCCACTATGGTTGATCGTGTTTGTCATGTCTATGATATTGTGGCTTTCATAGAAGAACTCTATGTTGGAGATTAGTTGCAGATTGGCAGGTACCTTAGTACACTAAGCAAAAGAGATGAATGGACATATGAAGAGTTTAAGAAGATCAGAAGGAAAGCCTATGGTTATTTTCTCAAGGATGGATTTCTTTGGAAGCATCCGAAGAAAAGAGGCGGATTACCTTTGCGAGTTGTCTGCGATAGAGAGACACAGTTACAGGTGATGAGGGAGTTTCATGAGAGTCCTTGGGCTGGTCATAAAGGAGTGTGGGATACTTATGAGAAAATCAAGGAGAAATATTGGTGGAAAGGCATGTATAGAGATGTTTCTCACTTTGTTGAGACTTGCAGAGACTGTCAGATGTATTCGGTAGTGCGTCATCGAGATGAGCTTCATCTGACCTATCCATTATGCATTCATTATAAGTGGGTAGTTGATTTGGTTACCATGCCTATGGGTCTATGGCAGATGAGATACATTGTTTTGGCTAGAGAGGATCTTACCAATCATGTTGAGGGCAGATCTTTGAGAATGAAGACCACTAGTGCAGTGTGTAAGTTCTTATTGGAGGAAATTTTCTGCAGGTATGGTTGTGTGGGTAAGATCACTGCGGATCGTGGTGAATTGGATGCAGAAGAAGCTAGGGAGTTTTTCTCTCAGCTAGGAATCAAGTTGGAGTGAAAGAGGGCATCCGCCGATAGTGAAAGCATTAGCCAAAGCATGCAGAGGACGGATTGGAGAATGGCCGAGACTTCTACCATTTGCTTTGTGGGCTGATCGTACGACTCATAGTGTTACCACAGGATATATGCTTGCAGAGTTGATGTATGGTCAGAAACCTGTTATGCCGACTGAGAATTGTGCTTTGACTTGGTCAGTTTTACCTTGGCAGGAGGATTTGATGAGAGAGGAGCTCTTAGCTCTTCGGATTCGACAGTTGGAGAGGAGACCAGAGGATATTCAGCTAGCTATTGACAGGTTGAAGGTTGCTAGACTAAGAAATAAGGACAGGTTTGACAGCAGGCATCGCTTGCGGCCTAGAGCAATAGAAGAGGGAGATTGGGTATTGGTCTTTGATAGCAGCCTTGAAAATCAGCATATTGCACTTCGGAAGATGGTGAAAAGATGGTTTGGGCCGTACATAGTCAGACATGTCTTTGATAATGCAACATATGAGTTGACAGAATTGGATGGGACAGTGCTTAGAGTGCCTATTGCTGGAAAAAGAATCAAGATTTTTAAGAAAAGAGATGATGAAGATTATGCATTAGAAGAATTTGGAAGAGAAGAGCAATGAGAAGAAACTCCAATGGAAGAGACAGATGATATGACAGATAATCTTGTTGATATACCGGAAATGCATAATGAAGAGATTGATTTGTTTGTGGATCTTGATGATAACGATCATGGGTAGTTGGCCCATCCGGAGGATGCGCAGGATTAGAGGGGGTGGATGTCGTATTGCTGCGCATTCGGGGTGTGAAAACCACCCGAAAGCTGTGTGTGTGATTTGATACTTTGTACATACTTAGTCGTTATGTTTGCTCTTTCATTCTATGTGGGAAATATAGTGAAGAGGGTTTGGAGCAAGAGGAATTAATCAACAATGCTCTTAGTGACATGTATGGTAATGTGGAATGCACTGATTACTGGTTATGCTCACCTAGGTGAGAGTGAAGCTGTCTTCCTTATGTTAGAGAGAATGAGGGAAGACAATATTCAACCGGACGGAGTTACATCTCTTAATATGCTTACTGTGTGCAGTCATATGGGTCTTGTGGACCAGGGTCAGAAATATTTTGAGCTAATGAGTAGCCGATATGGCATTGGTCCAAGTATTAAGCATCAGAATTGTTTAGTTGATCTGCTTGGCCGTGCTAGCCAACTAGACGAGGATGTTGTATCAGCAGAAAATATGCCTTCTAAACCTGATGATGTGGTGTGGAGCACTGTGTTGGGTGCATGTAAAAAGTAGGGTGATGTAAGGATCGGAAAACAAGTATTTGGACCAGTGTTGTATATAGGTGAGACAGTTTAAAAAGGTCTTGACAAAGGGCACAAAAGATCTGGAAGGTAGCAACAGGAGTTTTGAGATGCATAAACAGATGCCTGTGTAACAGCTTTACTTTTTCTCTTGTATGTTGTGAAATTTCAAAGCCCTTGTCTGGAGAAACCTCTGCAATTTCAATTGGACATGAAGATTGTTATTATGGCTATGGTGAAGAAAGGGAAAGAAGATGGGCTAGAAGGTCCAGGTTTTAGATGGGGGCTTAGCTGATATGTATAACAGTAGTGCTTTTCTTGCTCATCACATGGTAGCCTTGTTCTGGATGTTGACAAACTCAGGAATCACATAAAACAACACTAAGAAGCTATTATGGTTATGAGGACAAGACACAAGAGAAAGGCACCATTGAAGTTTGTGAGAGGGTTGCAGAAGCACCTCTCCCATCAGCACCCGGAACCTTCTAGTTGCTGGCAGCCCAAGCTACACAACTCCTAATGGTTGGGATTCCATTCGGGACAATCTCTCTGAAACTACAAAAGCATCGGTGCAGAGTCGAATAGCAGCATTACCTGATAGAGCTGCAGTAGCAGCTTTTGACATGCATCACCCAATGGCTGAAAGATTGGCATCCCCACCAAGAAAGCATGGCTTTAAGGAGAAACCGGTGTTATTACAGTCACCAGATGTTTCTGTTAATGCTCCTAGACTGGACTGAATACCATAGTTCTCTTTCAATGCTCAAGATGCATTGCCTTTGAGGAAGAGCCTACCTATATCAAGCCATGAAAGGAAAATGACCTTAGCTGATGGAGCTCTAGCCAAGTTCCAAGAGGCTCTTGAAATACTAGATTCGTCTAGAGATGGAGATGAAAAGGTCAGTGATGCTGCTAGATGTGCTATTCATTGTAGCTGAGCTTCGTGATTTCCATCTTTATTCTTGGCAGCGTGTTATCCAGAAGTCTTACATTACAGGATTGGGAATTGATTGGAAGAAAATCAGGAATGAGATGGACTGTTTGTTGAGGCCAGAGGGCTCATGTGTCATGACCAAAGAAGCAATGACAAGAAGTTGGTGATTTGGGTTCTTTTTCAGTGTGGTTTATTATGATATTGACGAAACAGCACGAGGGGATGCAAATGTTAAATATGCCTGGCATGGCAGTTCGAGGCAGGGTGTTTCCGGAATAGTATTGCATGGGTTTGGGCAGCCAAGGGTACCAAAAAAAATGGTGCAATGTATGGCATTGGTGTATATCTCACTCCCGAGGAGTATGCTCATGTTAGAGGGCTGGGCGATAATTAGAAATACGGCCGATGTGATTGAGGAAGTCCGAGGTCTATTGAAGTCAGTCAATTAGGAGAAGGCCACTTTTCGATATGTAAAAGTTGCGTGGTATGCTATTAAAAGGGGGAAAAAGCAAGTAGGCAGAGCCGTGAAAAGGATTTTCCATTCAGAGAGCAGGCGAATCCTGTTTTGGGGGAAAGAGGAAGCTATTGTGGAAGGGGGGAAGCGATTGGGAAAGAAAGCATCTTGGGGAGGCTTTGATGAGATCGAAAAGATTGGGCCAAAGCTACGGTGAAAAGGAAACTTCTTCTGGAATAAGAGAAAGCACCAACAGCTCAGGACTGTGCTCTGTGGGAGATGCCGCTTATTAACTCATGGCCAGATGATCCAGACATGAATATCTCCTCTTTATGTGAGATACTAATCAGAAACACAGGATTGATCTATCCCATCCTAAAGAAAAACTACAAATCCACAAGCTCAGATCCTTGAATCTGAAGGAGAAAGGAAAATCAAGAATGCTTGGTGTTGTTCGATTTATACCAGCAGCCACTATGCAGGACACTTCATCTTGACAGCTTCACCTTAGACACATCATGCTAAGCACATGGAGAATTGTGGTTTCCAGAAGCTGCATCATCAAGCATCTTGGCACTTGTAAATATTTTCGTCCACATACCAGCTGGAAGGAAAAATCTGATTCAGTATAGAGGTCATTGTTGCTGTGAACAAAGGATCTTCTTTGGAGTCTTCATGGATCTCTTACAAACGCCTTGTAACAGAAAGAAATTTAGACAAGGATTTTAATGATCTTGATGAGAGTGGTGTGGAGGAATCTGAATACAGTAACCAAGAGATTGGTAGTGATTATGAGAACACATATAAGAACAACAATGAGAAGAGTATCAGTGATTTTGAAGAGGGTTCAAGTGATTTCAGATTGTTAGGTGAAGATACAAGCAAGGAAAGTATCCCATTAATGAGGCAGCAAACTCCAGTTGTTGACGAGTCCCAATTCGACTGCAAATTGAAGCCACCGTGCAGTTCCCTCTCTTCCTCAATGGATTAATGGTTCTTTTAAGTGAGTTTCAGTCATGGCTCTTTACCACCAAGCTTTGGAACTCTGATCATGGACAAATTCGGGAAGCTTGAAAGCAGAGACTGTCATTGCTTCTTTCAAATAGTGGATAGAGTGCTGCTCTGTGGAAGCGTGCAGAAATAGAAGATTTAGCCAGAATCATCAAGCTCTTCTTGATGACATCTCATCCATATGCTCTTCAGATTCCATACCATCTTACTGTGATGTCGCTAATGAACCTAGGAAGAAGATAAACACAACAGATTAAACTCAGTGTTTACCAAGCAGAGGAAGAGGCACAGGCAGTTCAGGAAACTTGAATGCAGAGATTGTCATTGCTTCTTTGAAACAGTGAAAAGAGTGGCTTCAACAGCACCTTCGTCTTTGAAAAAGGGATAGAGGACAAAATTTCAACAGAAAGCCCACAATATGCAGATTCTTCTGTGGCTAATGCTATACTCTGAAGATTAGAGCTTTTTGCAATTACTTTAGCTCAGGTGAACAAGCTATGGAAGAGGAATGTAATGTTGGAGCATTCTCTGGTCTTCCCAAACAGCACTTTCAATATGTAAAACTTGTTAAACCAAGCCTAAATTTTTAAAAAAAAGTGATCCAGAGCCAGTGGACTGAACAGATTGGAATACACCTTGAATTTTGTAAACATCTTGACAGTAATACATTTGCTACTTCACTTTTGCTTAATTACATGCTTGATCTTCTATCTTGAAAATAATCAAGGACTTCTGAAGTCGCGACATTGCTTTCAAAACCCTTCGACAACGTGAAGAAACCAGTGCCTAACGGATTAATTAAAGAAGATGATTGTTACATGTCCAATTAAATGCGTTAGATAATTACCTAACTAAAAAAAATCGAGGAAAGTGTGGAGGATGGGCCATGGGTCCGTCCTATGGTTGGGTGGTCCCGGTTGGTCGGGAAATTTTCTCAAATCTCGAAGAACAACGGGATGATCATCAAAGGACACGAACAACGAAATCGATGACCTAGAGTTATGTCTTACCCGATTTATGCTGTTTTAGGGGAACGGAATGGGACTATGCCTTATGGCAGAGAGGTTGAGCTTTACATCCCTCTCGTTTCCCATTCTCCTTGAACCAAGTGCAACGTGAATCCGCTTCGGACCTGGCGTTTCTGCGTAAAGTAGTTCACTTGGGTCCGACGCTAGTTGCTGTTAGGTAATGACCAATCAGGAAAACCCTAATTCCGGTCGATCCTAAGTGGGAACGGCCAAAATACTTCCGCTACGTAGCAGACGCGGGAAGCCCTAGATTGCAAAACCCATAACATTCCATGGGAGAGCCGAGTGGAACTTTCTAGACATCCTTCCTGATGGACTGCTAAGACGTGTCCTAGATAATGCTAGTAGACACATTACAGTTGGTATTCGAGCCGACCAACAACGGAATTGTTTTTATGAAATCTCAATAAAATGAAGTAAAGAAATTGTTGCCGTCCAAACATTTTCTTACCTTCAATACTGTCTTGCAGAATTACGAAGCGTGGAAGAAGTTTTTGGTATTTCGGGTCATGTTTATGACTGCAATGCATTCTCCACTTTATAGACAAATAATTGGGATGATGAACATTCTGGAGCCGATTTATAATCCATCACCTTTGTACATAGAACGAAGATGGACGGGTGCTTCAGGAATCTACTATATAGCCGCCCACTGGTTTGCTTATCTACAGACCAACCTTAAGAGAATCAAGTGGTTGGAAGACCTAAAAGTCGTGAAGCTATTCACTTTTGTGGAAGCTCACGTAAATTCGACTTTACATATTCGAGGTCGAAGGGTTGAGATGAACTCATATGTATATGAGGAAGTAACTCATGTAGTCCTCGCCGACAGGATTAAAGTGTTGGGATGCCATGAGAAGTATGGATTTCAACGGAAAGGATATCCTGAACTTCCAATGACTTACCGATTCTTGAAGATCCATGATCCAAAACCTTACTATTACATAGTTCCTGTAGATAAATGCAATACAACGTTGTTCTCCCCAAACTAAATGTAAAAATTGGTTTATCATCACATGAAACAATGTATTCGAAAGGGCTATGCCCATGTAAATACAAATAAAGACTTCTTTTTAATCAATGTCTGGCTGTGCATAAGAGTTGATAAAATATTAAGTAGCTACATTGTTTATGAGATAGCTGAATTAAAGATAAGCTAACGTCGATTATCGTATAATAAATGTTAAGAAAACCTTTATCGAGGCACAACCCTAGGTACAGGTTCCTAATTCGCCTCCTACATCAAGTACTGCTGTGATCCAGGAGAAGAAGTTCCTTCTCAAGCAGATTAAGCCACTCGAGTTTGACGGGAGAGGCAGATTCGTCCAGGCTGATGCTGAAATTTGGATTGAATCTAGGGAGGATTACTTCGAAGCAGCCAATACTGCACCCGCCAATCAAGCAATGCTCGCCAAATTAAAACTCAACGGCAAAGCCAGACTTTGGTGGAAGCAATGGTGCAGGGATCAAGAGATCGCAGAGGGATCTGTTACCTGGGAGAAGTTGAAGAAAGCCGTGTAGGGTAGATACTTACAACCTACATATCGCACGCAAAAAATGAACGAGTTCTACGAGCTAAAACAGCTAGGACTCACTCTTGACGCATACTACTCTAAATTCGTCTCACTTTTAAAGTATGCGCCACAGATGGATATGACACAGCAGGTGTCCAAATTTTGTGCGGGCTTAAATCCACTAGTAAATACCTGTCTCGAATCTATGCGTCCATCAGATCTTCAAGATGCACTCATTCGAGTGGCGCCTATAATTCAGGAGGTACAAGCTAGACCAAGGGGTAACAAAACTTGGTCTTATAATGACCGGAATAGAGGAGCATTCAGACCTCAAATGAAGAGAGTTTAACATCATAATCAGGGACAAGGAAAGAAAGCAAGGATGAATAACGTCAACAACTTTGTTCCTACTCAAAGTAATGGCCAAAACCTCTGTTGTTTCCACTGCAACGAACCCGGTCACTTCAAGAGGCAATGTCTCAAGCTCGGCGGAGGACATCGCCAAGCGCATTTCCAAGGAACAGGCCGTGGTCAAGGAGCCGCTACCCGTGGAAGAGGAAGAACCACCTGCATTGCCAATAGGAAAATATGTGAAGGAGGGGAAGAAGAAGATCCGACCATGGAAGCAGAGTTTGAAAGAGTGACAGTCCACACTGCTTTACACAAGAAAGGGCCGAATCGACAGTTCTCGGTGATTCAGACACCGTCGGACTATCAAGGTAAAGATTTCAAAACCTTGATTGATTGTGGCAGTACACATTCCTTTATCTCACTAGCATGTGCAAAAAGATTAGGAATAGGCACAATAGAAGCACCTACCCTGCTTGTGGAATTGGCAAATGGTCGTGAGGTAACTTGTACCAAGCAAACTGCTAAGGTGGAATTCTTTCTGGGAGGAAGGAAGACTTCGGTTAAATTCAGAGTCATGAATTCAGGTATCCATGAGTGTCTACTCGGAATGGATTGACGACACCCACATTCACTGTGGAAAGGGTCAAGTTTCCTTTGGAAACTCTAAAAGGGAATTAGTCACAACTCAAGGTGAGGCAGGAGTGCTAAGAATCCAATTGGCCAAAGTATCTCGGATCATAAAAGGAGTCAGAAAAGGATTACCCGTTTACTTGATCAAACTCAACAAATTAGATCAAAAGCAAGAGCCTCATGAAGGGCCTTCTTGGCTAAAGGAATACGCAGATGTATTCTCTGAAGACTTGACTGAGCTTCCGCCTCAAAGAGAAGTGGATCATGAGATTAGGTTAGTGCCTGGAGCTTCACCAATTGCCAAGAGACCTTATAGAATGTCTATACCAGAAGAAATTGAGTTGAAGGAACAACTCAAGCAACTGTTAGATCAGGGCTACATCCGGCCTAGCAATTCATCGTGGGGAGCTCCAGTACTATTTCAGAAAAAGAAAGATGGGACACTTCGACTATGTATTGATTACCGAGGGTTGAATCAATCAACAATCAAGAACAAGTATCCTATTCCTAGAATAGATGAGCTTCTTGATTGTCTTCAGGGTGCGAAGATCTTCTCCAAGATTGATCTTAGGTTAGGTTATTATCAGATAAGGATCAAGGAAGAAGATATCCCAAAGACGGCCTTCAATACAAGATATGGGTACTTTGAGTTCCTAGTTATGTCATTTGGGCTTACAAATGCACCTGCCATCTTCAATAGATTAATGTAGGATATCTTTAGGCCATATCTTGATGATTTTGTGCTTGTCTTCTTCGATGGCACTTTAGTCTATTCTAAACAAGAAGAAGATCATGAACCTCAACTTCGGATTGTTCTTGAGACAATGAGGTCGCATAAGCTGTATGCTAAAATGAAGAAGTGTGCATTCTTAAAGCGTCAGATTGAATATCTTGGATTCATAGTATCAGCAGAAGGAATATCTGTGGACCCAGCCAAGGTCAGAGATGTGCTTGAGTGGCCAATACCAGTATCCGTCAAAGAGATACGTAGCTTCATTGGATGGACAGGATGGTATAGGGTCTTCATAAAAAACTATGCTTTGATTGCAGCACCTCTGATGGACTTACTGAAGAAGCAAACTTCCATTACATGGTCAACTCCCGAACAAAATAGCTTCGACAGATTGAAGCAAAGTTTGGTATCAGCACCTATTCTAAAACTTCCAGACCTCAATAAGGAGTTCGAGGTAGTAACTGATGCTAGTATTCTTGCCTTGGGGTGTGTACTTATGCAGGAAGGTCATCTTGTAGCATACTCTTCAAGGAAATTGAAGAGTCATGAAAAGAATTATGCTACGCATGATCTGGAATTACTAGCTGTCATCCATGCTCTAAAGCTTTGGAGACACTACTTGTTGGGTAAAATTTTTACTCTAGTAACCGATCATAAGAGTCTCAAATGGATCTTTACCCAGAACGAGCTCAACATGAGGCAACGTCGGTGGATTGAAGTGTTGGAGGAATATGACTTTGAAATCAAGTACCGACCAGGGAAAGAGAATGTAGTTGCCGATGCACTTAGTCGCAAGGCATTCCTAAATTCCCTAATCTTGCAGAATCCATCAACGGCCAGATCTCTAGCTACAAAAGTATCTATGCCAAACAACCGTATACTTGAGTTAGCTAGAGAGGAAGCATGCCATGATTTGGCCTACCAAACAATGCTAAAGGAGATATCTATCAAGGATCAGAATCAAAAGTTGCAAGCTAAGTATCAGGAATTTCCCATTCATAATGGACTTGTCTACTACAGGATAAGGCTATGTATACCAGCAAGCCAGTCACTTAAGCAGAAGATATTGTGGGAAGCTCATGATTCCCCTTTCGCAGGACATCCTGGCTATGCTAAGACTCTTAATGCAGTTAGGAAGAGCTACCATTGCGAGAGGCTCAAAGGTGAAGTTCTCAAATATGTCGCTGAGTGTTTGTCTTGCCAACATATCAAAGTCGAACATGTCATGATGCTAGGGAAACTGCAACCGCTTGACATTCCCCAAATGAAATGGAAATTCATCAGTATGGATTTTGTTGTAGGTCTACCCCAAATCCAGGGAGGATACAATTCCATCATGATTGTGGTTGACATGCTTACCAAGGTTGCACACCTTGTTCCGATAAAGACAAACTATAAAGCCTTCCACATTGCAATATTGTTTATCAAAGAGATATTCAAACTACATAGTTTACCCAGAAGAATCATTGGTGATCGAGATTCTCTCTTCACATCACACTTCTGGAGAGCTATCTTTGAAGCTATTGGGACTCAACTCTATTTTAGCACTGCCTACCATCTCCAAACGGATGGCCAAACAGAGCAAGTAAACCAAGTTATTGAGGATATGCTTAGGACATACTGCTCTCAAGAACAGAAGAGGTGGATTCAATACTTGTCTTTGGTAGAATTTGCATACAATGCTTCTTCCCAGCAGAGCATTCAGATGACCCCTTTTCAAGCATTATATGGTCATGATTGCAGAAGTCCCCTAAACTTCTCTGATCCAACCCTAAGGGTTGAAGCGTCAAGGCAAATGTTGGAAGACATGGATGATCAAATAAGGTCAATAAGAAAGGACATCCAAGCGGCCAAGGATAGACAGAAGGCATATGTGGATTTGAAGCGTCAAGAAAGAGTCTTTGAAGAAGGAGACATGGTCTTCATTTGCGTACGGCCTAAAAAGAGTTCCCTATCCTTAGGAGATTGCAAGAAGCTAAGTCCAATGTATTTTAGGCCGTACAAAATCCTCAAATGCCTAGGACCCAATGCTTATAGATTGCAATTCCCTGAGAACTTAAAGGTTCACAATGTATTCCATATCAGCCTATTGAAAAAATATGTACCCAACCCTAACCATGTACTTGATGACCAACAAATTGTAATGCCTAGTCAAGGAGTCCTTGAACTAAGGCCTGATAGGATCTTAGATGTAAGGGAGAGACAATTAAGATCCAGAACCTTGAGAGAATGCCTCGTCCAGTGGAAAGATTATCCTGAAGAGGATGCCACTTGGATAGAAGAAGACACTCTCAACCATCAATATCCCTAGTTTATCTCGAGATGAGGACATCTTGATTTCTCTAAGGGGGAGAGAATGTAACAATTCCCAATGGATAACAACCTTTTTTTAAAAATAAATAAAAGCAAATTTTTAATCCCCTCCGTCTCCCCCAGCCGACGTCGCATTGGAGGGGAGGGAGGGAAGCCACATTCAAGCAGCATGCTGAGGTTCATATAGAGCCTTAGCCATGAGTGCTTGATGGGACCTAAAACGGGGCGGCACTGGCTCATGCACTAGCCGGACCTCTATTATGCACTCAACAACCTCACGGCCTCACGGCCAGGAGCGTGGATGACACATACATCATCTTCCTAAGCATCTTGCGTTTGTATGACGTCTTGTAGTCCAACTTTGACCTAATCAACACTCCTCAGAGGGAGTCCCAGCACATTGCCAAATAGCACGAAGCACAAACATAAGAGGTCCTCTAACGGCTGAATGCCGCTACCTCACTACGACTCTCCTACACCTTGGGGATTGGCCCCTCGATGCATCGCTAAACATATATAACACACACGGACACAAACTCCTCTCTTTTATGATTTGCATATTTCAAGGAGATATACCATGCTTCCTCACTTTACTTTCCCTTAGACCCAACTCCTAGCCTACAGCTTGGACAACCTTACTCACTCAACGTTGGTCATGTCTCTAGAAAGCAATTGCTATGCATCCAGGAGGTATTATCTGATACATTTTAAATTTTATGCTTCATGCAAATTGTGAATGTACACGTGCTCAAACAGTTAAGAAAATCAGCTTTGGTGCTTAGTGCAAAAGCATTTCTTTCAATGGATTTCTCTATCACTCGTATGCAGCATTGCATGAACCTAGCATCGAGAAACCCTCGTGCTACTAGGTTCTTAATCTTTAAATATCGTCCAATCTATATGGTATGCATAAAAAACCAGCAAACTTTCTATCATTTCATTCAACATTTACACACTTTTCATTCACTCCAACCCCCTCACCCGTTTAGGTGGTGCATGGTGCATAGGTTTAGGGTTCATTTTCCACATTTTTATTGCATAAAAAGCTATAAAAACTCACTATAACATAAAGGTAGGGCTGAAACTGAGGCTAAACCTCGTACTTCAGACCCCCCATACATCCACAAACATGAATCTTATTTTTCCTTAATTTTCGCCACTCAAAATCCATTTTCCCCCTATTTTTATCTTATTTTTCCTATTTTTCTTGTATTTTTTCCAATATTTAATGACTGAAAATTCAAAATGGGTTATGGTCTATGGCCCTTAGGTTCATTTGCAGCAAAAATACAAGTTTAGTTGGTGTGTCTTATGATATTTTTCATTGATATCTCAAAAACACCCAATTTCCCCATATTTTGCATATTTACGGGTTTTTCACTACTAATTCTATCCACAACACTTATGATTCTCTGATTTTCTGATCATAAACAGTTGAAAGACATGGAAGACAACATCATAATACATTATCATCTCATAGGAACAAGAATGCATCAAGCAAATTGCATAAAAACACCATTTTCCTTCATAAAAATGAGATTACCGTTCTTTTGCGGGTTGCAGGTTTTTATTTGCCATATTTCGGGACTGATTTCTAGCCACCATTACTGCTCATGATAGTCCACATTCAGCAATCTTCAATCTTCTTACACCATGGAACAACCCGGTCTTCATTGGGCAAGCATCCATCACCCATTCTTCTTCTTCCTCTTCACCACATGAATCTACCTTTAGGGGAGAGAGAGGGAGGAGAGACGAAGACTGAAATCAGAGATCTTCATAGAGACCACCATTTGATGGGCGAGAGGCGGCGATAGAGTCAACATCTAGGAGGGAAGCAAGGCCAATGATCAGTGATGGGGGTTGTTTGTAGCAGCCATGCTCCATTGATCAACAATGGGGCGCATTTTTCGGCGCCATATTGATCATGATTTCTTCATCTCTCTCTCTCCACGATTTGCATGCCACATTTCATGTGGCATAAGTTGTCCAATGCCCAAAGGTCACCACTCATTTGGCCAAAACTTTTGTCCACCTCTTCGCATCTTGACCGGTGTCTTGGCCATTTCCTCGTCCGGACTTGAAATTGAGCTCTGAAAAATCCTGGGCGTCCGACTTGACATCTTGCATTGGCCGGTAACTCTTGCCAACCCACACGACTGTCTAAAAAATTATGAAAAATCAACAAGTGTCGCTCGGGCACCTTTAAAGCACTTTGGCGCTTAAAATCATCCTAGATCGAGCCGCCGCCTTTGACATTGAATATTTTTCCCTTGATATTCATAATTTTTAGCTATTTTTAAGCACTTCTTGGCACCAAAAATTCCACTCTCAGTGATGCCATGTAAGGGAGGGAGGAACCTCTCTCTCCCCCTATTTAAATCAGTGGGGGCCTGAGGTTGAGGGGGCGAATAGAAACGGAGTGCTGTAGCCACGATGCCGCTAGGAGGGAACGAGAGAGAGCGTGAGAGCTGCCGAATGCTGTGCTGGGGCCCTGCGATCTATGGAAGGAGGTGTGAGAAATGCAGGATCTAGAGCATGGAAGTGAGTTATGGTGGATGAAAGGAGAAGTGTGGACTCATGATGAAGAAGATAAAGACACTGTTTGTTACACAAGTGAATTAGGTTCCAAGATTGAGACTTGGACTCATAAACACAATCTTGTGTATGTGGACAATGACATTGGCACTTCACTGAAAAGAAAAGAGTACTATCATTGCTTTATAGGAAAGTAGGAAACTGTAGTAGGCACCATTGTGCATATGGGATAGGTTAGCCTGCATGTCCTTGGCCCTGAAGCTCCATACAAAGAGGCTGTTTAGTGAGTGTGATTGCTGATTCTCAACACCCCTCCTCAATCATAACTAAAAAGGCACAAAGTGTGTAGAGGCTGTAATGAGAACCACCTGCAAAGTGTGGGCACACCACAAACATGGTAGACACCAGAGGCTGTTGCAGAAAAGACTAAGTGTGGGCACCAAAACATGATGGACATCCAGAGGCTGTAACAGGGGCCTCACAAAGTGTACAGGGACTGTAATGCCAAGTTACATAAGGAGTTTACAAAGCTTATGGCAAGAAGCAGTAGGGCAAGGAAATACAAGGCTTTTAAAACAATCTATTAGAGTTATGAGAGTAGAAGGACTGCTGAGTCTTGTCCTTCCGATCCTGGTGGTCTTCATCTTCATCTTCTTCTTCCTTTGCTCCATTTTCTTCTTCTTCTTTGACTGTGACTAGATAGGCCTTTTGGGATCTCTTTCTTGCGTGGTAGAACTTCTCGGTGTGTCCGGTCCTTTTGCAGAAGTCACAGAAGAGCTGATCCTTCTTGCCTTTGTACCTGTTGCCAACATATAATGCATGCTCATCTCTAGAGGTACTTGGTTCTTCCTTAGTTTTTAGCTTCTTTTCCTCTTCTAACAGTGATGCCTGGATATCAACAAGTTCAGGATTTGGCATGTTGATTAAAGTTGTTGATACATTATTATATTCAGGAGGCAAACTCTTAAGTAGAACACCGATGCAAACATCTTCATCCATTTTAATGTTGATTCCTGCAAGTTGGGTTAGGAGTCCTTCCATGTAATTGAGATGTGTGGCAAGTGATGTGCTAGACTTCATTTCAAGCCTGAAGAACTCAATTAGGAGACCATACTTTGATGATTTAGATTGTGCACCGAACAAGGTGTCAAGTCTTTTCCATGTATCCTGTGAGGTCTCACAGTTATCCACATGGTGGATATAACTGTCGTCTAGCTCCAGTTTGATAATGGCCTAGGCTTTGTCATCATTCTTTTGCCAAGTAGTTGCAAGGTCCGCGTCCCGAGGTTTCTTCTCTTTGCCATTTGTGATGGCCCAGAGACCCTTTTTCATTAAGATGAGCTTGATGCGGGTTTGCCAGGTGTGAAACCTGACTCCTTTGAATCGAGCATTTGGAGAGTCTTTTCCCATGTTGAGGTTGCAAGATCAGCAGCAGCAAATCAACACCAAAATTCTGAGATTTTATCAGTAGAAGAGCAGAATGCAGTGTGTCAAGAGACACAGTTAGTGACAGTGTGAAAACACACTATGTCAGTGTTGATGTTGAGCTTGATTCTTCTTATTCGGGATCGTTTGGTCGTTCTTCAATCTTCTCAGGTCCTTCCCCTCCTTGATTTGATGCTGGGTCAATGGATTAGAGTGACAGAGGCTTGGGTTGAGTGTCAAGAGAGAGAAAATGAAAGAAAAATGAGTTTTGGGAGATTTTGGCTATGGTGGAATTAGGGTTTCTGAGACAGGGGCCAGGTTTTTCTCAGATTGCAGGAGCTATACTTGATCATTTTCAAAAAAATTTACATGTCTAGGAAGCTTACTTCATGGGCTATCAAAGCCCTATGGAAATCATCCAGATCGTGGATAGCACGACGTAGGCAGAGGGCGCGAATAGCCACGGCACAGTTTGGGGCAACGACGTCAAATTTGTGCAATGCCAGGGCTGTAGATCACCAATGTGGTTGTTTGTTGTGCCAAGAGGGAGCGCCCTAAGTGAAGGAAGATATGTCTAGAAGAAATTTCCTGAAGATATGCTCTACAGAGAGAGATATGAAGGCTCCATGGAGGGTATGTCCTGCAGGTCACAGTTGAAGACTATGGCAGTGATTGGGAATTTTCACAATGCTGAGCTTCAGATAGCCAAATGTCCTAGATTGATGTGATACAGGGAAGCTTTGTGAGTTGGGGAATACTTTTCCAGAAGGAAGCTCCAAGAGATTTGACCTGTGGAGTGTGATATAAGCAACTCAATCTGACAAGGTGCTGCTGGCTATGGCTACCATGGAAGCTTCAGTGAGGGTAGAGTTGGGAGATGAAGTCATGGGATGGAACTAAGCTGACTAGAGATTATCATGAGCTGAGAGAGAGCAGAGGAGAGCTAAGCCGAGCTGAGCCATGCCCGACTGGGCTCTGATACCATGTGAGAAATGCGGGATCTAGAGCATGGCAGTGAGTTACGGTGGATGAAAGGAGAAGTGTGGACTCATGATGAAGAAGATAAAGACACTGTTTGTTACACAAGTGAATTAGGTTCGAAGATTGAGACTTGGACTCATAAACACAATCTTGTGTATGTGGAAAATGACATTGACACTTCACTGAAAAGAAAAGAGTACTATCATTGCTTTATAGGAAAGTAGGAAACTGCAGTAGGCACCATTGTGCATATGGGATAGGTTAGCGTGCATGTCCTTGGCCCTGAAGCTCCATACAAAGAGGCTGTTTAGTGAGTGTGATTGCCGATTCTCAACAAGAGGGAGGGATAGCCATTTCGTCACGACCTGCAGATTTTCACCCCCCCATCGCCGCCGTCAGAATCCCCCCCCCCACGTGGCTACATAAGCTTCAAGAAGCTTCTAAGGGGGGGCTCCTTAAGCCCCCCTTCCTATACCTTAGAATCCTTTCACCCCCCCTGCCCCGGGTTTTTAAACCCTTAAGCCCCCTTTCTATATCTTGGAATCCTTTCACCCCCCCTCTCGGTTTTATCCCCTTAGAATCCTTGCACCCCCCCGGACTTAAACCCTTAACCCTTCCCGTGGGGCCATTAAAACCCCACTCCCGTTGGCCTCATAAACCACAAATTCCCCCCCGTGCTTAAATTTATAAGTCCCTTCTTGTGTTCTCCTTGAAACCCCGTGTTGGATCCCCTCATATTCCTTTTTATCACACCCTCCCAAAGCCCCTTTTTAACCCCGTGTCCCCTTTTTCCTTACACACCTTTTTCCCCGTGCTATAAACCCTTGTGTTACCTTTCAAATTTCCCCCCTGGGTTTGAAAACCCCTAAGTCCTTTCACTCCCGTGCCCAAAGATCTCCCAAGGTTCATATGGTTGCGAAGCCACACTCACACACAACCTTTTTGCCGTGTATATACCCTATAGGGCCTTCTTAGGCTTTATAAACCTTTCCCTCTCCGAAGAAGCTAAGACCTTAAAAGTTTTGTTACCCCTTTTCGTGGTTAAATCCCTTAATGATTCCTTGCCTCGAAAGAGAGACAGTGGAATTCTGAAAAGGAGAGTAAACGCTGCCTTCACGTTCGAAGGATTACAACTCCGATGCCGCCTAAGAAAGTCCAAGGAGTAGCTGCGGGAGGGTCATCGCCCTTGTATCCATGTGGATATCTCGCCCCAAAACGAATTTTTTCCTTGTTGGTTTTATATCGGTTTTAATTTAATCATGCAAGATGAATTGTTAGGGATAAGATATATTTTGTCATAGTTATTTACGATGAAGGAATTTAGTTTAGTTGAACATGCAAAATGGAAAAAGTATAAAACATAGTTTTCCTTCAAATAGCCTTATTCACTGAAACGAATTATGAGCAAGATTATTTACCCACTAAAGTAGTTAAATTTTGAAGGAATAAAAACTGCATCTTGCACCATTAACCCCTATTTTTTTTTGCAACGAATCATCATAGAAGATGAAATTCATGAAAGGTTTCTTACGTTGCTTGAACTCTAGGAAGTTATCATTGCTAACTGCATATCTTAGAGGGAAAAGATTGTTATTTGGCATGAGTTTCGTTCGCAACGAAAAAGGAAGATTAATTGAATTTACCTAACCTCAAAGCAATAAAGTTTAGGACTGAAAAATCAATTGTTACAAGGATAACAAATCGTGCCGAGGTGATCTCAATATTACCTTCTAAAAGTTAACCAAATTAATGTAAACTTAGAAATACCTATGCTGCGAAATATGCATTGGGAATGATTTAAAATCCAAGAAACATTTATACCTTAAATACTTGCCTACCTTCCCTGATTATAGGGTCAATAAATCGTAAATGTAAAAGAACTAGGGTTTGTCCTTGAGGTTCTTAAAAAGAGACCCTAGGTCTGACTAAAACTGATTGTTTCATCGTATATTACGATGCAAGACTTGCGCAGAAAGTACGAAGTCATATGGTCTTGTGATTGATTCACAAGAAGAAAGGTTAAATATCCTCAACAAGGATGGCGGATCCTTACGCAAGTTATCTTGCAAAAGGATGTATTCTTTGATATCCTTCTAAATAAGGAAGGTTAAAAATCGAAAACTAAAGTATCCAATGCACTTTAGGGTTGACCAAGTTGGGTTAATAGGGCACGCCCTAACCCAGAATATAAGGGATCTTACCAAGTTGCAAGACACCCTGGAACGAGTGCTGATGCATTCAAAAGGAAAGGATCATTCCTTAGCAGTTTGCTAACAACAAGATCGGTTAATGGAAATGTTTGTGCTTGCTAGAGATTTTAGAGCACTGTTTGATTTATGAATTACAAATTAAATGAATATCTATACTTCAAGTTGAAGACCTGAAGGGAGAGGCAGCTTCAGTTACCCCCGACTGCTTGCCTGACCCTAACCAAGGGGGTTGTTGACCGCGCCGGGAACATGGACCGAACCTGCCGCGAGAGGTCTCTCCATTGAGCTCTACTTGGAGTAGGAGGACGCTTGGGTGCCAGGGGGGCTTTGGCCGTAAATCCCTCACCTTCTAGGTCCTGCACAAGAGGCTCGGGATTGGATCTCGAGGCCCGCATACTAGTCTACAAGCGGAAACTTGGAATAGTGATCCCTATGGATTACTGGATAGCCTTCGGGCGGATTATGACAAGCCTACATGCGGAACTCCTTGTATTTCAAAGATAAATATGATGATATGTTAATAAAGAACTTGTTTGATATTGTTTTTCTATGTCATCTGATAAGATTACGTGAAGGAACCAGTGCTTAACAAATTAATTAAAGAAGCTGATTGTTACATGTCCAATTAAATGTGTTAGATAATTACCTAACTAAAACAAACCGAGGAAAGTGTGGAGAATGGGCCATGGGTCCGTCCTACGGTTGGGCAGTCCAGGTTGGTCAGGAACTTTTCTCAAATCTCGAAGAACAGCGAGATGATCGTCAAATGACACGAACAACGAAAGCGATGACCTAGAGTTATGTCTTACCCGATTTATGCTGTTTTAGGGGAACGGAATGGGACTATGCCTTATGGCAGAGAGGTTGAGCTTTGCATCCCTCTCATTTCCCATTCTCTTTGAACCAAGTGCAACGTGAATCTGCTTCGGACCTAGCGTTTCTGCGTAAAGTAGTTCGCTTGGGTCCGACACTAGTTGCTGTTAAGTAATGACCAATCAAGAAAACCCTAATTCCGGTCTATCCTAAGCGGGAACGGCCAGAATACTTCCGCTACGTAGCAGACATGGGAAGCCCTAGATCGCAAAACCCGTAACATTCCATGGGAGTGCCGGGCGGAACTTTCTAGACATCCTTCTCAATGAACTGCTAAGACGTGTCCTAGATAATGCTAGTGGACACGTTACACTCAATGTCGATTAAGCATACAAGATGCTTCCATTGGCACAAAAGGTGGATAAACGAGCTCAACAGCTCAAGCAAACCAAGTCAAAGTACCAAAGACAGGTAACCAAGACAATGCTCAATAGCATCCAAGGTCGTAATGGAAAAAGCCAAGTCGTAACGGAAAAATCCAAGTCAATATCCAACTGCTCAAGGGAATACTTAAATGAATGTCGAGACAACCTCAAACAACTGCCATCCATAGCCAAAGCATAAAGTATTCACCAAGACATCATAAACCATACTGGGTAGCCTAGGCATAAACCATGTCATAGATGAAATGCGAGCTACAAAGAAGTGATAGTCAAACCCAAATTGAGCTCTAATCTCAGCTCAAAAGCATTCCAGAGCATAAACAAGACATGTGGCATAGTCCAAATACATCATGACATCATACTAAGTAGCCGAGAGCATGTCATGACCAATATGCATAACCCAACTGTAGCATAAATAGCTTCAGCCCTGAAGTTTCTAGCAGCATATAACCTCTGTAAACTAAGCAAATTAGTGCTCAATCCAAGCTCAAATCCATAGGCAAACCATAGGCATACATTCCTGTATGTATAGGCACCAATCGGGCATCAAATGCCAAGACCCATAAGAATAAAATTGAAGTAACAGGTGGCTGCCCTGTTTTGGACAAATCTGGGATTGTTCAAAACAATCAATGGCTAAGCTAAATCAGCTCCAAATGCATGTCACATAAGAGGCATAACATCCTTAAGTGATCCAGTATCAATAGACATCAGTAGAAGCATCACATAAGCCATAGGCATACAAATACATCAAAATTTGGTAAATTCGACACCATCATCACGTCCGGAGTGTGCCAAAACCCCAACTTAGACTCTTATTTTGCCTGAATCGGGTTCTGAATGCCCGAGATATGAAAAAAAGAGTGATTTTTGGGCCAGATTTTGAAACAAGCGCAAAAAAGACGTGAGTTGGCTGGGGGGGTCTGCTGTCCCACAAGAAGAAGAAGAATGGATGATGGCTGCTTGTCCAATGAAGACCGGATTGCTCCGTGGTTCAAGAGGAATGAAGATTGCTGATTGTGGACTGTCATGAGCATTAATGGCTGCTAGAAATCAGCCCCGAGACATGGCAAATAAAAACCCGCAACCCGCAAAGAACAGTGATTTCATTTTTACAAAGGAAATTGATATTTTATGCAATTTGCGTCATGAATATTTGTTCCCCTGGGATGATTATGCATTATAATGTTGCTTGCTATGAGTTTGATTAGTTTATGCTCAGAAAATCAGAAAATCATAAGTGTTGTGACTGAAATTACTAGTGTAAAACCCGTAAAACAAGCAAAATAGGAAAAAATTGGGTGTTTTTGATATATAAATGGAAAATATAACAAGACACACCAACTAAATTTGTGTTTTTGCTACAAATGAACCTAAGGGCCATAGCCCACAACTCATTTTGAATTTTTAATTATTTAATATTGCAAAAAATATAAGAAAAATAGGGAAAATGAAAAAAAAAAGAAAAAAATGTATTTTGAGTGCCGAAAATTAAGGAAAAATAAGATTCATGTTTTTGTATGTATGGGGGGTCTGAAGTATGAGGTTTAGCCTCAGTTCAGCCCTACCTTTATGTTTTAGTGAGTTTTTATTGCTTTTCATACAATAAAAACATGAAAATGAACCCTAAACCGATCAATAATGCACAACCTAAACGAGTGAGGGGGTAGAGTGTATAAAAGGTGTTTAAATTCTGAATGAAATAATGAAAATTTTTCTGGTTTTTATGCATACCATTTAGGTTAGTTGATAATTAAAAATTAAGGATCTAGTAGCACGAGGATTCCTGGGTGCTAGGTTCATGCAATGTAGCAATTACACGTTAGAGAAATTTATTGAAAGAATGCTTTTGCACTAAGCACAATGCTGATTTTTCTTTGTTTGAGCACATGGACATTCACAATTTGCATGAAGCATAAAATGATAAAAGGTATCAGACAATACCTCATGGATGCATAGCACTTGTATTCTCTAGATCGTGGCCAATGTTGAGTGAGTAAGGTTGTCCAGGCTGTAGGCTAGGTGTTGGGTCCTAGGGGAAAGAAAGTGAGGTATGGTACATTCCTGGATACGATCAATTGGTACCTTGAGGGAACTATGTGCGATGTTGTGTTATATATGTTTAGCGACACATCGAGGGGTCAATCCCCAAGGTGTAGGAGAGTTGCAGTGAGGTAGCGACAGTCAGTCGTGGGAGGATCTCCTATGTTTGTACTTCATGCTGTTTGGCAATGTGTTGGGACTCCCTTTGAGGAGTGTTAATTGGGTTAGAGTTGGACTACGAGACGTGATACAAACGCAAGATGTTTAGGAAGATGATGTATGTGTCATCAACGCTCCTGGCCGCGAGGCCGTGGGGTTGTTGAGCGCATGATAGAGGTCCAGCTAATGCATGATCCAGTGCCGGCCAGTTTTAGGTCCCATCAGTGGTGCGTCTGTAGTGAGCCACTTATAAGTGGTGGTTTTCGGATCTAGGGTTTCTAGGGACCAAAAGGAAGTTGGTTTATGTCCTCTGACAAGGACCGTCAAGCCAAAATCCAGAAAGTAGAACGTGCTGAGAGGGCTAGATGGCGGTTAGAGATCGTAAGCCGTTATTCTCCTCAAAGGAGTAGTCTAGTACGTATACGAAGCGGTAGTCTTAGTCACTTAACTGCTCCACCTATTCCATTAGGGGCAGGATGAAGCATAAGTTCTTCCTCTTCTCCACCAAGTTTACCCACTTCAAGTGGGGGTGTGAATCCGTTACTTCAAGCTCCTACTGCTAATTCGATTGTCACCATGGCACAGCCTATTGCGATTCCTGTAGGGACGCCGGATTTACCAGGCTTAGGGGTTCCCTTGCCCATTTTTAATGGGTTAGCGGAAGAGGATGCAGAATTTCACATTTGTGAATTTCAGAGATTGATGTTCAATTATCGCATCCAAGATGAGGGACATCTCATGATGTTCTTCAATATGACGTTAAAAGGAAGGGCTGCGGTTTGGTATCACAACATTGAGTTTGGAACCATAACCACCATTGATCAATTCTATGCAGCTTTCCGAGCGGAATATGCCCCTGAAAGAGGTGGTCAATATTGGTTGCGGGTCTTGAATGTAACACGTCAAGATCCTCATGAGAATGTAAAAGCATATACTAAGAAGTTGAAGGAAGTATTCCGTAAGTTGTAAACTTACATTCCCATTCCACCCTACCCAATTGCAATACTTTTTGCATGGGTTGGACTTTAATATCCAAGTACAATTGAGCAGTGTGGCCTTAGCAGATATAGATACCGCTATTACGTGGGCAGAGGGAGTATAAGCACGATTACAAACGGCCTACTCCTCTCGAATGAATGTTAATGGGGGTTTAGTACCTAGTGGCAATCCAACATTGACGAATGAAAGTCAAGGGATGCCTATGACTAACCCTATTGGGAGAGGGAGTGTGGTTCAGAATGTACCTTTACTACCGGCTCCTCGCAGTGTGACTATGCCCATGGCAAGTCAGTTGGCTCCATCAAATGTTGGAGGCCAAGTTTCAAATTTGAATGTTGTTCCTGTGGGTCAACAGCCAATGCGAAATCAGATTGTTAGGCCAATGGAACGATGGGTTGATGATCGAGGCTACGAGTCGAGTGCATCTAATGTCCTTGGTGAAGTTACGGACATGATGAAGCATTATACCGATATGATCTCCGAACAATATCGACAAATAGCCGTGACGTTAATTTCTTAAAGAAGCAACAAAATTTGATAGGGAGTCGATGCCCTGAAGAGGGTGGATGCTCTAGATTCAGTTGTAAATGGTGTGGTGGACAGCACTTCCCACGAAACTGCCCAAATGTGAAATGTGACATTTGTGGGAAGTCGGGCCATCTAGCTGCTACCTGTTGGAGTAAGATTAGCTCTCTCCAACAAGGAAGTAAACAAACGGGCCCAGTGAATCATAGAGCACAAGGAAATAACTTGCAGCAGAATGATGCACCTAGGCAAATATTGCAGAGGGGAAAAACAAATATAGAAGAGTTGCCACAAGGCAACGGAGTCAGCCTTATTGAGGCTGTATGAGTCCATGATGCTGAAACCTCTAACTTAAGAGCCATGACAAGAGGCCAAAAGGCTAAAGAGGTTGACAAAGATAATACAAAACCGGTTGAGGCAAACCCTAAACAAGGGGATAAGGGGACGCAAGTCTAGAATTCTAGCATAGAAGGGGGACCGCTAAAGCCAGTTGACAGAAAAGGCGACCCTAAGAAGGATGAGGAAGGACCCAGAAAGAAGGCGAGAGCTAAGAAAGAAGCACCAAAATCGGTCCAAAGACCAAAAGAGAGGATGGTTTGGCGAGAAAAGAGAGCTTTGGCTACTTATCATCACTTTGATTTAGCGAGTTCTCTTTGCGAAGTTAAACCAGATGTGAACCTCTTGCAGTTGATCAAATTATCTCCAGGAGTACGCAAGGAATTTAAAAAGATCCTGCGTATCGGGTATATTGTGGAACCTCTGGGCATAGCACGAGTGGGAGAAGATTGGTTTGACCATGCTGAAAAGAATTGCCCTAGGGTTCCAGCTTATGTGGATGGAATATTAGTGGAATATGCCATTGTAGACACTGGATCCTCCATCAACATCATGAGTTCAGAGTTGATGGAGAGGTTGGGTCTAGGCATCCAGAAAGATAGCTCCACCCTTCTGAGAATGGCTGATGATAGTTTAAGACAACCAGAGGGTTGCATTAATAGGGTCCATGTTACAGTTGTGAGTGTAGAATGCTTCTTGGACTTTAGGGTGATAAGATTTGCAGGACATCCTAGCTATCGAGTTTTGCTAGGTAGGCCTTGGATCTTACGAACAGACTGTCAAGTCGATATACCCGCCAGTCAAGTGGTTCTAGGTAGAGGTGCTAATCGAGTAATAGTTGATGCTTATCCTGAGTCTCCTCAAAGTGAGAGAGCTCCTTTATCTTCTACTGAATTAGAAATAGTAGACGATCCATCTGGTAGTGAGACATCATCCAGCGATGAATCTAAAGAGGGGTCCACTACAGAGGATATCTATCAGATAACTCTAAATGAGCCGATAGAGCCTCAAGATAGGATAAGAGATGCGGATGTGATTGAGTTGGACCTTGGTACGCCGACTGATTCGCGGCCAATTAAATTAGGGTCTATGCTCAGTTCAGTAGAAAGGGAGGACTATGTGTCCCTAATTCAAGAATTCCGCGATATCTTTGCCTGGAGTTATGATGAGCTGAGAGGTATCCCTCCCAGCCTAGCTGTTCATACTATTCCTGTAAAAGAAGACAGTTGTCCTATGCGTCAGAAAGTACGGTGTATGCCTTTTGAATTGAGGGAGGGGCTGTTTGAGAAGTTACAGAAGCTAAGGAAAGCTGGTTTGATCTTCCCTGTTCAGCACACAGAATGGTGTTCGCTAGTTGTTATCAAGAAGAAGAAAAATAACCCGATCCAATTATGTGTGGATTTTAGAGAGCTAAATAAGCAGACAGTTAAGGATTACTACCCGTTGCCGTTTATTGACCAAATCTTGGATCAATTAGCGGGTAGGAAAATATATTCATTCATGGATTGCTTTGCAGGATATAACCAGATGGCAATTGCAGAAGAGGACAAGTTGAAAACAACTTTTATTACGGTCTTTGGTACTTTTGCATACCATGTGACGGCCTTTGGTTTATGCAATGCACCTGGATCATGGTAGCAAACAATAGACAAGACCTTTGGTGACATCTCCCTAGATGAGTTAAAAGTATTTATTGATGACCTGGGGGTAGCCACTGTAAGGGAAAGGATGTTGATTATTTTGAGGAAGTGCTTTGAGTGCTGCAGGCAATTTTGTATCACTCTTAATCCACGGAAGTGTGTCTTTGGAGTACCTTATGGGTTATTGTTGGGCCATGTGGTCAGTTTAGTAGGGATAGCAACCGACCCTGAAAAGATCAAGGTTATAGTTGGTATGAGTCCACCACGCACTCCGAAAGAGGTTCATAGCTTTCTGCCATCGATAGGGTACTATCAGAGATTTATAAATGCCTTGGCAGAAAGAACGTTGCCATTGATGAATTTATTATCCTTTAGCTGTTCATTTGAATGGAGCGACCCTTGTAAGGTAGCTTTTGAGGATGTAAAACATGAGCTAGTAAAAGCACCTGTTTTAAAAGCACTTAAAAGAGGTGAGGTGTTCTATATATTTTCAATAGCCATTATGTATAGTATCAGTTGCTATTTAGCCCAAATTTGGGAGGAAAAGTGATATCATCCGATAGCTTTTGCTAGTCGGAAATTGGGCATTTCAGAGATTAATTATACCTACATGGAGAAGTTGTGTCTTGCAATGGTCTTTGGGACTAAGAAATTCAGGTACTACATCCTCTATGAAAAGATAGTATTCTATACGAAGGCGGAAGGGCTGAGATTGCTTATGAACAAGCTATAGCCGCCTGATCATTTGGCAAAGTGGTTAATCACTTTGCAGGAGTTTGATTATGAGATTAAGAGCAAGCCACCGAGGTTGCAGGGTATTGTGGAATGCCTTCTGGATTTCGGGGAGCCGAAAGAGACTTTGGCTGAAGGAAGTGATATTGAGGAAATGTTTAAAATTGATACAGCTTCTATTCCATCTTGGTATGCTGCTATTACACACTATCTATCAATAGGAGAGACAAGAGCTGGTTTGTCAAAGTCTGAAAAGAGGAAAATCAAACAGCAAGCTTTGAAGTTTTCCTTGATTGCAGGGACACTATATTGGTAGGGTGTTGATGATATTTACCGCCGATGTGTGATGCCTGACGAGGTTCCTTTTATCTTAGAGGAGTGTCATGACTCTGCATGTGGAGGGCACTTCGCGGGACAGTTGACAGCGCAGAAAGCTTTAAGAGCCGGATATTGGTGGCCGTCCATCTTCTAAGATTCTTTTGAATATGTTAAGAGATGTGATACCTGTCAGAGGCATGATAGTAGAGAGAAAGAATAGGAAACGCCCACTTACACCTATCATGGCTATCCTTTCATTTGAGAAGTGGGGCATTGATTTTGTGGGTCCTATTACTCCGTCGTCTACTATCCAAAAGAGGTATATTATAGTAGCCACTGATTATTTCACGAAATGGTCAGAAGCGCGGGCGACAAGGTAGGACAATGCAAAAGAGACTGCAAGTTTCCTTTTAGAGCAGATTATTTGCCGCTTCGGTCCATCGAAGGAATTAGTGTCGGACCGCGGAACCCATTTTTTGAACAAGGTGATCAAAAGCTTGACAGAAGCTTGGCGCACAATAAAACGACTCCTTATAATCCGCAAGCAAATGGGCAAGTTGAGAGTACTAATAAACAGCTTGTGGGGATCTTGTCTAAGATAGTCTCTGAGAAGAAACGAGACTGGGACATGAAGTTGTATGTCGCAGTATGGGCGTATAATACCACGTTCAAGCGAGCTACCGGCCATACTCCATTCAAATTGGTTTATGGAGAAGAGTGTGTGTTACCCCTTGAAATCGAATTGCCAACCATACGGTTTGCAATTAACCATTCTTTGGGAGATGAGGATTTCTTTTTTGAACATTTCACGACCATAGCCCACCTGGATGAATTGAAGTTGTAGAGCTTGTTACATAGGAGGTAGCTAAACGTCAAATGAAGCGGTTGCATGACCTCAGAGCGAAGAAATATACCTTCAAAAAAGGACAGTTAGTCCTCTATTATGATGCGCGTAGGGAGTTGTTTCCAGGGAAGCTGGAACCTAAATGGGATGGCCCCTACAAGATTGTCAGGTTAGGAAAGAATAGGTCTATGGTCCTATTAGCTTATCTATAGGGAGTAGAGTTTAATAATAAGGTTAATCTTAATAATATTAAACCTTATTATTTCTAAGTATGCTAATATCGAGAAATGCATTACAGGTCCATGTTGGGGATGATTTGAGACCTGCGGAAGAGCTTAAAGTCGGTTGATGGGTCGGTTAATTCCTTATTTGGAGCACCCATATCTGGAGCAGAGATACCATCAGGGGAAACTCATCTAGTGGAGCAAAGGATATAAAGTGATTGAGCTAGAAGACGGAACCTTTGTGTGGAACATCAAAGTCTTCTGCCATCACTGCTTACGACTGTTGACGAGTATCCCTATTGAGTTCAATGAAGAAGGTGGGATGGAGCCGTCAGTTCATCCTCTCAACATGCTAAACTTTGATTACCATAATTACGAATAGAGGAGTTCGTGATGGCTAGCTGTGTAAACCCATTGTGGACGTATACATTATATTTTGATGGAGCGTCCATGAGCCGTAATAAAAAAGGGAGTGTTGGAGTAGTAATCTGAGACCCCCGACGTAGAGTTACAATGAAGTTAGATGCTTATCTTGGGGTAGGATTCACTAACAATATGGCAGAGTATAAAGCCTTGATTATGGGACTGCATATTGCCAAGCAAGGTGGTATTCGTTGGTTGTTAGTAAAAGGGGATTCCCAGTTGATCCTGAATTAGCTAGATGGGACATATACAGTGCGGAACCCCATTCTTTGTATGTATCATCGGACTTCGATGACCCTATTTGAGGAGTTTGAGAGAGTGTCTCTTCAGCTGATTCCACGTTACTGGAATCTGTTTGCAGATTCATTAGCAAATCTTGCTTATGAGGAAGACCTCTTCTTTAATTGTGATCCTGGTCTGGATATTGTGATCAATGATGAAACAGGACCCGGTCGCTTGTGGGGTATGTTATCAGAACATGCAATATATGGCAGATGATGGTTGATATGGGTGATGCAAAGAGTTTCCGAGACCAATCTACCATTATTATCCTGGACCCATAGGCTAATTAGACAACATGTGATGCGTACGCCTCTTGCTATATATGCAAGAGGGATGGGTCATAACCTTATGCTATATATGCAACATGTGATGCGAGCCTGTTTTTCCTCCTTGGAAGGAGTCTATTATTGTATATCTGGATTCTAGGGAAGGATGTGTAGGTGCTACTACGTTTGATCTCATTAGGCCAAGAGGGCCAGTGTTGCGAGGTGTTATTACTTTATTTCGTTAGGCCAAGAGGACCGATCCTTTTTTGTGGTGAGGTGCTTTATTTCATTAGGCCAAGAGGGCCAGTTGTTTGTTTAGTACAGGTGCGGTTAATGGTTTCTTGTTTTAGTTCTGTGCTAGACAGATTCGGAAGAAGAGCATGGAAGGAGCCTTTTTTTGCGTGGAAGCTTCTCGTGGCCCTATCCAAGTGATATCTTTCCTTTATGAGTACTGTGGTTTTTATGCTATATGTGTTTGTGTACTTGTTAAGGGGTTTTTTGTTTCTTGTTGGGGACCGGCGTCCAAGGCATGAAGTCCTGAGGTTTAGGTTAAGTATGTCTAAGGGAGATTTGAGTAGTCGTTGCCTCCTGTAAAGACATTGCCAGACATCGAAAGACTTGTTTTAGAAGGGAGTCCTAGTGACCCTGTTCTGCTAGCCTGCTAGGTGGCCATTCTAGGAGCTCTTGTTAGTTGTGAGGCAGTTAGAGAAGCCTGCCAAAGGAAAAAATAATGATGATAGAAGGAGAAAACCTTGAATATCTTAAAGACAATAAATATATACAAAGATGTGTAAAAAGGGGTTCTAACCCCTATCAAAGAAAATAAAAGAAACAAAAAATTTTAAGCAGTTGATCATCGCCTTGCGAAGGCCTGGTAGGTTCCTGGGGACAACATTTTCACGTGGTTTTAGAGCTTAGTTGAGCATGGTCAGCTCCTCACTCTACTTCTCTAGCTCCCTTTCACTTTTTCCCAACTTGGTATCAGCTCAAGTAGTCGTTTCCTACTCTAGCTTCACCTTCACCTTCACTGGAGCTTTCATGGCTGTCATAGCTAGCAATACCTTGTCTACTTGGAGGCCTTGGATCTAGCCAAAGAAGAGGAGATAGCTCATGCCTTGAACTGAGAAGATCTTCTCTTGCTCAACGGAATTCAGGCCAGCACATCAAACCACGACATTGGCATCTTCCGTGCTCGACATTATGCATTTCCCAGGTCGCTACTCATAATTGCACCGATTCCAGTCCATGAGTATAGGGCTTTGGAAGCTCACTATATAAGCCTACTCTCCATACAATATCTCTTGCAATGGTCAAATCCTTGAGCTACACTAGCTAAAAAGATAGTCACTTGTTAAAACCCTAAAAGAAGAAGCCATAGCCATTGACCTTCAAGATCATAAACACTTTATTTTCCACTTTATTGCAACACATCAAGCCTCAAACACTCACGTCTCATCAATTTCTAGCAAGATAAATTCTCAAGAAGAAGATTTGGAACATCAAGCATCAACTATCAAGCTCAACATTGAGTCTTCAAGGCACAGTGATTGAAGGCATAATAATCTCTTGATACTCCATTAGTGCTTCTTAGCACTTGGATCATATGCTCACTCAAGAAAAACACATTTTTGATCCCAAATCATCTACTTATTGTAATGCCCTAATTGATAAAATATCTTTAAGTCTTGATCCCCTTGTAAAAAGGATAGACACTACTCGAGTACGCTCGTGGTGGTAAGACATTCAAAATGAGTGAATTTGAGCAAATAGCCAAATTCAATGGTGAAGGCTTTCACGCCAAGAAGGAAAAGACCATGTATCACCTCATGAGGAATACCTCTAGGATCTCTTTTTGAAGATGATGAAGGTGATGGAAATGGCGGGAAAGAAGATTCAGAAAGTGGGATCCTTATAGTAGCTCCACCAAAAACCAAAGAATGGAAAAGATAAATAACAAGGCACTAGGAATCATTTCTTGCGGACTAAGTGATGATGTGCTACATCATATCTCTTGCATCAAAGAAGATAGAAATGCTTGGGAGGAACATAACAAGATTTTTGGTACCCAAGCAAAGAGTTTAAATGAAAAAGTACTCATGTAGTTTCATAAACTAGATATAAAAGATAGTGATTCCATGACCATACACATTAACAAGTTCAAGAGCCTTAAAACCCAGCTTGCAACTCTTAAGAAGAATATTGTTGAAGATGAAGTAATAGCCATACTACTTGCAAGTGTAAATAAGGATCCATATGATAATCTTGTGTCCACCCTAAGTAATGTTCCAAGTCTCTCACTTAGAGATATTGAGCACTCACTACTTGATGGAGAAAGAAAAAGTTAAAAGCAAGGATGCAAATGAACACACCACCAATAGCAGTCTCTTGTATACCAAGGGCACTTATGGAGCCAGAGGTTTTGGTCGAGGACTCAGCACCAACAACAAAAAGGATCTCATTATACGTCATTACTGTGGCAAGACTAGCCATACAACTCTGGTGAATGTTTCCACAAGAAAGACTACATTAGAAGGAGAATGATCACCACTAAAACCATTTCATGAATGAAGAAGAAGAAGTTGATGCTTTTGCTACCAAAAATAACTCTAACAGATTGACTAAAGAAAATTCATTGTATCTTTCATATGTTTTCTTCCCATAGTGGATACTCGGGTAAGTTACTCATGAATATATGTATGCATCGCATGGGTTCAAAATAAGGTATTTTTAAAATACATTTTTTACATACAAAAGAGTGTAATATAAGGAGATTACTTTCAGATTGAATAGAAAAGGGGTACGTTTTATTCATAAAAAATTCACAGATAAGGATATTTATAAATAGGCCTTGAACGCAGGTGATGTAGAGGATATACATATAGTAACTTCCCTGAGAGTGGATATCTATTTTTCAAGTAGTGGTTTTTCTTTGTAAAAACCCTTGCCAAAGATGTAAAATTTCAAGCTTTAACTTGACTATGCTACCTATTAGCTAGTCTCTTGGGCCATGTCATCATGTAGGGGAGGAAAAAGCCAAAAAGTGTAAGAACTCATCATTTGAGGGGGGTGTTGAGAAATGACTAATGATGTATGCTCCACGAAGAGATGCCCTAAATCCCATATGCACAGTGAGGAGAGTGGAACAACCCAACTTCTATAAAGCATTGTACTTGACTATCACTTTCATAATGATGAATGCAATATCATGATGCTTTCCTCTTTCAGTTAGTGACATTGTCATTGTCAATCCAATACACACTATTTTCTTTATGAGTCCATGCTTCCATCTTGGAACCTAATTCACTTGTGTAACAATTGTCTACTCATTGTCCATGTCAACATGAATTTAGTCTTCATCTTCCAACCTCCATAGCTCCCGCCATGCTCTAGATCCGACATTTTCATAGTTGGATTCATCACTTGATGACTTCTCACTACTAGTTGTATCCTCCAATGTATCTACCTCTATAGAGGATTAAGGAACTCTCTTACTTTGAAAAGATTCAATGTAGGCATCTACTACTACATGTCTAGCACCTCTTCCAAAGATCAACTGACCAACAGGTGTGTCAACCTCACAACCCACATATAAGATCCATGGCCTACCTAGAAATACTTGATAGCTAGGCCACCTCATGAACCTGATAGCTCTAAAGTCCAAAATGCATCCCACATTGCAATGGTCATGTGGACTTTAGTAATGCACCCTTCAGGTTGTGTTAAACTATCATCAGCCACTTAGAGAATCGTAGAGGCATCTTTTTTTATTTCTAACCCTATCCTCTCCATGAATTCAGAACTCATAATGTCGATAGAGGATCCCATATCCACAATAGTATTGTACACTAATATTCCATCAACGTATGCTGCTACCCTTGGACAATGCTTTTCAGCATGCTCAAACTAATCATCTCCTACTTGCAGTATGCTCAAGAGCTCCATGATATACCATGTGCACAAAATTTCCTTAAACTCTTTACGTACTCCCGGGGACAACTTAATCAACTACAAGACGAGATTTACATTTGGCTTAACTTTGCAAAGAGAACTTGCTAAATCAAATTCATGATAGCTATGAAGAGATCTCTTTTCTCACCAGACCATTCTCTCCTTTGGCCTTTGAACAGGCTTTGGTGCCTCTTTCTTGGCTTTTTTCTTCTTCTTTTGGCAATTCCTTATCCTTCTTGGTAGTATCATCTTTACCATCAACTGCTTTTAGAGGTCTGCCTTCCATGTCAAGATCAAGGACTTGCATCCCCTTATCATCTTGCTTAGGGTTTCCCTTGATAGGTTTTACCTTGTCTTTTTCATCATCTTTATCCTTTTGACATCTTGTAATGACCTGTAAATTAGAGGCTTTAGTGCCATTGACACGTACAACTTCAATAAGGTTGACTCCACTACCACTAGATAGCTCTTCTATAGTAGCCTTCCCTCTTTGCAGTATTTGTTTCAATTCCTCATCTTACTAGAGATTATTTCCTTGTGCTTGATGGTTGATTGGATCTAGTTTTTTGCTTCTTTGATGGTGGAGAGAGATAATCTTTCTCCAATAAGTACTAGCTCTGTGGCCAGACTTTCCACATATGTCACATTTAATATTTGGACAATTCCTAGGTAAATCTTTGCCATCACACCAGTTATAGCTAAATCTTGAGGGGGCACCCTCTTCAAGGCATCAACTCCCTATCAAATTATGTTTCTTCTTAAGGAAATTGACATCAATAGTTATTTGCCTATATTGTTTGGTGATCAGATCAATATGGTGCTTCATCATATCCTTAACTTTGTCGAGGACATTCGAGGCACTTGGCTCATAGCCATGATCCTCTACCTATCATTCCATTGGCCTAACCACTTGATTTGGAATTGGTTTTTGATTCCCTGGAGCAATATTGGAATTTATTATTTAACCTCTAACATTTGCTAGAGATTCATCTAACTAGCCATAAGCATGATCACACTAGGAGGAGATGGCAGCATGGGCGCATTTTGAATCATGCTTCCTCTCCCATTGGAAGTACTCATGGGTGTCCCTTGACCTCCATTTGTCAATGCTAAAGTATTTCCACCACCTAGACTCAGATTCTAGTTTTCCCTAGAGATATAGGCCGCTTGTAATTGCGACTCTACCTCCTCTGCTTGTATAATAGCCATATCAATATCGGGAAGAGCAACACTGCTAAACTATACATGAATATTAAAGTCCATTCCATGCAAAAAATATTGTTGAGTACCAATTGGAATAGAAATATAGATTTGTAACTTATGAAATACTTCATTTAGTTTCTTTGCACATCCTTGAACATTCTCGTGAGGTTCTTGACGTGTTACATTGAGAATGCATAGCTAGTACTAACCTCGGGGTGGTCACTCATGAATATATGTATATATAACGTGAGTTCAAAATAAGGGGTTTTTAAAACACCAATTTTATACATTTTTTACATACAAAAGGGTGTCATATAAAGGGGTTACTTACAGATTGAATAGAAAAGGGTTGTGTTTTATTCAAGAAAAATTCATAGATTATGATATTTATAAATAGGCCATGAACGCACATTATATAGAGAATATATATATAGTGAACCCCCCGAGGTATTGACCTCCCCTTTCATGGGAAAAATCTTTTGAGAAGGCCACAAAGAATAAATCAATCGTAGTTATGGTTCTAGCCTCTACACTATGATATCATACTACAACTCATCCTTTCAAAGTCATGTTAAAAGAACATCATCAAGTGTCCTTCATCATGGATTCGATAGTTGAGCATTAACTTTTAGAATTCATTAATATGAAGTTCTGCATCTTCCTCTGCTAACCCATTAAAAGTGGGTAGAGGAAATCCTAAGACCTAGCAAGGCTAGCGTTCCTGCTAGGATTGCAATGGGTTGCACGATGACAACAATCGAATTGACCAAAGGAGTTTGAACAATGGGAACTATTCCTCCACTCAAAGTGGAATGATTAACTAGAAGAAGAGGGGAAGTACTAGAACTTCCTCCTTCTAAATGAACTATTTGTGGAACTAGGGTTGCTAAGACCCCTCCCTTGTAGGGATATCAGACTGCTCGAGAAGAATATCTCCTAATAATCTCGGCTTGCCATCTAGCCCGTTCATCTTTTTCTTGCTTCTAAAGCTCATCTTGATGGTCTTTTGAATCTATTTCAATGCCTTTTGGCATACACTAATAAATTGGTCCTAAGAGTTTGATTTTGGGACCTTTTTTGGGAGTAAAAAAGCACCCAGTAGAGGCGTAAAAGACTAATTTTTCATGGAAAATGAAATGATTACGGATCGATGATTTGGAGTTTTCCTAGATAGATTTTGATACCATGAATGCAACGCAAGTTTCGGTTCATCGATTTGAGTGTGTATTTGACATCCCATTTAATCTCGGCAAGGTTTCACATTATAAAGCAACTATGTGATCTGGAAGCCAAAAAGTGCACAATGAAGGTCAAGTTTATAGATTTCGACATCATAGAGCAAACTATCCAGTCAAATCTAGAATTCGAGTTCATTTGCCTTGCCAAAATGCAAAACTCCATTTACTAGCCGTACAAAAGCACAAAACTTGAACTAGTTATTTTAAGCCTTGATTAAGAGCAAAAACTCAAAAATCTACTCATGAAGGGGGCAGAGAGGGAGCGCCTTTTTTTTGCACCCCTTGATTAAAAAATTTATTGATTCTAGCTGTTGACATCAGGCTCAGGAAAGAGGGCAACAAGATGGAGATTTTCTTCCCCTTCCAATGGTTCAATCCACACAGGAAATGAATGAGTAAATGGAACGATCATTTTTTCATCTTTCTCTCTCCTCTCTTCTCTTGTTGTGTGTTTTCATGGTTGATTCTATGAGAGATGGAGGTGGGCTGAGATGAGAGATTTCGATCATTGGATGATTGTGGAGCATAAATGAGCATAGATACAAGTTGAAAGGATTGTTAGTTCTATTGAGAAGCATCAGCAAGCCTACGATCACAAGATAAGTATGATACTGTATGGTATATTTTATTATTTATGATAAAATTTGGTTGAAAATGATTTCATTTGGTTTTCAATGATTTGATCCATTATAAATATAAAAGAAAGTAAGAAAAATCAGTCATCTAATAATTTCTTTATAAGCACGCACAACTCGCAACATTATGATTTTAAGGAAAATCATGTGTTTTTGGGGTTTTGTCATGCGTACGGTGTTCATGTGGGATGGAATATGATAGAAAAATAATTCTTAGTAAGATCAATCAGTATAAATAATTAAATTAAAAAATATGGATAATTATCAATAAATAAATAGTAAAAAGTATGAAAGAATTAAAAAATAGATTTTCTACATCCAAAAAATAGGAAACAATAATATTTGTGTTTGTCAATGTATGATAAGGCTGAGGCATGAGATTTGGCCTCAATTCAGCCCTATCTCTATGGTAAATGGGTTTTTATTTCTTTTATGAAGAAAAAATATGTAAAAACGACTCTCTAAACCTACCACCGAATGCACAATCTTAAGCGATAGGAAGAAGGGAGGTGTTAAGTGCTCATAATATACTAAATTCTTATGTTTTTTTGATGCATGACATAAGAGATATATGTGGTTCAAAATTAAGAGGTTCTAGTAGCACGAGCATGCACTCGATGCTGGCTTTAGACACTGTAGTAATCACGTTTTAGAGTAAAGGCATGGAAATATATGTTTTTGCACCTTTACAATGCTAGTTATCAGTAAGGAAATTGTTTGAGCACTATAAATCATACACAATTGCATTACATGCAATGCACAGTATCATCTTGGATGCACAACAATTGTTTTCATGAACAATGACCTACCTTGAGGAGGTGAGGCACCATAAGTTGTAGGGTTAGTGGTTCATTCCTTGGGGAGTATTTAGTGAGGACTATCAATTATCTCATGGATCCATCGATTAAAAGAGTGAATTATGTATCGAATGTGCTTTACGTGTTCATGCGGTACATCTTGGGGACAATCCCCAAGGTGAAGGGGATCTGTATAGTGGGGCTACGCTAGTCAGCCGAGGGGCACTCCCTTTTTCTGTGCTTACATGGTGTATTACATTGATATGTGTAGGGACTCCCTCTTAGGGTTGTGGAAAGGGTTATTATCCATTGGATTATATTCCATACAAATGCAAATTTCTATATTAGAGATTAAGGTTGTCTTATAGACACTCCTGACCACAAGGCTATGGGGGATGGTTTGGGTGTGTAGTAGAGACTTGACTAGTGCCATAGAGCCAGTATCAAGCCGGTTTTAGGTCCCAAAAGGTGGTGCATTTACTGGGAGCTGCTAATAAGTGGCTATCTTCGAATCTTAGTCAATAAGAATCAGTTTATTAGTGTATGCCAAAAGGGAGTGAAATAGATTCAAAAGACTGTCAAGCCGAGCTTTAGAAGCAAGAAAGAGCTAAATGGGCTAGATGGAAGGCCAAAATTATTAGGAGATATTCTCCTCAAAGGAGTGGTCTGCTATCCCTACAAGGGAGGGGTCTTAGTAACCCTAGTCCCACACATAGTCTGTTAGGAGGAGGAGAGTTCTAGTATTTTCCCTCTCCTAGTTAGTTAGCCCACTTTGAGTGGAGTAATAGTTTCCATCGTTCAAACTCCTTTAGTGAAACCAATTATCACCACGGTGCAATCTATTGCAATCACAACAAGAACACTAGACTTGCTAGCCTTAGGATTTCCTCTATCCATTTTTAATGCATTTACAGAGGAAGATCCCAAGCTTTATATCAATGAATTCCAAAAGTTAATGTTCAACTATCGAATCCAAGATGAAGGACACTTGATGATGTTCTTTAATATGACTCTAAAAGGACGATCCGTAGTCTTGTATTTTAGCCTAGAGGTTGGAACCATAACTACAATTGATGTATTCTTTGTGTCTTTCCGAAGAGAGTTTGCCCCTCAAAGGGGAGCCCAATATTGGTTACCTGTTCTCAATGTAACATGTCGAGAACCTCATGAGAATGTCTGAGGCTATGCCAAGAAATTGAAGTAAGTATTTTGTAAGTTGTAAACCTATATTCCTATTCCAACTATTGCCACTCAGTTGCAATACTTTTTGCACGGGCTAGATTTTAATATTCAAGTGCAGTTAATCAATATTTCTCTCGTTGACATTGATACAACTATTACATGAGCAGGGGAGGTAGAGTCACGATTAGAAGTAGCCTATCTCTCTAGGGCAAACTGGAATACGAGTCTAGATGTTAGAAATACTTTGGCATTGACAAATGGAAGCCAAGGGATGCCCATGAGTACTTCTAATATAAGAGGAAGTATGATTTTGAATGTGCCCATGTTTCCAAACCCTCCCAGTGTGACCATGTCTATGGATAGTGAGATGGCTCCACCAAGTGTTGGAGGCCAAACAATAAACCTAATGTTGTTCTAGGGAATCAACATGCAATTCTTCATAAAAGTGGTTAAGGCCAATGGAATAACAGGTGTTAGAATATCAAGCTCCCGTTACTCTTCAGTCAGTCTATCTTTATGTGTGTGACCGACATTAGCTGGATACGACTGTATATGTGCATGACATTCAATAAGTCGATGTAGTCAATTACTTAACCACATTCAGTCTTGGTTAGTCATGCCTATGTGTGTAAGTCTCTTTTAGTGAGTATGATGGAAGAATAATGGAAGAACAACAACAATGAGCTGAGGCCCATCTTTTGCTCCACTTTGTCTCTCTCCCTCTCTTCCAATATGGTATCAGTGCTTGAACGCCTGAAGCCTAAAGGCTTGGCAATGGCCATTTGGCATCAATACATCAGATATGAAGAAAACATCATCAAAGGAGACTATGCTTGCAACCCAATTTTTTGCAAAAGCTATATCTTGCTACAGAAATGGTTTTTGGAGAAACGGTCCTCTATTCCTAACCATTTCAATGTGGTCTATAACTTTGTAGAGGAAATTTTTTTCAAATTTCTCACTATATTTGAGATATTCAGCACAGACCTATGCAAACTAGCTTTTTACTACAATAAATAGCAGGTGATAGCATCATTGCTTGACTGAGAGCTCATCTAAGTGAATATTCTACTTGAATTCCTGTATGCCAGATTAAAGCTACCTGAGCTAGAAGAAGCTCCTTTTCAACTGAAGATGGCAAATTAGAGGAGGATTAAGCCTATGACAATTCTCTTAAATCAACAGATTACTGTTTGAGGACTTACCTTTCCAGTGAATTTTGTGGTTCTAAAATTAGATGAAGGAGACATCCCATATCCACTTCTATTGGGAAGGCCTTGGTTTAAGCAGGCTAAGGTTAAATAGGATTAGGGAGCTGCTAAAATTACAATCAGGAAGGGAAAGAAGAAAGTGCACATGAACATGGTGCCAAATGCAACTTTGCTTAGAGAAGCCAGAGCCTTGTATGCACAGGGTATTAACATGGTGAAGAAAGTTGATGATGATGAAGAAGATGCTTTCCTTAAAGTTAATGAATCAGCTGTACCTGTTTTTGATATAGATGTGGTTAGAATTCGGAACAGTTCAAGGAGCAAAAGGAATTTGTAACCTCCCAACAATAGAATGAGAGTAAACAAGAAGATCTTACAGAAGAGGAAGACATAAACATGAAGTTATCTGAACAGGAAGAAAAGATGCATATTCAGTGAATTATTCAGGCTGAAAAGGCTTTTGAGGAGCAGATGGCTAAAATAGCAAGAGTCCAAGAAGATGATTTACAGAATCTTAATTTAGGTTATGTAGAGGATCCTCAGATGGTCAAAGTCAATGTTCATGTGGAAGGCCAATTCAAAAAAGATCTCAGTTAGCTATTACAGGAATTTAAAGATATTTTTGCATGGACTTACACTAATATGAAGGGAGTGGATCCCAGGTTTTGTATGCACAGGATCAACCTCAAAAAATATGTAGTCCCTCTATTATTTCACAGAAATATAGGATGAACCCAAACTATGCAAAGGCTATCAAGGAGGAGTTGGATAAACTTCTGAAAGTGGGATTTATTTATCCTTTGGAGAGGGTGACATGGTTATCACCTATAGTGGAGGTGCCAAAGAAGATTGGAAAACTCAGAATCTGTGTTGACTACATGAAACTAAAACTGATTCTTTGCCATTTCCATTTCAAGATACTATGTTGGATGCAATTGCTGGTAATAAGATGTACAGTTTCTTGGATGGATTAAGTGGTTACAATTAGATATTGATGGCAGAAGAAGACAGAGAGAAGATTGGTTTTGTTACAGAATGGGGAGTATATGCCAGTAATGTAATGGTATTTGGGTTGAAAAATGTTGCATCTACATTTCAGAAATGGGTACAGGAAGTCTTTGCTCCATACTTGACAACATTCATGAGAGTCTTTCTAGATGATTTTAGTGTGTTTGGGAAGGCTCTGGATCACCTTAATCAACTCAGATTATGCTCTGAAAGATGCACAATGGCTAGGTTGAGTCTTAATCCAGCCAAATGTGCTTTTGCTGTTAAAAGAGGGACTTTACTAGGGCATATCATTTCAGAAGAAGAAATGCAAGTTGATCCTAGGAAAGTGGCAGCTATTCAAAAGGCCAAAGCACCAACAAACTTGAAGAAATTGAGTAGATTTGTTGGACAGATCAAGTGGCATAACAGATTTCTAAAATATTTGTCTCATGCATGTGTTCCATTGACTAAGTTGACCAAGACGGATGTGAAGTATGTCTGAAAAAAAGAACACGAAAAAGCATTTAGATTACAAGTAGCACCAATAATGCAGCCTTCTGATTGGATTTTACCATTCCATGTGTTTGGAGATGCCTTTAATATTGCAATGGGAGCTGTGTTAATGCAAGACAAACATACATGCTAGTTTAGACAAATTTATTATGCAAGTACGGTCATGACATGAGCAGAAATAAATTATTTTGTTATTGAAAGGGAGTGCTTGGGAGTTATCTTTGTAGTGAAAACGTTCAAGCATTATTTGTTGGGCAATTTAATCATAATTCATGTGGATCACGAGGCATTGATCTATTTGGTGAACAAACCACAACCAACAGGAAGATTGGCAAGATGTATTTTGCTATTATAGGAATTTGAATATTCCATTGTGCATAGACCTTAAAGAGAACATTTGAATGTTGATTATTTAAGAAGTTTGAAGTTAGGAGCATATCCACCTAGCCATGGGCAATGTCCACATAGTTATAGATTTCAGCAAGAATTGTGTGACTCCTTTCAAGTCCACCAAGCCATCGATAGACAAACCTGCTGCCAAGTCTAAGGAGGTGGGTAGTGCTTCGTCACAACCCACCAAGCCTCAAGACTAGAAAATCACTGAAGTCAAGCTAAGACCCATGAGCAAAGCTTCAATGGATACCTAAATGGCAAGGACCGCCACCTAGGAGCAAACACCACAACCCCGCAAGACTAAGAACACCACCTCGCACCCTAGGAGGCTAAAACACAATTATAGACATTGACGTACGGTGAGCCGCAGTGGGTCCCCAAGACCCTATTACAAGCACAAGGCTATTACGAGGGTAATGCGTGGATATGGATTCCTAAGGCCCAAATGACCAAATGCACTAATTGAATGCTGCCCTCAAGCTTGATCCTATTGCAAGCACAAGGCTATTACGAGGGTAATGCGTGGATATGGATTCCTAAGGCCCAAATGACCAAATGCACTAATTGAATGCTGCCCTCAAGCTTGACAAAACAAGGCCACATGATACATCCAAGGCCAAGGCCACAAAAGCCTTTGGATTCAAAGCCTTCATAATTGCAAACACACAAACTAGTGAAAAATGAGCGAGTCTATCGAACCAAACCACAGCCTACTACTCACACTCATAACATGACTAGTCCTACAGCTCATGGAACGTCACCTAAATGTCACACTGTACCCTTAGCACAGCCAAATCCCAAGCCTACTGTACAAAAGGCCCAACCGCAAGCTCACGAACAACCAAAGTAGCCACCATCCAGCTACTGAACTCTCTAGTTTTGTCAAACCCCAACCCCCCTGCCAGCCTTAGACCCTCTTATGAGTGATGATCAATTTTGACTATGGCCCTGGACTTAGCAGAGAACACAATGGATGACTTGGTTGCCTATCTTAGATGCTTAGATGCCACCTTCATGTCACTTGCTAAAAGCTATGACTGCTTAGACTTGGGACTCTTGGATGAGCCTATAGTGATGGAAATACGGACACTCCCTTGTTCTTGGGAAGAATTAGAATTTGTGTTTGTCAAGGCTTTTGAGATAGGTGAGGAGTTGATTGCTGCTGATGTCTACCACGAAGAAGTGCAGAAAAAACACCTCATCACCTCATACAACAAGCACATAGCTTATGCCAACGATCAAGAGATAGGATACTTGAAACAGCTTGCTACCACCAACTTGAGGAAATGGTATGCTCTTCGTCTTCAATGGGAGCTTGAAGGATATCAGTCGAATGATGTCAGATCATGACAAATGTCAAGCAATGATGCGCCATCAAAACATCATAGTACGACCAAACTTATGTCGCCCCAACCTATTATGGGGTATTGATGACCATTCATGATCAACCCATGAAAAAACACATTCAAGGACACCCCTACTTAGATCTCACCCTCACCAGGAGGAACTATGCATTTCTAATCGCATAGACTCCGGTGACTTCTTGCTTGATGTCCTTATTTACATCACCCATATAGACATCCAACCCTTCGACATGGACCAATATGCTCATATGGAATATAGTCCAAACTTCTATGCTTGGAGCATGTGAAAGTAAAACACTAGACCCATGCATTGAATGCCCTCTACTCTCTAACCTTCAATCCTAGGAAGGATTCTTATCAATTCCAAGGAGGAGGGGGTAAGGAGGTAAGGTGAATCAAAATCAAACCAAACACATAAGGAAATAAGAAAATAAAAAACATACCATAAAAGCCTCAATCCACACCTAAGAACAAAAAATAAAGGAAAACATTAACTTGCGATTGAGGAAAATGTCACAAAATTTTGAAATAAAGCTTGAAGGAAAATTCTATTTCTATAATAAAAACATTTCAATCTAGTAAGCATGGAGCCTTTTCTTTCAACAAGTAATTGTTTTGGAAAGCACTAATGGTGAACCATGGTTTATGACAGGAGTTGGAGATGTCACAGCAAGACTGAGCCCATCGCCTTTCCTTCACAGAGAAGAGGAAAGGTTGAAGTATGGCCTTTCCATCTTGAAAACCAGGGCCTACAACAAGCTCAAATTTAGGAGCATCCACAACATCAAAGAGGTGGTGGCCAAAGAGGAGGCTGCCAAGAGTGGATGGCAATTGTGTCCCCAAAAAGCCATCTATTGGTGGAGTGAAGGCTAGAAGGTCCCTAGACTTTCATGGGAGACTTAGTAAGATAAACTCTAGGAATGGTGGCTCAACTATTAGATACAATCAATAGAAGTGCCTACAAAATGCATTTAAGGATCGTGCTGATAATGGACAAGCTCAGAATAGAAAATCCAATGTTTGGAAAACACTAGACAATGCATTCTTTTATTGTGATAAAACAAAGTGGAATGATGATGATCTCAAAGACTTCAAAAACCAATTGAACCTTTTTAAAAAGCCAATGACAAAAGCTTGGGGTAATCAACACTTCACTCACTATATGGTAAGAAGTTTGCATATGTATATATCTTTATTATCTAACTCATATAGGGTTTTCTAATTGAATTTCTTTATTTGTTAACTATGTAACATATTTTATACAACCATGCTCCGTATTTTATCAAGAAATATGGATCTCTATCTATTTGGTCAACTTAAGGTATGGAAAAATTATGTTATCAAGCAAGAACAAAATACTTTAGACACACAAGACATGGAGGTGGAAGATACAAAGCAAACAGTTTATTACAGGTCTTTCAATGGTTCTACAGACAAATTTAGCACAAATTCAAGCTCAAAGACACAATCGCATCATATAATACATCACCTTTGGCAAGGACTATATCCACTATTACCGAAAGAAGAAAATATGGATATTTAAACTCTTGTGCAAAGCAAAGATATTCTGAATGGTTACAAAATAGACAAAGAGATGGAAAAAGATGGGTTTCAAGAAACCCTTAACATCTTTTGGTCTGACTCTGTTGCAGAAGAGTCTTTAGTTTCACGGAATTCACTAGGTTCTCTAAGGGAATCTTTTGTTTCATCCCACTTGATGAGACCTCTACATTTCAGGAACTCTTGTTTCCTATAGCTTGGAAGGAGCTTCAAATTCCTAGTATCTCCTACATGGGAGAGCAAATAAGAGGCAAGAACTCCAAAGTATCCTGCCCTAGATCCACTGTGTCCAGGCATGAAGCCTAAAACTCTTACAACTTCTTCTTTCTCCACCAAAGTTATCTTGTCTGAACCTCTATTGAAAGCTTGGGATCCAATCACCTTGGAGATAGTTTTCAAAGCCATTATTGGTAAGCTTGGAGAGCTTAACAACATGCCATGATAAATTGCAACTGTTTGATTGTTTAAGCGTCCAATACAATGACCAAGGCCTTGACTTTTACCAAGCTTCAATGGCCTTGAGCCCTTACTCTTCCAAGAAAGTTTTTTGCACCTTCAATTTGTATCTACACAATAAACCACAATAGTATAAGATGTCAGTAGATAAATATCCAAAAATGTTTGTCTATAATGCATAACATACTCTAATATAAATCACAATGGATATCTTAGAATTATCTTTCATACCTTGGGGTTTTCATATTCTTCAAGAAGACTATCATCATATAGATTTATTGAACTTTTTGGTTTCTCCTCTAATGGAGACTTCAGTTTCTCTTCATACCCCATGTTATTAATACCAAGTCTCTGTTGAATTTTTAAATACTCTTCCTCTGTAGGTATCCCTTCCTTTTCATACTCCACAATCTGATTAATACAAGAATGCAAGGCCACATAACAGTCTTGAAAATTCTCTCCCTCAACATCAAGAGTTGCTAGCAGTTCCTCTTCATAACCTATAAAATTCTTATCATTTTGACCCCATGCAACAAGGATTTCCAAGCATTAATCTTCTCTAAGATCAAAAAGGTGTTGAATATCATTTAGCAATACATATCTCTTTTTGTTGATGAGACAACTAGAAAATGTTGATGCACATTCAAGAGGACTTGTTTCAATCTCTACACTCAACTCTATCTCATTTTCTTCCACTTTGTAATGTTCTCACTTTTAAACAAAGAAACATCAAATCCCTGCACTAATTGGTTCTCAATATCCTCCTAAAACATTTCACCCTTCTCTTAAACTTCTTTGTCTTTGCATGAAATATCCTCCATCTTCTTCTCTTGTATTGTATCTAAAGAAAAACTACCCATATATTGAAGATATACAAGAGATCCAACATCCTTCTATACAAGAAGACATTGTTGCTGATTCTGATGAAAAGGGCAATTTGCTTTCCACTTCTTGAATTCTTCATCAATAAGGCTAAACCTTGTTTACAAAGTTTTTCTAGCAACATTGGAAGCTTCCATTACATCGCTATAATGGAAAAATCCCTCAATCTCTAGGCCTTCCACATGTCTATCATAAAACTTCATGAAATCCTTTAGTTTATCTTCAAGATCCGTCAAAAGCGCTTGCAAATAAAAGGGAACATTGAGCATATCTCTGATAAATCTAGATGAATTTCTAGTTGCATGAAGAAAATCAAACAGCTTTTCATCATAAGTATCCTCCAGATCCTTCTCCTCCATTCCCTCTAAAAACTTCATTTTAGTCATCCTGATTACTCACAAAAGATAAACCAGAAAACAAAAATAAAAATAAGGGGCATAATATAAATCCACATTTATTCATATCCAATAGACCAAAGAAAGATTGCTAAATTTTTGTAAGAAAATACAAGATGAATGAAATTAGTTAAAACTTTATGCAATAGAGAAAGCATGAAATTCCAAGTCTCATCAATCAAACTTTGTTTAGCATTTACGACTCATGAAATATGAAAACAATGATTCAGACTACCTCATAGTTCACAAAATTGCGTTTTATATGCCACTTATAAAAATTTTGACGAATTTGCATTTTATACATCCAGAAAATTTGAACAAAACAATCCGTCAAGAATATCAAAACAACATCGTTTAACATGTGTACTAGACCAATGTTGATAGAAAAATAAAGTAAAACCATTACATAATTTCTAAGTCCCTGATGTATCTTTCTCCTCTTGAACCAACTAACATCTTCAATGCCTCGAAATTCAGGATTGTAGAGAAAAATATTAAGAAAAGTGTGATACATGATATTTGCACGCCTTTCTCCTGAGAATAAATGGTTTCTTGTAAGAATATGCTCGGTTTTGCTTGTGATGCTTACAAGATAAATAGCTGGTCAAAGACAAGACAATATACGTGAAAGAAATAGTAGTCAAAACCCAAACCTAAGTGTTCATATATATATATATATATATATATATATATATATATATATATATATATATATATATATATATATATATATATATATATATATATATATATATATGCCAATGATCATCGCACATTTGATCAAAAAGTACGTTGCACTAATTTAGAGGAGGTGCACTTAAAATGAAAAAGAAAATTTAAAAAAATTGGAGTCATAAAAGCGCTGTCATACCAAAAAAGTAAGTGACACGTGGCATAACTTCCCAGGCAAAAACGGTCTACAATCATACATGTGAAATTAACTATGCATTACATTAGCCATACGTGGCATCCTTATAAACCCAATTTCTGAACTTCAAAAGAGGTTTTTTGACAATAAAGCTCTCTCTATGCTCAACCAGACCAACACAATGCTAATTTGATCGTAGTGCAAAGTTATTCTTCAACAACAAGGCTACTAAAGAAGGCTTCATCGTCCCCAACATACACACCGAACCCTCGAGAATGTAAGTTTTTTGCTAAAATATGAGTAAGCTTTGAATCCCTTGACAATTCCTACCAGATCATCCCCAAAAATTTTGAACGTATGAAATGCGATGGGTGCTAGGTTTCTCATGTCCATGTGAGCCTCCTCGCATTTCATACGACTAAGACCTACACTGTTTCTATTGTGACATGGGTGTAAGATTTTTCTTATCCACCTAAGCCATCCTCGCGTTTCATACATCATGCACATGCACATGTAGGTTATAGAAATTTCAATATCCTCTATGACCTTTCAATATCTTCCAAATGCACGTGTTTGTTGGAACAACATATATTACAAAGTCAAAATGTTTAGGGTAAATAATGTTGCCCATAAAGTAGTCTAAAAGCTAATTCGAACAATAAAACTTCAAATATAAATTCCTTGAAATATAAATTTTGCTACCTGATAGTGAGATGGAAAATGTTGCTAGAAGGTACTTGTAACGTGTCCACATGTTCCCTTCAGGACACGTCTTAGCAGTCCATCGGAAAGAAGATCTTGAAAGCTCCGCTCGGCACTCCCATGGAATGTCACGGGGTTTGCGATCCAGGACTTTCCGCATCTGCCACGTAGTGGAAGTATTCTGGCCATTCCCACTTAGGACCGACCTGAATCAGGGTTTTTCCCAATGGTCATTTCCTAACGGCAACTAGCGTCGAACCTCGAGTGAACTACTTTATGTAGAAATGCCAGGGCCGAAGCGGATTCATGCTGCACTTGGTTCAAGGAGAATGGGAAATGAGAGGGATGCAAAGCTCAACCTCTCTGTCATAAGGCATAGCCCCATTCCGTTCCCCTAAAATAGCGTAAACTGGGATTATTATAACCTAGACTCTAGGTCAGCGCCCTTGCTATTCATTTCCTTTGAAACGATCTTTTTTCTATCCATTATGATTGAGAAAAGTTCCCGACCAACCGGGACCACCCATCCATAGGACGGACCCATGGCCACATGTGCGGCACTTTCCTTAGGCTGTTTTAGTTGTCTAATTACCTACCACATTTAGTTGGACATGCATCAAGTAGCCTCCTTAATTAGCTCGTTAGGCACCGGTTCCTTCACGTAATCATAGTACTTGACATAGAAAAATAGTGTCAAACAAGTTCCTTTTCAACAGGTTATCATATTTATCTTTGGAATACATTTATAAAGTCCAGCCCATAGGCTTATCATAATCCGCCCGAAGGCTATCCAACAATCCACAGGGATTACTAATCCAAGATTCCACCCATAGACTAGTATGCGGGCCTTGAGATCCAATCCTAAGTCACATTGGTCTCTTGTGCAAGGCTTGAAAGGCGAGGGATTTACGGCCAGAGCCCTGTTGGCACCCAAGCGTCCTCCTGCTCCAAGTAGTGCTCAACCAAGTGACCTCTTGTGGTGGGTTCGGTCCACTTCCCGATGCGGTTAACAACCCCCTTGGTTAGGGTCAGGCAAACAGTTGGGGGTAACTATGGCTGCCTCTCCCTTCATGCCTTCAACCTGAAGCATTAGATATATTTTCATCCTTTAATTCCTTGAGCAAACAAAGCAAACAGTGCTCTTTAAACTGTTACAAGCACAATCATTTCCAGTGGTCGTTATTTGGCCAACTACTAAGGAGTGAATCCTTCTCTCCGAATGCATCCAACATTTGATCCGGGATCAATTGCAACTTGGCAAGATCCCCAAGGGTTTGTTTGTTGACCCTTAGGGTTTCTACCCAACTTAACCAATACCTTAAGTTCTATTAATATAAAATATGTTGCTCCAAATTATTGATTGGTCCTTTGCTTCCAAGCAAATATCTAATCCCCTTATCTTGGTCACTTTTCCCAAGAAAGGTACTATATCAGGACGACTACTCATCCTCTTGCAAGATAAACTTATGCAAGAATCTGGCAATCTTATTCCGAGGAATTGGCCATTCTCTTGTGGTTAACCACAACATCATGCAACTTTGCAACTTGTTGCACAAGTGCCGCATCTAATCCATGGGACCATTTTACCCATCAAACGACGTCTTCTAATCATGGAATTATGATTAGATAGGAAACAGGGTTAGGGTGTCTTCATATCCAATCCGTTTCTGATTTCACTAGGCCGACATCGTCAATCCTAGGGTTCCACTCAAATCGAGTTTCATCTTTTTAGTGAGCGATCCTTAGGGTAGAAACCCTAGATCATTTCTTGCAAGTATGTCCTATTGTCCCTACATTCCGTGAATGTGGGTAGGTCTTTAGGGTATGAGAGTTTCATCTTGGCAATAAGTGCATCTAGGTTACGTCCTCAACGTGCTAAACCCTAGTTAGCACTTGGGATATGTTGCATGGATTTTACCATTCCTAAGCGATTCCTTTGTGGTTTAGGTGTTTAGGGTAAAACAATGTACATGTCTATTCATGAAGATATTGTCTTGATCAAAGAGGGGAAAAACTGGTTGCATTTCAATAGCATTGTCGTAAGCAGGCGATTCATTGCCTACGTATGATTAGATGTCATACCCTAGCTTTTCTGGCTAAGCTCCAAGTGCATGTTAAGTTACAACACAATTCCTATTGATCTTACTAGGACATGCATTCATGATTTATGCCACTAAGCTTTTAGGGTTTTATTTTAAAACGAACCATGCAGCCTTTCCCTAACTTCATTTCTAAATGAAATATTTGTACACAACCTTTCCTAATTACAATGTATTTGAATGAAATTTACGCCAATTGACTAGAGTTTAACCTACTTCATGCAGCCCTAGAATCATTTCCATGCCTTGCAAATTCCTACGGTTGTTAGCAACCTTCTTTAATGAATCATTGCAAAGAAGAGATCTCTAATAATGCGACATGCGATTTAATCTTTCCATGTGTGGGAGCTTTCACTCAACCGCCAAGACCCTCGGACCGCTTATTGTTTCAAGCGTTCCAAGCCGAGCACTAATGGCTACCTCTCACATAGCCGACACGCCATCCATATCTACGGGTGTAGTGAGCTTACCTTGATGCCGTTCGAGTTACCTCCTCTCCCGCACACTCCGGTAGCTCCACGATCCAAGTGAAAGCTTCAAGCAAGCTCCATCCTCAAGCTCCGCGCTCCAATGTCCATTGCCGCAAGCAAGACAAGAGAAGAGAAGAGAAGAGAAGAAGAGAGGAGACGATGGAGAGCTTCTCCTCCTCGGTCCCTCACCCTCACTCACTCACTCACTCCCTCACACTCTCACACTCCCTCTCTCAAGCACAAGCTCAAGCAAGCAAGAAGAAGAAGAAGAAGAAGAAGAAGAGGCGAGCTACTTTTGGCCACACACAAGAATGAGCTTCTCATTCACTTTTCAACTTTATATACAAAGCCCTAAATCCCTTTTGGGCGGTCATCCCCTTTTTCCCTTTTTTACATGGCCGGCCGTAGCCTAGGCCCTTTTTCCCATTGTCCTTCTACCTTCCTAGCTTCGTTTCCACCGCCCATCTACATTTACAAATTGCACGGGTGAGAGCCCGGCGCTCTTTTACAAGATTTCAGGGTGTGCCTTTTTATTTTAAAATGTGACTTTCCCCTTTTGCCTTTGCCTTAGACTTTTAAGGTTGCCCTTGCGCTTTTGGCATTTTCTCATTTTCTTTCTTCAGTCGGGCTACCTTTTTTCCGCCTTTGCCCTGCATCTTTTCCACTTCCTTTTGCTTTCTTTGTGTTGGGGTTTTTGCCTTTGCCTTGGACTTTTAAGGTTGCCCTTGCGCTTTTGGCATTTTCTCATTTTCTTTCTTCAGTCGGGCTACCTTTTTTCTGCCTTTGCCCTGCGTCTTTTCCACTTCCTTTTGCTTTCTTCGTGTTGGGGTTAACATTACCCCCCTCCTAGATGAGTGCCAGTCCCATGGCACTCACCGTCATAGGTAGCAAGCTGTAGCATGCACCGAAGACGTGGGTGATAAGGACGCCGGTGGTTTTCGTGGAGGAGTGTTGGTGGTGGTGTGGGAGAAGGCCCTGGGGGCCTGTTGGTGGCCAAGGTGGCTGGTGAAAGGTTGTTGGAGTTGGTGGTAGGGCTATGCTGTGTTGGGGATTGCATTGATGGCCAGCACAAGTGTTGGTTGGTTGGGGAGTCTGCACATGACGATTCTTTGCGGACTTGTCAGATGGTAAGGAATAAGCATTCAAAGTTGGGTGTTGATGAAGAGCGAACGACACTTGTGTTGGAGTCTTCAACACCTGCAATTGAAAACCTCTCCTGTGGTCTCTTCCTAAGGGGTAGTGCTAGTCTTCTTATCGTGCACAAGACATATTTTGATTAGTTTGGAAGACAGGTCGAACTCTAAGTAACTTTGGAGTATTGTCCTGCACTTGAGGACCCAAACCGTGTAAATGCTTTGGTGCAAATAGTATGTGAGTGCTCGTGACTATTTAGGTTATACTTAGTCAGAAGACTGTCGACCTGGTTCCTTGTATAGCAATGGGTTAGTGTAGCAAGGGGCTAAGTTGATGGAAAAATTTGTCGATGAAGATGGGAGAAGTACACTTGAATATTCCTTGAGACATCATTATGGTCTTGTCAAGGCCATGTAGCATAATTGAGCTCCTTGATGTCTTAGATTTTGGTAGCTAGTGGCTACTCGTAGAAAAGTATGTTGTACTTGTCCAGTGTCTTTCATGCCTTGCTTACCACTATTGATTGTAATGGCATTGAGATGAGTGCAAGAGAATTGTGCAAGTGGTTCAGGGTGACAAGTCTAACCATAGGCGAGGCGAGCTCCCGAGGTATGTCCTGCCCTTGATGTGCCCTGAACAATTGTGGGGGATGTACAAAGGGCTAGGGGATTAGGGACGGAGCCAGCCGACCAAGGTCACTGGACGTACCTAATTTGAGGACCCCTAGGTGCGGTGCTGTTATTGTGTGTGCTTTTTTCTTTTTCTTCTTCTTTTTATTTTTCTTTTTTCTTTTTCTTTCTTTCTTTCTTTCTTTCTTCTTCTTTCTCTCTCTTTTTTTTTCTTTTTTCTTTTTTTCCTTTTTTTTTGGTGGGAAAAATGAATACAATCAATGCCATACATTGAGGCTGTTAGCCTTTCATTTGGATTGAGAAATGTTGGGATCCAAAGGCTATGAAGGATGGATATTACAAAGATGATTGTGTCACCAGCCTTGATGCTAGAGTAACTGTTGTTGAGATGAAGAGATACACTTGAGATTTTGCAAACCTCTTTGTAACATGTGAGACATCGAACAATTGAGGTAGCACTTGGAGTGAGCTGTGCATGGACAAGGGCAGAGCATCTTGCGAGTTGAATCTTGGATGATGAAGAGACGCTCGCCCTTGTTGAGAGCGTGGCTCCTGCCCGAACATAGAGTTTGGCCAAGAAGGAGGAGGTAATCGATGATTATGCCTTGGCCATGCTCAATTGCAATATGTGCTTTTCCTGCAAGGGTGTCCTTGGGTTCCCATCCAGTGGCGTTTCCGTCATGGCTTTTGTTTTTTGGTATCCTGTCACTTCCTCCATAATGGTTCTTTGTGGGGTTGGTGGTCTTGTGGTGACTTGGATATTAAACGCTTCTAGCCCTTGACCTGTGTCATTCTGCATCCATTTGTCACTTTGTGAGAGTATATGCTCGCTTGCATTAAGTACATTGGACCAATGCAATCATGTTAAGACATAATTTTTCAGAATGCTATGATGACTATCCCATTACTTGTTAAGGTCGCATACATTAACGGTAGGTGAAGGAAGTGTGTACAAGTGGGGATCTTGCCCCTTCACTCATCAAAAACAAAAAGTTCTGGCATGATGACTTGCCAAGCTACTTGTACATCATAGGGGCTTAGTCGATATGTACTAGGCGGGGTGAGTCTGGTTGGCTAGGCGACCGGGGTGGTGCTAGTGCAGGGCTCCTGTGAGGCTGGGCAGGGAACATGTCGGCCAGGACATAAATGGCGTAGTCCCGGGCCGCTACCGTTTCCAGAATGTCTTTAAACAATTCATTAAATTCTGCCCTATCCCTGGCCGCCTTGTCACTTCGTGAGCACCTGGTGCCCGTGTGTGCGTTGGGGGTCTGTGCAACTGGCATTGCCACATTTTGTGTGCCTCCCTGAGCATCCGCTCCCCTGGCCCGCAGATTCTTCGGCCTTCGTCCGGGGCGGTGTCGCTTGGGGCCGCGTTTCTTGGCATACCTTTTAAGAGTGGGCACATAGTGCACTGGCGAAGGGGCATGTGCTGCATGTTCCTGTCGGATGCAGAGAGAGTCCTTGCAAGCTAGCTGCCCTTGGTTCTCCATGCTTTCCTTGCAAGGGGACCTGTAAAATGCAAATCAAGGATTAGGATTTGTTACATGATAAGACCATTCATATGTAAGGGATTATAGAGCAGATTATCAAGCGCATAGGACGAGGAGGGGAGGGGTAGGGCATGCAATGCTTGTTGTAGGGGGATGGCCCCCGTGATGTATATTTAGCCTCCTGCCATTAGCAGATCTTGGTTCACGCCGAGTTACCTCGGCTGGCGATCATGGATTTAGGCAGGGCTCCTCCTCGGAAGGATAGACCGGAAAGGGAAGAAGGTGTATAGAAAGGGACTATACCCTGTCTACACCATCAGGGTTGTTGGTCAAGGCTTCCTATGGCAGTAATGTGGGTTGCATGCCCTTCACTTGGAGGTGGGGATGGTCACACAGCTTTTTAAAGCGTGATGAGAGGGGGACCAGAGGAGCTTAGCCTGTCAAACCCAACTCTTCTCCCTGCGCTTGACTATCATTGCTTGTGTGTGTTGATAGTATCTATACAGGGTAACACAAAAATCATTGTTTATATATACGTCTATACACATACGAATCCATGTCACCTCACAAGGATAGAAACCAATTGTAGAACTCAGGATTGTACTGGAGCATGGCACACGCATCTAGTATTCGTGGCAGCTTACTCAATACCGATAGATATTTTGCAACATCGAGTAGCATGGAACCTTGTCCGAGTCTACTCGCTATATGTAACTCCTCCTCAGTGAGAACCTTATCAAACAGAGCGTTCTCTTGGCTAGTTCCAGCTAAGTCCATACCCCGAATGGCAGTTAGCACTCGTAGGGAAGTTGGTGCCACATAGGTTGGGTCTCTTTGAGACCGCCATTTGGTCAATCGCTCCTCAGAGACTGTCATGATCTGAGCCCCTAGTTCGGCCATTGCAACGCGGTTCTCACACCAACGTTGCTAAATTGACGTTGGCCCTTTGTTAGTCGCTTTAGTTGCTCTATGTCCACAAGATTCGGTCGGTAGAGCACTTCATTGAACGTGACAATTAAGCGTAGTTCGTCGGCTTCCTCGTCAGAGATGAGTCGCATATGTTCATGCAGGAGCCTGTCGCAGTGCCCGTTAAGATGTTCTTGTTCTTCCCACGATAGAGGAAAGGTCAAGTAATCTCCAAGCTGCTCCTTGGGGATCGTGCCCATGTCCGCAAGGATGTAGACACGCGCGACCATTTTGAGCTTAGCCTCCAACTTAGTTAAGCATTCTGTGACACTTCTATGTTCAACGAGGGCTTGCTCGGTTGCTATCTCATGCACAGTTCTAAGAGCTTCCTTAGGCTTTAGCATGGCTAGGGGCTCAGGCCTAGACGAGCAAGATTGGTCAACGCTAGGTTTTCTTATGCTCTTAGGGTTCTCACGGTTCTCCTAAGGTTTTGCTGCTATTTTGTCATGGTTCTCCTCGGATGTGACTTGTACAGATTGGTCACCCTGTTGTGACAGCGTTGTATCCACTCTTGATTGATCAATGTGAGTTCTATTGTCAGTGGATAGAGTGTTGTAAGCAACTATTGATGGCAACGGTTGCTTTGGTTTTTCAAAGCACACGGATGTGTCTGAAGGTTCACCGCTATTAGGAGAGGCATTAATGGGTTCATTGGTGGGTGGACTCGATGCTTTATTCATCGGCTCTCTGGTGCTCTTCATCTCAATGTTCTTGGGGTCCACAACCACCTGCAATTGCTGTTGTTTTCATTGTTTTCTCCTTTGTTTCCTGGTTCTTGAAGGTGCATCTCTCGTCGATCCAGGATTCTGGACTAGGCCACCCGTTGACGTGCTTGGTTGGGCCTCAGCATATTCTCTCTCTAGTGTGTCCTTGTGGGACATAGTCGTGGCCTGCTGAATAGCCTTACCAAGATGTGAGGGCACAACTGCCTCCCTTTTTGGGGAGTCTAGCTCTTCAGCCAACTCCCTTAAGTTTAACTCCTCCCTCCTAGGCTTTAGGCCCTCCGAAAGTGCTGGAGTTTTCGAGGAAGTTGGTTGCGACACTTCTTCCATAGGTGAACTTCTAAGGAAATGTTCCACAAGGGGCATTGTCACGGCCAAGGGCTGTGACTGGTGTGATCCCTGATTGGAAGTAGGGACAGCTGGTTTAGCGGGCTGGCTACCCTTGCTGGGTTGTGGTGTCAAGTCCTTAGGGCCATTAGAAGTGGTTGTTGTTCTTAGAGCATTCCCTTGTGTAGGCCGAGTAGTATCAGTTGAGCTAGCCACCTTAGGTTGCATAGGCATACCCTTGGGCCGAGAGCCACGGACGGTGTCGTGTCCTGCCTCTTGGACATTTGGAAGCCTTGATGTAGGTTGAGATTGGGATTGAATAGCCGCATCTGACGAGTGTTGTGCTTCCTGTGTCCGTGTAGGGGAAGTGGGTGTAGGAGACTTCGGACTCCTAAGTGGCTTTGACACTGGCTTGGAGATTTGCTTATGGCTGTTAGATGATTTTGCTATTTGCTTTGTTGAGCATTTAACCTTGCCATGAGCAATGTTGTGCCTATGATGCCTGCTATCCTCTTGGGGAATCAAAGGCTCCCTGGGCACTAGCGGCTTCTGCGTATCTTCAACGATTACATCTGGCATTTGCTTGTCAAGCACGCTGGGCTGAGGATCTACCCTCCGATTGGTCCCGTTTGGCTTCTTGATTTCGGCCATGAGGGGCTCGGTCACTCCACTGTTGTTGACTCGAGACCTGATTTTTCGCTTAGATCTCCTCCTACGCTTTTTTGCTCTTGATGCACTCTGGCCTTCAGTCGACCAGGGAGGTTTAGCAAGGGGTTTTGGCACCCAAATCCATCGGTTGCTTGCATAATACCCTTGAGCCCGAAGCAACACTGTGGATATCCATCGCGGCGTTGTGCTAGCTCTCCATCGATGCCTTCGCCTATAAGGCTTGGGCTTCTTTCATGGTCTTCTACGGTATTTGTGAGTCCAAACCCTGTCCTTGGCCTTGTCTCTTGATCTTCTTGTTTCCGGCATGGCCTCATTCACTGGTTCTCTCCGTTCAACCTGTGCTTGTATCAACTCTTTCAACAACTCCTTGATCTCATTACTTGGCTTGCTTGGTATGTCAGAATGCTCCTTTCCCTTCCCTCGAGGTTTGGTGAGGTCACCCTTGCTAAAAGTTGTGATTATCCTCACATCTGGTAGTGTTAGGTATATCCTCTGTGCTATATAGTCAGCTTCACACTTCGTTGCCTTTTTGAAGGGCCTTCCTAGGAGAATTTCCTTTCCACAATTCTTACTAGTTGGAGGAACATAAAACAAGACTGGCAAGTTTTCTGTTTCAATAGTTACAAGGATTCTGCACTTCCCTAGAAGTGCTTGTGGGTGTTCCCCGTAAGGGTTAAGAGTTGCATCAGTCGGTTTGAGCTCTGGTTGACCTAGTAGAGTCCATGCTTCGTAAGTCAAGATATTGAAATCTGCTCCTTCATCAATGAGAGCATCAACACTATGCTCTCTTTCTGCGGTGAGTTTGACCCTAAGATAAGCAGGCGGTACTATGTCTTCATCCTCCGGGTCCTGGCTTGTAAATTTAAGCCTTCTGACAAATGCCCTTGAGCTCTCGACTGCACGACCAGATGCGGATTCTCCACTGCTGTCTTGGATCGTCAGTGCAGTGCTATTCAAGGTACATCTCTCAAGAGTGTCATGTCTAGTCATCTTCGCATTTGTAGCTTGCTGAAGTTGCATTTTGCTCTGACTAGACATGGTTTGAGCACAATGTACATGTGTTCTTGTGATGTGGCCTTTTTGCCCTTGATGGCTAGATTGGCCCGTTGAGGTTCTAGGGTCTCTATTTGTCTCTGTTCGGGTATGGGCTTTTGGCTGCTCTTTTGCACATGAGAATCCATGCTCGTGTAGAGCCATTACTTCACTAGGGTCCAATTTGGAAGACCTGTCATGGCGCACATTTTCTCTCCAACCTACTCGGGGGAGGTGCGGAGGGGGCAGAGCCCCCCTCTGCGGGGGTCCGGGGGGGCAGTCCCCCTTGGCCCGTAGGGCCGTTACGGTAGACGCCATATGCAATTTGGAGGACCGGTTATAGCCAAATTTTGAACCACGTGCTCTAAATTTTAGCCCGGTTATGGATCTATGATATGCCTTTAGCTCTACGTAGTCTTAGGGGTCAATCTCGGGGTTTAGATGTATCAAAATTTGTGTTATAGGCACGTGTCCGATTTTGACAATTTTTTGTCCGATTCTCAGATGTCCGATTTTCAGGAGTCCGATTATCAAAATCGGACATCCGATTTTGGGTGGGTCCGATCGGCTTAGTGGTCCGATTTTGGTCACATCCGATTCTGGGAATCGGATCAAAAAAGTGGTCCGATTCTAGGAATCGGATCGGACAGGGTGGTCCGATTCTGGACTGGTCCGATTCTGACGGGTTGGTCCGATCGGACAGTTGTCCGAGCGTCCGAGTCTGAGTGGTCCGATTTCCAAAATCGGACGGGTTGGTCCAAGTCCGAGTGTCCGAGTGGTCTGAGCGTCCGATTCACAAAATCGGACGGGTTGGTCCGATCGGATGGTTGTCCGAATGTCCGATTCTCAAAATCGGACGTCCGATTCTGGGACTCGGACGGCCTGGTCCGACGGCGCGGACGACGGCCTGCGAGCTGCACGCGATGCCTCTAGGCTAACGTCTACTACACCGAATCGTCCAGCGCCTTCCAGATAGGTGCAAGACACTACAAGGGAATGCCAGACATGCCTGGAACCACTGTGGTGCTCGAATCGAACAGCACTCCAAGGATCTATGCCCCTATTTCCCTGTTTTAGCCTGTTATACAGCAACAGAGGACCCTACTGTTTGTTTCTTTTTTTCTTCCTTTTCTTTGTTTTTTCCTACCCTAAATGCATCCAAATCAAAAAGTAAATACCTACACTACTTCATTCCACAACATACATCTCAAGAAAGCAAAAAACCTACTTGCCAAGGAGATCGAATACCATCTTCAACCCCCTCGCTTCCTACCTATCTCAAGCACCAGTTCAGGGAAACCCTTACTTTGATGCTCGATTCGAAGCGCGCAAGCGCTCAAGGCTTGAATCCGTTGGTCTCGGCAACGGAACCAAAATGTGGGAGCTTTCACTCAACCGCCAAGACCCTCGGACCGCTTATTGTTTCAAGCGTTCCAAGCCGAGCACTAATGGCTATCTCTCACATAGCCGACGCGCCATCCATATCTACGGGTGTAGTGAGCTTACCTTGATGCCATTCGAGTTACCTCCTCTCCCGCGCACTCCGGTAGCTCCACAATCCAAGTGCAAGCTTCAAGCAAGCTCCATCCTCAAGCTCCACGCTCCAAGCTCCATTGCTGCGAGCAAGACAAGAGAAGAGAAGAGAAGAGAAGAAGAGAGGAGACGATGGAGAGCTTCTCCTCCTCGGTCCCTCACCCTCACTCACTCACTCCCTCACACTCTCACACTCCCTATCTCAAGCACAAGCTCAAGCAAGCAAGAAGAAGAAGAAGAAGAAGAAGAGGAGAGCTACTTTTGGCCACACACAAGAATGAGCTTCTCATTCACTTTTCAACTTTATATACAAAGCCCTAAATCCCTTTTGGGCGGTCATCCCCTTTTTCCCTTTTTTACATGGCCGGCCGTAGCCTAGGCCATTTTTCCCATTGTCCTTCTACCTTCCTAGCTTCCTTTCCACTGCCCATCTACATTTACAAATTGCACGGGTGAGAGCCCGGCGCTCTTTTACAAGATTTCAGGGTGCGCCTTTTTATTTTAAAATGTGACTTTCCCCTTTTGCCTTTGCCTTGGACTTTTAAGGTTGCCCTTGCGCTTTTGGCATTTTCTCATTTTCTTTCTTCAGTCGGGCTACCTTTTTTCCGCCTTTGCCCTGCGTCTTTTCCACTTCCTTTTGCTTTCTTCGTGTTGGGGTTTTTGCCTTTGCCTTGGACTTTTAAGGTTGCCCTTGCGCTTTTGGCATTTTCTCCTTTTCTTTCTTCAGTCAGGCTACCTTTTTTCTGCCTTTGCCCTGCGTCTTTTCCACTTCCTTTTGCTTTCTTCGTGTTGGGGTTAACACCATGCATAATCAAAGTGTACTACAATAATTTCGACTTGAAAAGATGGTCATTAGTTGATCTAGATTTGATACTTTGCAATGTATAGAAACAACTTGCTAAGAATACATAGACATCTTATGTTCTTCTTTCGTTCGTTTCTTTGAGAAATACAAATGACCGATTCTTCAATTGGGAGTTATTTCCTTAAATTAGCTAATGTATTTCAAGCGCAAAAGTACATCTTTATCAAACTTGGTGGATTTTGCAAGCAAAAGCACAACCTAATTCCATGAATTAACCATGCATGTTTGCAATACTTCTACATAAACCAAGAAATAAGAAGAAAACCTGGACTTGTGGGTTCGGTGAAATATCCACATGAATGTTAGGAGATGATCCTCCTGCGGTTGCGCCTTGTGCCTTTTTAGGGGCCTCGACCTTCTTGCCTTGGCTGCAAACTTATGATCTTGGCCTGTCACCCTCGTACAAGAAATTCCCTTTGAGATTCCGCTTCCTTCACCGATTTCACTGTCTTTTAGAATCGAGCTTTAGAAGGCCTTAGCATTTGGAGCTTGGGCCTTCTTTGTTTTAAAAATCCCGGGGGTTTAAGGAAACTATGGGGAAAATCGAGTGGGAAGTGCTTTGTAGCTCCCTCTCCTTCAAAGCCCTAGAAAGGCGTATTAGGGAACTAGTGGGAAGACCTTATAGGCTTCCACTACGAAGCTTAAGAGGGGAAAGAAATTTGGGCTTTTGGAGGGTTCAAAAGGGAAGGGCCTTTTAATTCGGTTAGAAAAATAGGCTTGTGGGAGTTGCAATAGGAAGGATGGTTATTGAATCCGGCGATTAGAGTGAACTTAAAGAGAACCAACGAAAAAGAGGGTTTAAAACCTACTAATATGGCTTGTGTGGGAATGCAATGGGAGGCTTTAAAAGGAAACGGGGTTAAAAGCCTTGTGGAAATGCTATGGAAAGGGGCTTTAAAAAACCCTGGCTAGTGTGAGCTTTATGGGGGATGCAAGGGGGGAAAAGGGCTTAATTCCCGAGGATGCAAGGAGAAAGGGGTTTTGAAGAAACCGGGGGTAAATGGCCCAAAAGGGACTTCTATGGGAAATCCCACAAGAAGGGGTGCTTAAATCCTGGGGGAGGCAAGGGGAAGGCTTAATTTCCCGGGGTAAAAACCCGTTGTGTAAGAATCTCAGGGGGGTCACTCATGAATATATGTATATATAACATGAGTTCAAAATAAGGGGTTTTTAAAACACCATTTTTATACATTTTTTACATTCAGAAGGGTGTCATATAAAGGGGTTACTTACAGATTGAATAGAAAAGGGTTGTGTTTTATTCATAAAAAATTCACAGATTAGGATATTTTTAAATAGGCCATGAACGCACGTTATATAGAGAATATATATATAGTCAACCCCCCGAGGTAAGAATGCAAGGGAAAGGGCCTTAAAGAGCCCCCCCTTGGAAGCTTCTAAGGCTTCGAACTACTGCACGTGGTAGGGAGATGGGCCTTTGATGACAACGGCCAACGTGGCCAGGCGACGACGAATCCAGATGGAGCTAGCGGCGGCTCAAGATACAGGTGGTGTCAGCACAGCACACGGCGCCTTCTCAGCCCATCCTCTCATGACACGGCGTGGCAGTGTCACGACGGCTTCTTCCTCCTCCACGCCTGATCGTTCTCAATTAGCCTCATGACTCTCTCAACTTCTCCCTTCTTCACCCCATAGACGAGGGTATTTATAGGAAGGGGGGATAAGGCCTCCCTCCCCCACATGGTGCCCCACATGCAGTCTCCTCTTCCACCTCATGACTTCCCATTATGGCCCCATCCTCTTCCCTCAGCCATGCTTCGGCTGGGGGGAAGAGGATTAAAAAATTTGCAATAAATATAACATTATCCTCTTGACCTCCTCCCAAGAGGAGGTTCACATGAAGATATGTGGGTTTCCTAGTCCTTAGTCTCGATTGGCCAGTGGAGAGTGTACCATTTAAAGACCCCACCGTCCGTAACTTCAATGCCAGAATTGTCATTGCATAAGACTCACGCGGGCTCGTAATATTTCTCAACAGAATATTAAATTCTCTCCCCCTTGGAGGAATGGAGATGTCCTCATCTCTAGATAAACTGGGGATATTGATGGTTGAGAGTGCTTTCATCCATCCAAGTAGTATCCTCCTCAGGATAATCTTTCCACTGGACGAGGCATTCTCTCAAGGTTCTAGATCTCAATTGTCTCTCCCTAACATCTAAGATCCTATCAGGCCGTAGTTCAAGGACTCCTTGACTAGGCATTACAACTTGTTGGTCATCAAGTACATGGCTAGGATTAGGTACATACTTCTTCAATAGGCTGATATGGAATACATTATGAACCTTTAGGTTCTCAGGGAGTTGCAGTTTGTAAGCATTAGGTCCTAGGCACTTGAGGATCTTGTATGGTCCACAATACCTTGGACTTAGCTTCTTGCAATCTCCTAAGGATAGAGAACTCTTCTTTGGGTGTACGCAAATGAAGACCATGTCTTCTTCCTCAAAGATTCTATCTTGACGCTTCAAATCCATGTATGCTTTCTGTCTATCCTTAGTGGCTTGGATATCCTGTCTTATTGACTTTACTTGGTCATCCATCTCTTCCAACATCTGCTTAGAAGTTTCAACCCTCAAGGTTGGATCTGAAAAGTTTAGGGTACTTCAACAGTCATGACCATACAATGCTTGAAAATGGGTCATTTGAATGCTTTGTTGGTAAGAAGCATTGTAGGCAAATTCAACCAAAGGCAAGTATTAAATCCACCTTTTTGGTTCATGACAGCAGTGTGCCCTTAGCATATCCTCGATGACTTGATTGACTTGCTCCGTTTGGCCATCAGTTTGGGGATGGTAAGCTGTACTAAAATAGAGTTGAGTCCCAATGGCTTCAAAGATAGCTCTCCAAAAATGTGATGTGAAGAGAGAATCACGATCACTAATGATTCTCTTGGGTAGCCCATGTAGCTTGAATATTTCCTTGATAAACAACCTTGCAATGTTTGAGGCTTTATAGTTTGTCTTTACTTGAACAAGGTGTGCAACCTTAGTAAGCATGTCAACCACAACCATGATGGAGTTGTGTCCTCCCTGAACTTGGGATAGGCCAACAACGAAGTCCATAATGATGAATTCCCATTTCATTTGGGGAACGTCGAGTGGTTGTAACTTTCCTGGCATTTTGACATGTTCGGCTTTGATACGTTGACAAGACAAACACTCAATGTCATATTTGAGAATGTCACCTTTAAGCCTCTCCAATGGTAGCTCTTCCTAACTGCATTGAGAGTCTTAGCATAGCCAGGATGTCTTGAGAAAGGGGAATCATGAGCTTTCCACAGTATCTTCTGCTTAAGTGACTGGCTTTCCAGTATACATAATCTCGTTCTATAGTAGACAAGTCCACTATTGATAGAGAATTCATTATACTTAGCCTGTAGCTTTTGGTCCTGGTCCTTCATAGGGATCTCCCCTCGCATCTTTTGATAGGATGGATCATGGCATGCTTCTTCTCTAGCTAGCTCAAGTATTGGGTTGTTTGGCATGGACACCTTTGTGGCTAGAGATCTAGCTGTTGATGGATTTTGCAAGATTAGAGAATTAAGGAATGCCTTGCAACTGAGTGCATCGGCAACTACGTTCTCCTTTCCAGGTCGGTATTTGATTTCAAAATCATACTCCTCCAGCACTTCAATGAACCGATGTTGCCTCATGTTGAGCTCGTTCTGGGTAAAGATCCACTTGAGACTTTTATGATCAGTCACTAGAGTAAACTTGTTACCCAACAGGTAGTGTCTCCAAAGCTTTAGAGCATGGATGACAGCTAATAGTTCTAGATCATGGGTAGCATAATTCTTCTCATGGCTCTTCAATTTCCTTGAAGAGTAGGCTATAGGGTGACCTTCTTGCATGAGCACACATCCTAAGGAAAGCATGCTAGCATCAGTTACTACCTCGAACTCCTTACTAAGGTCTGGAAGTTTTAGGATAGGTGATGATACCAAACTTTTCTTCAATCTATCAAAGATGGTTTGTTCGGCAATTGACCATGCAATGGATGTTTGCTTCTTTAGTAGATCTGTCAGAGAGGTGCTGCAATCAAAGCATAGTTTTTGATGAAGACCCTATACCATCCTCTCAATCCAAGAAAACTGTGTACTTCTTTGACAGTTGTTGGTATTGGCCATTCTAGAACATCTCTGACTTTGGCCGGCGGATCCACTGAGATTCCTTCCACTGATACAATGAATCCCAGAGATTCAATCTGACATTTGAAGAATGCACACTTCTTCATCTTAGCATGGAGCTTATGTGCTCTCATTGTCTCAAGGACAATCCGAAGTTGGGGTTCATGATCTTCTTCCTGTTTGGAATAGACTAAAGTGTCATCGAAGAAGACGAGCACGAAGTCATCAAGATATGGCCTAAAGATATCTTGCATTAACCTGTTGAAGGTGGCAAGCGCATTCATGAGCCCGAATGACATAACTAGAAACTCAAAGTGTCCATATCTTGTGTTGAAGGATGTCTTTGGGATATCTTATTCCTTGATCCTTATCTTGTAGTAACCAGACCTAAGATCAATCTTGGAAAAGATCCTTGCACCCTGAAGACAACCAAGTAGCTCATCTGTTCTAGGAATAGGGTACTTGTTCTTAACAGTTGATTGATTCAACCCTCTGTAATCAATACACACATGAAGAGTTCCATCTTTCTTTTTTTGGAACAGTATGGGAGCTCCCCATGGTGAACTACTAGGACGCTCATCTAGCACTTGTTTGAGTTGTTCCTTCAACTCAATTGCTTCTGGGATGGACATTCTATAAGGTCTCTTTGCAATTGGTGCAGCTCTTGGCACTAGCTTGATCTCATGATCCACTTCTCTTTGAGACGGGAGTTTTGTTAACTCTTCAGGAAATACGTTCGCGTATTCCTTTAGCCATAAAGGTTCTTCACTAGACTCCTACTTCTGATCTAACTTATTGAGCTTAATCAAGTAGACATGTAGTCCCTTTTTGACTCCCTTTATAATCTGAGATGCTTTGGCCAATTGAATTTTTGGCTTTCCAGCCTCACCTTGAGTTGTGACCAATTTCCCTTTAGAGTTCCGAAAGGAAATTTGGCCCTTTCCACAATGAATGTGGGTGTCATTAGGTTTAAGCCAATCCATTCCGAGTAGACACTCATGGATACCTAGGTTCATGACTCTGAATTTGACCGAAGTCATCTTTCCTCCCAGAAAGAATTCCACCTTCGCAGTTTGCCTGGTACAAGTGACCTCATGCCCATTTGCTAATTCCACAAGCAAGGTAGGTGCTTCTACTGTGGCTATTCCTAATCTTCTTGCACAAGCTGGTGAGATAAAGTAATGTGTACTGCCACAATCAATCAAGGTCTTGAAACCTTTACCTTGATAATCCGATGGCGTATGAATCACCGAAAACCGGCGATTCAGCCCTTTCTTGTGAAGAGCGGCATGGACTGACGCCCTTTCAAACTCTGCTTCCATGGTCGGATCTTCTTCTTCACACATTTCCCTATTGGCAACACAAGCGCTTCTTCCTCTGCCTCGAGTAGCGGCTCCCTGGCTATGGCCAGTTCCTTGGAAAGGTGCTTGGCGATGTCCTCCTCCAAGCTTGGGACATTGCCTCTTGAAATGACTGGGCTCATTGCAGTGGAAACAACGGAGGTTTCGGCCATTGCTTTGGGTAAGGACAAAGCTATTGGTAGTATTAGTCCTTGTTTCTTTCTTTGTCCTTGATTTTGACCTTGAACTCTCTTCATTTGAGGCCTATATGCTTCTCTTTTTGGGTCATTATAAGACCAAGTTTTGTTACTTCTTGGCCTAGCTTGCACCTCCTGAATTATACACGCAGCTCGAATGAGTGCGTCCTAAAGATCTGATGGATGAATAGATTCGAAACGGGTATTCACTAGTGGGTTTAAACCAGCACAAAATTTTGACACTTGTGTCATGTCCTTCTATGGCACATACTTAAGAAGTGAGACAAATTTAGAGTAGTATGCGTTAAGAGTGAGTCCCAGCTGTTTCAACTCGTAGAACTCATTCATTTTCTGCGTGCGATATGCAAGTGGTAAATATCTTCCTTGCACCGCTTTCTTCAGTTTTTCCCAGGTTATGGATCCTTCTGCAATCCCTTGATCTCTGCACCATTGCTTCCACCAAAGCATAGCTTCACTGGTGAGCTTCAGCTTGGTGAGCATAGCCTAGTTGGTGGCGGGTGCAGTACCGGCGACTGCTTCAAAGTAATCCTCCATAGACTCTATCCAAATCTCAGCATCTACTTGGACAGTCCTACCTTTCCCATCAAATTTTGGCAGCTTGATCTGCTTGAGAAGAAACTTCTCTTGGATCACAACAGTACTTGATGTAGGAGGCGAACTCGGAATCTGTACCTGGGGTTGTGCCTAGATAAAGGATTCTTAATGTTATAACTCGCTAATCGTTATGATTTATATTTCATACCCAATTCAGCTATCAACCAAGAATCCTAGCCACTTAACTTTTTATCAATTCTCTCATGGACAAAACAGACATTGATAAAAAGAAGTCTTATTGCATTTATATGGGTCTAGCCCTTTCAGAGTACAATATTTCTTGAGATGATAGGGCAACTGTTTACATTTAGTTTGGAGAGAATAATGTTGTATTACATTTATCTACGGGAACTGGATAATAGTATTGTTTCGGGTCATGGATCTTCAGGAATCGGTAAGTCATCGGAAGATTAGGGTATCCTTTCCTTTGGAACCCATTCTTCTCATAGCTCCCCAACACCTTGATCCTGTCGGCGCGGTTTACACGGGTCACTTCCTCATATACATATGAGTTCAGCTCAACCCTCTGACCTTGAATATGTAAAGTTGAGTTTACGTGAGCCTCCACAAAAATGAACAACTTCACGATCTTCAGGTCTTCCAACCACTTGATCCTCTTTAGGTTGGTTCAAAGGTATGCAAACCGGTGGGCAGCTATGTAATAGATTCCTGAGTCACCCGTCCATCTTCATTCCACGTACAAAGGCAATGGGTTATAAATACGATCTAGGATGTTCATCATCTCAACCCTTTGTCGATAATGTGGGGAATGCATCGCGGTCATAAACATGACTCGGAACACTAAGAACCTGTTCCATGCTTCATAATTATGCAAGACAGCATCGAAAGTAAGGAAATGTTTGGAATAGCAACATTTGCTTTACTTCTTCTTATTAAGATTTCTTAAAAACAAATACTTCATTGATTTGCTATGATACCAACTGTAGCGTGTCCACCTGTTCCCTTCAGGACACATCTTAGCAGTCCATCGAAAAGGAGGTCTTAAAAGCTCCACCCAACACTCCCATGGAATGTCACGGGGTTTGCGATCTAGGACTTTTCGCATCTGGCATGTAGCAGAAGTATTCTAGCCATTCCCACTTAGGACCAACCTGAATCAGGGTCTTTTTCAATGGTCATTTCCTAACGACAACTAGCATCGAACCCAGAGTGAACTACTTTACGCAAAAACGCCAGGGCCGAAGCAGATTCACGCTGCACTTGGTTCAAGGAGCATGGAAAATGAGAGGGATGCAAAGCTCAACCTCTCTGCCATAAGGCATAGCCCCATTCCGTTCTCCTAAAACAGCGTAAACCGGGATTATTATAACCTAGACTCTAGGTCAGCACCCTTGCTATTCATTTCCTTTGAAACGATCTTTTTTCTACCCATTATGATTGAGAAAAGTTCTCAGCCAACCGGAACCACCCATCCATAGGACAGACCCATGGCCACATCCACCGCACTTTCCTCAAGTTGTTTTAGTTGTCTAATTACCTACCACATTTAGTTGAACATGCATCAAGCAGCTTTCTTAATTAGCCCATTAGGCACTGGTTCCTTCACGTAATCATAGTACTTGACATAAAAAAACTGTGTCAAACAAGTTCCTTTTCAACATGTTATTATATTTATCTTTGGAATACATTTATAAAGTCAAGCCTGTAGGCTTATCATAATCCGCCCGAAGGCTATCCAGCAATCCATAGGGATTACTAATCTAAGATTCCGCCCATAGACTAGTATGTGGGCCTCGAGATCCAATCCCGAGTCACATTGGCGTCTTATGTAGGGCCCGGAAGGTGAGGGATTTACGGCCAGAGCCCCCCTGGCTCCCAAGCGTCCTCCTACTCCAAGTAGCACTCAACAAAGTGACCTCTCGTGGCGGGTTTAGTCCACCTTCCCAGCGCGGTTAACAACCCCATTGGTTAGGGTTAGGCAAACAGTCGGGGGTAACTGAGGCTGCCTCTCCCTTCAGGCCTTCAACCTAAAGCATTAGATATATTTTCATCCTTTAATTCCTTGAGCAAACAAAGCAAACAGTGCTCTTTAAACTGTTACAAGCACAATCATTTCCACTGGCCGTTATTTGGCTAACTGGCTGCTAAGGAGTGAATCCTTCTCTCCGAATGCATCCAGCATTCGATCTGGGATCAATTGCGACTTGGCAAGATCCCCAAGGGTTTATTTGTTAACCCTTATTTCCTTGGGTTAGGGCCATACCCTATTAACCCAACTTAATCAATACCTTAACTTCTATTGACATAAAATATGTTGCTCCAAATTATTGATTGGTCCTTTGCTTCCAAGAAAATATCTAATCCCCTTATCTTGGTCACTTTTCCCAAGAAAGTTACTATATCAGGATGACTACTCATCCTCTTGCAAGAAAAACTTGCGCAAGAATCTGCCAATCTTATTCCGAGGAATTGGCCATTCTCTTGTGGTCAACCACAAGACCATGCGACTCTGCAACTTGTTGCACAAGTGCCGCATCTAATCCATGGGACTATTCTACCCATCGAACGATGTCTTCTAATCACGGAATCATGATTTGATAGGAAACAGGGTTAGGGTGTCTTCATATCCAATCCGTTTCTGATTGCACTAGGCCTACATCGTCGGTCCTAGGGTTCCACTCAAACCGAGTTTCATCTTTTTAGCGAGTGATCCTTAGGGTAGAAACCCTAGATTGTTTCTTGCAAGTATGTCCTATTGTCCCTATATTCCGTGAATGTGGGTAGGTCTTTAGGGTATGAGAGTTTCATCTTGGCAATAAAAGCATCTAGGTCATGTCCTCAACGTGCTAAACCCTAGTTAGCACTTGGGATATGTTGCATCGATTTAACCATTCCTAAGTGATTCCTTTGTGTTTAGGTGTTTAGGGTAAAACAATGTACATGTCTATTCATGAAGATATTGTCTTGATCAAAGAGGGGAAAAACTGGTTGCATTTCAATAGCATTGTCGTAAGCACGCAATTCATTGCCTACGTATGATTAGATGTCATACCCTAGCTTTTTTGGCTAAGCTCCAAGCGCATGTTAACTTACAACACAATTCCTATTGATCTTACTAGGACATGCATTCATGATTTATGCCACTAAGCTTTCAGGATTTTATTTTAAAACGAACCATGTAGCCTTTCCCTAACTTCATTTCTAAATGAAATATTTGTACACAACCTTTCCTAATTACAATGTATTTGAATGAAATTTATGCCAATTGACTAGAGTTTAACCTACTTCATGCAGCCCTAGAATCATTTCCATGCCTTGCAAATTCCTACGGTTTTTAGCAACCTTCTTTAATGAATCATTGCAAAGAAGAGATCTCTAATAATGCGACATGCAATTTAATCTTTCCATACATAATCGAAGTGTACTACAATAATTTTGACTTGAAAAGATGGTCATTAGTTGATCTAGATTCGATACTTTGCAATGTATAGAAACAACTTGCTAAGAATGCATAGACATCTTATGTTCTTCTTTCGTTCGTTTCTTTGAGAAATACAAATGACCGATTCTTCAATTGGGAGTTATTTCCTTAAATTAGCCAATGTATTTCAAGCGCAAAAGTACATCTTTATCAAACTTGATGGATTTGGCAAGCAAAAGTGCAACCTAATTCCATGAATTAACCATGCATGTTTGTAATACTTCGACATAAATGAAGAAATAAGAAGAAAACCTGGACTTGTGGGTTCGGTGAAATGTCCAAATGAATGTTAGGAGATGATCCTCCTGCGGTTGCGCCTTGTGCCTTTTTAGGGGCCATTGAGAATTCGACCTTCTTGCCTTGGCCACAGACTTATGATCTTGGTCTCTCTCCCTCGTACGAGAAAATCCCTTTGAGATTCAGCTTCCTTGACCGATTTCACCCGTCTTTCGGTATTGGGCTTTAGAAGGCCTTAGGGTTTGGAGCTTGGGACTTCTTTGTTTTAAAAATCCCGGGGGTTTAAGGAAACTATGGGGAAAATCGAGTGGGAAGTGCTTTGTAGCTCCCTCTCCTTCAAAGCCCTAGAAAGGCGTATTGGGGAACTAGTGGGAAGACGTTATAGGCTTCCACTACGAAGCTTAAGAGGGGAAAGAAATTTGGGCTTTTAGAGGGTTCAAAAGGGAAGGGCCTTTTAATTCGGTTAGAAAAATAGGCTTGTGGGAGTTGCAATAGGAAGGGTGGTTTTTGAATCCGGTGGTTAGAGTGAACTTAAGGAGAACCAACGGAAAAGAGGGTTTAAAACCTACTAACATGGCTTGTGTGGGAATGCAATGGGAGGCTTTAAAAGGAAACACGGCTAAAAGCCTTGTGAAAATGCTATGGAAAGGGGCATTAAAAAAAACCCGGCTAGTGTGAGCTTTATGGGGGATGCAAGGGAGGGAAAGGGCTTAATTCCCAAGGAAGACCTTATAGGCTTCCACTACGAAGCTTAAGAGGGGAAAGAAATTTGGGCTTTCGGAGGGTTCAAAAGGGAAGGGCCTTTTAATTCGGTTAGAAAAATAGGCTTGTGGGAGTTGCAATAGGAAGGATGAATTTTGAATTCGGCGGTTAGAGTGAAGTTAAGGAGAACCAACGGAAAAGAGGGTTTAAAACCTACTAATATGGCTTGCGTGGGAATGCAATGGGAGGCTTTAAAAAGAAACGGGGTTAAAAGCCTTGTGGAAATGCTATGGAAAGGGGCATAAAAAAAAACCCGGCTAGTGTGAGCTTTATGGGGGATGCAAGGGGGGGAAAGAACTTAATTCCCGAGGATGCAAGGAAAAAGGGGTTTTGAAGAAATTGAGGGTAAATGGCCCAAAAGGAACTTGTATGGGAAATTCCACGGGAAGGCGTGCTTAAATCCCGAGGGAGGCAAGGGGAAGGCTTAATTTCCCGAGGTAAAAACCCCTTGTGTAAGAATGCAAGGGAAAGGGCCTTAAAGAGCCCCCCCTTAGAAGCTTCTAAGGCTTCGAACTACTGCACATGGTAGGGAGATGGGCCTTTGATGACGGCGGCCAACGTGGCCAGTGACGGCGAATCTAGACGGAGCTGGCGGCGGCTCAGGATACAGACGGTGTTAGCACGGCACACAGTGCCTTCTCAGCCCCTCCTCTCACGACATGGCCTGGCAGCATCACAATGACTTCTTCCTCCTCCACGCCTGATCATTCTCAATCAGCCTCATGACCCTCTCAGCTTCTCCCTTCTTCACCCCATAGAGGAGGGTATTTATAGGAAGGGGGGGTAAGGCCTCCCTCCCCCACGTGGTGCCCCGCATGTAGTCTCCTCTTTCACCTCACGACTTCCCATTATAGCCCCATCCTCTTCCCTTAGCCACGCTTCAGATGGGGGGGAAGAGTATTAAAAAAATTTGCAATAAATATAACATTATCCTCTTGACCTCCTCTCAAGAGGAGGTTCACATGAAGATATGCAGGTTTCTTAGTCCTTAGTCTCGATTGGCCGGTGGAGAGTGTACCATTTAAAGACCGCACCATCCGTAACTTCAATGTCGGAATTGTCATTGCATGAGACGCACGCGGGCTTGTAATATATTTCAACAGAATATTATAGTACTAGGTGAAGCTACTAAGTAATTGGATACCCATATTATTCTTTGAATGATATAGCAAGAATATGCATGTATGAAACGTGATGGGTATTAGATTTCTCTTGTCCATGAAAGGCCTCTTCGCATTCCATATGACTAAGGCCTGTCATTATTCTGTTGTGACGTATGAAACATGATTGGTGTTATTTTCACTTCTCCGAGTGAGGCCTCCTCGCATTTCATACGTCTTGAGCCTGCATTGTTTGTTTTATTGAAATTGGATTTAGACTATGTGATTAGTGTTTGCTTGCTTCTTAGTAATTGTAGATAAATTGATATGAGAGATTAGGAGAACTTTCCTAATTTGTTTGTATTATTTGTTTTTTTTTAATGTTTCAGATGGCTAGAACAAAGGCCACTGCAAGGAAGAAAAAAGTTGATCCTAGAGGTCTTACTTCAAAGATCCATCAGTCCTCCAAGCATTCCAAACTTACAATCAAATCAAAACCAAGAAGAAGTCTTTCATAGCATGTGAGGTGCCTTAAGGAGATTAGAAGTGCAATGAAGGCTCTGAATAATGCAATTCCAAAGCTCTCTTTTCATAGGCTTGTTAGAGAAATATGTGACAAGCATAGTCTGCATAGTTTTGGATGCACTAGGGCAAGTCTCAACTATATTCAAGAGGTTACATAGGATTTTTTGATTGAGTTTTTATGAGATTCTTATATTTGTGTTGCTCATGCACATAATCTTACGCTTATAGATTTAAAAAAAAGATAATTCTCAAGAGATTGAGATACAACTTTTCAAAGGTCCTTGAGCTAGTGCCTCTTTCTAATGTGAAGGCTTTCAATATTTTAAATGTGCTTCCATATAGAAAGAATAAAAATGATCCTAGTCTAAAGGTTGAAGATGTTACACATGTAAAAGACACAAGACAACATGAGAAAGAGGAAAAGGCCACAATAGATCAAGGAGATAAATGGATGGAGTATAAAAGAAAGAAGGAAGAAGAAAAGGAAGCAGAACAAATCCCATATTTTGAAGAGGAGTTATCTACCCTTCTTGAAAGGGCTGACCCTAAGGGCTTCAATGTTTCTTACTTTTTACTTGGTGATATTAACAAAAGATCTGATATGGTACTTTTGGACTTTGATTGTGTTCAAATTCTCAAGAATAAAGTGAGAGAAGTAAATGACTCGATTCTTCTTGTTGGGATGAGGTATATTTTACCAAATTTTTTTTTACTCACCATATTTTTCTAGCAATAGACTTTCATGTTGATGCTTATTATCTCCATTCCTTTGCTAGCTGTGCAGTGCATGAGCTCCCCTTCAATATACAACAAAAGATTGAGGTTCTCGATCCATATATTTCATACTATATGAGGAGTGAGCTTGATGCAAGTGCTTTTGACCATTGGTTCAATTCATTTGACTTTGAATCTTTGGAGCTTCTTCTAATTTGATACAATGAAAAGTAAGTAATTTGATAATTATTTGATTTTATGAGATCTTGTTTTGCTAGATTATTGCATATTTTTATTTTCAGTTCTCATTGGAGCCTAATTGGAATAGACTGTGTGGAGAGGCAATGTTTCCTCAATCATCAATTCTATAAAAGAAAGCCATGGAAATATCAAGTTGTAAGTTATATAATCTAGGGTCTCCTTGATATTTTGATCTTTTTGTTGCACGTACTCTAAATATTTTGATCTTTCTTTTTTAATAACTCTAAATTTTATAGTCTTTTTGGTACAAAGTTCTAAAAAGATTGGTTGAAGTACTAGAGAAAAGACCTCCCATGCCTTCTGACTTACTTGCAACAATGCAATATAGACAAAGTTACGATAAGTTCTTGATTAATATGGTTGGAACATACAAAGAAAATTTATTCTAAAAACTACCATAAACAAGTTTCTTAGTTTTACTTTATATTGTTGATTGCAGTGTCCTCATCAACATGATAGTTACTCTTATGGCTAGAGAGTAATTGTAAATGCCAGAAGATTGGTTCAGTTTATTTATCTCAATTATGATAAACTTATAAAAGGAATGTGGAACATACTAAACTTTAAGATAGATTTTTATTGCTAAATAGTCTATTGTAAAAAATAACAATGAACTAAAATTATTTTCTTACAAACGTATGATAGCTTACAAGGGATTGCTATACAAGTGAGCACGTTTGGTATACAAAAGAAAATCTTATAAAGTATATAATGGCCAATTGTATACAACCGACAAGAATGGACAATAGTGGGAGACTTGAACATTGAAGGAGAGGAGGTGCATGCAATTACAGCAGGTAAAGCTATGCCCTCAACACCCAAGGAAACCAAAGCATCAAAAATAGGAAAAAGAACTTCTAGATTGGATGTCCCTTCTCCTAAGAAAAGTTCTCAAAAAAAGTAGTGTTACCTTAGATTGTAAGCCCTTGTGTATAAGTCATGGAGATGGTTGACAAAAATTTGTACATGTATTTTATATTGATAGTAAAGAGATATTTTCTTCAATATCCTTGGATTGTATATTGTTCACTCTTCTCATTGATATCTATTAAAAAAAGTTATAAATTTGTATTAATCAAGAAGTGAAATCAGATATACACCTAAGTGGATATAATATGAAATAAAAACTTTCTCATTTGTTATTAAGTTGAAACACAAATGAGTACGGTAGTTCAATATCTTCATTCTGTAAATCCATCCTCACTTGATGTAGCATACATGATGATCTAACCTTTAGGATTGCAATAATGTCCTCATTGTACCAAACATCAAGATCCACTAAAGGATCTTTGCTAAAATTATCAAGATTTTGATCTAAAGCAATCATACTACTGCCAACATAATGCCGTCTACTATAATAAAAGATAAGGATGAAATTTTAAGTAGCAACCATATATTTACAAGCTATAGAGTCTTGATCTATCTTACATATAATTTTCCCTTATGTTCCCAGTGTCCTATCCCTCATCAACAAATTGTATAACATGATCATATATTAGTCTCTTCACTGAAAGCATAGCCTTTGATTTTCTTATCTCAACATTAAAAAAGAAGTCAACAAATATATTAATAGGCATGAACAAAGTATCTTTGCTTAGCCTACTTGAGATACTAGGTTTTAATACTCTCTGTATCTCAAAAAATATTTTGCATCTATAGCCCTCACTAGTAGTTGGACTTGGCAAAGGCCACTCAAAGCTTTAAAAATCTGGCAAAGGAAGAGGGGATATCAATCCCCATTGGCTACGCTGCATGGGGACAATATAAGAATGGTCATAGAAGAATATTCCATTCTCTGCCAACACTGTCTTCTTTCTACCTTTGTACATCTCTTCTCAAATCATGCCATGCATCACATCAATCACATCAACAATAGACTCAACCAGTTGCCATTCCTCAAGATTAGAGGGATAGACATCTACAAGACAAATGAACAAATGTTCTAATGGAAAACCTTAAACCAAGTTCAAGAAAAGAAAGACTTTAAGAATCAAATCCTTACAATTTGATTTATGCATTGGAATATTTAAACTTCCAAGTTTCAAATATAGCTCTCTATACATAAACACATGTTGCATCAGAACCTCTTTTATGTTATTCTTATTTACTCCAAGCTTGAAATCTCGGATTCTACCCTTCCAAGAAGAGATGAATGAGCTCTCATATCTTTTCCTTTTTCCACATTTTTCCTATGGTGATCTAATTGCCTTTGCTAATGTCAAGAATCGTGTGGTGGGGGGACTTGCTCAAGATGCTGCGCTGAATATACACAGAATGCACAATGAGAAGCTCACTCAAGAGACAAGAGAGATGGAGGCCAAAACGTTTTCTTGTTGGTTTCTTCTTCTTCTTCACACACACTTTACAATGTACACAAAGTATAGATAAGATACAACATAAAGGAAAGTGGCCTACTAAGTCAAAAAATGCATAACCGACTACACTAGTCGACTGGCGCTATAACTATGCTAGCTGTAAATAGGTGTAACAACCTGAATATAATAAGTAATGAGTCAGTGGCCATGTGAGAGTCATAATGACCACCGACGTGCTAAGTGTAGATGTGTGGACCCATCTAACCAGGTGGTCCATCATCAATGTCCACATGTGTTGAGCTTGTCATCTCAACACTCCCTCTCAAGCTCAACTACATCTCTGCAACTCCAAGTAAGCTTCGAAACTTTTGAAGCTTCTCTGTACCCAATGCCTTTGTGATGATGTCAACTATTTGATCCTATGTGTTGACATACACCAAGTCAATCTCACCTGCTAGTACGTTCTCTCTCACAAAGTAGTAGTGTACCTCAATATGTTTTATCCTGGCATGGAACATAGGATTCCTAGCCAACTGTATACTACTCATGTTATCACAATAAATGACAATTGGACCTTCCACCTGCACATCCAAATTAGCCATTAACTTTTGTAGCCATACTACCTCACATGCTGCAACAGCAGCACCTCTATACTCAACCTCTGTACTCTACAAAGCAACTGTAGATTGCATTTTGCTACTCCAAGCAACTGCTGCACTACCAAGAGAGAACATGTATTTGCTTGTAGATCTTCTATCAGACATACTTCCAGCCCCCAATCTGCATCTATGTATCCAAACACTTGTACATCTGTACCTGCCTCATAGAAAAGTCCATAATGTAATGTGGACTTCACATATCTCAATATGCGTCTGACTGCATCCAAATGTGGCTTTCTAGGTACTCGCATAAACTGACTCACAAGACCAACAACGTAGCTCAAGTCTGGCCTTGTAATGGTCATGTAGATCAAACTCCCCACTATCCTCTTGAACATAGTAGGGTCTTCTATCTCATCCCCAACATCAGCACTCAACTTTACATTCTGCTCTAATGGGATTGAAAGTGGTTTGCATGCTGTCATACCATACTTGGACAACATATCCAAGCCATATTGTCTTTGGGATAGCCATATACCATCATTACATCTGATCACCTCAATGCCAAGGAAGTACCTTAGCTCACCTAAATCCTTCATCTCAAACTTTTTCTTCAAAAAATCCTTGACTTCAACAATCCCACTATCAGTATCACCTGTAATAATCAAGTCACCCACATAGATGACTATGATGACCAAACCTGCATCTCTCTTTCTCACATAAAGTGAGTGATCAGCATCAAAAACATGAAATCCAATATTGACAAGATACTCTCTGATCTTGTCAGACCATGCTCTAGGTGCTTGCTTGAGCCCATAGAGCGCCTTCTTCAACCTGCACACATACGTGGGATGCTCTAAATCTTCATAACCTGCTGGTTGATCCATATACACTTCTTCCTGCAAATCACCATGCAAGAAGGCATTCTTCACATCCATTTGCTGCAACCTCCAACCTTTGGCTACTTCCAAAGCAATCACACATCTAATAGTTGCCATCCTAGCAACTGGACAGAAGGTTTCTTCATAATCTATGCCATATATCTGGGCATAGCCTTTTGCAACCAGTCTAGCCTTGTACCTACTAATATAACCATCTGCATTGTGCTTAATTTTATAAACCCACTTACATCCAATATCTTTCTTGCCCTTCGGCAATGATACTAGATCCCAAGTCTTATTGACCTCTAATGCAGCCATCTCCTCATCCATTGCTGCATCCCAATGAGCATGACCAATAGCCTCCTCAAAACATGTGGGCTCAACACCCTCAACTAGTTTCACCATATAAGAATAATGGTGAGTTGCATAACCTTCAAAACCAAATCTTTTAACAGGGTATTTAACCCTGCTAGATCTGCGTACCACTGGATCACTCAGTGGAGCCTTTACATTACTATGAGCTCTTTGTACACCTGGTATCCTGACAGAAGGAATACCAAGCTCATCATCCAAGCTCTCTGAGCCATTGGAGTCTCCATCAGGAACTGCATCAATGCCATCTAACACTTTATTCTTTCCTTTGTCTTTACCTGTAGTGCTTCTAGATGCACATGAAGATGTAGAGGTACTCCTTAGTCTCCCAGACCAAGGACTACCAGATGCTGTCTCTGGTCCACTAAGAGTCTGTGATTCTTGCTTTTCAGCCTGCACATGAGTGTCATGATCATCATCATCATCATCCAATGCATCACCACTAGATGCATACCAATTGCTCATTTCATCAAAGATGACATCCCTGCTCACTCTGAACTTACATGTGATAGGGTTATAACAGCGATACCCTTTCTGCTCTAAAGAGTATCCAATAAAAACACATTTTTCTGCCTTTGGATCAAGCTTCTTCCGTAGCTTATCTGACACATGAATGTATGCAACATAGCCAAATACCTTCAAGTGTGATACATCAGGCTTCTTGCCACTAAAGCATTCTTCAAGAGTCATCCCATGAACTGCAGCTGTGGGAGTTCTGTTCATAATATAAATAGTAGTATGAACAGCCTCAGACAAAAAATTCTTAGGCATATTCTTTTCAGCCATCAAGGCGCGTGCAACTTATGCAATATGCATGTTTTTCCTTTCTGCAACCCCATTTTGCTGTGGGGTATATCTGCATGTGAACTGTCTCTTTATCCCATGAGACCTCAGAAAATCACTAAACTCATTTGAAAGGTACTCTCCTCCTCCATCTGACCTCAAGCACTTTACTTTCAAGCCTGTTTCTCTTTCAACTACAACCTTGAAGGTTCTAAAGTGCTCAAACGCTTCACTCTTTTTCTTCATAAAATATACCCACAGCTTTCTAGAACAATCATCAATGAATGTGACAAAGTATGAACTGCCTCCAAGAGATACATTTTGTGTAGGCCCCCAAATGTCTGTATGCACAACATCAAGGATATTTTTGCTTACATCTCTGTCATGTGAAAAGGGTTGTCTTGCTTGCTTACCAAACTGACATGCTTCGCATACCTTATGAAATTCTGCAACTCTAAATGTAGGCAAACCTGTAACCAACCCTTTGGACTGCATTAATTTCAGCCTTTGTACATTTGCATGTCCAATGCGTTTGTGCCAAATTTCAATATCTACAACAATACCTTTTCCTTTAGCATACATAGCAGCATTCATAGTAGGAATTCCAGCATCCAGAGTAAACATACGTCCAACTCTACTTCCCTTTGCTACCAACCTGCACTTATCATTGAAGTCTTCTACAAAGCAGCCCTTTGCATTAAATCTGACTTGCATCCCTTGCTCTACCATTTGACCAACTGACACCAAGTTCTTTGTAATAGTTGGCACATGTAATACATCTGAAAGACTCTTTGTCTTACCATCATGCAAGGACAAGGAAACTTTTCCAATGTGTGAAATTGGGTGGCATGAATGCAAAGAATGACATAATCACAAATATAAGAGGCCAAAAATAGATATTGATAATACAAAATTGTAATATTATTATATATGTATCTTTTTGTAAAATATTTTTTTTCTTTTTTAAAATAGAATTTTTGTTACGGAGGCTTTGCTCCCATTTGTCTAGAGCACTCTCTTTCTATCTCCTAAAAGGCATTTTCGAGACCTCAAAACTCCTCTAATGCACAGTAGATGCAAGTAACCTCAGGGCATGGGTGCAATTCTTGATCGATAAGGCACATACCCCAATGCCACTCTAGTGTAGAAACTCCGATGACAGGAATAAAAAAACTAACAATTGCTGATGCCAAAGCTCAACAAGGGCCCAAGTGACCAAGAACGGTCACTACTACCACGGCGCCGCATCCTGCTGACCAAGATGAGCATGTCAGGGAGCTTTACGCTCAATTGGAAAGGGAAAAAGAGGAGAAGAGAGACGCAATGACAAAGCTGGAAATGGAAAGAGAAATGTCAAATGCCTTCCAACTAGAAAAAAAATGCCAAGTGTCCATGCAACAAAAAGAAATCTAGGCACTAAAAGTAGAGCTAAGGGTCAAGGAAGAGGAGGAGGAACAATGGTAAAAAAGATTAGAAGAAGAGAACCAAGAGCTGATCAGAATGCAAAGGGAGTACGAACTCCTAGTTCTATAGCAAGCAGAGCTTGAAACACAGATGAGAAAACTTCAAGAGGACATGGAAGAGCTTGTTGCACTGGAGACAGAGAGAGCGTAAGAACAAGAGGAACAAAAAAGAGAGAGGAAAAAAGCAGAGTGTGGAATGAAAAGACAAAGAGAGGAACAAACAAGATTAGAAAGGGAGATCGAGTGCCTGACAAAAGAAAAAGAAGAACTTGTGTAGAAATGGAAAAGGCAAGAGCCGATGACAGTGGCCCTGTCACAAAGGCAAAGTGAGGGCTTGGAAGAGAGGAAAAATAAGGCAAGGGAATGGGAGGCCAAGAGCGAGAAGAAAGTGAAGGACCTAGCGAGCCGCTTGACCCTTGCAGAAGAAAGCAGAATAGTAGCAAAAAGTAGGGAAAGCGCGGCTCAGGCTAGTCTAGAAGCCCAACAACATGCCTTCCTCAGCACAATCTTAGACATCACACTCTCTAAAGAGGAGGAGGCAGTTGAAGTGCTTATAAGAAAAATGGAAATAGCTTGCAAGGTGATTAGACATGGGTTGTGCTCCCAAATCTAGGATACAAGCCTCAATCTAACTTGGCAAGATCAGTGAGAAAAATTATTGAGAGCGGGCTAGATACTGCAAGAGGTTGACACATTGGGACTCTAAGAAGAACAACCACAGGAAGCAAGAGTAGGGTCAAGCCATGATAGGTGAATTGGGTAGTCGGCCTCTAACAACCCCCAAGACAACACCATAGGATAAAGACCGAGGATCTCACCTCAACAAAACCCACAAAAGAGCACCACTGAACACATTATCAAAAATTCATGATCACTCACTCCTTACTGAGACTTCAACTCAACAACTTGAGTAGCTTAAACCTTTAGGCTTAGAATTACCATTTTTAGTGAGAATCTCATACTGAAACAACCATGGTAGAGACTCTCACAACACGAGCTTTCAGATTCACACAACTCCTATTTTTTAGGGATGGCAACACCATGCAGCAAACTGCTCCACAAAGTGTGATTGTTTCAAGCAGTAAAAATTTAGTTGGATCCTCTCTATTCTTTCTTCCTTAGAGCACACATAAATACAAACCAAATACATGGGTAATCAAAGCTTAATACGGTAAATTGTCATGCCCATTCAACTACTATAAGCATTTCACTGTTGTAGACATTCCATTACTGCATTAAAACAGAGCTTGCGCTGATATAGCAATGGAAAATCATGATGACTTTCATGGGAAACCAAGTTGGTGATGTAGATGTTGCTAAATTCACATGTTTCCTCATAGAGCATAGAAATTGCCTCATAGAGCATTACACAAAACAATTCATAAATTTCTAACCAAACCTCGAATCACCAAGATTTAAAAAGGAAAGTTGTAGCTCTCTTTTCAATCTATAAGTGTCCAAAGAAACTAAGAGTTAAAATCCTTGATCTGCTACCCTGAAACGGCTCTGTGCACAGTCTATAGTCCTAAATTCCTGCATGTAGTCTACTTTAGACATCGACCTTCAAGAGACCATAATTCTCACATTCTTGCTTTGTTTATCAACACCAAACTTGACAAAGACCTTTTGGTGCCCAAATTAGATGTTGGATGCATACGTAGCGAGTTCTAGAAGGCCCCCAAGAACAAAGAACTCTACATAAACTTCATAAAAGTAAGAAGAGAGTTTGCACGACATGAGACAAAAAGATAAATTGGGTACAATCTCCCCCCATGCCTTGTGTGAGTGCTTCACAAGGCATGTATTTATAAAATTTATTCCTCTCAAAGCTCAAACATAGCCCAATTTTACAATTAGCATGCTTTGGCTTTTTTGTTTACTTTTTTTCAAATAAAGAATAAAGCGGTTGGGTGCCCCAAAAGTCTGCCCGGATACAATGTCCAATAATGAAATATTTAAACCGAGCATCTATGTGCATACAAAATAATAAATGTCTGTCAAGCGCTTCAATAAATAAGAGTGCCTAAGTAAATATTAGCGCCACACATTTAATGATAAGACGCCAACCCATCAAAAATGATAATTTCTTCTAGGTAATTTGAATACATGCAATCACCCAGTGCTTCCCAATGCCACTGCTTGCCTGCTCTACACATCATCTGAAGCATTCACAATTGTTAGGAAATAATAAAATTAAATCGAAAAAAGTGAATACCTAGCAGTCTTCAACTACAAAATAAATAAATAGGTTGGAACTCTATCCTAACCTTAATTTAATACAAGTGCACTCTAAACTCATAAACATCCATTAATTTAAATATGTATTTTGCAAAATCACCTGCTGTGGAATCACCCACTTGCATATTAAACTAACATGACACCCAAAAAGGAGAGGTGTCCCCGTCAACTTTTCACACAAGAAATCAACCTTGTGTATGAACCTTAGCAAATAAATATAGTTTTACGAAATCTACCGCAAAACCTCACGGAATCCACCGTGGTCTCACGAAATCCATCGTGAAATATGCCTCCTGGCATCACCTTTAGTAGGTGTCAAAGCACATTTTAAATATGCTGTCCATCATTTACAACCATATGATCAACACCAAATTTTAAAAAATTGAATCTGCCCCAAACAGTAAACTAGAAGCAACCTAGTTGATATATAGTATATGTACATTACTTACATCCTCTTTATTTACAAGATTTTGCATATATATTTCTTTAGACAGAACCCATTGATTCTACTATTGTGAATAGTCCCATCTAAATCTTGTAGCAAGTAAGTGCCATTTTCAAACTTCTTTTTGATGAGGAAAGGTCCTTCCCATGTAACTCGAAACTTGGATTGAAAAGTAGAGTCCAAGCTACTGCCATATCTCATAACCAGCATTCCCTCTGCAAGGTTCTTCTTCTTCAACTGTGTATTAAACCATTCCCTTCTCTTCACAATTTGTTTTTCATAACAATTTATTGCTTGTTGCCTATCCAACTGTAGGGTATGCAAGTTCAGTCCTCTGTCAACTCCCAATTCTGTTTGATCTAACTAATGCTTTCTTACAAACTCCATCATAGGGAACATGACATTCCTAGGTAATAAAGCATCTTGACCATATACTAATTGAAAAGGGGTGAATCTTGTACTTTTCTTCTGCATTGTTGTACAAGCCCACAAAGCTTGATGTAGATAATTGTCCCAATCTTTAGGATGATCTTCTACCAGCTTAAAGAGAATCTTCTATAATGTTCCATTCAATGCTTCCAGTAATCCATTGTATTGAGGGTAATAAGGAGTAGCAAATCTGTGTTTCAAGTCTAGTTTCCTTATTAATTCTCTCAATAGCTTTCTAAAGCCAGGACCTTGATATGTCACTAATGTCAAGATTGTGGGAGAGAAGGAAGGAGTCTCACTTGTAGCTTTCTTACTTACACAATGGGGGAATACACATAAAGGTGGAGGCTGAAAATAGTTTTCCTCTTCTTAGTTGTGTAAGCCAAAAGAACTCTCGTACAAAGAAATAGAAGAACCCTATATATGGGTCTCAAACCAAACTCAGCTAACTAAGGTGGCATACTAACTAAGCCATGAACTAGAGTAGATAAGGATAGCTGTCATCTAGCTATTATTCATTGGTGGTGTACCAACCGCATCTGCAGGCTAACAAGTCGGTGACATAAATGCACAAGGGTCACCCTAGCATATCACGAGGGGAGCTCGATATCTCAACACTCCCCCTCGAGCTCAATTCCAATTCCTGCACACTAAGAAGGTCTCTGAACTTGCGTAGCTTCTCTTCGCCCCAATGCCATTGTGAATATGTCAGCTACCTGATCCTCTGTGTCGACATAAACTAGATCAATAAGACCTATTAAAACCCTCTCTCACACATAGTGATAATGCACCTCAATGTGCTTTGTTCTAGCATGATAGACTGGGTTATTTGCCAATTGTATACTGCTCATGTTGTCACAATAAATGACAACTGGCCCATCTGTAGGCTGATGCATATCATAAAGTAGCTTATGCAACCAAACTACCTCACATGCAGCCATTGCTGCACCCCTGTACTCAGCCTCTGTGCTTGACAAGGCAACTGTAGGCTGTTTCTTGCTGCTCCAAGTGACTGCAACACTCCCAAAAGAGAACACATATCCACTAGTAGATTGTCTATCAGAAATACTACGAGCCCAATCAGCATTAGTGTATCCATGCAACTGTATCTGAAACCCAGTCTCATAAAATAGTCTATACTGCAATGTGGACTTCACATACCTGAGTATGTGTCTAGCCACATCCAAATGCAGTTTCCTTGGATCCTGCATAAACTGACTTACCAATCCAACAGCATAGCTCAAATCTAGCCTGGTAATAGTCATATAAATCAAACTTCCTACTATGCATCTATACATAGTGGGGTCTTCGAGAAGCTCACCTGCATCTATGCTCAGCTTCGCATTCTGCTCCAAAGGAACTGAAATAGGCTTACAGCCTGCCATCCCATATTTGGACAGCATGTCCAATCCATACTGCCTCTGCAAGAGCCATATCCCACTTGGTGATCTAATCACCTCAATGTCCAAGAAATAACACAGCTCTCCCAAATCCTTCATCTCAAACTTCTGCTTCAATAGCATTTTCACATGAAGGATATCTTCATCACTATCACCTGTCATAATCAAATCATCAACATAAATGACAAGTAGCATAATGCCTTTCTTTGTTTTTCTCACATAAAGTGAGAAATCTGCCTTGGAAATCTGAAAGCCAATAGTGATAAGATACTATCCTATCTTGTCAGACCATGCTCTAGGTGCTTGCTTCAAGCATACAATGCTTTCTTCAACCTGTAAACAAACTCAGGATGAACAACATGCACATAACTTGGTGGCTGCTCTATATAGACCTCTTCTTGCAAATCACCATGCAAGAAGGCATTCTTTACATCCATCTGATGTAAAGACCATCCCTTTGATGCAACCATAGCAATGACTGCTCTTACAGTTGCCATCCTTGCAACCAGACTTAATGTTTCTTCATAATCAATGCCATATGTTTGTGCATACCTCTTGACTACTAATCTTGCCTTGTATCTATTCACAGAACCATCTGCATTGTGTTTCACCTTATAAACCCACTTACAACCAATTGCATTCTTATCTTTAGGCAAAGGTACCAATTCCCACGTAGCATTTGCTTCCAAGGCATCCATTTCTTCATCCATGGCTTTCTCCCATTTTTCTTTTCCCATGGCTTGCTCAAAAGAAGTGGATTCTAGTTCGTGTATCACTTTGGCCATATATGCATAGTGAATGGCTGTAAATCCATCATATTTCAGCCTATCCACAGGATACCTAGCTCTGCTAGACCTGTGCAAAGTAGGTTCACTCCCACGTGCTCTCAAAACATCCCTGGTCTTGCTTACTCCAAGTGTAACAATAGAAGGAATACCTAACTCATCATCGATGCTCTGTTCTGAGCCACTGGATTCACCATCCACATAAGAGTGACCTGTATTCACATCAAACATGGGTTGATCTACCTTCTCTTTTCCTTTTCGTGATACCTGCATACCACTATCTACATTGCTTTGAGAAGATTCTCCTGATCTCAATCTGCATGTCCATGGCAAAGAATGTGAACCACTGCTAGAGGGCGCTCCAGGTCCACTAATATCTTGTGACTGATGTTGTGAATTCTGTGCAACATTACCATTTTGTGCATCTACATTATCAATCACATTTACTGGTTTATACCAGCTACTCATCTCATCAAAAACAACATCTCTGCTCACTGTAAACTTATGAGTAGAAGGGTTATAGCATCTATACCCTTTTTGCTTGCAGAGAATAACCAATAAAGATGCACTTCTCAGCTTTTGGATCCAACTTGGATCTCAACTCATCTGGCACATTAACATAGGCAATGCAACCAAAAATTTTCAAATGAGAAATATCTGGTTTCCTACCAATATACCTCTCCTCTGGAGTCATGCCATGTATTGCTGCAGTGGGAGTCCTGTTCAATATGTAGACTGCTGTAGCACCTGCCTCAGCCCAGTAAAAATCTGGCAGGTCTTTTTCATTGAGCATGGCATGAGATACCTCTCCAATATGCCTGTTTTTTCTTTCTGCAATTCCATTTTGCTGTGGGGTATGACTACATGAATATTGCTGCTTTATGCCATGCTCCTGCAAGAACCTTGCAAACTCATTTAAGAGGTACTCTCCCCCTCCATTTGACCTTAGGCATTTTATTTGCACGCCTGTTTCTTTTTCAACCATAGTTTTAAGAGTTTTGAAATGCCCAAAAACTTCACTTTTCTTTTTCATAAAATACACCCAAACTTTTCTGCTATAGTCATCAATAAAAGTGACAAAATAATGACAGCCTCCAATAGATGCAACTTTAGTAGTCCACACATCAAAGTGGATTAATTCCAATGGCTTCTTACTCTCTTGAACATGTCTAGGAAATGGTTTCCTTGCATGTTTTCCAAATTGACAGGCTTCACATACCTTATGCATGTCTGCAACCTTGAATTTAGGCAATCCTGCAACAATATTTTGGGCTTGCATTGATTTAAGTCACTGTACATTAACATGACCAATGCGTTTACGCCAGATATCAATATCTGCAACTACACTGGTCCCATGTGCAAACATTGCTGCACTCAATTCAGGCGTGTCTGCATCCAATGTAAACATTCTGCCCTTCTTCTTTCCTTTTGCTATCAAGCGACCTTTATTTTTCATATCCTCAACAAAGCATCCATGAGAATTAAATCTGACCTGCAAGCCCTACTCAACCATTTGACCAACAGAAACCAGGTTCTTGGTGATATTCGGGACATGAAATACATCCGACAAGTATTTCTTTTTCCCATCCTGCATAGACAAATGAATTTTTCCAATCTGCACAATAGGATGTGCAGTATCATCACCAATCTCCACAAATCCTGGTTTTTCCATTTTCCTTGCATTCTGCATCCATTCTGCATGACCTATCATGTGGTTTGATGCACCTTAGTCAACATACCACACATCATTGCTTTCTTCTACACTTGTCACAGAATTGGTCATGTGCTGCACCATAAACAAATGCTCATTTTTGTCATCACCCTGTCTGCTAGAAGATGCATAATTCCCTTGTTGCAATTTTCCATTCATGATGTCATTCTGCTTTTTATAGCAATCTTTAGCCACATGACCCATTTTACCACAGTAGTAGCATTCAACATTGCTGTTTGCATTTTGGCCTCTTTGCCATCCACCACGACCTCTTTGGCTCCCCCTGCCTCTAGAGTTACCACGTCCTCCTCCATAGGACTGGTTTTCTTGAGTTTGCTGCATATTCTGATTTCTACCACAGCCTCCAGATCGGCCTCCTCTACCTCTGCCTCTACCTCTTCCAGCATTTGAGTAGAAGACAACTTCTTTTGAAGTTCCTCCTGAAGAAGATGCACCACCATTTCTCTACTCCTCAGAAATTAGAAGAGCAATCAACTCCTCAAAATTAGGAAATCTTTCACGGACGGAAATGGATGTTTGGAACTGTGCATAATCCTTTCCTAGACCATTCAAGGTCACAGAAACTAAATCATCATCTTCCACTGGCAATCCAATGGAAGTAAGTGCATCTGCAATCTTCTTCACCTTCATGTGGTAGTCATTGATGCTCATACTTTCTCTTTGCACATTATGCAACTCTTGCTTGAGCTGCATTTTCCTGGCTTGCGTATTTGTGCTATACATTTTTGACAAAGTATCCCATGCCTCTTTTGGCGTACTTGCATCCTGAATATGCACAATCATAGAGTCTGAAATATTGATAGACAGCCAGTACATAACTTTTCTGGCTCTCTCATGCCATCCTTTAAATGCCTGCATTTGCTGTTGATTGGGAACATCAGGAAGAACTGGTTTTTCTTCATTTCCTGCAACAAATTCCCAATATCCTTTTCCCATAAGGAAAATCGTCATTCTAAACTTCCATGCTTGGAAGTTGTTCTTGTCAAGCTTTTCAGTGGCAATCTGTGAAAGAGAATCAGACGCCATTACAGAACACTGCAAAAAATTCTGTCACTGCAAAAAACAGAGCTTTAGCCTCACAAGGGCAAATCTGCAAAACTAACGAAAGTGGTATTTGACCACACAGTCACTTCCTAGTGATGATTTTGCATCAACAGGCAACAAGGATGATTTTGTAACTCCCAATGTCTATGTGCACATGCATACGATGCAATTTCTACAGTGACTTTTCATCGACCTATAGACCAGTGGTCGCACAGCAAAAAACAAGGCCTTTTCCTGAGTGCATGCTACCTGCAGAGACTTGCTCCCAAAACTCGAAAAATGAAAGAAACACTGGTCCTCTTACTAGAACGTCGCGAACTTGGTTTGCTTTCTTGAGCTCCTTACCACGAACCAGGCTCTAATACCATGTCAAGATTACGGGAGAGAAGGAAGGAGTCTCACTTGTAGCTTTCTTACTTACACAATGGGGGAATACACACAAAGGTGGAGGCTGAAAACAGTTTTCCTCTTCTTAGTTGTGTAAGCCAAAAGAACTCTCGTACAAAGAAATAGAAGAACCCTATATATGGGTCTCAAACCAAACTCATCTAACTAAGGTGGCATACTAACTGAGCCACGAACTAGAGTAGATAAGGATAGCTGTCATCTAGCTATTATTCATGGGTGGTGTACCAACCGCATCTGCAGGCTAACAAGTCGGGACATAAATGCACAATGGTCACCCTGGCATATCATGAGTGGAGCTCGATATCTCAACAACTATTTCTAGTGGTATTCCAAATCTGTAGCACATGTCCTCCATGAGGAACTCAGTTACATCCTCTTTCTTGCAATTCCTTGTAGCCTTAGCTTCAGGCCATTTGGTCATGTAATCAACCATAGTAATGACGCAAGACTTTTCTATTTTTGTACCAGACAAAGGTCCAATAAAATCCAAACCCCACTTCTCAAATGGTCCATAGGCAATAATGGCTTTAGTAGATTCCGGAATCAGTACCCTTTTTGCATATGATTAGCAAGCATGACAACTTTTACTCCAATGAGACATCAGAACTTAGACAATGCCAAGTAAGTCTTGCTAGCAGAATTTTCCTTTTGGTAAGCTCAAAACCAAAATTACCACCACATGCTTCTATGTATGCATTCTAAACAGATTGATTTCACTTGACCTGGGTATGACTTTAGGCTAGATCATGATAAAATATGATCTACTATAATAAAATACTTGTGCACTAAAACTAGATGAAAAATATTGGATGTATGTATGAAATGAATATAGATTAAAATCTTGGATACTCTGGTATTCCAAGAAAAATATATTGATAGTATGGTAATCAACCCTTTAAATCTCTTAGATCTTCTCAAAGCACTCAATTATCAAATAGCATAATGGTTATATCATTGGCCACGTAAAGACTCTCTTTTTCAAACTTAGCCATTACACCATGATAAAAGGTGTGTTGTTTTTGGTATACATGCTTGACTTGAAAGTATTGCTTATAAGACCCCAAGGTAGAATATGACTTGTACTAAAAAAGAGAAGTGAAGATAGATCCTAAGAAAGCTTTTGACTCTCACATAAGTATACAGAAAAAAGAAAGCTACCCCAAAAATTGCTTATCTTGAGTGCACACACCCTTAAAAGCTTACAGATTGATCCCATCTTTTGTACCTCTTCTTAGCTCTTCATTTAACTAGCTAGGGGTCATGAAGGTGGGTAATGCCTTCAACTATCTTGATATTGCATATGTGATGTTTTGTGAGATGCCTTGAAGGTCTATCTCGTAAGGTTTCATTGTTTATTTATATTCTCATGTAGATTCAACCACTTCTTTATGATTGGATGATGGAGTATACAAAATCTATATTTTCTCTCTCCAAGGAAATGATTTGTTTTGTGCATCTACCCATAGTCTAGCAGGAATCTCAAAACTATCCAGCACCCTTCTTAGTACATTATCAATCCCCTTCATGTACAACTGATCATTTATGAGCACATATGCCCTATCCTTTCTAACAATGGCATACCTTTTATATTTATCAGCCAATGACTTTAACTCCCTAGTTTTTAGAAATGTTTCAATCAGGTGAAGGCTCTCCCTACCCTCATATCTAGGATTATCCACCCTCATTGTTGAAACATACTGGGAAAGAGCATTTTCAGCTAATTCATGAGTTCTACAATTGTTCTCCCTACCAACATGCCAAATTTCAAATTTTTGCAACTGCCTCATGAGGCCTTTTATCTTAAACAGCCAATCCTTCAAAATATATTTATTGTATTTCCAAACATTTTGAACATGTCTGACCACAAATATAGCATCTCCTTTTGCAACTATCTTTCTATATCCCAACTGAATACACTATTTTAGACCAGCATGTAAACTCGCATATTCATCTTCATTGTTACTTTGTATCTCTTTACTTTCTTGAATTCCAAAAAAGACTTCTCAATTTTCAGCATGACAAAACCCAGTCCTCCCTTTTTCAACACTCTTCTGTAATTGCCATCAAAAAACAAGGTAGCATCTTTATTCTTCATCTCCTCATGAATTTGCAGATGTGGAATCAGTTTTCCTCTTATAACGGATGCACTTTCAACAGGTTCTTTATAAGTCAAGATATCAGCAAAGCTAGCTCTTACAATATCCTCCTTCAAACATGTAAATTCCAATTCTTGCAAAGCCAATAGCTACTTGGTAACTCTTAGAGCATTTTTAGCAAATTAAAAAACCTATGGAAGCAATTGGGAACTAGTAAGTACTACAAATGGTTTTTGAATCAAGTATGATTTCCATCTTTTAACTATATACCAGCCCCCATACCAACAATTATTCTTCCATCCAAGCTTTTTTAGTCGCTCCAATGGATCTCCTTATATAAAACACAAGCCTCATATAAGACATCCCCTTTCCCTTCTATATTAAAATGGCTCCCATTGCATTTTTATCAACACTGATACTAATGAAGAAAGGTTCATCCCAGTTTGGAGGCATAAGAACTGGCAAAGTGCTTAGCTTTTCTTTAATATGCAAGAATGCATCCTCTTCAACTTGTATCCAAGCTAAAGGATCCCTTTGAGTTGCTTTCTATAAAGGATATACATATTCATCCGGCATATGGAATGACCTTGATAAATACCTCAACTTTTGAAAAAATCTCATCAGTTATTTTATATTTTTTGGAGAATCCATAAGAAGTAAAGCCTCAACTTTACTAGGCTTAGGTGAAATACCATTAGCAGACACTTCATGACCCAAGATTATTACCCTAGTTCTTGCTATTTTACATTTATTAGGGTTTATCAGACCGCCATCCTCATCAAGTCTGCAAAAAACTTCATCAAGTTTTTGGGAGTGTAATGCCCTTGAGCTGTACACACAAAAGTCATCCATAAATATGCGCAAAGATTTTCCAATGAAAGGGGAAAATACCCAACTAACCCATCTTGAAAAGCTAGCGTATGCATTCATCAAACCAAAAGGCATCACTTTATAATAGAAGCATCCCCATGGGGTAATGAACGTTGTTTTCTTTTGATCTTCTTCCACTATTCAGATTTGGAAATATCCAAAGTATCCATTGCACACACTGTAAAACTCATGACCACCCACTTGATCCAAGATCTTATCCTAAATGGAAGAGGATATTAATCCCTCTTAGTATCTGCATTAAGCAGCTTAAAATCAACACATACTCTCCACTTTCCATTCTTCTTTGGTCTGATTACAACCGAAGACACCCACTCTGCATCATCAACAAGATAGATAAATTCAGCATCAAGCAACAGTTTTTAAATTTCAACTTTAAGTACATTTTCCTGAATTATACCAAGTCTTCTAAGTTTTTGAGCCATTGGTTTACACCCTTCTTTCAATTTGATATGGTTCATAATATTGTTAGTACCCCTCAGTTGGTGATATTCTGTAGTAAACAATTTTGTGTATTTCTGAAAAATGGCTAAATATTCATCTCTTTCATCATTAGTCAAGTCATTTCCCAACATATTCATAAGTTTAGGCAATCCAACATTCATTTCAGGTTGCTTATCATATGTTTCCTGCATGAAGTCTATACTTCCTACAGCAATATTTACCACTTTTTCTTCTCTTTTTGGACCTTGGATTGACAATCCAAAGAGGTCAACATCTCTGGAGAGTATGCTAGCTTCCCATTCTCTATCTTCCTCATCAAGGCTGGAATTTTCTAAATCACTACTTTCATCACATCCAACATCACTTTCATGTCCATTTTGAATGATAGCCCTTGTTTTTATGTCAAAGTCACCCTCTTATGAGCTGGCTTCTCTAGATAGAGTTCCAATTGACCTCTATACCAGCCTTGTCTAGATCTCATATCAATCAACCATGGTCGTCCCAAAATGAGAGGATATGCCCCAAGTTTTGTAGGCATAACATGGGATTCCAAACATTCTCTTTGGCCTCCAATGTTGATTTCCAAGTTCTCAATGATTCCCAAGCATTTCACTTGTGAGCTATTTTCCATTTTAACCTTAAACAGTGACTTCCCTATCATTTTAAGATGCATTTGTAGCATTGCTTCTTCAATGATTACACAAACTTGCACACCACCATCAACATAAACTTGATCAATTTTCCTTATGTGTATCCATGCATTCGTGACACATATAATGTCTTTCACATCTGATAGGAATACCACTCCAACATGCCCGGTTTAGGTTTTTCCTTTCCTCATGCTAACCAAACCATGCCATTGCCTCCTCAAAGATGAGTTCATCTGCAATAGCTGACCATATGTAACATCAGCCTTTTTACCTTTTAAATCCTCAAGCAGGTTGTAAGGAAAATGATTGACTCCCAAAGCAAAGTCCCCCATTTGAATCTTCCTTCGTTGTCTAACTTTCCTGCTAGTTTCTGGATCATCTGCAACTTGTTTTCCCTTTTTAATCTTTGCTCCCCTTTGAGTTTCAGTTTCAATATCCCTCTCTCTGACTCTCTTGTTAGCAAAAACATCTGCATTTTTCCCATCATCAGACATGCTGGTTTTGATCAAATTCATACCGATGTGCCTTCATTAGGTCTTCTTTCTTCCAACAGTTGCCTAGCTGGTTCAAGTGTGTAATATCCTTGTGTGCCTCCCCATAGGAACTCCCCCCCTTAATTGAAAAAAAAATATTAAGTTTAGTGAAAAAAAAATTATCTCTCCCTCTCTCTCCCCCTGCCATGTGCATGGCGGGGAGAGAGAGAGAGAGGGAGTGAAGTAAATGGGGGCTCCTCCTCCCTGCGTGACAAATAGCGTCCCCCAGCTCGACTAGAGCAGCCAAAAGCCCTCCCCCCCTCATCTGTCCTGAGATGTAGGCGTCACCCTCACCCATGGTCATTCCGTCAGAGCGCCCCCCCCCCCCCCCCCCCCCGCCCCGTGATCTGAGAAGTAGAAGAAGGAGAGGAGAGAGAGAGAAGAAGGGAAGGAGAGGGAGAAAGGGAAGGAGAAGAAGAGGAAAATAAGAAGCAGGGAAGAAGAGAAGGAGAGAGAGAAGAGAAAGAGGAGAGGAAGAGAAGAGAAGGAGAGAGAGAAGAGAGAGGGAGAAGAAGAGAGAGAAGGAGAAGGAGGGAGAGAGAGGAGAAGAAGAAGAAGGATAAGACGTAGAGAGAGAAGGAGAAGACGCAGAGAGAGAAGGAGAAGAAGAAGGAGAAGAAGAGGAAGAAGAGTGAGAGAGAGAAGAGGGGAAAGAGGGAGAGATAGAAGGAGAAGAAGGAGAAGAAGGAGAAGAAGAGGAAGAAGAGGAGAGAGAGAGAGAAGGAGAAGAAGAAGAAGAAGAAGAAGAAGAAGAAGAAGAAGAAGAAGAAGAAGAGGAAGAGAGAGAGAGAAGGAGAAGAAGAGAAGAAGAAGAGAAGAGAGAGAGAGAGAGAGAGGCAAGCCAATGCTATAAGGAGAAGAGGAAGGCACTCTTGGAGCAATGGGCTTCTTGCGTCAAGGGTAGATCTGGAGTTGGGGATTACGGAAGTATCAACAAGACAAAGAAAGACCAAGGTTTCAATTGGGAGATGGTTCTTGAAGAACTTTGGTGTTTTCGAACCCTTTTTCTATCTATGCTTATTGTTCTTTTAGCATGAATGAAAGAACTTCTATGGTTCTACATGCTCATAAGCCAATATCTTCACTTTAATATCCATTGAAGGGAAAGGATACTCATAAAAGATATATGTTGGTTGTGTATTCTTTCATTCCTAGCTATTCATGGATGTAGATGATCGTACGAAATTCCATATGTGATATTGCCAAGTTATGATGAAACTTAATGACTAGCAAAGAAGGCTCGGAGTCTATCCGTATAAACCCTAAGGGGAAGAGTCACCTAAGCAGATTAGGTGATTGTTATCTTAGAAGGGCTTCTACCTTAGAAAAGGTTGTAAATTCCTTGAGCAAGTGTTTGATACCTCCTAGGTAAGTTCTGATTGTGCATGCAATGGGATTGCGATGGCTTGAAGCAAGTGGGTGTGTGTTCCACTATTTGTTAATGTGGTTTTGGATGTTAATCCAAGTGGGGTGTGATTGATGATTTCATGGCCAGGTCTATGATGATGACCGATTGCCATGGGAGCAAAAAGGATGTTTTCCTAGTTAAAGGATATTGGGCTTGTTGCTTCAGTTGTGGATGATTTCCTAAAGGGATAATTAAGGAAGGATGGCGCTAGCTACCCCCCACAAACCGCCAAACCCTAACCAAGGGGGTTATCAATCCGCACTGGGAATGTGGACCGAACCCGCCGCGAGAGGTCTCTCCGTGGAAATTACTTGGCGTAGGAGGATGCTTGGGTGCTAGTGGGGTCTCTGGCTGTAAATCCCAATGCCTCCAAACCCTACACAAGTGTTCTACGTGACTTGAGATGGGATCTCGAGGCCTTGATACTAGTTACAAGGCAGAATCTTGGTAGGATAAACCTTCGGGTTTTTATTTCCGAAAGACAGATGGATTTTTTCTGCGGAGGCAAGACGGAACACTTAAATTCTCCTGTATGGGTAGGAGACAAACATTAATTTGAAGATAAGTTAAGGAAGTGTTTGATCTTGTTTTATCTTGTCTTCATGTCAGTGCCCTAAGTTACGTAAAGGAACATGTGATTAACGGGTTAATTAAGGAAGGTACTTTTATGTGTCAAACATAATGTGGTAGGTAATTAGATAACTAAAACAACCCCCGAGGAAAGCATGGTGGATGTGACCAATGGGTCTATCCTACAGAAAGGTGGTTTCGGTTAGCCAAGATCTTTCCTCAAAGGAAATGTTAATGAGGAATGTTAGGAAAGATCAAACGATGACCTTAGACAATATTGGTTAGAACCCTGATTCATACTGTTTTAGGGGACCGGAATGGGACTATGTCCTACAAGCAGAGAGGTCGAGCGATGCATCCCTCTCGTTTCCCATTCTCTTTGAATCAAGTGTGGTATGAATCTACTTGGGTTCAGTTGTATCTACGCAAAGTGGAATGGCTGTCGACCAATGCTAGAAGGCTGTTAGGAAGACTCAACTACTAGGAACCCGGACTTCACGTCGATCCTAGTGGGAACAGCCAGATAAGTTCTGTTGCGAGGCAGACTCGAGAGACCCTAGTTGGCAAACCGCGTGCCATTCCTTGGGAGTGCCGGGCGGCGTCTTCTAGATTGATCTCTCAATGGGCTACTAAGACGTGTCCCGCAATTTGAGGGGCGGGCACGTTACAAAGTGGCCTTTGTTCCTATTGAGGTCTAACATCTTGCCTAGCATTCCCTTGTGGCATGGGATACATCTTCCATCCTATTCTTCGTGGATAAGGAAAATCATGAGAACTATGACCTCTCTCCCTACAATTAAAGCATTTAAAATTTTCCCATCTATTTCTTGGAGGTCCTCTAAATCCAAGCTGCATTTGAGGCTGCCTTGCCTACAATAGGCTCATATTCAAATTCAGATTTGCCAATTATTCCTACAGTTTATTAATCACATCATCATTAGCTTTTCTATGACCTTGTTGAGTTCCATTTTTCGTTGTTTCAAATGCCCCATGAAGATTCATAGCTTGTTGTCCTATGTTTCTTGCAACATTTTCAACCTGATTAGGCCGTAAAAATGCATGCACAGCAATACCTCTTGATTGATCCAACCTCAATTGTATTTTTCTTTTGCTTTTCCTTGGCTATTTTGAGTGCATCTTTATATGTATCAGGGTCTTTGATCAAAATATTTTCTCTAATTTTAGGCCTAAGCAATGAAACAAACTTGTCCTTTTTCAAGAACATCATGGCAGGTTGCTCCATACTCTTTGCAATTTCTATCCATTTTGCTTCAAATCTCGCTACAAATTTAGACACTTCCTCATTTTCTCCTTAAAACATCTTTTCCAAAGATTTTCATAAACTCTCAGGAGTTTTCTTAGTTGCAAACCTTTTAAGGAACTCATTTTTGACTTCATTCCAATTTTCCCTTGTCTCTTCATTTAATGAGTTCCACCATAATTTTGTAGAACCTTCAAGAAGAATGCTAATCATTCAAAGCTTATTTGCATCACTGTCCCTTCTATCTTGGTAAGCCATCCACTCCAATCTCTTGATAAATTTATTAGCATCCTCATTTTTAGTACCAAAGAAGGGTTCATATCCAAAAGTCGCCATGCTTGAGTTTGTGTACAAGTTGGTTTCCAAACCTTACACTTCCCAACTGATAAGATCAACAATAGATCTTCAATACAAGAGATCCTTACTCGGGTCACCAATCTATGGTAGGTGAATTGGGTACTCGGCCTCTAACAACCCCCATGACACCACCATAGGATAAAGACCGAGGATCTCACCTCAACAAAACCCACGAGACGGCACCACTGAACACATGATAAAAAATTCATGATCACTAACTCCTCACTGAGACTTCAACTCAAAAACTTGAGCAGCTTAAACCTTTAAGCCTAGAATTACCATTTTTAGTGAGAATTTGATCCTGAAACAACTACGATAGAGACTCTGACAACACGAGCTTTCAAATTCACACAACTCCTATATTTCAGGGATGGAAACCCCACACAGCAAACTGCTCCACAGAGCATGATTGCTTCAGGAAGTACAAAATCACTTGTAGACTCTCTCTATTCTTCTTTCCTCAAAGCACACATAAATACAAACCAAACACACGGCTAATCAAAGCTTTATACGAAAAAATTTCATGCCCATTAAACTGCTACAAGCATTTCACTGTTGTAGACATTCCATTACTGCATCAATATATCAATGGAAAATCATGATGACTTTCATGGGAAATTGAGTTGCTGACGTAGATGTTGCTAAATTCACCTATTTTCTTATAGAGCACAAAAATTGCCTCATAGAGCATTACACATAACAGTTCATAACTTTCTAACTAGACCTTGGATTGCCAAGCTTCAAAAAGGAAAGTTGTAGATGTCTTTCCAATCTATAACTCTTCAGAACAACTCAGAGTCAAATTCCTTGATCTTCTACCCTGAAACAACTCTGCATAGTCTGTAGTCCTAAATTTATGCATGCTCTATACAGCAAGAACAACTACTCTATTCCAAAAGCACAAACTTGCAAATGGGAAGACACATTCTTTTACTTCAGATTTTCATTTCAGCATACTAGAAGATACATCTCAACATATCTTGCATTGATGGAGAGTTGCAGGAGCTTCAAACTTTATGAACTCTGATCCATTCTACAAATCCTTTTAGATTTCCATTAACTAGAACCCGTGCATTCAACACTTGCTCATAATACATATTATGTACCTCATACCCACTTTCAAATGTAGATGCCCTTTACTTCTATTCTTCTCTGATGATGGGAAGCCTCATGCAACAACTAACAAACATCACTCTCATCATGAAGAAGAACATCCCTCTGTTGTCTTTCACTCATATCCATACACCAGAATGGATTTGCAAACTCTCTGCCCCACAAAGAAGTAGAAGAAAACAAGACAAAAGGATGACTCTTATTACAATCATCTAAAAATTGAGAACTCGCATCATCCCATTAACTTCAGCAGCCCTGCCATCCTGCTCCACGATTCCAATTACTTCAGCTTCACAATCTCCCTCTCCTGACAATTTATTCTTCTTCTTTTGAGCTTCAAACTTCTTCCTTCTTGAGCTTGCAAGATTCTTCTTCTCCCCCTCTCTCTCTCTCTCATTAATTGTCTTGTGTCGAACACTTCTCTTCTCTTTTTTCCAAAAAAACTACTCACGCTTTTGCTTTTTCCCTTAATTTTTCAAGTTGCTCCTTACTTCCCCTTAATTGCTAGATGGCAAACATGCACCTTGCTATGTGAAATTTCACTCGGGGACTCAAAAACATAAACAAAAATACATTTTCTTCTCTTCCTGCATGAAGCACGTGTCTCAAAACTGAAATATCACAACCACATGTCGAACATGCATGGTACCACTTGGGATCTCCATTTATCAACCCGACTCTTGCTACGGGTAAGTGTTAAAAAGACAAAAAAATGATATTAGCATGTGTTACCCCACTTGACTTCATGCAGCATCATGTCCTCGGTTGCTCATATTCACTCACCAACGGGGCACAATGAGATGAGGAGTGGATTCCACCACCTCCCACACACACCACAACCAAAACCCCTTCAACAGCAATATTCCATAGCAGAAAGAAAGGCAAAAGCTAAAAATAATAGGGATAGAATGCTTGATCAAGCACACAAAAGGGCAAAAGTGCGACTGCCTGTAGACCTAGAGCCTCCTATCCCACCAAAAAGGGACTGCTCACCCATGAACTGGAACACCAAGCTATCAGTTTGGGAGCAGTGGAAAAATCACCGCGAGCCCTTTGATTTCACCTTCCGATACCCAATAGCCTTGAGCAAAGTATTATTCACTGAAGCGATAACGAAAGTAATTGCCATGGGAAGAAGGCTTGGTGACCGATGGCTCACCAAAAGAGAGAAGAATCCAATATCTTGGGGAACAGAATCCCCAGATTACTGAGAGAACAAGGTTGAGGAGATACCCCACATGGTGAAAGGCTAGGAATCCCAACCTAAGTGGAGGAGAAGTGTCTGGAATGGCAACGTGGATGCATGGATGTTGTTTTGCAGCTCCTTGCCCTTCAAAAGAAATTATATGACCTATCTACCATATCCTTGAAGGGTAGGAGTA